>NC_062221.1:61977355-62597824 GCF_902686445.1 Sciurus carolinensis | reverse complement strand
AACCTGAAAAAAAAAAAGATGACCTCATATTTACTTGATTATATCTGCAATGATCCTATTTCCAAATAAGGTCACCTTTACAGGTTCCAGGAGGAAAAGAGCTCTGGGGGACACTGTTCGACTCAATATGCCGGGACACCTCTACCTTCTTACTCTTCCCAGCTGTAGCTTTAGACTTTCCCTCCTGCCCTCATCAAGAAGAATCCCTCCCCCAGGATGACTTGCCTTCTTGGAGTCCAGATGGTCATCTTCATTGCTCTCCCGCTTCCATCCATGTTCCACAGGCTCATCGACGAAAAGATATCTTCACTCTCCTGCTCAAAAAAAGTTACCTATAGCATTGGGGCTACATTTCCTCCAAAGACACTCCAAGATCTTAAATTGTGACCCAACTCAACTTCCAGGGCTGCTTACACCACTCCCCTCCACAGGACACCTCGCTTTGCCCTGTGACTTCGTCACCTGCCCATTTCCTCTTGGATCATTATTCCCCCTCCAACTAAAAAGCCATTCTTTCTAACACAGCATAAATCCGCGCCACTCTTGAAAAGCCTCTTTCTTTGCACAGTCTACTGAGATCCCCACCCACAGCCAGCTGGGATGGTCACTCCCACTCGACAACCAAGGTGTTTTCATACTTTTATTCCTAAGATTATTCTCAATGATGGTATGTCTCTTTTGATTAGAACATAACCTTTTACAAACAGGGTCCCTTTCTTCCTCTCCAGTTTCTGGTTCTGGGGAGGGGTTTGATACATGTTCCCAAGGGAGGAAGAGAAGAAGCGAATAAGGAAGGCAGGTCTGACTCTAAAGTAATGATTTTTAAGAAGTGTGCAAATATTTTGTGTTTGTTAATAGTCAAGCTAATAAAAATGTAAATGTTATCTTTATCCCTAATTTCAAATGTTCATAGTTATACAAAAATAGTTTTTTCTTTATAAGCAAATATTACACTTTTGGATTTGCCAAATAAATGTGTTCATAAAATGTATTTTTATCTTATAAGTTGGTTCTCAGTAAGATTTTGTGCATTAAAAAATTATTTAAGCCATTATAGCAATGAGGTCACACATTGCCCCTGGCAGATGAAGTATTAGCGTTTTCTTTTAGACTCCTCTTAACCCCAGGAGACATCATGATGGTTGGGACTTTCTATCCTATGGGTGAAATTAAAAGAGAGGGATGTTGTAAGACCAAGAAGCAGAACAGAAAGGTAATGGATTTCAGAGTTATAAAGACTGTGACAACACTGCCATTTATTAATGGTGTGATTTGGGAGAAATTAGTTAACTTCTCAAAACCAGTTTCTTGTTAAAATAAGGATTCACTCTAATTCATAGTGTCGTTGGAAGGATTAAATAATATACCTAAAATGAATAACATGAACCACTTAAGAACGGCATCTACCTGGATTACAAGGGGTTCACTCTGCCAAGAGGGGCCATGCTTATTTTTCTTTTCTTTTCTTTATTTTTTAAATTCCCCTTGTGAATTGCAGACATAATTCCAACAGAAGCTGAGAAAGTGGATGAGTGGGGCCTTCACCTCTAAATTGCCCCCAGGGAGAGTTAGCTAATGAAAAGCCACAGGAGTGAATTATCTGCTGACTGCACTCTTTTGCTGAGGTACAAAATTACTTTTGTATAGATATTCAGTTTGCTAATTATGTTTTGAAAATCAAATGAGGTTCTTTCTCAAGTCCTGGTTGTGATCAAGATGTATTAAAGAAAAAAATCCAAGGATCAAGAAAGACACATTTGGAAATGAAATCAGTAGCTGAATGCATACTGTCTGAGGTGACTTCGAAGTAGATGAGGTGTTTTCTTATCTGTGATCTCCTTCCTCCAAGATTTGGGTTTTAAAAAATAGAACAATTGGAGAGACGATTCTGAGATATAGAAAAACTCACTTCCTGAATTAATTTGGATCCTTACAAGAATGGTTCTTCTCTTACCAGTTGGCTTTAAAACCACCATCTCCTTTCAGGAGACAGCCCTTCTCTGCTTTTCTGAGCATTCGAGTGCACTGGTTGCAGGGACCCGGGGTACTACAGAGGAATGCTCACACTTCTGTTTTGGGTTAATTAGATCTGAGGGTCTTACCGACAAAGCTGGCAGTGTGCACGAGCTGGTGGTTGTACCTTCACCTTTTCCACCCAGGGAGTCTGGGAGGACATATTCATGCTGTTACAGAGCATGTCCGGAACCCTCTTCCCCCATCTCTCAAATTCTGGGGCTATTTCTCAGACTAGAATCTTATCTTTATTGTCCTCAACCTCAAAGAACCTAACCTACTGTCTTTCCCCTTAAAATACATGTTATCACTGCTTCCATTTCTGTCCCTTGGGCCAGCCACCAGGGCTCTAATTTAAAGTGGTTTACTACCAATCAGAGTAAGGAACAAACTTTAGCAAGCAAAATTACAAGGGAAAGATGGAAAGTTTCTAGCATCTTACAAAGTAACTAGAGCTAGTGTCCAGAGCTGGAGTTGAGTTTCTAACCTCTTGCTTTCTATCCTGTGCTTTCATTACTCCAGCAAAGCATTATTCAATTTCTACTCAGGGCCTGCCTCTACCACAAAGAAACAATCAAAACAAAATAGATGTTATCAACTCTAAAGAATGTAGCTTTTATCTTTCTTTCTTTTTTAGTCTGGGAATTGAACCCAGGGTGGATAAGCTACATCCCCACTAAGCTATATCCCCAACCCTTTTTATTTTTTATTTTGAGATAAAGTCTCACTAAGTTGCCAAGGCTGGCCTCCAACTTGAGATCCTCCTGCCTCAACCTCCCAAAGTCGCTGGGATTACAGGCCTGCACCATTCTGCTTGGCAAGGGTATAGCTTTTATATCTGAAACTTCAGACTGGGTATTTCCAAGCTTTTCTTAGGAAAGGTTGACACAGGGTAGGTATTCTCAATACTTGGAGAGGACACAAACCAAAATGGCAAGGGAAATAGATTGGTGGGGGAGAGGGTGTGACTTCATTTTGTTTTTTTGTTTTTGGTTTTTTTTTTTTAATACCTCAGTCTCCTGCCATCCTGCAAGCCTCACCAGGCTCTTCCCACTGGTCCCTAAGCCACCTGCCTTGTGTCTCTGAGAGGTTTGGGCTTCCACATACCCCACCTCAAATTGCACCTATGACCACAAGCCCAGCCTGACATATCATCCTGACCCATAAATCCTACTTGATGGGAAGGAATTTTTAATCTTGTCTTCATATTAAAACACACACACATTTGTGTATATACATGTACTGTGAGGAGAAAGCAAAGTTCTTAGATTGAACCATAGGCACTGCCATTTGAGGCCTATAAAAAGGACAGTCGTGTTTGGTTTAACCTTACGCATTTTTAAAGTAACTGAAATTTTTTTTCAGGGGGAAAGGGAGTGCTTTATCCTCAGTTTCTGAAATACGCCTCCCTTTCCATTAACATTAGGGATATCTCAAATAACAGTCTGGAAAGCGCCACTTTGCACAGTGGGACATATTCAGTGATATTTGGAATATTTGGTGATGTAGGGAACAATGGGCTGCAACTCAGACAAGACCATCTTTCAGGCTGATTAGCACCATATTCTGAAAGCAAAGGGGACGGTGACTGGTTTCATTTATGGGATTGGCTTCTTCAGAGACTTTCAATTTCTTACCCCATACCAAACTTTCCCCCTTTCCTCTTTCCCAGCTCTTGATCTATTCAGCTTCTTTGCCAGCCCTCCTCCTAACCTGGATGACCCAGAGCCTAATTGTTAAATCTATAAGAATCCACACCATTTCCCGTGTGTCTCGAGATGGGTTTCTCCTGTGAGTGAAACCAAGATAGTATCAGCTGTGCTGATGAAAACAAAATGTCACTTAAAAGTTGACAGGGTTACACCAGATGTGGTGGCACAGGCCTGCAATCCCAGCTACTTGGGAGGCTGAGGCAGGAGGATCTCAAGTTGGAGGCCAGCCCTGGCAACTTAGTGAGCACCTGTCTCAAAATGAAAAAAATGAAAAAATTAAAAGAACTGGGGATGTGGCTTGGTGGTAGAGAACCGCTGGGTTCAATCCCCAGTACCAGAAAAAAAATCATTTACAGAACTTTCAAAGTGATGGATATAATGATTATTCTGATTTCATCCTTCAACATAACATACAGATTGAAATATCATACTATACCCATAAATATGCACCATTGTTATATGTCATTAAAACTTTAAAAACATTTTAAAAAGTTGATAGGGCTAAAGAAATTTGAAAAACTCTCACATATTATTAAATTCTGTTCATTCATTTTTTTCATTAAATTTTGAGCCATATGATTGAGGATGTATTACACTCATCTCTCAGTTTCATCTTTCTCGTGTGAAGTACAGGTTACATAACTGGATGAGATGAAACGTCCAGTTCTGGCACTCTGAGATTTTACAACTCAAGAGCATTCAAGCTTAACAAAACTAAACAACATAAAAATACATCAACTGGGACCACCATCAACACGGACATCAACTGTTGTGTTTGGTTGTGGGATGGCCCCAAAATGAGTATGTTTCCATATTCTACTGTGCATTTGTTTTATGTGAACTAGGTTTTGAGCTGCTTTGCAATGATTAGTAATCCATAATACCCAATAAATGTAGAAGCCAGGAAAGTATTGAAAGTGATAAGAAGAGGTATAATTATCTAAACAAGTTGGCATATACTTAAAAATTTAAAGTGGCATGATTCACTGGACTGCAGAAAAATTTCTGAAGACAAAGAGCTGTTCATGAAGCAGGTGCAAGGATCTGTACCTTTGCAATCAGCAACAATCATTAAGAGCAAAAGAGAAGTGATTGATGAACCTGAATGCCATTTGCAGCATCAGCAGCAATGTGGACATCCTGAAGACTTGGAGTTTGTTAAAGAATTTAAAGGTGGAGCCCATTAACCCAGTTAATGAAACTGTCCCAAGTCACCGATAGTATTGGGGTTAGGCATCTCAGTGGAGAGGGAGGGAGTGCAGGCGCAAGACCTGCTACAGTGTCCCCTACAATATTAGGGGAATACCAAGGAGGAGATGACCTGCCCCAGTAGGTTCCAGGATATAAAACGAATTGGTTATATTTGAAAAAGATGTTGAAGGAAAGGCATAGCTGCGAGGAGAGGAAGTGAAATCCAGTTTCAAATCTTTGAACATCACTCACACTCAAAATTCTATGGGGTGGAAATGAGGGTGTAGGCAATAAGATAAAGCCCGTGCATATTTATGAATAATTCCCATTGGTTTCACAAAGAAAGGCTTACTTCCTACCTATATGAGAATTCAATGCTGGCCATGCTGGTGGCGACATTCATGGTTTTTCAGGAGCCCCTGTCCTGTGGCTCCTGTGAGTCCTCCCCATCCAACTAACAGAGAAGGGCCCTATGAGGGAGGCACACTCGCCCCTTAACAGTTCCACCCAGAGGTGGCTCACATCACTCCTCTCACCCCTCATTGCCAAGAACTGGCCAAATGCCTCCCACTCCAGATGGAGGGAATGGGAGATAAACACACTGGCGCGACCTCGCTTCTGAGCAGCCCGGCCCTGCCAGAGGGTCTTTGCAAGTCAGCTATCCATCTCGGCTGCACTTTTTTATTTCTGTTATGAACTAACTTTTCAGAACCTAACCTATTTGCCTGTAGAGAAATAGGGAAATTTCTGTGGTACTCAAAAATTGAAGTCATGCCTATAAAATAAATGAATAAAAGTAATTTTTAAAGGAACAAACTACGGATTACAGAAAAGAGAGATGCTCTACCTTAGACTGTAAATGTCTTAACATCAAGCTTATGGAATGCCCTGATGTTGGCCCAGCAGCTCTTCCACTGGGAAATGACTGCACCCTCATGATGTAGTATCTTTCTCAGTTCATATGGTGAAAGGAGGTAGAGGAAGGACTGATCAGGGTCACCTTCCTCCCTCAGTAGTTGCACAAGACCCTGCCCTGGCCAGTCAAATGGCTTTGCCCACCTGGACACACTGAGCTTTCAGGCAGGAGCACATGACCTAAGCTGGACCAGTCAGAATTCCCTGAGGTAGCCTTTCTAACATCTCTTTTTCTGGACCCATATTCTCTGGAACTTACGTAAACCATTGATAGACCTTATCATGTGAACATAGCCTGAGCATGAAGCTAATCAGAGAGCTGATGACATCTTTCAAATGCCTGAACAACCACAACCAAAGTCTACTGCTTGAACCTGCTGGTTGCATGAGCCAATGCTTTTGGGGTTTTTTTTTTTTTTCTTTCTTTCTTTCTTTCTTTTTTTTTTTTTTTTTTCTTTTTGCTTAATATGAGTTGTTTCCAATAATAAAACGTTCAAAATTTAAAGGATTCCTAAATGTGACACTTGCTTTGGACTTTTCCTTCTTTTATCATGTTACTGTTCTGCTCTGAAACCTTTCATGAGCTCTTTAACTGTCCATAAAACCAAATTACAGTTCCTCTGCTTCACTTTCAGAGACTCCCACAAAAAGGCCCTCCTTTCCTAATATGTTCCAACATAAACCTGAGAATGCTCAACCACTTATTTTTTATATTGACATCTGGTTTTAGTTCATTTCTGTCTTAACCTGTCTCAACCTTTAAAATTCTACCTATGTTAGCACAGTTCCTGTGGAAATTATTGCTGCTTTGGGGCAAGGAACTGTGTCTTACAAATAATGGTATTCAGCATTGCCATCTACACCCCTGCCTCTTAAAATAGTTCTATACTTAGCATGGTACAGAATCCATAAAACACTGGGCAAATACTTGTTGAATTACATTTCCACAGTGATATTTCTTTGTGAAGCAGACTTTTAATTTTGAACAGGCTACATTTTTTTTTCTGAGAGGGGGAAAAAACTATCTAAGTAGACAATTTGAGGAGTGAATTTATAGCTTGCAAAAGGTGCTGAATTGGCCAAAGCCTTCTTAGAGGCCAGCATCAGGGCACTTTTCTTTTTATTTCATTTTCAACGCAGTTATAACTCAGGTAACAATTCAGAGAGGGGTTCCAAATAACTGACCTAAGTGGTAATCTCTTTTAGATGTGAGAAAGAAACGAAGTTCTTTATAGTTCAGCTCTCCAGAAACTGTTGATCCCCTGTTCTTCATTATTCTGGCACATGATGGTGTGTAGTATTTGTTAAAAGAAAACACAATTCCTGCATTCTTTTGGACTCTCTCCTTCAACTCCAGAACTCATCAATTTCTGCACAATATTAGGAGGACATAAAATTAAGATATAATAACTTTTATAATAATAAATAATTATAAAATAATAAAATTATAGAATAATAGTAATTTTATAGCTTTCATTTAATCATAAAATAATATAATAATTATAATAATAATTATAGAATAATAGTAATTTTATAGCTTTCATTTACATTCTGTCTTTTCATATGCTGCCCCTACAATAACTTTGTAGTGAGTAGGAAAGGGTGATGTCCATTTTGCCGAGGAGGAAAACTGAGACTCAGAGAAGCCAAGGGAACTTGTACAAACAATACAGCTGGTAAATGAGAGACCCAAAGTGTCAGGTCTCCTGACAGACAAATCACTTGCCACCTAGTACCTTGCTCAGGTCCCCTCATTGGCCCTGGGAGGTGACCAGGAAGCAGCACAGAGTAGTGGTCATACCATAGACTTGGATTTGGCAGATGCAGGTAAAAGTCCAGGTTGGCTCCTTGCTATTATGTGGTCTTGGACAAGCTACATGATCAACTCCAACCTCAGTTTTCTACTCTGAAAATGGGAATGATGCTGCAACTTCCTAATCTGATTGTAGAGAACAAATGATAGGTGTTTGAGACATAATGGCTGCTCAGCGAACACTGGGTGTTAAGAACAAAGTTACCAGGGGATGAGAAGCTAGTCAGGTGCAAGGGGCTGGTCCCATAGGACTAAAAACTGTCCTTGACTCTCCATTGGATTATGGACTCATCATCTTACTTATGGAATGGGTTATGAAAGACCACAATGAGGGAAATGCCCCCACATTGGAGAACACCCTGGAGAGAGTTGGCATTCAGTCCCTGCTTCACTGGCATTGCCAAGAGTTTATCCTTGAAATATCTTCCTTGGGTGAATGTGAGAGGGAATCTGCCCAAGCGATCTCAAGCCAAGATCTCCCAAGGAGGCCAACTACAGCCTTAGAATTCCAGTAGGGGGATCCATACCCCAATCCCTTGTCAGTTGAGATTCTCCAGGAAATTTCTTGATGACACCCTTGTTGCACTCTCCTCACAAGTCAACGCGTTCTCCTCTAAGGATCAGGAGACTCCTGTGGCTTTTCCTACAGCACTCTGTGGCACGGCTGGGTCTTGGAACACACATGTTCACCCATCCCGTGCTGGCCTCCTCAGACCTGCACCCATCTGGAAGTGACTTTTAACTCCTCCTGTTCTTCAAGCTCACACCCCAGACCAGTGAGGCTTCTTCCCTTCTACCTGCCTCGGACTCACCTTCAATCCTTTTCTGGGGTCCTGTCTCTGCCTTGGTGAATGTTTCTGAGGATGTCCACTTTTCTTCTGGGGACAATCTGCTCTATAACAAAAAGGGACTCTGACCTTGTCCTGAGACTAGAGTAAAAAACAATGAACTGAACAGATGAACATCCACTCTTGGAGGGGATATTTTCTTAGGAAGACCATTTGTTTGCTTGCATAATTATCATGTCTTCATCAAGCTAGTCCATTTCTTGCCACACTGCCCTTCTGAGGTACATACAGGTGTTCTCTGTCCAGGTCTTATGGATGCACTGTGGACTATGGAAAACTCTACCCTCCAAAACGTAATCCAACAGTCCATGAATCTACAGTTTGCCTATCCTGTAAGATTATTGTGGGGATTGATATTAAGATGAATTAGTGCACGATAAATCTAAAGCATTATGTAAATGTGAGATAATCTGATTCTAAGCTTCTAGACATACTCCTTGTCTTTGGAAAATAACAGGAGAACATCACCACCACAAGACAAATGTTCAGCTACCCACTGAAGGAGCTGAACTCTGATCCCCTTGAGTGTTCCACACATCAGTTAATATTCACTTCCTAGTGATGTCCATTTATATAATACCTCTGATCAATAACCTCATTTCTCCCCAGTCTCCCTTTTATTAGCCTCTTTGATAGATTTAATTAAAGTAATGCACTTTATGGGGATATGAAACCAGGCACTTGGTGACATCACTTCCTGCTTCAGGTCCCTAGCTTCCCTTTCACAAAGTGGAAAGCCTGAGGAGCAATTGCTCCTGCTCAATTCACAGTGGTAGCAACTGAATAAAGTCTGGTCTTCAAAGTGTCTGGAATCTAGTTCCTACCATTGCCATAATTTTTAAAAATTGTTACATTAGACTCAAAACTCAGCACATTATTTTGAGTGCCATAGAGTACCAGTTTCAAAATAAGCCCATGGCTGACTAGTTCAGTAGCAAAAAAACTCCCATGAATTGTTGTAGGCAACAGATGATTAAATTTAATGTAGAGATGGGAGAGGCTGGTAGTGGTGTAAGTAAGGCACAAACCGTGTCTATTTAATAGTGATTTGCTAAACCAATGGTCATTCCCTGAAATGAGAGTGGGGCTTGGGGCATGGAAACCAGATGGCCAAGAAGAATTTAAGAAAAGGAGTATACAAAACACAAAACTGTATATAATAAAAGAAGTCCCAGATGAATTTTACTTTCTTGAGAAGCTTTGAGTTCCCATACACATTTTCTCTGTGTACACCTCCCCTGAGAACAGCAATTTAATCATTGCTCTCTCTCTCTTACACACAAACACACACACACACACACACACACACACACACACACAATATCCTCAACTGAGTAGTCAAAGCAGTAAGGTTTTAATTTTGTGATATATAACTTGCTGAGCATCTTGTTCAGAGAATCAATTGCTATATACACTCATTGAAAATTAAGGTCTAATAAATTTCTTCCATTTATGGAAAGATAGCATGATTTTTTTCAAAGACAGTTATACTGAAACAACAGAGATAAAGTGTTCTCCTTTCCCAGGGATGGCAAAACTCATTTGGAAGAGGCAGCAGTATCTGTCTTCTGAAGGAAAATGGCACCAATTTGTGTGAGTCAGACCCTGAAGTTTTTCTGTGTGACTTTGGACGAATCTCCTGATCTCTCTGTTTCATCTGCAAATGTGTTAATATCTTCGGAATGAGTATTGAATGAGCTCGGGGTAATCACTGGCTAAATAAAAGAAGTTTGATGAATGCTCTATATTTCCAGCCAAATGGAACCACTCAACGTTCCTATATACATCACACATTTCCCTGACTCGGCACTTTGCTTATGCCATTTCTCCCACTAGGAGCGCCCCCCTCCTGTTTCCCTTGTTCTAATTTTACCCATTCTCCAAGGACAAGCTCCGCTGTCCTTTGTGTTTTCAGCGTTTCCTGTGTCTCTACCTGAAGGTACTATTCCTTCTTTCAAACCTGCAAAGAAAGCAGGTGTTCTCCATCTCTTTTGATTTGCACTTGTATTTTTCAATGTTCATTTAAGTAAATGACTTATGCTCTTCCACTGGAGGGCAGAGATTGTGCCTAATTTACCTAGGAAATTGGCACTGGATAAACACTTAATAATAGATGGGGTGCTGGTTAGTTTTATGTGTCAAGTTGGCTAAGCTATTTTACCCTTTTTTTTTTTTTTCATCAGCACAAATCCAGGCATTCCTCTGACAATATTTCCTGTGAAAATATTTCCTCTGAAATATTTTCCTAGGTGTGGTTAACATCTATAGTCAGTTGACTTTAAATAAAGAAGACTACCCTACATAATGGGGACGGGTCTTCTCCAATTAGTCAAAAGGCCTTCAGAGCAAAATTTGAGGTTTGTTAGAAAAGAAATTCTGTATCCTTGAATCCTGGTTGAGGCCTGCTGGCCTGCCCTGAACCTTTCAGCCCTGTGTGCCCTGCAGGTTTCAGACTTTTCTGTCCTCACAGCTGCCTGCCAACTCCTTAAAATCAATCTCCTTATATAGGCATTCACTGTTGGTCCCATAGGAAAGTCATTTGTTTTCTTCACATCATGTTCTTCATCAAGATGATTAAGATTTCCACGTGATACAGTTTAGGATTCCTTCCTCTTTCCACTAATATATGTGAATTTTATGCACAACTGTATCTTTAGTTTTGCACCTATTTTTGATATTATATGCACTTGATGTGTATTGCATCAAGTTACATGGTAATTTTTGCGTGATAATTATTTCTTTCTTCACTAATCAGGCTAGCATCAATTACTAGCTGGAACTCTTTTAAAAAATTGTTTTCCAAAATACTTAAAGAAAACTAAAGCCCAGATTTCTAGGACCAGATTTCTTCCATATCTTAGTTGTGATGAAATAAAAAGACTTTAAAGGCTTTATGCCAAAACCATGGTTCCCTGTGCCCAAGTGCTTTATGAAAACCCATGTATACGTTCATCCTACACTTGAGCTTCAGAACATCAAACTTCTGCTTCTAATTTTAGGGACAGACAATTATTTTTTATCTGTTTTGCAGCCTCTTGTAAATATGTCCTGGGGTGCTTTCTTTGTGTACCTTTTGTTTGTTCTCATCCTGTGAGGAGAAAGATTTCTAGAGTCTGACATACCTGCTGGGCCCTGTCGGGGCCCTAAGAACCCAGAGGCCATATATCCATGCCCCAGGGTTGAACTGCTGAGTGAATTTCAGCAGCAGGCTTAGCTTTGTCCCCCACCAGTGGAGAATAAGAGGCAATTAGCCAAGATGCACCGAGGAGGGGGGTCTTAATGCACTTATAGATTGTCTTCTCTTTGATTTCAGACTGATTCTTTTAGAGCAAAGATCCTTAAAAAAAAAAAAAAAAAAAAAAAAAAAATTCTTAGAATGGCTAACTATGGAATGTCAAGCCATGCAAGCATACACTGGGGAAAAATAAACAAAATGTGTTAAGAATTTATAGGGGCACAAGATTACTTTATTTTTTCATGTTAGAACTACAGTCTCAGAATGTCACGCCTGGATAACACCTTATTCTATTCATTTGCACATAAGGGAAAGGAAATTCAGAGGAGAAGATTTTTCTCTAACCATGGAATTTACAAATGGCCAAACTGGACTAGAACAGAAGTCTCCTGAATTCCAAACCATTGCTTTTGCCTGTTATTTGTTTATTCATAATCACATCCTATGCTGGTAGGCAAATTATAAAAAAAATACACATAATCATATCCCTCAACGAGCTTTAGTAGACAAGAATAATCTTGTTGATAACAAGAAGTTATCAACAGCAAGGTAACAGTTATTTTTTTCTTCTCCATCTTCATTCCTTTCTTTATCTTTTGTTGCTGTTGTTTTTTAAAAAATCCCCCTTTCTTCACTAGATCAGACAAAAAGCAAGGAGGAGTGTAAAGGGTTGTTGAGATTTGAGAATGGGCTTTTTTTTCCCCACTCACTTTTTGTTTGTTTATTTCTGCTTAGAAAGTTTAATAGAGAAAGCAGGATTAGAGAGCACAGTACATGAAGCCTATTTATGGCTATGTGTGATAATGTCAGAGCTGAAGAAATGCCAGCATCTCCGCGTGCCCTCTCTCTGGGTTTTGAAACTTGGAATTGACAATGAGCTTTGGACCACAAGTCAACACACCAGGTCTCAGACCAGGGGAAGCAACTCCTTCTATTCATACACTGCACTCACTGGCTTGCTTGGGGAGAGGGGAGCCATGTTTTTCAACAAAGTCATAACAGAGTTAGGATTAGAGAATTCTTTTTTGACAAGGTCTGGAAATAAAATAGGCATCATTACGATTCCCTCATCAATGTTACAGACCTGCTCAGAGACCCAGTGTCTACCATAAAATGAGTGAGGACACTAATGTGCTAAAGGAAGAACCTTCCTTTTCTCTTCCCTGAGAACTTCTTTGAATACAAATTTGAGATGTGGGGTGTATGTGTGATGTCTGTGCTGAGTTTTTGTACTATAGAAATTCTTTGTACAAGGTAGAATGATAGAAGTTGATAGACTCAGACAGTAGGAAAGCCAGAAATGAGAAAAAAATATTTTAAGCCTACGGGGGGAAAAATGACACAATCCTTTATCTTGGGCCTCATGTGTAAATGGATATAAAACACCTTGTGCTTAGTGTAGAATGTAGTTCAGTTTTGAGGTGTGTCTTTGCAGAAAGCTAGTGCACAGTTATTCTGTGAACTTAAAATGGATCATAGAGTTAAAGCCTCTCAGAGCTGAAAGGCACTGAAGGGGTCACAGTCTGAGCTCCTTGTCAACTCAGGAACCTCCTCCAGCAGAACCCTGATAGATTGGTAGCACGGGTCTGAACATTGCCTCAGATGGGGAGTTCATTAATTCATAAGCAACACATTCTGTGTAGAGTAGCTCTTTTTGTTATAAACTGCTCCCACAGCCTGAGTTTTGTTTCTGAAGGTTTTATTTCCATAGGTGCCACTCATCTCTCCTGGTTCTTACATCTATAGCCACACAGAAAAAATAATCTAAATCAGTTTTTTCCTTAATAAGTTAATTGATTATAGTAAAACAAACCAATCATCTCACTCTTCCCATAATAAGGTACCATGCTTCATCTTTGATACATGAACCTGTATCCAAAATAATATAGAACATGGATCAGTGTGGAGGACCTGGAGCTGGGATTATTTAAAACTACTTGAAATCAAACAGTTTGTCTTTTCTTACCTAATGTGTAGAAGTACAGTTGTTGTAGTTTGGATATGAGGTGTCCCCCAGAAGTTCATGTGTGAGACATGAATATAAAAATATTCAGAGGTGAAAAGATTAGATTATGAGAGCTATAACCTAAACGGTGGATTAATCCACATGAACGGAATAACTGGGTGGTAACTGCAGATAGGTAGTGTGTAGCTGGAAGAGGTAGGTTATTAGGAGTTTCTCTTTGGGGGTTATATTTTGTCCTTGGACAGCAGAACTTTCTTTTTCCTGACTGTCATGAACTGAGCAGCTTTCCTCCTCTATACCTTTCCTCCTTGATATTCTGCTTCACCTTGGGTCCACAGCTATGAAGTTGGTCAACCCTGGACTGAACTTCTGAAGCTGTGAGTCAAAATAACTTTTCCTCCTCTAAGTTGTTCTCATCAGGTATATTGATCACAGTGCTGCAAACCTAACTAATACAGCAGTCAAACATGTTTTCCCAAGACAGAATTGAAACTGTGGACTTAATTTTTTTATAAAGGTATTTTTGTCATAGAGTTTATTAAGCAAAGAGCCTGTGTTTAGATTTTAAGGTAGGGTGAAGAGGAGCAAAAGACTGCAATGATGGAATTTTATCAAGTTTTGGGATCAGGTGGTATAAGTGAAATGTTGGGTAGTGTCCTCAAACTCTAAACTGTAAGAGAATACAGTGCTTTACTGGATGCTCTGTGGTTGCTAATTATAGTCAGTGAAATTTGATGGAAAGAACCAGGATCATAAATTAAAAGATTGTATTAGGTACTTGAGTCTACTACCTCGTTCATTCATTTATTTTTCCATTTACCAAACATTAATGAACACCTACAATGTTTCAGATCCGTGATAAGTGCTAAGGATACACCTATGATCAAGATAGATACAGTTGTTGGGCATAATGGCTACCTGCATGGTGTGTACATTGTGAGGGGACAAATAAAGAGATCAGGCATCTACAATGAACCATGAGAAAAATCAGTGACAGAAAGAGCAAAGGCCATAATAGTCTAGAAAGAGCCTCCCTGATGTAGTTGTACGGTGGGAGTAGAGGCCAGGGGGAGGGTCACAGAAAAACTATTTGCAGGAGATAGAGCTGAAGGACAATTACTGACTGGTGACCTCACAAAAATTACCATCTCTCTGAACCTGGGTTTCTTATCTCTAAAATGGGAATAATAACAACAGTTTGGAATAACCTACTTTAGTAGGAGGTTGTGAGGAATGGATTAGTGAATCATTGTTCAACAGACCTTTTTTGAACTGTAAAGTGCTCTATCATTATAAGGGATGTTAGTGTTATCAGATATTATCTCCAGGACTCAAGACCTTTCTCTTCGTTCTGTATATATAGATTCACTTCCCCCTTGCACAGCAGGAACAGAGAATAAAACAACAGATTGGGGTGGGGAGATTTATACTGTTTAGTTTTCTGCTCAGCTTGACAACCTAGGTTCTCAGGGTTAGCAGGGCATAGGGTTGGGGAGAGGGTAGGGCAAGGCTGTCAGAACCCCATGAACCTGTCAGAGAGGGCGGGATTCCCTTAAGGCCTACCTTGTTAGAGCCAAATAGTCTTAGTGAAGAGTGTTACCCATACTTTGTAGTGTGTGTGTGTGTGTGTCTGTGTGTGTGTGTGTGTGTCTGGCCAGGGTCAGGTGGGAGGCTTCAATAGGACTTCACTAACATTTTAATGGCCTGATCTCATCAGATGCAAAACTGCCCAATTTGTCCCAAGCAGATACATGTGTACCTGAAGGATTTGTTTGTATATTCAAGAGATTTAGTTCTAGTTCTAATTATTCATCTATCACCAGGAAAAAGTAGTAGCCAAGTGATTCCAAGTGTCATTCATTCCTGGTTAATAAGATTTAAATTCCAAGGGCAATGAGTACATCTTGCCCAAAGGCCATTCTTCTGTTGTCATTATTAGTATTACTAAATCAAGATTTTGGTATAATTTCATACCATTTTCCCTTCTACTTATGGTGGTATGGAAATATAATAAATATTTACTAACTTTGAATTTGGCAATAACATTAGAAATAGTGCCTCTGTTCTATTTAGGCAAATCTCTTTTCCTTTTCTGTCTCCTGTCTTCCAAGTGTCTTCTACCAACAACATTCCACCCATCTGTGATGTCTGCCTCTCTTTTTCCTGCCTATATTCTCAAATCATAAGAAACTTCCATTTGTTCAACTTTTATTGAAAAGCCAGCTGCTTGAGAAGGCCAGATCCTGTAGACTGGGCTGCTATTTAAATCTCTGTCAGGCCACAGAAACTTTGCTTAAAATCATATTTTGTTAATCCATCATGTGGATGTGGAGCTTGCTATTTTTAATACATGCTCTGCGCAGCCTAGTTATTCATGGCTAAGAGTTTGCCACGAACTTCAGAGCCGAATTTAAAAACAAACAGCTCCAGAGAGGCAAGATGGAAACTTCTTTCACACACTAATAAAATCTGGGAATGGTGGAGGAGAGGGACCAGTTCTTCCTCCCGGGGGAAATACAGGGAGTTCTTCTGGACTGTTTGATACTGCAGGAGCAAAAGAAGAAAGAACCTACAGTAGTGTTTATTTAGATGGTAGGCTTTTTTTTTTAAGTCATTTGGTAAAACTCTAGAAAATGCGCCTTTTTGTTACAAGGCTCAGATAGTCTCCTGAACATATTCTAATTATTGTTTTCTCTTTTTCTCTTCGCCTTCCTCTTTGTCTTCTTTCCTTCTCTAATGTCATATAATATGCACAGGTTAAAAAAAAAAAAAACAGTATGAAAAGAGAAGCATTTTAGTTGGACTCAAGCAGAAATACCTACCTTTATAATAACTTGAGTCATAGTGGAAAGTCACAGATACTTTTGCATTAAGATATGTAATTGTAGCCAAACTCACCTGAATACTGACTTCCTGAACTTTGAGCCATGGTATTAATTTATTCATTCAGACATGTTCATTAAACTCATAAGATGGGCTAGGAATTACATTAAATGCAGTGTTTACAAAAGTGATGAGATACAGTTCTTGCCCTTGAGGAGTTCATAGTCTACTAGAGCCTAGAGGTTTAAAAGAACCCAAAGAAGCTGCGTGTAGCAATACATACCTGTAATCCCAGCTACTTGGGAGGCTGAGGCAGGGGAAGTGAACATCTGAGATCAGCCTGGGAAACTTAGCAAAATCCTCTCTCAAAATAGAAAAAGACAAAAGGGCTGAGAATATGGTTCATTGGAGTTTTCCTAGCATGTGTGAGGCCCTGGGTTCAACCTCCAACACTGTGGGGCAGGTTGGGAGGAGTCCCTCAAGAGATGAATCAGGAAATATGGCTCTGATCCTCTTTCCCTGTTTTTCCAATTTTTCAAGTAATGTTTATACCATCTGATCGCAGTTCTATAAAAGCCTATGAGAGGTATTTACCATTCAGCTACATTCTCTAAATAAATAGGCTCATTGAGGGTCAATGATTCATAGAATTCTGATCTGGCTAATGGAAAGTAGAACAGACAATGAAGAACAGAAAGACCATTCATTGACTCAGTCACTCAAAACTGCCAAGGCCCAGAGCTAAGGCATAATCAGAATAATTTCTACTAAATACCTGTTTTTTCTCTATGACTATAAATAGTACAAGAAAGGGCAGAAACAAGGTACGGATGATGTCTCCTCCCCATATTTTTGGAAATTAACAAAGTGCCTTGATTTGACTTTTTTTTTTTTTTTCTTTTGGTCTAAATTATTTCTATTGGAAGTACATAAGTTGGAAAGTAAACTAGAAAACCACTCTGATCCATGGGATAACTGTGCCTCTCTCTGCCAGCTGTCTCACAGATGCCTGCCACAGGAAGTTGATCAGTATGTGCTGGAGTTTCAACCACTTGTGTAGCATACACTACTGCCAAGGAATCATAATACCCTGTCGTGATAAGTCAGTGCCTTATGGCAAGGCTGCAAAAGTCAGAGACTTCAAGTATCTTCCTCATCAGTCCATCATCATTTATCTAGGTGCATATCTTCCCTCTTTCACAATGAGTGGGTGAGAAAGCTTCTTTTAAAGAGAAGGAGACCAAAAATAAATTACCAGGTTATGCCAAAGTTCTTCATTCATTACTCGATTCAGTAACCATAGAGGAACTTTGTGCAGGGCTCAAGGCCATGGGGAATACAAAGATGAGCAAGATGTTGTCTTCATTTTCAGACATGTCATGGTCTGAAACTTGCATTAAGAATGAGACAGCAATGCCAAAATTCATCATTGTCTTATGAAAGCTTCTTTAAGGGTGCAATGAACGTTCCAAGGAAGGAAGGGTTGCTCCGTGGCTTCAGCATTTGAGGGCAGAGGCTGACTTGTAGAAACTTTCAGAAAAAGGCAGGTATGGAATTGGCTGTAGCATAAAGTTGGAAAGGAGGTAAAGAGAAATTCCAGGGGAATGTTGGTGACCAGATCTGTGTTTTGTAAAGATCACCATGGCAACAATGTGGAGAACGGATTGTGGAAAAGGGAATTAAGTTTACAACAATAGTGTAAGTTGATAGAGCTAATCTCTATTAAGCACTTATGTCATTCCTTATTCTAACTGCTTGACCCATTTTTTTTCTCATATAATCTTTAAAACAACCTGTGATACAGGAATTATTATTATTTTCATTTTTCAGGGAAAGTTGTGGCAGAACCTGGATTTCCTTCCAAGTGTAACAAAACAATTTAAATTCTTGACTGTAAGACTCCAGGTAGGAAACTTAAAAGGACCTGATCCAAACCAGAGATTGTGGGATAGAGAAGAGATGTGTTTTGGAGAATTAAGGAAGAAGATACCCTTTGTTTCTAAGAGCCAAAGGCCTCCTCGGTGTTTGAAAATCACCTTTCAGATCCCATCTGTCTGATGGCTATGACTCAGACTGAACCTGCCTTGTCATGAAAACCTTACTCCATTTAGGAAAACAAGTCCTTTGGTTTATCACTGTCCACCAGGTTCTGGCATTCTGTCTGACAAACTGTGAATGCTCAAATTCTGCGGGTTAAACTAGAGAACGTTCTCTTCTCCATTCCACAGTCATTGGAACCTGGGGCAATTCATTCTGTTTCCCCTCCCCCACACTCACACTCCAGTTTCCTTATCTTTATGTTAGAACAGGTTGGACCTCATTGACTCATTATATGTTAAACTGAATAAGTTGTTATCCAGGAAAACTAATTACCTAGGGCAAAGGTAGGCATACTTCAGCGGTTAATAAAAGCGTCTATACCGGGTGGCGTTGACACCCCTTTTTTGGATACGCTTAGCCCTATAATTCTTGGTAATTTATGTAAGAAAGAGAGAAAGATGGATTTCATATTCCTTAAGGCAGTTTCCTTCACCATCTAAAGGTACTGGAGTACTTGGGATAGAGATGTCCTCGCCCGGGACACCGCCCTTAAAATGAGACGAGGAAGACTCCTTTCTCCTTGAATGCGCTTGACAAGCCCTGCCCCCAAAGGGGGGGCGGTGGAGGTGGAGAAAGAAGACGTCCGCACCTCGCGCGTCTGCCCGAGTACAGATTGGCAAGTGATACAGGCGCGCAGTCCTCTGTCATTTATTTATTTTTCTTTCCACCGGGTGCGCTGTCCCTTTAAATGGGGACGCTGGTGCTGGCTCCGTAACACCGGAGCCGGCAGCTTGTTGATTTCAGAGCTGGTGAATTTCACATTGTTTCCACTTCACTTTCCTTGCCCGGGGGGAGGCTCCGGCTGGCGCTACGACCGCGGTCGCCGCTGCCAGCGAGAGCTAAGGGAGGGCAGGGACCCGCAGCATCGGGGAGGGCGCGGGGCCGGCGGAACGGGTGTCGGGGCCACACACGCACCCTCGCTGCAGTCCAGCTCCTCCCGAAGCCCGGACGCCGGGAGCGCACCGAGCGGGGGACCGCCCGCCTAGACGCCAGCCCGCCCACGGGCCGGGGCCGAGCCCGGGAGCCGGCGAGTGGAGGAGGCCCCGGGGGCGGGGTGGGGGGCGGGGGTGGGTGCCGCGGCCGCCGCGGAGCTGCTGCTCGGCGCGTTTTGCATGAAGATGGCGGCTCCCACCGCCAGCAAGGCAGCCTCCCTGGGCTGTAACAACAAGCCTGCCTTCCCGGAGCTGGATTTCAGGTCCGGAGCTCGCGTGGAGGAATTGAACAAACTCATCCAAGAATTTACGAAGCACGACCAGCGGGAATACGACGACCAGCGAGCGCTGGAGATCCACACCGCCAAGGATTTCATCTTTTCCATGCTGGGTAAGGAGGGAAAAGGGGGAGGTGTGTGCGTGTGCGTGTGCTGGGCAGCGGAGTGGAGTGCCCACTCCTCCTCGAGCGCTTTCCTGCTCGCTTTCTTCCCCCGAGCCGGGGGCCTGGGGGGTTGCCCATCTGTTCCTCCTCTCCCCTCCTCTCTCCGCCGCACGCCGGACAGGCCCCCTCCCCTCCCGATTACACTTTGCGCCGGGCACCCCTTTTCTCCCCCGTTCGCTGGCTCTTTTGTTAATTTCTCAGCCGCCGGGGGCTGGCAGGCAGGTGAGCTGGTGAAACGCCCCCCTGGTGGGGGAAGCCTCTCTGCGCCGCGCGGTCCAGGTGAGACCCGAGGCTCCTTTCAGTGGAGGGTTCTGGCTCCCGGAGGCGCCGGTCTTAGGTCCTCTCCCAAGGTTGGGGCGCGGAGACAGCTTGGGGCTCTGGCTCGGAGCGGGAGCGACAAGTTGCTTCTCTCGGCTTGCGGCGCGGCGCTGTCATGCCGAGCCCCCGGTGGCCAAACTTGTTGGGTGTTCCCGAGTAACCCGCCCAAGTAGTCCCGGCGCCTAGAGTTCCTGCAAGTTTGATTTGCAAATCGACTTCCCTTTGAAGCGATCGGAAGCATTTCCGGTGCTTCTCCAGCGTGGTTGCTGAGCTCGGAATCCCTAATTCCCTGCTCGAATTTGACCGAGCGCAGAGCTCTGACCGCAAGGGAGCATGGCCCCCTCCTCTTTGTGTATTGTCCTAGCGCTGGCCAAGAGAGGTGCCCAGTTTCCAACCGGGAGAAGCCGGTGGGTAGAAAACATGCCCCTCACCTACCGGTCCTGAAAGATTATTGATTGCTGCGTAAGGGAAAGTAATTGAGCTGGGCCTGGGAGACCGAACACCTCCCGAAGCGTCTTGCCTTTGGGATGGTTGCTACTGAGTTGTGGAATGAGTGTCCGTTGCTGGGAACCTGGCGCTTGCGGCTCCTCCAGTGGAATCGTGGCTGCCATTCAGTACGTGGCTCTGTCGTTGTCATTCTGCAGAACCGGGACTCCAGTGTAGCGCTGCTCTAACGCGCGTCTCTGTGTGTGCTCTACAAATATACCCTCAATCAGTTCCCAGATAGTGGAAATTTTGGCAAAGGTCTTGCTACCACTGAGGAAGTTGGAGCCTTTTCCTTCCTCCTGCGATCTAACTTGGATTCCAGCCGGCCGCTGTTGCTGGTTCTATTCCGGGATACCTCATTCCCTCTAGGTTTCCTTCCTCCCCACACCCCAAGTGGGGGATAATACAAGTTGAACGTGGTCCACTGGTAGTACTAACGATTTGGGAAGTTGGATGGAACATACTAAAACTTGGGGCTAAAATATATATATATATAAAACTTGGGGCTAGTTTTTACCTTTTTCTATATACTCCCCAAGTGTATTGTAGATTGTGGAAAGATCTTTACTGAGACTTTCAACTCTTCAACTATTTAGGAGAATTACTATTTTTTTTAAACCCACGACCTGGTGGGGAGTGAGCTTTCAAAGCAAAACTTGAAAGGCTTACAAAGCTTCTGCATCTGAAAACCAATATGGTGATTGTCAGGAAGGTGGGGACACACAGAAAGCTCAGGGCAGTTATTTAACTTGCTTAATCATGGCCTTTCTCTTTGGCATAAATAACAGAAGCCACTGTTATGTTATTACAGCCCCCACATCAGTTTTCCTGTCTTTTTCTTCACGTGGGAAAGGTAGTGAGTGGGTAAGGAAAGTCAAGGATAGGGAGATATTGGGGAGGGATAAATTAAATGCCTGGCTCTTTAGGAACTCATGCGAACCTTACATTTGATACACTGAATTAGCAAAGCCTTTGTCCAAATATAAAGGTTGAATTATTCTAGGATGCCTAATTTGTTCATGTGTTTAATGTCACGGGTGGCATTGTGTTGACAGGTAAACTAGATTTGCTTCTGTTCTTTTTTACTCAGTTGACCTTGCAAGAGAAGTCTTCCTTCCCCCAGAGAATTTGATGTTTCCACTCGCAAGATAGAAAATTCAGGAGTGTCATTTAAGCCCTTCGCCCCTCTGGACACTAGAAGGCAGATGGCGAAATGAGCTTGCCCATGTGTGTTGCTGCATTCATTTTCGAGTTCCTTGCTTTCCTTAATGAGGTGCTGGCTGCTCTAGACAAGTGAAGGTTTGGGTGACAGCAAGGGTCCCCGTGTGGATTTACTTTTTCTAAAGCAGATTTTCTGTTGGCTTAAGAAACAAAAATCTCTTTTTGTACACTTTGTTTCACTTGCTACAGCCTTGAGTCCTTTGTGAATATGCGAATGAGGTGACTTAATGACCACCAGCTTGTTAAGGTGTCACTTGGGTGGCTTCAGGGCCCTCATTTCTGGGAGTTATTGGGAGGGTTGTAGTTCTCTTGGCTTTGTTCGGCCTCTGTCTGAGCTGCACCTGAGGATTGTCAGCAGCTTAAGAACATTATCCCCTCTCACAGGATGAAATGGTCAAGGAATTTGGTACAAGCCTCTTTAAGGGAGCTGTGGATAATGCTACCTCTGGTTTCAGGCAGGATGGGGTATGGTGGCCAGGCCAGCCACTGTGTGCCTGAGATCATTAACGGGGGCAGAAGCCCCTCCAGCTTCTCAGACCCTTTACATTTCTTCTAGTTTGGAAGAGCAAAGGGGTGGCACACAGCTCATAATCAATGATGTGTCAGTACTAAGACATTCCAGTGTGTTGTCAAAGCAGGGATCTGCATAGGCTGTGGCGCTGACCGGAGCCCACTGGTGGTCACCGTCTCTCTGTGACCTGGCGTGATGTTCTCTTGTTTGTACAGATTCAGATTCCTCTGGAGGCAGGTGTTAGCTGAAATCACCCAGACTCACTCCTTATTTCTTTACACCTTGGTCTTTTAGGAGAATGATTGCTGTTATTATCTAGTTAATGTTTGAGAGCCCAGATTGTGTGAGAGGCTGGCAGTGCATAATAAACACCATTTATCAAAATTCAGGGAAATTGCCAGAGTTCATTAATGTTTTAATAATATTTGGTATTTGCATAATGTCTTTGCCGGCTCTTTTGTTGTCTTCATTCCCTGGCGAGGTTGGATGGCGACTGGTTGTTTCTATTGAACATATGTGGAAGACAGGGCATGCAAAAGCCAGAGAAGACATGAAGGAGACAAGCAGTCACTAAACCTGAGGACCAAGTGGTGGGTACCAAGCATGGTTATTAGAGTAGCTGTCATGCTGATTACCTCCTCTGGCTACAAACTTCACCTTATGAATAGATATTGCTTTCCCATTTCACAGATGAAGGTATTGGAGGTTACTGTGGTTAAGAAACATATATGACTACATGGCTAATAAATGATAGAGATTACTAAAACTGTGATCAGTTTGATGCCAAGATATGTTGTTCTTCTACTTGAGGCTGTTTAGACATATGAGCCAGGTGCAGTGTCCCACACCTAGTACCCCAGCAACTTAAGAGGCCTTGAGGCAGGAGGATTTAAGGTTTGAGGCCAGCCTTAGAAACTCAGCAAGGACATTAGCAACTTAGCAAAACCCTGTCCCAAAGTAAATTAAAAGGACTGGGGATGTAGTTCACTGGTAAAGTGCTAAAAAAAAAAAAAAAAAAAAAAAAAAAAAACAGACACATGAAATCCAGAAAAGGAGCTTTATCTTATTTATTTATTTTGTCATGCTGGAGATTAACTCTAGGGTCTTTCTCCATATTAAGCAGGCATTCTACCACTGAGCAATATCCCCAGCTGTGAAGGGGGTTTGTTTAAAAAAATTGCTTTTTTTTTTTCTTTTTTCTTTAGTATTTTGTTTCTGGTTTCAACTAAAAGAATTAACATAATACAAGCATCATCTGAAGTGATTTCAGGAGAAGTCTAAGTTCAAGTATCTTTTTCCATAATAAGATCACCTATTTGAATTTTTGATTGAGAAAATCATGATCTTTATAGTAAAATGTTCAAATCTGTAGTTCCTGTCTCAGTCTGCCTCTTGCTGATTGTGTAGTCTTCATTTTTTTGTTTTTTGTATTGGGGATTGAACCCAGTGGCACTTCACCACTGAGCTGCATCCCTAGTTTTTTATTTTTTATTTTGAGACAGGGTCTTGCTAAGTTGCCCAGGCTGGCCTCGAACTTGGAATCCTCCTGCCTCAGCCCCCTGAGTCACTGGGATTACAGTAGTGTGCCACCACTCCTGGCTTGGTCTTTGTTTTTTGATTTATTAAATATGGAAAATAGTATGGTGTCATCATTTCAGAATTATATCTGAAAGGGAAATTACTTTGCTAACTGAAAAGGAATGTGTACATGACTTTAGTATTTATCTAAAGAAATGTGCTTTATTAGAAAACATTGTGGAATTCAGTTGGAATTATTTCTGTAGTTTGACACCCCAAAGAACTATGGAGTACCATTAGCGGCAGACTAGGAGGATATTGGTTGTGGCTGTAGAGGGCATGATGAATTCCAACAGCATTGCCATTTGTTAAGCCCATGCTATGTGCTGACCACAGTGCTAGTAGTTACTTTGCATAAATCCATTAGCTCCTCTGATCTCCTGACAATTTTAAGGATAATTATCATCCTACCTATTTTGAAGATGAAGTAGGTGCTCTTTTAATGATGAAACACTGAGTGAGGCTCAAAGAAGTCAAGTATTTAGACCAATCATACAGAGCTTAGATTTAGACCCAGGCATTTCCCACTCAGATGCTTATGTTTCCTTCACTGTACTAGCAATCAGTTTCCATTACTCTTGAATCAGACAACCCAAAGGCCCCACTTCCCAGGGAATGAATACTCCACCCAGTAGTAGCCCACTTAGCCAGTTGGAATGGGGATAGTTTCATTCCCTGTCACTGTTTCTCTCTGCCCTCTTTCTTTCATGCACTGAACAAATACTTAATGTAATACTTAATACTTAATGTAATGTAATGTAATGTTTGCCAAGCAGTATGCAGTGCTCCTGGGATAAACAGTGAGCCAAAACGTTGGGATGTTTCCAAGGTCTTAGGAGACCCCTGTCCTTTGCCTTTGTATACTAACTTATTTGCTGTTTACTAAAAAATGAATGCCACCTGACCACTTCAAAGCTCTAAACCTTTCTAGTGCTTGGGAGTGCTCCTGGACCTACCATATTTTTAGGCAAATGGTCAGAAACATCTCCAGAGTAGGCCATTTTGAAGGCCTGACTTCCTGATGTTTGAATGCCACTTTTCTCTTATTGAATTCACCAGCCATATTTATTATGAAATTGTTGCTTTGTGGTCTTCCAACTGCTTGGTAAGTTCCATCGAGTTGTCTTCACTAATGTGCTATATCTATAGAAATTACAAAATAATCTCTGAAGTTTCTGCTCTGAAAATATTTTGTATCCAGGCCAGGGAGTTCCTCTAAACATTTATTTTTATGCTAATTTGAATTGGTTTCAATTCTCCTTCCCATATTTCTGGAGAGCTGCTTCCTTCCATCCTTGACAGAAGAACCCTGGAACTGTTGTCTTCTTAGGAAGACACCCATTGTGCCCCCCATTGGGTGATGCTGGTGATGAAACGGAGTCCATTTTGTATTCAGAGACACATTAGATTCCCCCTTGTCAAACTGAGAACTCGTCAACGTGTGTTAGCACTTTAGATTCTCCCAAGGAGCTTTTTAGCAATTCAGAATCCCTGGTCCCTTTTCAGATCTATTGATTCAGAATCCCTAGAGATCCCCAAACTGGCTGCTCAGCGCTTCGACCTGTTGTCCTGTTAGGCCTGATGCTGTGCATTCTCTGTCCTGTAGAGCTGCTCCTGAGCATAGTGGGCATGGTCCTGGTTGACTTTTGACATGAGACCCAGGCCGCTGACCTTAATGAGCAGGTATGTGTGCTGAGTCCTGGAAGGTAATATTGGAGTCCTTCCACCTGGGATGGGCAGTGATGCTTAGTGGTTAAGAGTGTTTACCCTCAAGGACTGTAATAGGATTTTTACATCATTATATTCTATAGTCATCATAATCCTTTGAATTAAAGAACCCTAGGATTGGAAAAATTTGGGAATTTGCCCAAGTTTACAAACAAGTAGGTGGCATAGTTGGAATCTAGTCAAGGTCAGGCCGATGCAGAGCCCTTGCTTTCAACAAGGACTATACTTTCTGCTCAAGAGGGTCAGGAGACTCAGATTCTGGCTGACATTTGTCTGCTTACCCACTGTGCGATTTGGAGAAGTCACTTAACAGACATAGCCTCAGTTTCTGAATATGTAAGAATATATAAGTTGGTGTTAATAATTATACCTACTGCATGTGTTTGACTGCATCCAATTCTGACTCTGAAATCTTTGTGCAATAGAAAAGAAGGAAACTTCTGAGTTCTGGTAGAATTTCTGTTTTTTACTCTTTGACTGGAGTGTTGCCCTGAGTAAGTCTCCTAACCTCTGTTGAGCTTCTTTTGCCTACTTTCCTATGATTGGAAATGCAAAGAAAAAGGTCAAAGCATTCCCACATTCTAATCACTATTAATATTTTGATGTGCATTTTTTCTAGACATCCATGCATTCAGTTACATAGCAGGGATCATATGTGATATGTGCTCTTCTTGTATATTTATCACTATGTTGTCATCTACCACATTTTAAAAGAGGAGCTGTAACTTGAAACCTGGGCAACAGTGTTCTCCTTACTTCTTTCATTCATTTCCTTTTTATCCCTAAAACCAATTCCATTTTAGAATCATGCCCTGTGATTTAGTAATTGGGGATGATGGACTTTACATTGATGACTTTTGACCTTCCTTTCAGGGCCTCCTCTACATGGTCACATGACATGTCCTATATTTCTTGCTTTCTTTTTAGCTTAGGCTGTTTTTTTCCATCAGAATTTCCTAACTTGGATTCAAGGAAGTGATTAACATGGAGTCTGAGAACTCGAGTGGGAAAGAGGACATCTTTATTTTTATTAACCTCTCACTGAAATAAATTATTTCCTTCTGTCATTAGCAGGTAAAAAAACCATTGTGTTAGTGGTACCTGTGTTTGTGTTGCCCATAGAAATCACAGGCTTTTTCATTTCACATTACAGTTATTGCAGATATTTCAAAAACTCATTTATTGCTGTTTCAAAATGATGGCAGATATTAGACTTACTGGATTTTATTATTTAATGCATTAATAAAAATCACATATGATACTCTATCATAAATATAATTTTTAAAACACTGTGCATTTTAATACTGATTTTCTCTGAAATATTATGCAATGCGATCATCTTCAGTTAAATATACTATTCTTTGCAGGGGTCCATAAAATAGACCAGCCTGTCAAGAGGATCCATGATACAGTTAAAGGTTCTAGCTTCTACAGATGGCTTTGGATATCTTGTCTATGGATTTTTTTTTTTTTTTTTTTTTCTTTCCTCTTCTAGCTCAAAAGCCGTTTGACTCTTATTGGCCTTCCTGTCTCTCCAATGAGGAAAAAAAAATTTCTTTCCTTTGTGTTTTTCTGATATGTTGTCCCCTTTTCTGACCCTTAGCACATTCTTTCCCATGCTGTAGATTCAAGGATCCCTGACTTATTTATGTTTGCAGCACCCAGTGGGCTATTGAACATAGTAGGTACTAAGTGTGAGGTGACTGGAGTTACTTTTTAGAGACCTTGTGAAACTTCTTACTTCAGATGCTTTTTAAGAAATGAGCAATTTCTGACCTTATCTCTGTGAGTTTCCTCTTCTATTAAGCTATGCTCTTGGCATCTTCTCTGAGTAAAAAAAAAATCTTGATATTATCTCCTTATGTGGTACAGGACTGTAGAGAATTTTTTTTTTTTACATTTTACATTTCTGTATTCCTAAAGACTCGCCCTACCTAGGTCAATATTAGGAATGTCCAAAGTGGTTGCTGGAGTTAGTTTGCCAAGAGCAAGCGGACCTCTGCCTTTCTACTCTTGGACTTTACAGAATGCAAAGCAAAAACTAGTTGTCTTTCCCAGTAAGGTGTTTGGTAGGCTTATCAGTCATCCTCCAAATGATCAGATGCTTTCTTTGGGATCCTAATTGTAGCAATTCCTTTTTGTTTGTTTGTTTGGTTTCTGGTTCAGGGGATTGAACCCAGGGGTGCTTTATAACTGAGCTTAATCCCCAGCCTTTTTTAAAATTTTGAACTGGGGTCTCCCTAAGTTACTGAGGGCTTCACTAATTTGCTGAGGCTGGCCTTGAGTATACAATCCTCCTGCCTCAGCCTCCCCAGCCACTGAGTCTGGCTCCAATTGTAGCAATTCTTTTTTTTACAATAAAAGATTATTATTTGCCATCTGTAATAGCAGTTTATTTTTATCACAGTAAACAATGTTTTATAGATTATGATCTATATTCACATCTAATATAGCATCCTTGGGATAGGCCTTGAAGAAGCGTTGTGTAGGAACTCTCAGCCCCTATTTGCAGATGCAGGAACTGAGACTTGAAAGTGGTGATGTGACTTAATTCAAGGTTTCAGAAGAAGCTGTGGAACAAGACAAAATCCTGCTATCAAGTGCTTCTGCTGCTGCAGAGAGTTTATAGGGCTGTTCTATCCTCAGATATCTTTCATAGATTGCTGGAAGAAGCCCAGGATGATTGTCTTCTCAGGCAAGGTGAGAGTAGCCGGTTTCATTCATCTCTGAGCTTCTCTGCTCTCCTGAGCCTAGGGTGTACAGTGAGAGTGGAGTGGGTAAACACAAGCCCTAGAGAGATGCATTCTCCAGGTCTGGTTGGTAGGCCTTACCCTGCTGGTTCTTAGGGTCTGTGATGGTGTTTACAATGAGCCTGGGTAAGCGCTTGCCAGCTGAGTGATCTCTTTAAGGACAGTTTATAATTATGCCATTCTGAGGCCCTGTCTCCAGGAAACAGCTATCTGTTTTTCATTCACTTAAGTGCCTTTTCATGAATTCCCTCTGCACAAGAAAAAGATAACTAGGGACAGTGCTGCTATGAATATAGTTGGCATGGGGAGCTGTTATTCAATTTGTTTACTTTTATATTTTTTTCCTCAAAACAGGAAGACTTGATTACTATTTATAATTGGAGTCAAGGCATAAGTGGGAGTTGGTATACATCTTGTTTAGGTTTTCGTTTCTTCCAACTTAGTATTTGAATGTCTACAATGTGCTTCACAGTGGTGTTAAGCATTCATTTATTAATTCATAAATTCATTCAGCATAGGTTGGCGCGCCAGCCGTGTGCTAGTATGATTACTATGTAAGTGCAGAGAGTGGTGAATAGGAGAAAAAAGATGCCTGCCTCCATAGGCTTCTGTTCTCTGGAGGATTCAACAAGATTAAACATGCAAATAAACAGGGATGTGTCCTGTGAGAAAAACAAGAAGCACAGACTGTTATGATGGGAGATAACTGAGTAGGATGGAGTGAACTTCCTTGAAACAGAGACATTTTGTATGAAAGGAGAAGAAGGAGTCAACCTTCTAAAGACTGGATGGAAGCTTATTCCAGGTAGAACAGCAGGTGAAAAGGCCCTGAGGTGGTGGTGGCGGGAACTTGAAAGCAGTTTTCAAAGCTGCTTGCTTTATAGCCTGTCACCTTGGCTTCAAAGGGGAGGAAGGATGATAGGATTAGGCCTGGGCTGAGGATTTGGTGAGCTTCCTGCCTGTGGAGCCTTTCCAGGTGAGGCTTCCCAGGTGGGCCCACCTTTGACAGGCCTGTAGTCGGTGGCATTCAGGGAAAAGGGTGGGGGGGAGAGGAACAAAGAAAGGTTGGATTATAGGTGCTTAAAAAGGCCTTTTGTGGCCCTGAGATTCTCTGATTTCACCTCTGATTGCCCTAGGCTAGAAACAGTAAGTCCTACATTTGATGATTTATGGGGCCAACTGCAGCTTTCATGGGAGGACAGTAAGCCTTTGTTTTTATCTCGTCCTTTACAGTATACAAAATGCATTCATATGCAAAACATTTGACATGTCTTGTAACACCCTATGAAGTAGGTATTAGGGTATCTTTTTTTCACAACAGAAGAAATGATCAAGAGAAGTCTGGTAACTCACTTTCCAAGTGGTCAGGCAGGGTCAGTCTCAAGTCCTTTGAAGGTCACCCCAATTCTTTGAATTATACTGAACCTAAAACCTTCTCTCCTACCCCTTCCCATGGATCTCGGGGAGTGGAAGGAGGACGATTTCTAGGTAGGGAGTTCCTGGGATCGCAGGCAGAACCCAGCCAGGGGCCTGCAGGTCTCCACGTGCCTGCTGTGCCTGGACCAGCATTCAACTTGGACGTGCTTTTCCAAGGCTGCTTCAAGATCATCCTTTTAGCAGCTGCAGCTGTTCTTAATAGCAGCTGCTTGTGCGGATTGTGTTGTGATTAATAAAGGAAACTCAACAGTTTGTTCTTTCAACTGTGCCCTTGGTGTGCGCAGCCTGCTTCCACACCGGCTGTGTTTCTGATTTGGAGCAACACAGTCCTACTAGCCTACAGTGCCCAGGGGCTCATTGCCCTGTTGTGAGAAGCGGTGGGCCATCTAGATCAGAGCCAGTGCTGGAAAGGCCCCCCAGGGACTGCATGGTAGGGGAATGAGTGGGGTGGGTGGCTCAGTGTCAGAGACCCCTGCGCGTGGGGGTGCCCTGGTGAAAGGAGATCACCTCTTGCCCTCGGGCCTGCCAGGGGCCGCTGTTCCTCAACACCGCAGTTTTTTTCTATCTTGTGTGTGCATCAGTCTCCTGCCCATTAAACACAGGTTGCCAGGTCCCACTCCCAGAGTTCTGATTGTATAGGTCAGATTGGAGCCAGAGAATTTGCATTTCTCACAGGTTTTCAGATGATACAGCTGCTGGTCCAGGGACCACACTTTAAGAACCACTGGTGAGGCTACAGGGTGGAATTTAGGATGTTTGCATTTTTATGAGAAATTTTTAAGTTTTTTCAATATTGAGAATGAAATCATACTTGAAAGAAACACCATTGCATTTTAAACTGTAGGTCAAACAGAACACTGTGGCTGTGTTTATCCCCTCTTGTCTGAATACTTCAAGGAGATCCTTGGGTTGTCCCAGGCCTGGAGGGGCAGTAGCTCTTCCAAGAACATCCAGTTAGTTTTGGGCAGAATCATAACTAGAACCCAGGTTTCTTGTGCGCCTGCTTTGTGTGTATGTTGTGTGTGTGTGTGTGTGTGTGTGTGTATGTGTGTGTCTGTCATCCTAGCATGCTGTCTTCCAAATATTTTTTTAAAAATAGAAAAACTAGTTATGTAACATTGAAATTAGTGATAACCACACTAAAATAATGTTCACTATGTTCCAGGCACAGCTCTAAGTGTTTCATGCTTTACATTTATAGATTTTTTAAAGTTGTTTTGCGGTGCTGGGGATCAAACCCAGGATGGGCCTGGGTTTGAGCTACATTCCCAGCCCTTTTAATTTTATTTTGAGATAGGGTCTCACTAAGTTGCTCTGTAGCTGAGATTATAGAGTGCTGTACTGTGCTCGACAGACTTTACCTTTATTAACTATATCATTCCTAACAACACTATGAAAAAGGCAATATTGTCTTTATTTCACTGATGAGAAATTTGAAGCACAGATAAATAATCTGGAAAGTCACAGAGCTACTAGTAAAGTAGGGGTATGAGCCCAAAAAGTCTAGTTTCAGGCAGAAAACATCAAATAACTCTGCTTTGTTTTTTTATTTTTTTACTTTATTTTACATAACAAATAAGAAGACTTTTTCCTTGTGAACCAGAAGTCATTGAGGGACCCCTACAATTTTAATGCTCCTAAGAAGCTTGGATATTAGGTGCCTGATTTCCTTTCTCTTCCATTTTACAGACATGGAAACTGAGGTTGAGAAAGGAGGGGAGACTTGATCTTCTGGGCCCTGACTTGACTTTTGTTCAGAGTGGAGGTTGAGTAAATGTTGGGCAATAACTGTTCCCAAGAAAGGGGAGCACCTGAGACGGTTGACCCCGTAGCATTTGCTCCCCAGGGAGGACTTTGCTTGGCTTTGAAGAGGAAGGGAAGAAGGGAAGTCATTTCCAGAGGGCTGTGCTTCAAGGTAGGGTACATTTTTCCTGCTGCAAAACCACCTTGTAGTTTGAAGTTCTCTTAATTGCTGTTTGAGAAAGAATGCTAAAAAGATAACCTCATGGGCAGAGGGTATTTTTGGTCTGTCATGTTTGCTTTGGTCTTTTGATTGTTCCATGTCTCCCTCTCTCTGGTGTCTTTTCCTCTGAAGTGTGTCCTGTTCTTACACCTATGCAGATTTCATGGCTTTGAGCGTTGTGATGAAAATTTTGATCTTGCAACAATATGGCCGGGTGACTGGCCCTCACTGTGGTTGAGGAGTCGCAGCTCCCTTGACTGGTCTACCTCCTGGGGAGAAAGGGGACTGGCACTACCTTCACTTCCTGTTGCTGGTCTGGGTGCTCAGAGGCTTAGGCTTAGAGTTATAACAGGATTGAAGGAATAGCCAAGGAGAAAAGCCAGTGGCAATTTTCCTGAGATCAAGTCACCCGACCGCACCACAGTGGATGGTGATGTGTTCAAAGTCAAACAGTGGTGGTGATAAGAACAGTGAAATTGGGAAACATTCCCACTGTTTGCCAGGCGAGGTTCCAGGTGCTGGGTACCCATTAACCCATTCAGTCCTCACTGCACTTCTGTAAGGAGGGAACTGTGACCATCCCCACTTCACAGATGAGGAATCTCAAGCTAGTGATAGAGGCTGGGTTCAAACCGAGGCAGCCGGGTGCCTTCTTTCCTTCTTTGCACCTTCCCAGAATTGACTACCAGATTTCACTCCATGGCGTACCACATGTTGCAGCGGGGACATGGCAGGGAGTCTGGGGAGGGCTAGCGGCTGAGTGGAGAAGAGGGTGGTTTTGCTCTCCGGGAAGCCAGTTGTGCTGGCTCCAGGTCCAGAGTCTTTTCACTCTGTCATCAGCTTTCTTTGGCAGCCCTTAGGACCAACATTCTTTTGATGCTTGTGGTTTTTGTTTATTGAATATTCGTTTGTATGCAATCTCATCCTATCCGCAGCCTCCTCCCTTTGAAAGTAAGGGAGTGTATTCCAGCTAATTGATTGACGTAAGCTGCATAAAAGTCAACTGGACCCTTGATACTGGGCAAATTAGGGCAGTTTTATGAAGATGCAGGGCTTCCCCTCTTTTTCCTTCTCCCCACCCCCATGGTTTTTATTCCAGATTTAGAAGATTTAATTAGGACACAGTTAATGTAGTCCATCGTTGTGGGGATAACGGGGAACAGATTTTTTTCCCCCAGTGAAAGTCAAATGCCAAATGTATTTTTAAGAAGTTCAAAATTTATGAAATTGAATTGGTTTCATGTGAACTAAGGGATCAGCCTCTTTAGTTGTGCCCTTTTTAAGAAATTGACTAGTAATTTGTTAAATAATCCTGTCCGCTTTCTCTGCTTTGTGAGGGCCAGTGTTAGTACATGATCCTGTCTTAAAGCCTTGAAGCGCACTGGCATTATGCTACAGAATCCTTCCTTGGGATGAAATAGCTTCTGGAGATCCTGGTGCTCGTGATTCAGAGGATTGGAATTGGATTCTTCGCAGAAACCTCATTCCAACTTCCTTACTCATCTTTTTCCCCCAGCAATTAAAGTTGTAATGGGAATGGACATGTCCTCCAGTGGTGAGCCCATCTGGATGCTGCAGGAACTCACAGGACAGATGTGTATAGTTTCTCCTTTACCTGCTGTGACGCATCCTGTGGGGTACTGACACCGCACTGCATGGTAGGGTGAAAGCCAGGCACTCCGGCTGTGATTGGAAAACCTCCGTGCTCCAGCTCTGCACTCTCTCCAGCCTGAGTCCCCAACCTCCCATGGCCTCCCCCTCTCAGGTCAGTCATACTGGCCTTTCAGTTCTGTCAGATCATCACTTTCAAGAAGGCCTCCAAGGGTAGCCCAGAGCAGGCCAAATCCCCCTCAACTGGCGTTCCAGCCTTGTAGGTCTCTTGGTCACACTGGTCAGTTAGGAATTTGAAATTATTTGTGGTTAGTCTGGTGTTTTTCACTCCTTAAAATCTCAGTGATGGATGGCCTTTCATGTTTCTGTTTGTCTTTTCTTGTTTGTCATCAATATTTGCAAGGGGTTCAGCAAATACTTCGGGTATTGTTGGCCATTTTGCTTTTGTTCTTGAACTTGGGCCACTGAGTAGTCATCGTTCATGATGAGGCACTGGGATGGCCATGTGTGTACTGAAGGTTAGGTACACTCCTTGGTGTGTTTGGGGGACTTTCTTTCCTAGTCTTCCATCTCTCTGTAGCATATAAAATGAGAACTTTAGAAATTATGTAGTCTAGTTAATCCTAACCTTTAGTAAATGTTAGGATCCTTTTATGTTCAGTACAAAAATTATGAGAGATCATGGGACTGGGAGTATAGCTCAGTGGTAGAACATTTTCCTGGAAATGGTAAGGTCCTGGGTTCAATACCCATCATCATACACACACATGCACACACACACACACACACACACACGATTGTGAGATCAAACAGTAGTGAATATATTTTTGCTATCAATTCATTGGGAAAAAAATGAGTAGTATTAGAACCCTTACATTGAATTTAGTTATCCATTGAATTACTTTGAATTTTATTTTAATAACATCTACATATACTTGAAACATAGCAGTGTATTTGCATGACAGATAATACATGGTGGGCATTTGGATTTTCAACATCAATAACAATACCCCTGTGGCCCCATGGTCAAAACTGGATATTGTCCCTTTATTTAACTTGCGTTAAGTTTAGGACTGGCTGCCTGTTGACTTAGTTTCCCTTGTGTATGCATTTGATTTGACCAGTGTGGTGGTTTCTAAAAATTTGGAGCAAACATTTAAAAGCCCCGCTGTCGTTGTATAGCAAGTGACTGATAGAATGGGAATTTGAAATCTTCTGACTTATTCTCCAAGTGAGAGGGGTCTCCTGTTAATCTCTACTGAGGCTTGTGAGCAGGAAGAGCCCTGGACCAAGAGTCAGGAAACCCGGGATCTTGTCTTCTTGCAATTACTGACCCACCCTGGGCCTCATCTTTTACCCCATTGTGATCAATACCTTCTGGTTCCCAGAGAGTTGTTTGATCTACTGAGGGAAAAGAGTTTGCTCTTGTTATTACTTCCCCATCTTCTGTTCTTGTCTCTTCTCTTTCTCTCTAGGAGGAATTTGTCATTTATTGTTACACCTTTGTGGTTCACTTTAGACTTACATGAGAAGGGAGCTACAGGGTCTTCCTTGCTTTCTCCTCTACTATGTCCTTTCCTGTGCTCTCTGAAGGCACCTTCCTACCTTTCATCCTATGTCCCCTGCTCTTATTGGGGTCCACAGCCACAAGCAAACACCTGCAGTGACGTCCAAGACACCCTAAAGTTGTAACTAGCCCCCTAACATCAAAGAATTGCTGCTGAATTATTGCCTGTTGAGATACTTGGTGACTAAGGAATTGTGGTGTCGTTAATATCCAGGAGATGCTAACAGGTTACTGGGCTGTCATGGTGGATTTCGTTTCTAGCAGTAATGTTCTTACAGAAAAATTTTGTAGTTCTGTGTTAAGTTTCACTGTTTGGGGTGAAAAGTTCTATGGCATTGGTCCTTCTGGATCTGGAGGGGAGGTTAGGCGTTGATGCCAAAGAAGAGGAAAGGAGCACAAAGGAAGCATGGTGGATAATGGAAAATCATGGACTTTGGGGTCTGGCAGACTTGAGTCTCTTAGGTGGGTTTAGACAACAATCCTGAGTGTTTCCTTGTCAATAGAACAGGGATAAAAAGAACTTGTTTCATCTTAATTTCATAGCCCGTTTTAGTTTTTAAAGATTTTGAAGGGAACATTAACTTCATAGGGTTGTTTTAAGGAGGAGTTAAGTGCACGAGTGTGTTAAATGAGCAGCATGGTATGTGAACTGCCCTTTCCTTCCATGTCTGTACTGGAGAGTCTATTTTCCCTCCTCCCTAAATAAGATTAATGTGTCAGTCTGGGAACAGAAGTAGAATAAAGTCCTCTGAGTAGGGGCTTGTGCAGTTCTTCATGCAGACATTTTGGCTCAACATATTCTTGAGTAGATATGGTAAAGCTCCTAGTGATTCGTTTTCAAGTTTTATAAATAAACAAAAGCTAGATTTCCCAGGAAACTAAAAAAGAAGTTTCTTCTGCCTTTAATAGTTTCCTGGACATTTCAAAAAGTGTGGGATTGGCCAAGCAGGATGCTTATTCTGGCTACTCTGCAAACCCAACCTTCAGGAGGAAGAGAGCCTCCCACCTCAGTATGATTGCTTGCCCTGATTGAAAACCTCTTGTCTGGTTGGGTTATAGGAATTGAAATTGTCGACCATTTTCTTTTTTTCCTTTTTTTTTTTTTTCGTAACAGGGATTAAATCCAGGGGCACTTAATCACTTAGCCACATCCCCAGCCCTTTTTATTATTTATTTTGAGACAGGCTCTTGCTAATTTACCTAGAGCCTTGCTAAGTTGCTGAGTCTGGCTTTGAATTTGTGATTCTCCTGCCTCAGCCTCCCAAGCCACTGAGATTACAGGTGCATCAGCACACCTGACTAAGCTGACATTTTGAATCTGATACTTATACTAGTAATTCTGACATAGCAAAGAAGTGAGGGAGATAATTTAGGAGAGATATGACCTGGAGATTGTTGGGGTATGTGGGTGTGGGAGAGTGTGGTGCTCCCACCCACAAGTGTGCCTGTGAGTTTCAGGATTATACTAGTCCTCCTGAGGACTGAGGTGGTGCTGGAGGTTGGGCAGCTGCTGGTAAAATGAAGAAGGTGGGCACTGGACCAGAAGTAAAAATATTAAGGGAAGACTTCCACTCCTCCAGGTTCCTTGATCTGAAGAGAAGTTGGTGCCATGCAGAAATTCCACATCAGGACCCTTGTTTCCTGCTTCTTTAGGTCTCAGTGACTGGCCCCCAAAGTGGAGAAGGTTGGTGAACAAGGAGTTGCTGATGAGTGGGACCCTGAAAGAACCTTCTGAGCAAGACTGTGAAGAGCCTGGAAAGAATGTGCAAGGAGATGTTAGACAAAGAGATTTCATAACAATAGCCTTTCTGTGTGTGATTAGGTTAGAAAAAACCTAAAGGAAGTCTCCTTGAAGGAACAGCTGCCCTGTTAAGTAGGTGCATCCCTAGTTAGAATGCATGTTCTTTTGCTTAGGTGAGAGATGGAGAGCAGGGCTGCTGGGTATCAAGGAAAAGAGGGCTTCTTAAAGAACGGAGGGGGCTGGTGGGGAATGGACCTTCAGTCCCAGTGTCAGGAGTAGAAGAAACTCTTAATTGCCTTTGCAGTTTATATTGTATATTAGGCACTGAAAGCTTATAAGATTCTGGCAGCTTTTAAATGTTCCTGGGTTGTTGCTCCCATTTCCCCTTTGCCTTCCTATTGATATGGGTGATGAGAATCAATCAGGGCTGAGTCACGTTTTCCCAGATGTTGAAGATTGAACGCCTAAGAAATGCCACGGCGAGCGTAGAAAGCAAGTTTTATTTAAAGGATAGAACAGAGAGAGATTTCTCTGACGAGAAGGGGCCCCAGATCTGGGTATCCAAGGAAGTGAGGGTGTCCTGCCCCTTTTATAGATTTTAGATTTCCTTTGTTTTCTTCTCCCCTATCTTGCCTAGTGACTCGGGACCAAAAGGTGGGAATAAGCTTTCCAGGGGTGCCTCTCTGTGTCTGCCCAAAGGGGCAGGAAAGGAGCTGCCTAGGAGGTACTTCATACTGTTCTGTAGGCCGGTAACCTTGGCAGAAGGAGGAGGAGGGGGAAGGGCTCTGGAGGTATTAGCATTTGATTTCCTACCCTTTCGAATCAGCCCTCATCTTCCGGATCTGACCCAATCATTTATTATTTACACTGACTGTTCATTTGTGTTCCTCAGATTCACTATTGTGCTTAGAGGTAAAGACCTCAGGAGAAGCCAGGTAGAGGGGCTGGGGAGAAAGCTGAGGGAGACCACACTATACTCAAAAGCCATGGGGAGGGAAGAGCCAGGATGGGGTAGAATGGAAAGAAGATCTTTCTGAGCAGAGGCGCTCACACCTGGATTGGGGTGGGGAAGTGCCTGGGTATCTGAAGGGCCTGGGCTGGACCCTGAGAAGTGGGCAGTGGAGGAGTGGACAGTGGGGTTCCCCTCAATGTGCTGAGAATTGTTAATGATGTTTCCCTGATGTTCTAGGAAATGCAGCGTTTTCTCAAAATCATTGGGTATTTGTGACCTCCTATCTTGTATCATGTTGTCTTCAGCAAGTCACTTCCTCTCTGGAGCCTGTACTTTCCCGTCTGTAAAATGAGGAAACTGGGCTTCTCTTTCCAGTCTGCGATTTTAGTATTCCATAAAAACACATCTCTTTTCTTACTGTTATGGAAACATGTGTTACATACCTAAACTTTTGAAATTCTGGGTCGGATGTGGAGATTTGTTGTTGCAGTGGTTTGGGAACAATGATTTATTCTTTTTTTTTTTTTTTTTTTTTGGTGCTGGGGATCGAACCCAGGGCCTTGTGCTTATAAGGCAAGCACTCTACCGACTGGGCTATCTCCCCAGCCCAATGATTTATTCTTGAAGGGAGTTTTTGGAAAGCAGTTTCTGTTCTCATTTGAGGAAGCCAGGATATCATGTACACATGACCCATGGGGAAACCCGGATCCCCTCCTGTGTCTCTCAGAAGGGTAACTCCAGGGGAGCTTTGACCCTCTTGGGTGGTCGGTCACCTGGCCCCTGCTGCCCTGGTGTGACAGCACTGTGCTGTGGCCCAGCAGAGTGTAGCTGCAGTGTGGATGGCATCAGGAGCCCCCCCCCCCCCAGCAGTTTACACTGAAGGTGACAGCCAAATATCGTCGGGCAAATTAAGTAGGACACCAAATGGGAAATTCATCTTAATCTTCTTTAAATACTTACTGCTCATTTGCCAAGGTTCTAAGTAATGCAATTTCGAAGGTTCAGAGGTGTCTAATACAATTTCCCCCCTCTGTACATAATTCTATGCCCATTGTGTAACTCTATTAGAAACATTAGGGTAATTATAGATCTATGTTCTGCTTCTGGATCGCTGTAATATTAGCCCCGAGTCAGCCTGTACTGGCCATATTAATAAGCAGTGACTGAGAATTAACAAGAATTTAGCAGACTCCTTAATTAAGATTCCTGCCCACCGCCCCCGCCAAAAGCCTTTGTCCCTGGTAGTCATGGGTAACACAGGCAGGCAGGGTGCAACGTGGGGATGAGCTCTGGGTTTAGAAACCCAGGTCCTAGATCCTCATCTGTAAAATGGGGACAGAATTATCTGGACTCCCAGGCACTGGTGGATGTCAGGACCAGTGAACTGAAGGTGGATGAGTATGAGAGGCAAGGGTTGCTATTGAGCACAATTCCTGCGTGGGCATCAGGAGCTGCCACTGCCGCGGGTGCTCCCTGGCAGTCTTCGTGGGTATGTTTTGTGGAATAGAAATGTGATACTTAATCTTGGGGGTAATAATGATTATATTTCCTTGACACTTGATAGAGTATGAAATGCTTTTACCCACAAATCCTGTGAAATAAGTTAGTTCGTTTCCTCTCATTCTTCAGTTCAAGCAATTAACATGCAAATGGGTTAAATAATATGCCTAAAATCCAATTAAACTGTTTGAAAATAATCTGCTATAACTTCTGGTTTGTGTTCACAGCATCTTGAGTTTTTCCTTTTCTCATATATCACATTTTACCCTGGAAAGGGCTTCCTGTCACCTCTGTAACAACAATAATAGCTGACATTTCTCGATGCCTGGTCTATGCCAGCACAATTTACAGATGATGACACTGAGCTAGAGATGTTACAAGTTCCTTGGGGGATTGGTTCCTGGACTCCTGGGGATACCAAAATCTGTGGCTGCTCAAGCCCCATAGATATAAAGTCCTAGTGTCTGCATATAACCTACACATATCCTTCCTGTACTTAAATCATCTCTAGGTTACTTACAATAGCTAATGCAATAGAGTGCCACCTGAAGAGTTATACAGTATTGTTCAGGGAATAATGCCAAGAAAAAGCAGTCTGTACATGTTTAGTATGGGTGCATTTTTTTTCCAAGCAGTTTTGGTTGAATCCATGAAGGTGGACCCCAAAGATTCAGAGGGCCGACTGTTGCTTGCTGGAGATTACACATCTACTGTGGAAGACCCAGTTGGGCTTTTCCTGCCTTACCTAGTAACAGCAATGGCAGCAAAAGGATGGACACTTCTGACTACTAGGTGCCAGGCACCCTGTGCAGCAGTGTCCGTCGGAACCTCGTTTGGGGTCCCACTTGCCTGTGAAGGGAAGCTCCCGAAGGTGTTCTGCAGGTGGCAGCTCCTGCCATCCCTCCTTGCTCACAGAGGATTCTACATGCCTGCCTTCTGCTTTCTCCTACTGGTTTGGAAATAGCAAAAGTCAGTATTTCTTAGGACGTTGTTTGCTCTCCGTCTGTCACATCTGCTGTTCTAATCCAGATGTTATAAATCATCTGTCTGCAGCCTGAGGTTGGCTTGCAACCCTGCCTTGTTTGCCCTCATTGTATTAAAACAAACACATAAATTAGATGGCAACATTTAAAATTTTAGGTGACTCTGTGAAAGTCTGGATTTATCATTTGTCATGAAAAATAATGGCAGTGTGAGGTCCATTTATTGATGACCCGGCACAAAACTGCTCCCTTTAGACTGGAGATGACCTTTATTTTTTCTCCTGGTCTTTATTTTTTTCCTTTTCCCATCTAACTACCAGTCTGAGTGAGGCCCCTAGGAGGGTCGTTTTGTTTAGATAGAAAAATAAATAAATCTTGGTACGGAGAAGAGATTCAGCCAATGTATGCAGAATTCATTTCAAGTAGGAAGCTTAGAGAAATAGGCTGTTTGATAAGAGAATATTTGCTATTTGTGAGGTGAATTACTCTTGTGGTATTTTTGTACAGATGGGCGTTTTAGGCTTAATCATTATGTAGGGGAAGAAGGTTTTTTTTTCCCCTCTAACTTGAGGACCTGTGACTCATAAGAACTTAAAAGGTGACATGCTCTAAACCTCCTCCTGGAGTGCCTAGATTGAACCAGAGCCTACTACTGAGTTACATCCTCCAGCCCTCAGACCTTCTCTTGACAAAATTACTTTTACCCAGCATTTGAGAATATGAAAAAAATAGTATTTTCTCTAAAATAAGCTATGTATCCAGTGAGTTAAATGAGATGATGTGTATGAAAGCACTTTATATCTTGTTGGGTATTCAGTCAGTGAGTTACTTGAAGATGTTTTGAGAGCATTATCACCTACATTCTCTCAGGCTTACGATAGACTTTTTGAACCTTTACCCTCTGTTACTTTGTCCCTGTTCTGAGAAGTCACTTAATGCCCTGAGCCTTTTCTGTACACACGTGTATGGCCAGTATTGTCTCCCAGCACTGGGTACAGTGCCTGGCGTAAAGAAGGTGCTCAATATGTTGGATAAATGAACAAATAAATATGGAGATTTTTGCAACTTTATTGAGTTAATGTACAGAAAACATCAAGCAGAGTGTCAGCAGGTTAGACAGTTTGTTAGGGTTTTTTTCTTTTCTCTTTTTTTGTGGAGCTGGGACTTAAACTCAGGGCCTCATACATCCTATGTACAAGCTCTGTCTATCACTGAGCTATGCCCTAGGCCCCAGTTTGCAATTTTTAAGTAATAGATTGTTTTCTAGAACTTTCTCCTGGACACAGGCTGGGGGATGAATTCCACTCTTGACTAAAGGGAACTGAGGGCTGGCCAGTGTGCTGGCAGGTGACAGAAGCCACAGGGCTCCAGCTGTGTGTGAGATACTGGGAGGAGAAAGAGAAAAACCAGGAGCTGCCCTGCTGCTGCCTTCTTTTCCGTTTCTGCTCCCTCCCCTTTGCAGCCTGACTAACTAGGTGCACCTGATTAGAAAGGAGCAAGAGGAGTTCAGATGTATGGAACTTGAAACTTGGTGATTAGGACTATTGGAAACGATGCAGTGTGTAGTCTGTCAAGGCTCTTAGCCATCAGCAGTCTCAACACGTTTTTCTAATGCTTTGTAGAGAGGAAGAAAGAGCAAAGATCACGGACTTCGGAGTTGGACCATCCTTGGTCATAATCCCTGCTCCACCTTTTCCTGTTTAACTCTTGTCACATGTCTTAACATCCTTGACATGATGCAATTCACTAGTTATTTGCAAGGTTTAAGGTAAGCATAAAACATTCTTAGCCTGATACCTGACACGTGTTGGGTACTTCAGTGGCAGCTATTGTTGTTACTGACAGGAAAATGGAAGCCCAGAGGTGGGAGTGGCTGGTCAAAGCTACCAGCCACAGGATGCAGCGCTAGGGCTGGTGCTGACGCTGGAGCCTCCTGACGTGGCCTGTGGCCTCCGACCCTGGCCCTCTGATATGGGCCTGAGGTCCCCTGACACTGATCTGTGGTAGGGAGGAGAAAATGGAGCTGGGGACATGTATTTTTATTTTTGTCGAAGACTGAGTGCCCTCTTTGGGGAGTGAACTAAAATCTCGAGTTTAGGAAGATCAAAGTAAGACCTTATCTACTTATTTGAGATAAAATGACTCAATTAATTCAAACAGGAAACTTCTGGAGGAACTTCGTACAAGTCAGAACATGACGTGTGTTTTGTATGGTAAATAAATCTCTGGTTTAGTCTTCCCCTAAGAGATATTCTTCTTCTTGTGTGATAAACTGGTAAGAAATGATAAAAAACAACAGAAAAAAAAACCCTCTAACAATGCAACAACTTTAGGCCTGGGGAGAGGGTGTCACCATCATTTTTTCCCACTCAACACATGAGTTCTTATTATCAATATTGCAAATGATCATCTTTTCTCCCTCTCCCTGTTGCTCTGCTTGGACCTGAGATTTAGGACTCCTGAGAGGCATGCATACATATCTTGTATCAGTATCCACCTGCTGTGGGAGGATGTGAGGATGGCCCTTATGACTTAATGCTATATTTTTATAGCATAAATAATTTTTTTGTTGAAATTCACTTGTTTCAAAGGTTTTTACAAGATAGAATAATCACTTGACTTCATGGTTTTCAGAATTTATGAATTTGTACCTGTTCAGTCTGGTAGAAACATTGTATGCCAATTATTAACTTTATAGGTAGTTTGTTTTCTTTCTTTCTTTCTTTCTTTTTTTCCCTGTAGTCATTGCTTACAGAACAGAATAGAAAATTATCATGCAGGAAAGATCAGATTTACCTTTTGTCATGATGTCCCATCAGGCATTTAAAACTAAGCCCACTAGCCTGTAAAACTACCCAGGGTTCTTTAAAGGATATGTAGAAACTTTTTGTTTATCAAGTTTCTTGAAATTCTAAAACTTACACAGCCCCTGATTTCCCTAAGAACACAGAGCTGAAAACACCAGAAAAAAAAAAAATCTTTTTTTGTCCTTTTTTTTTCTGTTGGCGTTTCCTCAGGTGCTGTGCTCTGTGAAAATAGACTGTCCACAGGAGGATGGGAATGTTTGTTTGTTTGCACCTTGCTTACTGTCAACAAGCAATTTTTCCATATGGCTTGATCCTCGTGCCTGTGCTATAAGGGAGGCAGAACATGCCTCGGTTATTTATTCCAAGGAGGCACTTTTCCAGAAATCCCTGAAGGATGTCAAGAAAAGTTTGCTGTTAGTTCTTGTTTCTGTGTATTCTGGGAAGAAACAAAAGGGAAAGGAATTATTTTTCTGACTCATTGTGGTTTCAGAAGTAACATAAGACATTTCTTGTTTCTCGAAGTTTGTCCTTAATGGAGGAGACATTTCTGAATTTTACCCTGGGATTTTCTTGGGGATTTCTTCCTCACTGAACAACATTTTTATGATTTTTATCTTCTTAAACTTAGCACTGACTCTCTGGATGTGGGTGTTCAGGACCTTAACTCTTCCTGTTGGAGGTCTTTGGACTGGTTCTAATCCTAGGACTGATAGAAGTGATTTCTAATTGTGGATGAAAATTTGTATTATAACATTTTACTGTTATGTCACAGGTTGCAAATGATGCACAAAATTTCTTTCAGGTCTGTACTCTGAATGCATTGTTTTTTTTTTTGCCTCCCTGTTTTGTACTTTGGGTGGTGGTTTTTGGCTTGGGCTTGGGGCACCCTGGTTCACAACTCTGACAACTGTGTGTGAACATGTTTCTTTATCTTTCTGTGATAAATTCCAAGGTCAGGGCAGATGTCCTATAATTCCCCTACAGGCTGTGGCCTCAAGAAAAGCTTCTGGGGGGGGGATTGGGAGGGGTTAGTGTTAGGGTTAGAGTTAGGGTTAGGGAGGCTGGCAAGAATGGAGGAAGGAAGGACTGTATAGAGGGAAAGGAGGGGTGGGAGGAGTGGGAGGAAGGGAAAAAATAACAGAATGAATCAAACAACATTACCCTATGTAAATTTATGATTACACAAATGGTATGCCTTTACTCCATGTACAAACAGAGAAACAACATGTATCCCATTTGTTTACAATAAAAAAAAAAAAAAAAGAAAAGCTTCTAGGGCTAGTCACAACAACAAAAACATATTTTCAAAAAGTCACAACAGTTTTTTTTTTTTTAAGAATAACATCTGTTAATTAAAAATTAAGCACAAAATCAGAGATTCAGAGCTAACCATGCTCTTAAAATAACCAATCCCCTGACTTTTCTTCTTTGGGCCCCAGCAGTCTGAATCTTTGCATTCCAGCCATTTCAAGCTACTTGCTGGTGTTGGTTCTTACAGGCTTCAGTGCCTTAGCTTGCTTGTATTTTTCCTTCTTTGTGTATTATAAGTGACCTCAAGGTTCAGCCCCCAAACCATCTTAATGGAGACCTCTTAGCCCTTTAGTCAGGATTCCTGTGCCTGAATTGAATGGAGCGCGTGTGTGCCTGTTAAATAGTAAATATACACTAATTTTTCTGCCTGCTGACTTCTCTACAGGACAGCAGGCTTGCTGAAGGCAGGGACTTTTAGGCTTCTGCCCTGCTCCTTGCAGTAGCTCTCTCCCTGTCATTCCCTGTGAAGGGCAAGAACTGCACCATGTGAGTGTGAGCTGCTTCTCTAGGTTTCGGCCAGCTTAGATTCTGCAGTTCACAGGGCAGAGAGGGTAGCACCTTATTCTTTGTATCACTACCTGCTGAAAGAGGCAAGAATTAACATTTTAGGAAATATCTTTGCAAAGAGGGGAGGGACATAAGGAATAAAGACAAAGTGTTTCAAGTGAAATAATTAATATAAATTGCTTAATACTTGTCTCACACTCAGTGAGCTCACTAAATGGGAGAGGTATGATCACCTGCCGATGCCTTAAGAATTGTCCTGTGTCCTGGGCACAGGCCCTCTAACTTAAATAGAGCAAACAGTCTCTGAACTCAGAAGACTGCATAAGTCAACCCAATGACCATCAATCCTAAAGGAAGTCACTATATTTTGTGGACAGAATTTTTTATGTGTTCTTCAGAGATGTGACTTTTTTTTTTTTTTTTTTTAGGCACACTCATACTTACATGAGTTTTATTTCTTTTATCATATGGAATTTACTTGCACTTCCAAGATGTTTTTGCTCTTTTAACCTCCTTATAGTTAATGGTTCTCAAGTCTTCCCTGGGAATCTGAACTTTGACCTCTGAACATATTTCTTTGGTTTAGTCATTACTTAACAGATTTAGAATCAGACTCTATCAGGGTAGTAATCTTTCATTGTAATTTAATGAGTTCAGATGTACAGTGCTGTCCCCAGAGATACAAACCTGATTGCTAGGCTCCTTCTGTTTTTGTATCACCTCAATCTGGGAGGTTACCCGTGAGTGAATGGTGGTGATACTTATTCCTGGGGTTCAAAGGGATGAGACTTCTCCAGAGCAAAGCAGCAGCATTGGAACCCTACTTGTCTCCAGATAAGCAATGTAAATAAGGCTTTGCTTGCTCCGCCCCTAGCAAATACTTGCTGCCTTTAAGTCCCCTGTTGCCTAGCTCATGCATGACCCTTGGACAGCACCTTCACCAGGTAGCTTGGTAGAAAGCCTTTCTGGTACCACACAAGCCCAACTGAACAGCAGCTGGGTTTCAGCAAGATCCTGAGGTGGTTGAAAAGCACATTCAGGTTTGAGAAACATTGTTCATTCTAGAACCACAGAATGAGAACAATGTTAGCATTTGAAAAATACGCTGCATTTTATTTCAGCTTAAAATTCAAACAGCCTATTAGTGAAATGGAAATTTTTTTGGGGGGGCTAAACTAACATTTAAAATTTTTATTTTGGAGAACTTTAAACATGTGAAAGTAGAGAGACTAGTATAATGAGCCCCCACCTGTTACTTAGCTTCAACACTTACCAACTTAGGTCTAATTTTTATCTATAACTCCTTTCATACCCTGGATTAGGGAAAGCCAACCCAAGACATAATGTATCTCCAACTATATCTTTTTTTAGCTAATTATGGTGAAATGCACATACCATTAAATTTATCATCTTAGCCATTTCTGAGCATACCATTTAGAAGTGTTAATAAGTACATTCACAATCTGAAGAATTCTTTTCATCCTGTAAAACTAAATTCTATAAATATTAAGAGACTTCTCTTTCCTTTCTTAACATAACCACAGCACCATTATCACACCTCAAAAAAATTAGTATTAATTCAATGATACTAAATGTCTGCTTGATGTTCAGATTTCCTACAGTGAAGTTTAGCTTAAAGAAAACAGGGTATGGAGTTCACCATCTTCTTTTTGTGAGCTGGTGGCCGCCTTGTTTGTATAGTGATGAATCGGGAGACAGTGGTGAGAGTCAGGGCTTTTCTCCTTTCCGTATTCTGCTGCCTGACTGGGTTTTGTATGAATCCTTTGTCATTTTCAGTCTTCAACTTTCAGGAATGAGAGTTTGTCAGTAGGAAGGGCATGAACTGTTGAATCAGAACTAACTCTGAGTTAGTCATCGCTTCTTAGAATGAGGGTAGGTATTTACTCATCATTTCATGCACAAGGTGACTATGAGCATTGAATTAAATTGGAATACCACATGGCAATTAGAATTGGTTATCTGGGTTACATTTCCAACATTTGTAGATTTCAAAAATACAAAGTTTGGAAAAACATATTCTAGAAGGATTTGTACCCCAAGACAGCCCCTATTTGATGTTAAATATTAATATAGATTCTTTATGAATACATAGAAGAAGTGAAAGTATGAAACTGCTTGAGAATGACACGCACACATTTCAGGATGATAATCGCCTCTCTAATGACAGAAACTTGAAGGAAATGTAAAGTGTCAGGGTGTGCTAAACCTGATTGATGCAAAATTGGGCCCATATGGTATTTCTGCTATTATGTTTGGGAAAACTTCAAATGAAATGTTTTTCAAGAACTGTTAGTTTTATTTGTTTGTTTGTTCATGCATACTGGGGTTTGAACCCAGGTCTTCCGAGCATGCTTGGCAAGCTGTCTACCACTGAGCCATGCCTTCAATCCCTCGTTTGTTTTTGTTATAATTTTTGTTTTTATTTTCTGAAAAACTGGTCAGTATCAATTTATATGATGACATTTTGTAAACTCGAGTCCTCAAAAATGTTAGTGTGGTTTATTTATGCCCCCAACTTATCACAAAAATTGGAGACTGTGTAAAAATATTATGAAAATAATTTAGCTGGTGGGGTTAAAGACTTATAAAAAATAGTTACTAGGAGCCACTTTTGTGAAGTGTGTGGGTTTGTCCAAAATTGGAGTTAGACTGGTGTTAATCCTCACCTACCCTGCTTACCTTATCACTGTAGACTCAGTTTGCAAAGTTCCAGAGAGTTTTAATGGCGGACCAAGGTCAGTTCTGTTGGTATTGGAATTTATGGTTCTGCTGCTTCCAAGAAAGATTTGAAATAGCAACATCCCAGCTTGCTGTGACCTTGTGGCCTTTAAAGCATCTTACCCTCAGAGCCTACATGCAGCTTTGTCATTTGTTCCTGTCCTATCTCTAGACAGCTCTGCTTCTGAGCCATCTGAGGCTGATGGTGGTGTCTGAAAGATCACGGAGCAGGAGATTTGCAGGGGCCCCTTGGAGGATGGTTGCGGGCTTAATTACCTTTCCCTTCAGGAAGGCCTTCCTCCCTTCAGAGTCTTCCTGCTGTGCATGCCAAGGCAACTGATCAGTGCTCTCATTATAATAATCCTTGCCTAGAGGGTGTACGAAAGGTCACAAATATGATATTTATTCATGAGTACAGAACTGAAACCAATCACTGTGGATGTTCTTTCTGGCGACGGGGAAGACTTGGACTTTTAAACCAAAGAGCACACACTGGGGGCGAGGAGCAGAAGAATTGTTAATTAAGCTGCATTGACAAAAACAATCAAGTGTGTGTTGCCAAGAGTTTAAATAACGTGTTATTTGTCCAGCATCAAGGTCTCTTAGTGGTGGGTGTTATCTGGTTAGTGACGAAATTGTGCTTCCAGCTGCAGTCACCTGAAGACAGCCCCAAGAACTGCCTCTGGTCTAATCTAACCCTTGCTACTATGATTTTATTTCCCTCACAGAACTTATTTTTGTCTCCTTAATCATATTTATTGCTCTTATCTCAACTCTCAACTATCTCTAATCTTCCAGAAACATACATAATTATCTTTTAAGGGTCTGAATTGTGCCAGGTGTAGCAGAAGAATTGCTTCCTGGCTCTTGCATGACACTAAATCTTTTTGTCTCAGGTTTTACCTCCTTGGAATAGGAATGATACCCTGTCCTTTCCTATCTCCGAATGATTCATGGATTTGTCCTTTCATTCAGATGTTCATTAGATTTTTATCAAGCTCCTCATGCATAGGGGGCATGGTGAGGAAGGCAGTCCTGGGTCCGGGAGACATGTACAGACACACATGTGCTGAGAGCAAGAGCGGCTCAGTTCAAGCTCACAGCTGTTCTTGGCTTTGATCAGGATGGAACAGCAGTCCCATGGACCTCTATTTACCTCAACCCCCAACCCTGTTGTAGTTTGCTTTAATTGTTGCATGTAGTTAAAAGGGAGTGAGGATTAGTGCAGCATCAAAGTTTTGTTGTGTTTGGATGATGGAGAAGTGAAGGAATGGTTGGTTTGTTGTTATATTGCCCAGGTTGGCTCTGAACTCCTGGACTCTAGCAGTGCTTCGGCCTCAGCCTCCAGTGTAGCTAGGACTGCAGGTGTGTGCCACCACACCTGGCTTTAAAATGCAGTTTAATCATCACTGCATAGACAGCACATTCTATGCCAGGCAAAGGAATATCCCATCTGATACATTCTCATCCAAGGGCTTTGGACCTCTCTTCATATGTGTAAACATGTCCTTGTAAATTTGGCTGGTTTTGACTCCTGTCCGGCTCCTTACCCATGACAAGGAGTCTCACATGTCCGTAGACTAGGGATAGACCGAGCCAGAGAGGGTTGTGAGACTCCTCCTAGATTTGATTATGGCCATCAGGAAGCAGCCCCACCATTAATAAAGCTGATTTCTCCCCTCTTTTTAGTAAATAAAAGACTTGCATTTCCTGCACTAAAGAGGAATGAAGGAAACTGGGATGTGGAGGTGAGCTCTCTTATGTTGGGGAGCTGTCATGTAACTTTGGAGCTGGAAGCTGGCATGCAGAGGGAGGTGACTCTCCTGGTATTACAGAAGTTTCCCTGGGAGTGGAATTTCAGGGACCCCACTCAACTGCAGCAGAGAAGCAATGACTGTCTGGTGTTTCTAAGTACCTTCCAATGGATCACTCCATGTCCCCCTTCTTTTAAGGAGTGGTCAAGGATTTACATTCCTGACGTTGAGCACCAAACCTAGTATGAAGCAAGCTAAAAGCCATCTCTTTTATTCCCTGCAATTCAGTAGCTCTTTATATTGATCTCCAGCACTGCCTTTTCTACTCTAAAGTATAAATGTATATGTACATGTCTTATTGTTATCCTAGACTGCAAACTAGGTTTTCTTTTCTTGTATTTCTCTCATCGATGAATACTTTTTAAAAAAGTTACAGGCATGTCTCTTATACAAATATGAAGTCAGTACATGGCAAAATAATTACATAACTCATTAATGAGGAAACCAGTAGGAAGTTAAAGCTGGTTCAAAGAGCATTTGAAGAGCTGTGTAGTTATAGGAACTGGAGTAACTATTGGAATAAGATTGCTAGGGTAGATGCAAAACTAGTCAATGTCCTGCAGGGCAACAAATGAGTTAATATTTGGGGCTCTTATTTCTACCAGCCAGAAAGATCATATACATCTATAATGGACAGAAATCTCCAAGTTAACATGTAACTTTACAAAGTCTAAGTTCACCTGTAACTTTACAAAATTTGAACTCTAGTCAGTGGCAGATAGTAAGTCAAACACAGGTGTATGTATCTCCTAGAGAATCAAATAATCCCTGGGTGCACCTCCTAGATAATGCTCCAGTATGGCACTGAAAGACTGTACTCCTTCTTTTTACCTTAATTCCAAGCACAGCATGTTTTCTGATATCCTTAGTGCCCTTGTACGTAGTAGCCTAGGAGTGTATATATGTATTCATTCATTTGTTCATTTTTAAAATAATAAGTTTTGTGTCAAGTAATAGGGTAGGCGCTAGAGATATATAATTGAATGTGACAAAGGATCCTTATTCTCAGAGTTCAGAGGCTGCTCCTTGAACACCCTAAAAGGGAGACAGATCAGCAAGAGTTCTTTTTATGAGAAGCAAGGGAAACAGTTCTTTTTGGCTCATAGTCCCAGATGTCACAGAGAATGACAGTGTGAGACCAGTATTTTTGGGACAAGGACAGATACCAATGCCACTTCTTTGTGTACCCATGGCATCTATAGTTTTTTTTGGTAATTTAACAGGACCAAATATTTGCCATTTGGCTTGGCAGGCCCTTACTGGTGGCTAGTGCTGCCTGGTTCCCTGTTTGCTTCTGTGACAAAGATCTGCCAAGGTGTCTGCTTTCCTTAGAAGAGTTTTGGTAACTGGCAGAGAGCTCAAACTTTATAGCCATCGGTACAAATTTCTTATAGTAAGTCCATACCTTTATTTAAGCTATTTTGTTCATTTATTAGTTAAATTCAGTTTCCAATTTCAGAAAACAGTGAGGGAGGTGGTAGATGACATTTGTCTTAGAACCACAAAACTTGAGTTGGAAGGAGCATTAGAGATTTTCCAGCTTCTCCCACCTCTAGCTAATATGTGCAGAAGCTGAGGTACAGACCAGGTAGACAGTAGTCTGTTTTAGTGCTGAGCGACTGGATCCAAGATCTTTAGTTAATCTCAGTTTTCTTTCTCTGTCCTGGCATTCTTACCTGGATCTACACGTAAGATACAGAAGTCCTTCAGAGAAGACAAAGGATGCTTCTGGTTTGTGTTTACATCTGTGTGTCTATTTACAAAGATAAGAGTCTTGCTACAAAAATGCAAATAATTCTGAACAATAATAGGAAAAAAATTTCTCAAATCATAGCACCAAGAGATAATTAAAACAGACATTTTTGGCAGTATTATTCCAGATAACTCTCAATATAAATATATACAGCATGCACATACAGACAGGAATACATCTTTATAATTTTTAGTAAACGAGAAGAGCGACATTTCCTTGCAATTGATCTTTCTTTAATTTGACAATGTTATTACTGTAAGTACAAATGGGAAGTATTTTTCACTTTGCATTTTGCTTTTTAAGTTTAAACTCTTAATATTCTAAAACCTAATTGCAGGTTGTGTCTCTGGAACAGGTGGATGTGGTAACTGCAGAAATGTGCCACCAAGGTTGCCTTTGAAAAGGAGGAATGCTGACAGTGGCAGGTGGTGTGCTCTGTTGCCAGTCTCCTGCTGGCTGTCAGCTCCAGGAGGGTTTCTGCAGAGAGCTGCTTGCCCTAGGCCATGCCCTTCCTGGGGGACCCTCTTCTAGAGATATCTGGTGACAGCCCAGGTCCAGGTGTGGAGGCCCTACCCGGGCTTTATTGACTCGCTTCCTCTGCCTGAAAATGCTTCCTCCTCCTTTCAGCAGAGGTGATACCCTGCTACACATCTTAAACCCTGTGTTAGTAAGCATTTCATTACTGTGACCAAAACACCTGGCAAGAACAACTTAGAGAAGGAAAGTTTATTTTGGCTCATGGTTCCAGAGGTTTAGTCCACGGTTGACTGAGTCCATTACTCTGGGCCCAACGTGAGGAAGCAGAGAAAAAGAAAGGAGCAGGGGCAGCAGGGAGGATGTACCCTTTCAGGACACCTGCCACCAGTGACCCACCTCCTCCAGCCATGCCCCTCCTGCCTACAGTTACCACCCAGTTACATCATTCAAATTAGGATGGACTAATGGACTGATTAGATTATAGCTCTCACAACCCAGTCATTTCACTTTTGAACATTACTGCATCAACACAGGAGCTTTTGGGGTACACCTCATATCCAAACCATAACACACCCCAGCTCTGTCTCAGTACCTGCTTCTGAAGACCCCACTTGCAACAGTCCATTTGTTAGTGCAGTGGCTCTGTAGCTAGCATGCAGCAAGAATTCTTATGGAAGCCTCTCTTGTCGGTAAGGGTCTGGGCACCAGTGGAATTCTGGGGTTGCTCAAGTTCCCCTAATACATTCCTCTTCTCCAGTGAGCTCATCCCCTCCTTCTCTACCCCCTGTCAGAGGTTTGGCATTTGAAGAATTTGGCCTTGGGCCAGGTGCCAAAGCTGAGTGTCTTGTGGTTTTAAGGGAAAATTTAAAAGGTTTTCTTGCTATGCATATTCTCTGCAATGAAAACTCATTTTAATTGTTTATGACATTAATCAATTAAAGATTTATCTGCTTTGGGAGAACTTTCTCCTGAACATTGAAAGCTCCTGCCTAAGAGTTGATTAAAAAGGGTTCCCCCCGCCTTTGCTTCCAACAGATACCCCTGCTTTGCTGCTCTTTTCCCAACCTGCCATGTGATGGTGTCTTCTCTACGGTCCTCTGTTGGCACAACCTCTCCAATGACTTAAATTTCCAGCAATATTTATAATCTTGCTGATGCACTAGAAAGGGATTTGGAGATGAGAGTAATGGCAGAAGCAGGGAATGCCTTTTTGAGGCCTCCTAGGGGTTTGTTCTAATCACTTGGCTCAGATACCTTGTCATTCTGACTTTGTTGGGAGTGTCAGTAGACCTGCCTCTCCCACCTTCTCCAGGGCCCTTGCAGATCTCCACTTCAAGGCTGTGCTGCCCAGCTTAGTGTTGGTGGCATCTGGCATAAAGAGAACCACATGCACTCTGTTCCCCCGCAACTCTCTTTCTTTATTAAGGATCACTGAAGGCAGAGAGTGATTCCACCTCCCCCTCTTCGCCCCCAGGCTCAGTTTAACCTTTAACCTTTTAACCTTCAACCTTATCCAGCACTGCTGTTTAGATTCTAGGGACATAAGGAAGACCTGCAGGGAGCTTTGACTATTGCTTCTTGAGCACCTCTTCATGTCTTGGGGGCAGGTAGGGGATTCTTTAGAATTATGCTAACGCAGTCATCTTGCTCCTCAGAACAAAGTGCCCACCACGTGACCAGCATGTTAGCTGGGTCTGAAGAGTGGAATTGGGATTTTCACAGTAAGATCTCAATACCTAGTTCCTATAAATGCAGACATTCAAAAGCCTCACTTGCTTAATGGATGTTTTTTACAGCTATATATAAAAAAAGTTAGTTTTTCATGAAAGGGCAGACTAGACCAGAAGATGCTGCGGAATTAGACTATTCTATAGAAGGCAATGGGCAAAGACTTGACACCACAGAAATTGTTAAGTTTTTTATTTCTTGTCCAATTTTCTCTGTAGGGGGAGAAAGATCTATAAAGGCACTCATCTGTGTCTACTTTTTAAATGACATAGTCCTGCTGCCGAATTTGCCTGGGGGAAGAAGACTCATAAGTATAAAATACACTATAGAGTCAAAAAGACTTTTAAAGTTATTTAGTTTACTGTCTTCATTTTGGGTGTTGGGAGGTAGGAAGAGGAGGAGAAACCACTTGAGGACATTTCTCAGGGGCAGTTCTTACAACCTGTCTTCTCCTGCCATCTCATGCTTCCTCTTTGTGCTTCTTTTGTTTTATTTTGTGTCAGGAATAGGTCAGTGTGAAAAGGAGGCATGTTAGTTAGCTTTCTGTTATTGTGACAAAATACCAGAGAGAATCAGCTTATAAGGAGGAAAAGTTTATTTTGGCTTATGGTTTCAGAGATTTCAATTTATGGTCACTTAGCCCTGTTGCTTTGGCAGCATGTAGCAGAGGAGGGCCGTTCACCTCATGGCAGATGGGGAGTAAGAAAGACAGAAAGAAATTGGGGACTTAGTATCCCCTTCAGGGTCACACCCCTAATGACAAAACTTCCTTCTACTGAACCTCGTCTCATAAGAGATCCGCCACCTCCCAGTAGAGCTTTCACACATGGGCCTTTGGGTAGCATTTCCTGTCCAAAGTATAGCAGGAGATAATGATCTATTTGTGAACCTCAGATTCCCAACTACTTGTATCTCTGGCCCTTTCAAATTTTGACAATGAAAATGCCCATCAGAATTTAGATGTGACTTCTGGAGAGAAAGCTGTGCACAGCACTGGCTTCAACCTGCTTGTGGGTCCACCAGGTCCTAAGCCCCAGTCAGAGTGGCTCTGCTGCAACTTACTCTTCTTAATAAAGACACGTTGGATAGGAGTTTAAGACAGATTTCTTGAGCACCCGTTTGAGTAACTATGGAATGAAAGTTAGTGTGTGTGCACACACAATATGTAACTACAGATCCATAGTATAATTTGAGTAATTTCAGATGAGCAGTGTAGCCCATTGGAAGGTCTCTGCAGAAGCCTTGTGGGAGGACAGTGAGGTAGCTGCAGTAGTGTCTGGCACCGGCTGGGGAAGCCTTCAGATGGCTCCATACCTGAGATGGGCTGAGCTCAGAGTCGAGAATGGCAGAACAAAGCTTTGGATGTTCTGAAAGCATATGCATGGCCCGTGTGGTAAAGGGTGACTAGTTTGAAATGGTTCTCGGCATTCAAAATGATTGTCAGATTTTACTCCTCTGAAAGTTTATTCAGATTTTTTAAAACGTCATGTCCTAGATAGTTATGGATGTTCCTTTAAAGATGAGTTTAGAATCATCGGGAATGATTTGAGAGTAATTGGGTTGAATGCCACATAATAGATGTGACAATCTGTGGGAATTCATTCTGTCTTCTAAGTAAGAAAATAGAAGTTTCCAGCCAAAGCCTTTGTGGAATCCATGGAGTCCTGGCTAACGCAAATCCTGTTGTAGAATAAGGTTTTGAAAGTGCTTAAAGTCTTACTTTTCATCCTTCTCTCCCTCTTCCTACTTCTCTTCATGCATTTATCCATAAACATGTATTAATTCCTGCATCCACTTGTTCTAAATCCCAGAAATAAATGATGTGCAACACTGTGCTTGCAAGTCTTGGAGAATAGACTGTAAGGATTCTCAGTAATGAACATCAGGTGCTGCGAGAGCACTCAGTAAGAGTACCTAACCCCTTTTGGGATCCCTAAGGAATTTTTTTAGAAAAAACTGGAACCTAGCCAGGTGCATACCTATAATCTCAGCTACTCTGGAGTCTGAGGCAGGAGGATCACAAGTTAGAGGACAGCTTGGGCAACTTAGCAAGACCCTGTCTCAAAATTAAAAATTATAAGCACTGGGGATGTAGCTCAGTGGTAAAGCACACCCTGAGTTCAATCCCCAGTACCACATGCCAAAAAAGAGAAGCTGGAGTCTAAAGGACCAGTGGTAGAAAGCATCCAGCCCAAGAATGGAGAAAGCTTCCTAACCAGAAGACATGTTCAAAGGCCATGGGGGCAAGGAATGATGTCCCCTAGGGAACCAGAGTTTGCTTAGTTTGATTAGACAATGGAGTGAATGGGGAAGTGGTAAAATGTGGCACTGAGAGAGGAAGCAGGGCCTAGCTAATCAAGAGCCTTGTGCACCAACTTCAGGGTATGGGGCGTGATCCTGAGGGCAAAGTCTGTCAAAGGATTTAAGCAACGGTATGACATGGTTTTTAAGAACACCCTGGTGGCTATAATGTTGAGAACAGTCTGGATACACCAACAAGGAAGACAGGAGTGTGTTGCAGTAGCCCAGGAGAGAGTTGGTAGGAGCCTGCTCTTGAGTAAGAACAACAATTATGGAGAAAACTGACCAGATCCAAGAGATAATTAGAAGGCAACATTGAGCAGTCTTGGTGTTTGGATGTGGGTGGTAAAGGAGAGGCAGAAACAAGATGTTGACCAGGCTTCTTTCTTGGGCACTGAAATGCTGGTGGAGCCATTCTCAGGAAAGGAAATGAAGAGCTAAGCGGGACTTGAGTCAGGATGAGGGAGCTCAGTATTGGTCCTGATGAACTGGCAGGGCCTGGAAGGAGCATCCAAGAAATGATGCTGACATTCTTCCTCTGCCATCCGGGTCCTACCACTCAAGGTGGGAAGTATAGAATGTCAGAGCTGTGGGGACCTGTGGCCTGGCAAAGAGCTTCTGATTCTACACGTGAGAAAAAGGAGCATGAAGACCTGGAACAATTGCTTAGGATCATACAGCAACTGCTTGTTGAGCTGGGGCTACTATCTGTGTCACCAGCATCTGTCTAGGAGTATTTCTACTCCCGTTCTTGGATTAGTGGCCTCTGAAAAACATAGAAATAAATCTGTGTAGCCATGTTGTCCCTTGCTTGGGAAGAACTGCTAACAATAAAAACGTGGGCCATAAATCCACGTGGGGACTATGCCCCATTTGCATCTCATTTGATTCCATCTGCCCTTTTTTAACATGATTATGGCAACTTTGTTAGGCAAGTGGTTGCTTAACACAGTGGAAAGTCTTAATTACTCTTTAATAGCTATGTGCAGAGGGAAAGTCAACTTTAATGTTTAATCATTTGGTTGTCTCTTGAAAAAGTTTATTTTAGTATTCCATTTGTGTATCCATAAAACACATAAATGCATATTTGTTCCATTTCCATTTTCATTCCAGATTTCAGTGTCACAAAAATATTTTCTTTTAAAATATTATTGCTATATAAACATAGCAAATTTAATGAAAAATTAAAATTTAAAAAACCACCCACGGTCTTTTCATTAAAAACAACAAAAATTCAAGCTTTTATGTTCTTACAGTCCTTCTTTCTACACATCCATATGGTAATCCCCATTTACATTTTCTTTTCTATGTGTGCATGTGTATGTTTGTGTGTATTTTTGAGGCTTGAACCCAGAAAAACACTACCACTGAGCTATACCCCCAGCCCTTTTTATTTTTCATGTTTTTATTTTGAGCCTGGGTCTCACTGAGTTGCCCAGGCTGGCCTTAAGTTTGTGATCCTCCTGCCTCAAGCTCAGAGTAGCTGGGGTTACAGGTGTGCACCACTGCCCCCAGCTTCTAACTTTCTTCTTTCATCAAGTATTTTGCCATATGGTTCACCCATCCATCCATCCATCAGTCCTTCGTCAGACATCTAAGTATCTTCTCAGTGGCAGGTGCTCTGTAGCCTACTAAGGAGCCTCAGTCCTCATAGGAAAGTAGGGGAATGGCTGCTTGCGTGGCAGGTTCAATAGGTAACAAGTCTAATATAAAAAACTCTTGCAATGAAGGTAATGAGCATGGCACAGCATATTCTTTCCATATTATAAATTGAAAAAAACTGCTTTCTTGTTGTTAAACATTGTATCAGTTCAGGGCCTCAGTGGGAAACAGGTGCTGCGCCCAAGGGAAGGAAAATGGAGGAGGGTTTCCACATGGTTCACAGAGGTTCCACCAGGATGATGCCTCCCACACTTGTGGCTGTGAAGCACCTCTGGGCCTAATAGAGCCAGGGGAGGGAGAGGTTTCTGAAACTCCAAATGACCTCATTTGTTAAAAACGGACACATTGAGAGGGTAGTTGAGGAAAACAGCCATGCCAGGTGACCCTGAAGGGGAGTTAGAATACATGCCCTGCGCTATGTTCTTTGATTTTTCTCTGATTTTCTGCTGGGTTCCTTACTGGCTAGACCCTGCTAGAAGCGGCAGGCAAGAGAATTTTGGGAAACTATCCATCCAGGCCAGCTCTGGAGGGCCAGGTGTGAGGGGAAAGTAGATGCAGAGGGACAGTCAGAGGCTATCCAGCACAGACAGATGAAGTTCATGAAGAGTGTTCTGATAGAAAGCACTAGATAGCAACTTCACCATGTGCAATAATAGAGCAAGTGGTAGGACAGAGGTTGGAATTGGGGACCTAGGGTTTAGTGGGGTGATTCCTTGGGACACTTTTGGTGTTTGTTTTAGTGAGCTTTTTCACTGCTGTGACTCAAAGATCTGACCAGCACAATTATGAAGGAGGAAAGATTTATCTAAGGACTCAGGCGTTCAGAGGTCTTAGTTCATAGAAGGCTGGCTCCATTCCTCAGGGCTTGAGGTGAGGTAGAACATCAAGGCAGAAGAGCATGGCAGAGGGAAATAGCTTACATCTCTGTTGTCCCCACTAAACAGATACAAATATATACCCAAAGCCACACCTTAATTCCCACCTCCTCCAGCCACACCCTACTGCTTTGGTTACCACTCAATTAATCCCCATCAGGGGATTAAATCACTGATTGGGTTAAGACTCTTACAACCCAATTATTTCTCCTGAATCTTCCTGCATTGTCTCACATGTGAGCTTTTGGGGGACACCTCACATCCAAACCATAACAGTGTTTATGGATGCATTTTGCCTGTTTTTAAACATAAGCCATTGTGAAGTTTGATTAGCATATTGGCTTGTGGTTAGAGTGCAAACATCACCAGTGACAGGACTATGGGGAGCGGACATTGAAACTCTGTCTCTGGCTCTGATTCATTCTTGTTTCGCCAATCATACAACAAAAAATTTTTCCTCTTTTTTTCTTGAGGTACAGCTTCTGCTTTGTAAGGGCCAAAATCATTGTGTTTTTATATCATTTACACTTGTGTAACACCCCTTGGGTCGTCTGTATGTGGGACTCTAGTAGCCCGGAGGCTCAAGTACTGGGACAGCAGTGCAGGAGGGGAGGGAGGGACCCAGAGGAGTCTTCTTGGCTTCTCCAGCTGTGAAGTAGGCTGAGGAATGGGAGTGGGAAGGAGGGAGGGATGGGAAAGGCTGGGTGGAACTCAGATGACCTCAGACAGCTTTTCTTTTTGGGGTTGGGACTAATTGATAGAGAGGTGGATGGGCACAGAGGCCTCTTGAGACTGGTTACTTCCGGCCCTGGGAAGCCTCTTCCCCTTCACCCCAGATGCATAAATACCGCGTTCTTGTGCGCTACCCCATGATAGCACTGATGCTTCCTGGGTCTTTTCCAGTAATGGAGTCCTGTCATTCCAGCAGTTCTAGAGTCTGAAGCCATGCGCTTGAGAATTAATCGCCATTACTCACTCTAATGTTCTCATACCAGTCCTAATTATATACATGGTGGCCTTTCTATGTAACCATTCAAGGTGTAGGGGAGGCAGTTGGGACTGCAGGTAAGGGGTTTTTGGAGAGGGGGGAGAGGGCACATGAGCCCGCCTCCCCATAGTGATTGGGTACTGGGCAAAGGAGTATGGGGACAGGGCAGCTTCCTGTGTTGCTTGCCTGGGGCCTGCATCTTGTGGATTGTCCAGTTTGGTATCTGTTGGGCTCAACCTGCTGGAGAGTTTGATGAAGCACTTATGCGAATGGAATCTCATAAAGGAAGCAGGAATACACATCAGAATGTAATGCACTATTATTAAGGGCTATGAGTTCAAGTGTGTGTGTGTGTGTGTGTGTGTGTGTGTGTGTGTGTGTGTCTGTGTGTGTCTTTAAGAATCAGTGAAGCCTTGGCACGGTCTGTTTTTCAAGACATAGAGCAGGGTCTTCACTGCTCTCAAGTTATTCATTTGTCGCATTTGTTTATTGTTCTGTTTATCTCATTGTGAGAGGAAGGACTTATACAGCGTTGAACCCAGAGAGAACCTAGAAGCTGATTCTGCTCCTGACTTTAGTCATCCCCTTGGCAGATACTGCCCTTGTCCATAATTCTTTTTCTCTGTATTGGTTCATTAAGCCATAAAAGCCTTGGAACTTTTGATAGGGAGGCCTAATGGGTGGTACAGGAAGGCAGAGGCTAAGCTCCCTTCGTGATACATGTTTGTTTGTTTGTCTCTCTTTAACCTTTTTCTAAATTTTAAACTGCCTCAAATCCTTTTTAGAATCAGGTAAGGGTTTGCCTAATGAGTAAATTTTTCTTTATCTAATTCCAGACTGCCAGAAAGCTGGGCAAGGATTATTTTCTCACGACTCAGTCTAATGAGAGACAAACTCAGATCATAACTATTAAAAAGAAATGAGTGCAGTGTTGGGGTATATCACAAGATGAGGTCAGTCTATCACACCGACTAACTGTGGTTTATATTTCAGCACCATATAACATCTCTATTTCATCATCCCCAAGGGCATTTCCATTTAGTAATGTTTCTTCTGAACTTCCAGGAGAATAACTGCTCTCCATGCAAACAGTTTGCCCCTACCATGTCAGTGCTCTGCTGCCATTATCATTACCCTAAAAATCCTTCCTACTCACTGTTTTTTAAGGATGGCCTGGCCTTTTCCCACCTTCCTGTCCCTGCCTGCCCTCTGTCCCTACCCTTTTGATTCCCTCTGCTTTGGTTCCGTTGCAGTCCTTAAACCTATTTTATTCTTTTTTTTTTTTTTTTTGGAGAGTGGGTACCGGGAATTGAACCCAGAGGCACTTAATCACTGAGCCACATCACCAATCCTTTTTAGTTAGGTGGGATTTTTTTGTTTTGTTTTGTTTTTATTTTTGAGTCAGGAACTTGCCACGTTGCTTAGGGTCTCACTAAATTGCAGGGGCTGGATTTGAACTTGAGAACCTCCTGCCTCAGCCCCCTGAGTTGGGATTACAGGTGTGTGCCACTGTGCCTGGCTTACTCTTATTTTCAAACCCTGGAACATGCTCTCTCTGCCCTCTCCTGCAGGTCTTCTTCCCTGGAGCCATTGGTGAAGCTGGGTTTTTCCTCTTTTACTCCCGTGCCTATACCTCTGATACTCATTTGTTATAAAGTATTAGGCATTGTCCACAAAAGGTAATCCAGGAGGACAAGCTCTGTGTGGTCCTTGTGTTTACTACCATGTCCCTGCCATTCTTGCTCAGTGCCTGGCAGACAGCTTGTGCTCAGGAGAGAATTGTTGAAGAATTGAAATATGTGCTTTATAGTAGTCAAGTGTTTTGACAGCAATCTCTATTTTTTAGGTCCGAGCAACCTGCTAGGTAACCATCATTTTTGACAGGTTAGTATCCTTCCTTTTGTAATACGCCTGGATATGTTCCACTAGGAGGTGTTTTTGGCTTTTCATGCTAGGTGATTGACAGCATGGGTGGGTGGGTGGGTGGAAGGCAGGTTGCATGGAGAAGTGATGGACTTAGCCTGCTTTCATGTGATTGTGTGGGTGTGAGATTCTTATGTGTCTACGCAGTCCTGGGCTAAGAGCTCAGTGTGTGTTTGTACGATTTATTTCGTGATTATTATTAGCCGCCTTCTTCAACTAGACTTTCTGATAAACCTCAGGACCTTTACGGTACTCTAAAGCACCATCCATCCCGGTATTATGGACATACAATTTATTTTCCTCTGGGAATTGCTTTGTGTGGCTCTAATATAACGTGAATGCTGCAGCTGCCTCGTTTCCTGCTGCTCGAGTTTCTGTCCTAGCTCAGTTTGGCAGGTCAGAGTCAGTGCTGATGCTGCCCAACAAGAGGTGTTTCTCATTGCTGGTAACATGGTGCATTTTTGTTGCTTTGGCCTGTACGGGCTGGAACAGGCTCATCAGTGGTATTAAGTGCAGATACCCTTCTTTCCCGTGGAGCTGGTGCTGGCCCCAAGTGCAAGGTGGATCCAGTGGCTATTGCAGGGGGTGTTGCAGAGCAGAGAGCCTGATGAGACACGGGTATCCTTCACTCCTTTTATTTATTTTGCCGCACTGGGGATCAAACCCAGGACCTAGAGCTTGCTAGGTGAGCGCTCTTCCACTGAGCTACAGTCTCTCTTTTGGCACAGCCAGGAAACACAGCTGTGATCAGGGCTCGTGCAGGGTCATTCACACACTGCATGACTCTGGAGACGTGTGCTTGGCATTTGTTCCAGTCACAGGGGAGAAGGCTGGGTAGAATACCACGTCAACTGGAGGAAGCTTTAAGTTCTGACCTGTTTTACTCACTGTCTCCTCTGCCACCCAGTCCTCTTTCAGTTCATTACTAAATACAGTGTGCGTATTTTAGCAAGTAGATTGTGACCTGCTGGATCACTTAGTGTTTTATTTCACGGGCATAGATTCAGTTACTAACATGGTCCCCAAACTTCTTATTTCACTGATTACCTCATTGCACATTGTGCTGTGAATGCAGTTTGATTAACTGGCCACCAGTGTCAGTCTGTTGGGTTATCTCTAATTTTCCACATTTATCACATGTAACTGTGAATAGCATGGCAACAAACTGCACGATGGAATTCTCGGGGTGTTAGCATCCTTCCTTTCCTGGGCTTAGACTAGTCCCTTTCATTTGATAGACCAGAAAGTGGTGACTTGATTTATTCAAAAATTTTGCCCATGTCCCCATCTTCCAAAATGACTTCTACTTTGCCAGTAATGACTGATTTTGGGGGAAAAGAAAAAAATCAAGAACTTGCGATGCCTCTTTGACATTAATTGGTGGTTAGGAGTTTCACCAGCAGCAAAATTCTAGAAAAGTCAACATGAACATGCTTAAGCAAAATATTCATTTATTGACTTGTGTGTGCCACTGAAAATTCATGGGTAGTCTGACTTGATCAAAGGAATCAAATGATGTCATTAGTCCTTGTTTCTCCCAATGTATTGACTTCATTTTCAGAGAGCTTCTCCCCTCCAGCTCCAGCTGCCTTATGTGTTTCCGGTTTAAAGGGAAAGTGGATTCTAAAGAGTCAGACCAGGAGGGTCTAACATAAACATTCACCTAGCCTTTCTAACTTTCAACCTATGAGTTTGGTTACCTTCGTGAGGATGGGGTAAGAGGTGGAGGACCCCAAGGATACATGAAGGTCACAGAATCAGAGTTGGTAGGACTAGAAAGGTGATTTAGTTAGCTCTCTGTCACTGTGTCTAAATACCTGAGATAAATAGCTTAATGGAGGTAAGGTTTACTTTTGGCTCACAGTTCAGAGTTTTTAGTTCATGGTTGCTTGGTCCCATCACTTTGGACCTGTGTTGAGGCAGAACACTATGGCAGAAGCCTGTAGTGGAGGAAACTGCTTGCCTCATGGTGCTGGGAAGCAAAGAGAGAGAGGAGAAGGAACTGGGGTCCCTATCCTCCCTTCATGAGGATCCACCTCCTAAAATTTCCACCACCTCCCAGTTGCACCACAAGGTAGGGACTAAGCCTGCAACACGTGACCTTTGGGGGGGACTTTACATTTAAGATCCAATGCATAGCAAATGATTTTACAGGTTCCACTTAATTTACGAATTGCTGCATAAAAACTAGCCCACAGTCTAGTGACTTAAAATGTATCTAATGATTTCTGTGGAATTCAGACAAAACACAGAAGGGATTGCCAGTAATGGCTCTGTGATCTCTGGACCTGGGCTGGGAGCTGGCCAGACATTTCTCTTCTTCCTCATCCCAGTCTTCCCCACCCGTTGGTGTGGGCATTGTTCACTTTTTGATCTGATTTGCCTGGCCTACACACAGCATGGCAGCCTCAGTCTGACAGGCTCCTTACGTGGAAGATCAGGGCTCCTAGAGAGAATGCTTCAAGAAATAAGCAATAGAAGCTGCCACCTTCTTAAGGCCTGAGCCTGAAAACCAGCCCAGCCTCACTCCCCTGTTATTTCCTTGGTCAGGCAGTCACAGCACCTGCTTAGATTCAGAGGCATAGGACTTAGGCCCTCGCTCTTGATGGGACAGTGGCAAAGAATCACAGCCACCTTTAACCTGCCAGTCACCTGACCCATCTACTCTTCTATTCACAGATAAAAAAGGTAAGGCCCATGACCAGAGTAGTGATTGGTCCAATTTTTTAGAGGCCCCTTTTTAGAAATAAAATGAAAACAATTAGCAGCCAGGACCGAACTCCTTACCCTGTGGGCCAGAGCACCCCCCTGTCTGCCTTTGCTGCCTCCTTCTCCTGGCTCTGTATCACTGAGCCTCTGGGACCCAGCTCAGATGAACCAGGGTATATTTTCTTTTTGCAAATAAAAGGTGACAAAATGCTGCAGGTCACTTTTGAGGGAGCTGTTTTGCATATGGGTCTCAAGATACTTGGCTCTGCAGGGACTCCTTCCTCAGCCTGGAGCAGGGAGCTTGCTTAGGTAGTGTCATGGGGTGTCCCTTTGCTTGTTGTGATAGTACTCCCTGGCACTGACACATTTCTATTTGAAAGTCAGTCATTTTATAACCTAATATTGCAATATTTTCTGAGTTTATTACCTCCCTCCAACCCGAGGCTTCACACCATCTGGTGTGCATACATGCAAGAAAGGGAGAGAGACGACGGAAAAGGGAAACGGCTTTCTCCATTCCTTCTCCCTCGTGGGAGGATGGAACATTTGCAGCCTTTCTTCATGCAGGACTTGATGTCTATTTCTAAGTGTGTGAAGCAGGAGGAGCGAGGTAACCAGAGAACATGGTACTGCAGGAAACCATTTTAAGTCCCCTCTTCTAGCTCCAACTCCTCCTGAGTTATCCAATACCTGATTGAGGACAGATTGTTTTGATAGCCTTATGTTTCACATGATCATGGTTAAAAACAAGCCCTGTCTTCATGGACGGGCTAGACAATTAAGTTAATTTAGAATTAATATGTGATCTAGTATACCTGCAAGAGAATTCAGAATGAAATATGTATGCGTGTACACATACATGTATGCCGAGAGACTCTGTGCCTTTATCATTGTAGATCAGGCAGAAAGAAATCCTTGAAACACAGGCTTTGGACTGAGGAGGGGGGTAAGGTGAGGGGATTAATGTTCTTTTATTTCCTTGCATCAGTTCCCTTTTTAATCAGACAAATAAAGATCCTCTACCCAGAAGATACAATCTAATTGATATTCTTTTTGTTTTTTAATCCTAGTAAATTAAAGAGACTTTATCAGTGATGTTTTCAGTTTTTTTTTAGGAAGAATGCGATTCTTGCTTACACTCATACATTGTGATGTTAGTATATAGTTAAAGTTTGTATTTGCTTTTGGTATGTGTGTGTAGGAGATACTGGAGGATTGAACTCTGGGGTACTCTACCACACCCCAGCCCTTTTTATTTTTCATTTTGAAATGGGGTCTCATTGAATTACCCAGGCTGGCCTTGGATTTGCAATCTTCCTGCCTCAGCCTCTGATCTGCTGGAATTACAGGCATGCTCCACCATACCAGGGTTATTACTGTTGCTGTCTTAACTTAAACATTTGGGTGAAATTCTGAGCCTTAGAGATGAACAGTCAGCATATACATAATGATATTTGAGGAAAAGACCATTGATGTACAAGGGCCATTGGCCCTGTTCTCAGTGTCTGATGATGATTTCATCGGTATCCTTGGTATCAGCAAGGTATCTTGGTATCTTGAAGGTGTAGATAATCCTGTAGTGAACACAGAAGAACAGTGGGTGTGGTAGGTCAGGGCAAGAGTGAGGGGGGCCTGGTCAGCCAGTCCCCTGAGCTCCATCACAGCCACGTGCACCCCTAGTATCAGCCTCCCTCTGTCCTCAGCTCTCTCCTTGGGACTCCCAAATTCAGAAGGCAGAGGTGTGGGTTATTTTGGTCATGTGCATGAAGCGTCTCTCACTTAAAGAAGGGGAAGCTGGCCTTGCTCCTTTTCTCCTTCTAGTGGCATCTTCATCCTTGTTACCTGAATGATTTTTATTTACTTCTGCTGAATCGTTTTCCTGGTCCACAATCGTATAAGCCCTTTCACATGCTTCAAAAGAAAATCAAGCAGGACAGTGAAGGGTGAGAGCACCCGGGTTCAGGTTCAGGAGACTGAGTGTCATCTTGGGTCAGCTTCTGCTTTGCTGTTCCCCTTACCCCTGGGTTCCTTCAGCCTCATTGAGGCTGCTCAGCTCGCTCGGTTGCTGTGGGAATAAACCGGCTGACATGTGAGTGCTCTGGAAGGGTGGAAAGCTCCATACGAAGAGGTTACGTAATGTGTCCTAAGAATGCTCCCAGCTGTCAAGTGCGACGTGACATCCTCATGCCCCCCGCTATTGGGGAGCAGCTGTGAGTTTCATTCCTGCCTCCCTCTCCACATGCCAGAGTGAAGAGAAATGAATGGATTGAGAATCTGGTGGGGGTTTGGAAAACCATCTGAGGTGACTTCTGTCTAGTTTTTCATCAGTGAGTATTTTAAGTGTCGCTATCCCCGTTGAAACTGCCAGGTGGTAATATAACCAGTGTAGGAGGAGGAAGATGGTGCTCCTCTGAGATGAAACCGTGGATATGGCACAGTGCTCTGGGTGGAACGGGAGTCACTGAGTAAGACTCCTAAAAATTGGAGTCCAAAACCCTTGGGATTTCCTGGACTGCTTCATGTAGATCTTAAATTTTATTTCTTGTCCCTCCCTCCTTACACCCGCCTCTACCCAAGTGCAGAAGAGGTAGACTAAGGCCCCTGAATGTGGTTTGATATACTTAGAAAGTACTTTCCTACCTTGTTTACCTGGAGACTCTTCCTTTTGAAAGATCTAGCCCAGATATAGCCTCTGCAAAAAGTTTTCCTTGATACACACTGTCACAGGTGGTTTATTCTCCCCTTTCCCTGACCCTTGTGTTTGTAAGTGCCTGCCTATTGTATAGACATTAATTTAAAGACGTCAATCAAAATACTTCTTTACATTTTTTGGTGGATGATGTGTTTGTCCCTTTGGGCTGGTATAATAAAATACCATATACTGGGTGGCTTGTAAACAATTCGATATTTATTTCTTACACTTTTTGGAGCCCGGGAAGCCCAAGATAAAAGCATCAGCAGATCTGGTGTCTCATGAGGGCCCATTTCTTGGTCCATAGCTGACCTCCCTTTTACTGTGTCCTCATATAGCAGAAGGGGCAGGGGAGCCCTCTGGCATCTCTTTTAGACGGGCACCGATTCCATTCACGAGGGCTTCGCTCTTATGACCCAGTCACCTCCCCAAGACTCCACTCCTAACACCATCACCTTTAACTTTAGGTTTTCAGCATATGGATTTAGGACGGGCGGGGGGGGGGGTCTCAACATTGAGATCGTAGCAGACTGTGAGTTCTTTGAGAGCAGAAATCGTGTCTCCCTCCTCATCTCTTGAGGTCTTAGAAGAATTTTTGAGAACATATTTAGGACTCAGTGTTTAATAAGTATGTGATTGATTAAAAGAACTAAAGTATGTGATTGATTAAAAGAATCAGAGATTCTTGAATCTCTGATTCAAGAATTAATATTAGTCTCCCATCACAATTTTCATTTGGAAAACAGCAGTCAGTTCCTAAGACATACACTATCACCAAGTTCAGGCATTAGTGTATACATTAATTTCCTAGGGCAGCTGTAACGAATTTCCACTAATTGGGTGACTTAAAACAAATGTGTTCTCCCACAGTTTTGGAGTCTAGGTACTATCAGGCTCATGCTCCTTCTGAAGATTTTAGGCAAGAATCTCTGCCTTTGCTCTTCTTAACTTCTGGTGGTGACTGGCAGCCCTTGGTGTTCTTTGTCTTTGAGCTGCAATGCTTCAGTATCTCCCTCCAACTTAACGTGACTTTGTTGTGTTTTGAATGTTTGTGTCTCCCCAAATCCATATGTTGAAACCGAGTTCTCAGTGCAGTAGTGTTAGGAAATGCGACCTTCAGGAGGTCATTAGGTTCTGAAGGCTCCATTCTTGGAATGGAATTAGGGACCTTATTAAGGGAGGCCGTAGGGAACTAACTCACTCTTTCATCGTGTGAAAACCCAGCAACAACATGCTGTTTTTGAAGCAGAGAGCCCTCACCAGACACCATGTCTGCTGGTGTGTGGATTTCAGACTTTCCAGCCTCCAGAACTATAAGCAATAAATATCCATTGTCTATATTTTATTAGTTTAACACATTTTCTTATAACAGCCCAAATGGACCAAGACAGCCATCTTCTCTGGGTGTCTGTGTGTCCAAGTCTCCTTCTTCTCTCTCTCTTTTTTTTAATTCATTTTTATTGTAAACAAATGGGGTACGTCTTGTTTCTCTGTTTGCACATGAAGTATAGGCATACCTTTTTTTGTAATCATACATTTACCTAGGGTAATAGTTTTTGATTCATTGTTACTTTTTTTTCTCCCCCCCCACCCCTCCCACCCCTCTTATCCCTCTATGCAGTCCCTCCTTTCTCCATTCTTGCCCCTACCCCCCATTATGTGTCATCATCCGCTTATCAGTGAGATCATTTGTCCTTTAGTTTTTTGAGATTGGCTTATCTCACTTAGCATGATATTCTCCAGTTTCATTCTTTTCCCTGCAAATGCCATAATTTTATTATTTTTTTATGACTGAGTAATATTCCATTGAATATATGTACCACAGTTTCTTTATCCATTCATCCATTGAAGGGCATCTTGGTTGGTTCCATAATCTGGCTATTGTGAATTGAGCAGCTAGGAACATTGTTGTGGCTGTATCTCTGTAGTTTGCTAATTTTAAGTCCTTTGGGTATAGGCCAAGGAGTGGGATAGCTGGGTCAAATGGTGGTTCCATTCCAAGTTTTCTAAGGAATCTCCACACTGCTTTTCAGAGCGGCTGCACTAATTTGCAGCCCCACCAGCAATGTATGAGTGTACCTTTCTCCCCACATCCTCGCCAACACCTATTGTTGCTTGTATTCTTGATAATTGCCATTCTAATTGGGGTGAGATGGAATCTTAGGGTAGTTTTGATTTGCATTTCTCTTATTACTACAGATGTTGAACATTTTTTCATATATCTGTTGATTGCTTGCAGATCTTCTGTGAAGTGTCTGTTCATATCCTTAGCCCATTTATTGATTGGGTTATTTGTATTCTTCGTGTAGAGTTTTTTGAGTTCTTTATATATTCTGAAAATTCGTGCTCTATTCCTTCTTCTCTTAAGAATACAAATTATCGGATTTATGGCATGCCCTAGTTGAGTATTACCTCAACTTAATTTGATTACTTTCACAAAGACCCTAATTCCAAATAACATCCCATTCACAGATGGGGGTGGCTGTGGAAGGAGTCAGAACTTGACCATAAATTTTGTGCAGGACACAGTTCAACTTACATCAGTACCTACACCTTGCCATGGGAGCTGGACTCCTTCACACCTCAGCCACCCCTCCAAATGGTTGCCAGCCTCCACTGTAGCATCCATGGAACATTACTTTCCCCAGCAGCACATTTCTTTCATTGGGCAGCAGCATTTAAGGAATTAAGAAAAAAAAAAAAATTGGACCCAAATCTATCTCCCTGCTGCCGCCATCTTCTACCAGTAGAATGGATGTGGAATAATAATCATACTCATTTCTTGGAGAAGAGGGAACTTTCAGGATTGAGTATGATGCTTCTGGCCTCCTTGCTGTATTCCCAGTTCCTTCAAACCTTTACCCAGGGTGCGGTTTACTTCATGCTGCTGATGGAGCTTCTATCAGTTCTTGTGTTAAGTAAACTGAAGGTGAACCTTCCAGGTTTGGCATGAGCAACACAGATCAAAACTGACACGTCGGCCTCCAGGAATCCACCTCTGCTCCTGTAGCTTGAGTCATGCTATGGTGGTGGCCAGAACACACCTTTGAAACATTTGACCTTGGTTTCTTACGATGTTGCTGGACCGTGTCCTTCTTATTTAATTGACTCCAAGACCAGGGCCTGGTCCTTATATGATTGTATTTTACTCTGTTGCACTTGATCTGTTTTTTTTTGTCTGTTTGTTTGGGTTTGTTTTTGCATTACTAGGAATTGGACCCAGGGGGCACTCTACCACTGAGCGATACCTATATTCCTTTTTTATTTTTATTTTCAGACAGGGTCTCTAAGCTGTCTAGACTGGCCTCAAACCCATGATCCTCCTACCTTAACCTCCTGAATAGCTGGGATTACAGGCGTGTACCACCATGCCTGACTTATGAAACATCTTTATCACAGTGTTGTCATTGCTCTTTGGACTGTATTGGATTGTGATGGGAAGAGAGCAGAGGGAAGTTGTCACTGGAAATGGGTCTGTGTTAGAGGTTATGTTACTTCTCTGATTCTCAACAGTTGATCAGAACAAAACTCTGATGTAATCTGGGGATAGCTATACAAGTCTTTAGGATCTTCTGTTATCCAAAGCTACTAAGTCGGAGTCAGTACCATCATACTGTTTAATCAGTTCTCCTCGGACACTTGGTTACCAGTTAGATGCATGTAGATTCTGGTGATCTCAACCCTTTATATTTGAATGAATGCTGTAGCTGGTCAGAGTGAGAAGGGATTGGAGATGATAACCTGAAGGATTGAAAATGTGGACCCTGGAAATCAGGCAGATTTGTACTTCTGACTCCATTTCTTGTTTATGAATTTGGAAAAAATTATTTTACAAAATGAGGTTAATGATAGTATCAACAGAGGTTTATTATAATTGAAATAATAATATCCATTTAACTTTAGCTAAGATGCATTTAGGAAGGGAAACTGAGGATCAAAGAAATCATATAATTTGCCCCAGATCTCTTGTGTGTGCCCATCCAAACTGGGAATGATATTCAACCTCTTGGTTTCTAGGTTACTGCTCTTTTCACTAAAGCACTTAGCACTTTAGAGATCACTGGCTTATGTTATTTATTTACCAATCTGCCTTTGTTAACATAATAAAGGAAGATAAATAAATACAACTGGTATTTAATCTTTCACGCCAGAATATTGATTGAGGTCTCTGTAGTGTCTGTGCATTTATTTCAGATGTGTCTGGATCACCTGGGAGACTCGATTGCCTTCTGAGACAAGGCATAAGTGAAGTTGTCCCAGACCTTGCTTTCTCTGAAGACATGGTCACATCTCCCATTTCTTCTGGGCAACCTTATCAGACCTGACCTCTGGGCTCCTGGGACAGGCTGGCCCTGTGCACAGGCTGTTCACATACAGTCAGCAACTGCCCATATCCTGGGGCCACGCTGTCTCCACACTATCTCCATATTTTCTTCAGTTTCCATGAATTAAGAGAGGTACATTATTCCACCTTCCTAAATTGCCACAATCAATATTGCACTGCCCTTATTTTTTATGCATGCAAATGACTTCTTTTGAAATGTACTTGTTTCCCAAATTAGCCTTTGAAACATTGAAAAAATAAATAACAACAACAATGAAGAGCCCTCCACATCACAGTGAGTTTCAAAACCCAGAGTTTTGCAGTTTGATTCTGAACCAGAGGTGGAAAATTACTGCTGTGCTGTGTTGGGGAGACCCTGCTGATCTTTCTGGGCCAGCCAACCTAGAGCCAAGTCTGAGTGAAGAGGGAGATGGGGTTTTGGCTCTGAGAACCACTTGGCTGCGTGAAGAACAGCTTGTAGCTGTGCTACATTTGTTGGCTTCCAGGAATTATCCTCCCACCTCCAGCTGAACTGTTTTCTAGCAGGGCTTGTATGAGTTTTTGGGGACACCAAGGTGGTCTCCTTAGAGTCAGTGGTAGCCCTCCATTGTGTTTGTACAGCTCTGTGTCTATGCACTTCGCCAAACACGTGGGCTCCATTCTGCATTCTCTCTGCTTAATTTTATCTAAATATCTTTATTTTAGGTACCACCTCCCTCATTCTGACCCCCCTCCATACTTTTCCACTTTGCTCCTCCACCTTTCGTGTCTCCCTCTGTTTCTTCCCCTCCTCATCGTGTCTGCTTTCTGAGCTCCATCCATCATATTCTTCAGGTCTTCTTTGATTTCTACTTCTATTCCTTCTTTTCAACAAATATTTGATTGAGTCTCTCATAGGCCTGGGGCTTTGTACTTGGTGCTGTGGACAAAGCACTGAGGAAAACAGACACATACATGTACTCAAGGAAGAGAAGGGGAAATGTACATACAGGTTGTCGTATATTCTAGAGCAGGGATGGAGTTGTGATTTTATACAGGATGGTCCAGGGAGGGAGTCTATTAGTGTTTTATCTGGGTGCTTACTAAATGATTTGGAAGTGAATATAATTGTGCAGGCTTGTTTGCCAGCTATTCCCCATGAGGCAAAACAAGATTTATCCTGAATTGTGCAGTATTGCTCAAGGATAGATTGAGGATCCCCCTGGGACCATGGTTTCTGTGGTGGTGGTGCTGGGGCCAGCCAATGTGGAAATTGCTGTGTGAGCCCAGCACACACAAGCCCCTTCCAAAGGCTTAGTTTTGTCAATCTTAAAATGCAGGCATAGAATAACTGCCTCCAAAGGGCTTTCCCAACAGCAGAGTTCCTCTGTTTTTTTTATCATTACGTTCTCATCCTATGCAGGAGTTCTTTGCTGAGGAAAGGATTCTGACTCACGGATTGTTCCATTGCTTGTGCTTTTGATCTGCACTCTGTCTAAGGCACCTGTAGGTGTATATGTGCATTGTCCATGCGCTATGTCTTGGGAGAAAATCTTTTCCGACTAGATTGTGAGCAGTGACAGGCAGACTTGGGGCACATCGTGTCTCCTTCATAACCTGCAATAGAGAACTCTGTTCAGGGCTGGCTGATTCACAGCTCCACCTTCTCTCGGTGCCTGGAATGTAAGATCGGTGCATATTGAATATCAGAAATGCTGTGGGGGGAGTGATCACTGCCCCTGGAAGTTCACGGCATGTCAGACGAGAGAGAATCTTATTTGTGAAATACTTCATTGTTCACACAGTGCTTTCTCATCTATTTTGATGTGTTAATCTTCAGATATCCCTAAGATTAAGATAGGACTTACAATTATGAAATTATTCTGAGCCCCTTAAATTAGAGAATCGTGATTTGGAAGAATTTAAATGGTGATGGTGGCTTGGGGTACGGAACTCCAGGAGATGGCCAATGGGAGACATAAGTCTGTTTTCTCCTTTTACCTTGAGTCCCTTGTGCTTCTTGTGATGTATGCATTAAATCTCGTGGACCCTACCTTTTGAGTGATTTTTATGGGTTTCCAAGGCCACTTTTACATTTTGTGATTTCATTAGATCTCTTGACTGAAGAACTCATTCACAACTCTCCCCGTGTGGCAGATGAGGAGATGGTCCCAGAGAACGGAATTTTCCTCTCCTCCCTTAATGAAAGAAGAGTCAGGATTGATTGCATGCCTTGGTAAACTGCAACCAGGGCCTTGCCCTCCTTAGCCTCTTTTCTTCAGTTCTCTGAGGATTATGTACATGTGCATTACTTACGCCTGAGAGAGGAACTGAGTGCAGAAGCTGGGCAGTCTGTGCATGCTGGAAGGGTGATAAAAGTGTGGTTCCCCCTCTCCAGCAGCTCTGGCAGCAGTGAGCTCCTTCTGGCCTGGTCTGGAGACACTTGCTTAAAAATCTGCAGCTGCTTTTCCTCTGCTGCCTAATGAATTGTGGACTTTGACGTCTCCCCCAACTTGACTGCAGTTCTTTAAAGCCCTTCTTCTGCATGGAATTGGCAGATTCATTTAATAGTTTGAGAGCCACATAAAAATGACTTTTTTCTTTGTTCTTAATATTATGCCATCTCAAAATATCTCTTTCTCCCAAATTGCTGAGACTGTTCAGTTTGGGGCTTCAGTTGCTTCTCTCTGAGCAGATCTTCCAATTTATATTGCAAAGTCTGTTCTTTTTTTGATTAGATGTTTAGGGCATCAGTGAGGTTTCTTAGTTCACTCATATTTGCTTTTTTTTAAAAAAAATTGTTTATTCACATTTTTTTGTTTGTTTTCCGGGTGGAATTCTTTTTTCCTTTTTGGAAAGGGGAATCCAAACCAGGGCTTGGCAAAGGTGAGGCGAGTGTTTTGCCGCTGAGCTACATCCCAGCCCTCAGATTTGCTTTTGCCTTTCTCTTTTCTCCTTGTAAGTTTCCTCCACTGTAAACACGCATGCATATTTGGCAGAGGTAATAAAACACTCGTTTTTCTTGTTTGCTTGTTATGGCATGTGATTTATTATTATTATTATCATTATCACTATTGGCTTATGTTTTAGGATGATAACAATAAGAGTGTCATCATCCTTATTATAATTTCTCTTTTAAAATCACTTCCTACACTTAGATCTCAAACAGACCGAAGATTGTTATTAGAGAAGAGAAATATTGGGAAACTACTGCAGTGGACTCCAGAAAACAAGCCAAGTGCATTGCCTGCTGCTGGGTTAGAGCTGTGACAAAGATAAGCTGGTCTCCTTCATGGCACTTACAGCCTCATTTCCCTGTGTCTCCTTTCTCCTCACCACAATCTGGTGAGATAGGCTTATGATTCTCATTTAATGCACGAGGAAACTGAGACTCAGAGTGATGAGAGGATCTGCTCAAGGTCACATGGTTACAAAGAACTGGAATGGGGCCTTAAACTGGTGTGGAGACCCTGGGTCTCCTGTTGGTCCATGCAAAGGAAGTGGCCCTGTGTCCCGCCCAACTCCAGCCACACAGGTGGAAGCAGCCCTGCTCTGAGTACAATCAGAGGCTCCTCCTAACTTGCTTTATTTTGATCCCTGGAAGTGCAGAGCTCTCTGAGTTTGACTTGCTTTACAAATTTTCTGAAGCTTCCAATCCTTTGCATGGAGGGGGTAGAGAAGCAGGGAGGAAGAGAGGAAAGGGTAGGTGAATATTGGAGAGAATGCATTCTGGAGTCAAGAGATCTAGGATGGATTCTATCCTGACACTGCCGTTTTCACTGTATGATCTTAGGAACTTGAACTTGATTTCCTTACTTGGAAAATGGAGTACATACCCAAAAGTTCAATTGAGAATTTAAAAACCCTACAAAAACAGAAGTGTATGTGAAGCATTTAGCATAGTACAAAATAAATATTTTCAGATGTTATTTTCCTGTTAGAGTCATTCATTCATTTATATATTCAGTGCACATTCATTAAGGAATACTCCGGTGCAACTCCAACAGTGTTGTTCTAATTATGATTTTGGTCCATCATAAGTACTTGGTAAGGCATCATAGATAAGACATGGCTAAGTCAACTGTGAACTTCTCAGGTGTCAAATGATAAGAGTCACATTGTATTAGATGGTACCTTTATGTGAAAAACTGCTTGTCACAGTGCCTTGCAAAGGAGAGAATGCTGAATTCTGACAGGATCATCATGAAATCATGAAAGAGAATGACTGCTGGAAGGTGTGGGGATGAGGAGCCAGGTAACCTGACTTGGGAGGGGAGCCTGGAAATGTGATGTCATTGGTGGGTAGGGTTGGTCCTAAATGTCAGGCTCAGGAAGAGGGTTCCGTGCATTTATTTGTCCATTGATAGTGCAGGGACTGGGTGCAAAGCCATCTGCACTGGAGGGAAATCAGGTCAAAGGCTATTCCAGCGGTCTCCGAGGGAGGGAGATGAGATGGATTGAGAGAGGTGATCATGGGAAAGAGAAGTGGCCGAAAGGAATCAAAGGTGCTTAAAAGCACTTACAAGATTCTGGATTTCCAACTGGTCATGACATTACAGCAGGCAAATCCAGAGTGATATGGAAAAAATAATAGAATGCTACAGCAGAGAGAAACCATGATTGAAGTGACAGGAAGAACTGGAAGGTCTGGGTGAGGAGCTCGTTCTGAGTCTTATAGGGCTCTGCATGAGAATATTCTGTGGGCTTCTCCTGCTTCTAGCAGTTGCCCATCTCCCAACTGTGATACCCCTACTGACAAATGGACATTGATTTTCCTTTTGTTTTCATTGTTTTAAATTTTCTATGTTTATGGCTTTCGCATTCTGGAAAACATGAGAAAGAAAATTTAATTTTTTCTCTCTCTACCATCAAAAGAAGAGACCGTTTTCCTTTTCTTATTTGAGAACTCTACCTCGTTTCCACCTCTACTGTTTTTTCTTCCTTAAATGTTTTTGCTAAGAAAATAACTTCTAGAGCATGTATATGGAACAGGTTTCAAGGATGGTCCAGCTGAGTGTTGGAATGTATTTGAGAATTCCTTACTGACTGCCAATTTAAGCAAAGAAACTGTTGCTTTGAAATAAGAGCCTATTTGTTTCCCATGGCACCCCCCCCCCCCATCCCTCCCTCCCAGTTCATTTTTGTAGCCATCACATTGATTGAAGAGAGGCTGCTGATATAAATAGGCCTGTGTGCTGGGGACTGGTGCTGTGCATGCTAATTACTATCTCTGATTACAAACTCAAGCCAAAGGATGAAACAGGTTTCTCTCTCTCTCATTCTTCTTTCCCCCAACCGGTTTGTTGGTGTTCAGCTTTGATCCTTTCCCCTGTTGGCAGAACCTGCCTTTGACCCTCAGCCACAGTGATTCAGACTGCTGGCCCCTTGCCAAATGCCCCGGGGAGAAGACTTTGTCCAAGTTGGCCAATCATTCCTCGAAGCTGCTCAATGGTTCAAGTCTTTGTTGGCATTTCCTAGAAAACTTTGGCTCCACATTGGTCATTGGTTGCTTAGCTTAGCACATTTAATTTGCCTTGCTTTTGTGTTGGGTGTTTTAGGGGGAGCTGCGTTAAGACATGAGTACTGTCTAAATCTCATAGGGGAGTAGTAGTGCCTTTTTAAAAATATTTACAATTGGGCGGTTTTAGTATATTCACAAAATTGTACATCAATCACTACTGTCTAATTCCAGAATATTTTCAATGTCCCCAAAGAAACCCCACACCTATTAGCAGTCACCTTCTATTTCCTCCCACTCCCCAACAACCCCTGGTGACAAGCCTTGGCAGTCCCTAATTTACTTTCTGTGCATCTGCCTATTCTGGATATCCAGTGTAAGTGGAGTCATCTTATATGTGACCTTTTGTATTTGGCTTCTTTCATTTAGCTAATGTTCTCAAGGTTTATCCATGTAGCAGATTTCATTGTATGGAAATACCACATTTTGTTTGTAGAAGTAATTTTGAGTATTTTCTATGTTCCTTGTTCCATAAGCTTTACCTAAAATTCATTAATCTTCACACTTATCCTACTTTGTAGGTTTTATTATTATTATTATTATTATTATTATTATTATTACTATTGCCATTTTGAGGTGAGAGAGAAGGCATAGGTGTGTTACACAGCTTAATGGCAGAGCAAGATTGATTTAACTATGGAGATTGCTCTCAATTGCTGCACCGTGTGCCCCGCAGGTCCTAGGATGTAAGATGTGTTTTTAAATGATACATGGGAGAATGTTACAAAGGTCTTAAATAAAGCACTTTGGAGTTGAGTAGCTCAGGCCCACGGCTTGTGGTGTTCTGGTGCTGTCTTCTGTGCGGTGTTGTGTACTGTACTCTGAATCATTCTTACTGCCCTTTAGATTATGGCAGACAGTAGATTTAGGGCAGCAGAACTGATCTGGCCACATGGGGGTGGGTGGAGCTCCTAATTCACTGCCAGGCCTGACTGACTCAGCACTGGGCAAGACTGAGCCTGAGGCCAAAGGTTTCCAGACAGTATATATACTTGGGTTGGGCCTGGGCGGGCACAGACTTGACAGCAAGCAGCTTTTTTCTCTGGAATGTAGAGGGGCCCATACAAGTCTAAGCACTATGCCCAGCTCATCACACATGTGATACAGGACGGAATGGCTGAGAAGATGGTAGGTGGGTGCCCTGCACCTCAAATCCAAGAGTTCATCAGAGGTGTGCCTTGGAGAGTGTATGTATGTGCTGCCTGACTCTGTGCACATCTCTGTTGTTCTGTGTGAGCCTGCTGGCAGCAGCTGCCTGGGGACACTGTCTAGGGCATAATCTGTCTGCTGGGAGATGGACTCTCTAGTTCTAGTCTTTGTCTTGGTGCAGCCCCAGAAAGTTGTTCTGTGACACAGCGTTTCTAATTTTGGCAGTTTGGTTATTTATTCCACAAATAGTTGAGGGCTTACCGTGTGCCAGGAATTGTTTTAGGCACTTGGGACACATTGAACAAGATAGTGAAGGCTGTCTGCCGTCCTGGAACTTAGTCATTTCAGCAGGAATAAACAGACAATAAGCAGTAGATATAATAAACAGATCATAGTTTTTTGAAAGATTTTAATGCAATCAGTCTTACAAAAAAAAAAAGGGAAATGTAGAGCCTGGTAAAAGGGAATGTAAAGTGGCTGAAATTGTTAATAGAATAATCAAACAAAAACTTGGACTTGAAGATGTTAGTTATGACATTTCCAGCTGGGGCAGAATTCTGAAGGCATTGAAACAGCAAAGGGGGACTGAAGCTGGTGTGGGCACAGAGACTGTAGAGGGAGAGGTGCCTGTCACTCCCTGGGCCATCAGGAAGACTCCAGCTTTCCTTCTGAGTGGAACTGTAGCCATTTCAGGACAGAGCAGAGGAGGGACAGAGGTGCACATGTGCTTCAAAGTAATCTCTCTACTACAGCATTTATCATGATACTGAATCTGTACTGTTTAGTACACATCTTAGAATACACAGATTACCCAAAAAGTAAAAAGAAATCATTCTTGTGGCATGTCCAGAGCCTGGAGAATTCTGAAGCCACTTCGCCAGGCTCCCAGGAACCCCTGAATGCATTTTCTTTCTTTTCTTTTCTTTGGCCAATAGAAACCTTGAGGGAAGTGAGTGCGTTCCTTGGAAGCAGCGTGGCCATGCCATAGTCAGGCTGGACGGGGCTTCCTGCTGCTGGCTGTATGACCAGGCCTTGGATCTTGTTCTAGAAAGATTTAGAAATTAGTACTTGATCATTTGCATGCTTGTGAATATACCTTGAGAAGTAGAGACATATGTAGAAAACACATAGTTTCTGTTACACATTAGCTTATTTCATTTCACAGCATTTCCTTCAGATTAGAAATAGATCCTCAAAATAGGATACAGAAAACACTGGGTCTTTTACACAATTACACCTTGGTCCAGTGGGAAAAGGAAATGGGTCATGCAACAGTTACACTATCTACCATATGAAGGGCCAGCCTCTGGTGCATAACTGTATACTATTAGTTGAAAAACACTGATGTCTTTTATTTCATCCGACTTGACTTGGGCTTTCTCTAGGGCAGAATGTTTGGAAGATGTCCCCAGAATCTGAGACTCATGCTACTGTTTTGTTACTCCCTTCTCCCCTCCCCATTAGAGATTTGTGGGTTAGCTCTTTGGCAAAATGTCAGTGCAAACGTTTGTAGAAGTGGGTGAATGAATTAAAAAGCAGAGTAGGCATTTAACTGGCAGGATGAAAGAAAAATGTCAGTTGCTGTGGGTTAAGCAGGAGCTCTGCAGCATATTGAGCACTCGACTTCTTCCAAATTTGCCTACATGAAATAACCTCTGTGTTTTCACACATGAAATATTGGAATAACTTTAAAATATGTGTATAATGCTGGGTGTGTGACCAGATGGAAGAACACTTCTTGGCCAATAAATGTAAACAAGCTGCCACCGATGTTAATGTTAGAGCGTAGACGAATGCACTTTGGTTGGTTATACTTTATTTTGAGAGTGTACAGTTTATCAAAGTTAAGCTCAAATTGGGTTTCTGTTTGAATTTTCATCCACATACTAATTTTATCTGCCCGTATTGGTTAGACTTTTTAACCCCATGCAGGATGGATGCAACTGTTTACATTTTTCAGATAGTAATCAAATGATCATTCTCATCTCTGGTTCCCCAGGGAAAAGTGCTATGCAAACAGCTTTAGGTTGTTATAGCCACTTAAAATCGGCAGCCAGGCTGAAGGGTTACTGAGTTTGTAAAGCATGTGGGCTACCAGTCTGCTGCATTGAATTGGGAATTGTGTATCCTGCAAGAACTTCAAGGGTGGGGTGCTCTGGTGTGTGGTGTTGAATTGTTAAAACCCAGAAAGCAAGGGAGGAAAAGCATCCGGTGGGCATCAGGAGCCTGCTGTCACATGCCCTGTCTCATTTAATCCTCACTTGTCATGTGAGTTGCTCTCAACCCTTTTTTATGTTAAGGAAGCGTAATCTTTGAGAGATACCCTTTCTAAGATCCCTTACTGCTAGCTGGTGGGAGAGCCAAGGTACGGACCCAGTCCCAGCCTCATCAAGCCTGTGGTCTTTTCACTATCTCCAGTTGATGTTAGGCAGGGAACAAGGTGATTTGTCTAGCATGTCCCAAGTGATTTGAGTCTGATGTGTCCAGTGTTTCTTAATTTCTAGATAATTAATCGGAAAACCTGTATCTTTACATGTTTTGAATTTATCTCCAACATTTAATCAGCCAAGTCCTGTTGCTTCTGAGACCAGATCATTTGGGTCTTGTTTTGACAAATGATTACAGGATTGCCTTGAGGACTAATGAGGGCCTAGGTCCTTTCCAGCTCCCTTGATCTTGAGCTGAGAAGACTCAGAATGACTTCTTCCAGGGTCTTTCCAGGGCCTCTGCTTCCCTGTCCTGGCAAGTCTTCCTCCCAGCTGGACTCTTAACTTCTACCTCTAAAGGGATCCAGGGAATCCTCAAATAAGATCACTGGGGGGATCTTAAATTAATGGGCATTTAATCAGAACGTTTGCAGGAGCCAAGGTGCCCATGCGTGCGGTTGCTGGCATGTGTGCCCACATCCTTGCATTTTGAAACAGGTAGAAGAGGAAAGTGTAACTAAGAAGTTCCAAGGAGACCACAGACTCATGGCTTAGGACCTGCGAAGCAGGAATGAAAGACGGCCCCTGACTTTGTTTATTCTGGGGAGCTCTTTGCAGCAGTGGATGTTCTGAATGTGACTTGGTCAAATGAGCACTTTTCTCTGATTTTAAATGAAATCTTATGACTTTTTTGTTTGGTATATTTGGAAAAAAAGTTGGTCTGAGATCTCGTATCTTTAGCTTTCAAAATAGATAATATTGTATGTGAGCTAGGAATTTGAGCTAGGTGGTCGATGTCCTCTTGGTGTGGGTTTGTGTGAGTGCATCAAATCAAGGGGGTGGCTTGTGGCATGGAGGGAAGACAAAGGAGGAAGAGTAGGTAGGGTAATTAGATATAAAAGCAAACAAGACACCACCACAACCTACCTACATCACAGGATTTTTATGAAGACTTATTGGAGTAATATATATGAAGTGCTCCAAGCTTAAGGTGTAGTAATACTGTTTTCTATGTTATTACTATTGCTTTACTACTGTTATTATATATATGTACATATGTATATATGTACATAGATATATAATCAGATGTGCATGGGAGAAAGGCTTATATGGATTAATAAGAGATATATATATAAGTTTTCTAACATTTGTAACTGACAGATGATGACTGGTTAGAGGGTAACAAGACAGGTTCAAAAATTGGGCATCCTATACCTGTAATCCTAGCATTCAGGAGGCTGAGGCAGGAGAATCTCAAGTTAGAGGCTAGCATCAGCAACTTAGCAAGATCCTATCTCAAAATAAAAAATAAAATAAAATAAAAAGGACTGGGATGTAGTTCAATGGTAAAGCATCCTGGGGTTCAGTTCAATCCAAATTTTACCATATTTGGCTCTAGACCTTATTGTAGAGTGTTAAATAAAAGGGGACTGTTGCCTACTGCTTTTTCTCTAGAGATGGAGGGAAAAGGAAGAAAGACCAGAGTGAAATTTGACATTGCCAACTCAGCGCTGTCCTTCCTGTGAGCCCTGCAGAGTGCTTTGTGGGGAAAGCAGAGGTGATCAACCTGTTAGGGCGCAGAAGTCTTGACCATCAAAGTGAGAAGCGTGGGCCAAGCATTGCCTCACCGTTGTGGCCCTTCTGCTGGTGGGGAGAATTTACAATTGGAGCAAGGGCGGATGCTCATCTAATCAGGAGGGAAACATTCTCTATTTGGCAACTGTGATACACGGGAGCAAGATGACCTCCACCACAAAGCTCCACTCGCTGTCCCGGGCAGTGGGAATGGCATGCATGTCCAGGCAGCTCCCTGAGTTGCGGATGGGTCATTGTTCTTCCTGTAACTGATGAAGGTGGTTGGAGTTACTTTTTCCCTGGCTCTTAATTACACAGGGAAAGAAACCCTTACTCAGTAAATTGTGTCATTTGAAGAATGTGTGCTGGTCACCCTCTAATCCCTCTTTTACTATTCATTAGGTTTCTCCATCACTTACTTTGCAACTTCTGAGTTTCCCAAGGAAGTGGGACAATGAATACATGTTTCTTTTAAATTCGAATCAAATGTACTTAGCAGCCAGATCTACAGCAAGTGGAGGATCACTCTTGTTTAAGAGGCTGTTAATCACCAGTTGTAAAAGTTCCAAGTGGCATCAAAAGGGGGGGAAGGGCAGAGCTTTAGTCTCTTGGCCCTTCCTTCGGAGGAAGAAAGGGAAAGGGCTGCCAACAGCCTGGGAGATGGGAGGCTTAGAAGTGAACTTTCTCCTGCAAATCAAAGGAGGGCTCTTTGCTTATTTGGGTTTCTCTTTTCCAGGCAAAATATGAATGTGTGAGAATGGTGTCCTTGTGAAGGAGCAGGCCGGAAACAGGCCCAAAGAGTGAGTGTGGAGAAGGGCCATGTGGGGGAAGCGTGGCGAAGCATCTCCCCTCCTCCGACCTGCTGAGACTCCCGCCCACTGGGAACTCTGTTACAAGGAGGGCTCCCTGGATTCCCTCTGGGAGGGGTTGTGGGGGGGTTCACTGCCTCAAGAGATGTCAGGGGAGGCAATTGGTAAACAGAAGTGGGTGGTGGTTTCATTGTAAGCTTTGGCATCACCAGGCATCACCGCTAATTCACACATTGCTCTATGACAGGAGGCAGAGGGGAGTTTGGAGAGCTCTGCATCAGGAGTCGCAGCTGGAGGTCAACAAGGGTTTTGGGGAAAGAGTACTTAGACCTCTGAAACCACCACATTAGTGTAAGCTTCGGTCTCAAGACCAAGGCAGTTTGATTCACATATGCACCCACCAACATCCAGGGCAACAAAGACTGAACTTGTTCCCTCCAAAATGTTTGAAAGTAAAATGAACTTGAATGTTGATGGTCACTGTGTATCCAGGCCCCCATCATGACAGCAGGGACAAGAGAAGTGAAGGCTGCATTTGATGCCCCTCCAGGCTGGTGGGCAGAGGGCTTTCTGGTGTTTCAGGGTAGGTTTCTGCTCAGGAGGTAGAACCAGAAGGAACAAAGTTGAGCAGAAATCAAGACCTGGACAGCAATGGCATATTTCTAGTCCCAGGGGAAGTAAGCAAGGTAGGTGAGAAGCAGCTGGGAGGACCTGAGGCCTGGCCACCTCTGCACTGTGGGACTGAGCATGCAAAGGGGGGTGAGCTCCCGCAGGCGCTTTGTCCCACTGAACTGGGAGCAGGGCCATGGCTGTCTACAAGCCTGTGCGGGGGACTGTGTTGGCACTTCTCTCTTTCAATCTTCTTGACAAGCAGACAAAGAAGAGGGCATATACTTGCGTTTTAAAATTGGTGAAAGGTGAAGTGATCTGCAGGTTTCATGACTGGCAAGTGGAGAAGCCAGGACATACAGGTTTTCTGTTACAGCTTATGGGGTGGGTGGGGGACTCTTTCTTTCCTGACCCAGCTTACTTCTTGTGTGTATGTACATTCCATATGCACTTCCTTTGGCAGACTTCACTGTTTCCCAGATAGAGGGATGTTTATGTATCTGTGAATTTATCACATCCAATTTTCCTCAGTGAATGTCCCTGCCTCCACTGCTTTTGAATCTAGAAGAGGCTTAGCTTCTCCTTGGTCGCAGTGTAGCACGCTGTTAGCAGAACTGAGCTGACAAGCCCTTGTCTGATAGTAGCATAAGAAAAGAAGCACAGGTTACTAAAGCTGGGTTCTTATCACCTGTCCTTCACTGGAAGCCTGAGCAGCATTCCACTCTGACGTGTCAAAGACAGGAAGAAGCTCTCTTCTACCAGTGCGTTTTGTAGTCCATTGATAGAGCTAAGTGAATCCTTTAGCAAGCTACAGATGTGGGTAATTGAGCCTCTGCTGGACCAGGGATGAATCACATTGTTCTCTTAGGAAACCTGGGTGCCAATCCTGACTAAATGTCCTGGCTGTGTGACCTGAGCCAGTAGCTTTAACTTTCTTAGGCTCAGTTTCCCTCACTGGAATTTGAGCATCGGCTAAAGGGCTTCCCATGCCTGCGGGCACTAACCTTTCTGGGAAGGAAAGGTCACATGCAGTCTTTTTGGCCCAAAGGCGTATTTGCTTCTTTCCTTCCAGTCTCTCAAGGCTTCCGTTGATCAAAGAGAGTGTGCCAGAGGACAGGACCTTGTGTCAGTTCTCCTAAAGTTTTGCTAGATTGACCCTGTCTGCATTTAACATGGGCAGCAGATTCTACAACCTCTGAGTAACTGGACAGTGTCCACTTCCCACAGAACACCAGAGGCCCCAGAATCTAAATGTTTTTTTGACTCTGTTGGCATCTGGATGGTTTTTCTCTTGTAACAGGATATCTGGATGAGATTGATATTGTTAATATTGTTCCTCAGGGTTTTCTTCCTCAGACCTGTCACTCCTATAAAGGATTGTGCTTTGAATTTTCTCTGTATTACCTCCATAGCATGTCTTCTTTTCTTATTATTAGTCGACTTTGTTTTATTAAAGATAACAGTGTAATTTGGAGTCAGATCTGTGGTGGAGATGATTTAAGAAGAATCGGAACTTACACATTTACTGTGATTTGCGTCTATAACATCTGCAATATTTACGACATTAATTTTGTCATGCAGTGCGTTGTGTACGGGAACAGCATGTTATATGCATGAATGATAGGGCTTTCACTAAAAAGTGTCCTGTGATAGCTTTGTCCTCAAACATGCAAGCAGTTTAAATGACCAAGTAAGTGTTCAGAAACCCCAGACTTGATAGGCAGCTGTGGGAGAATGGTGGTGGGTTGTGACGGACCATGTTCATGCTGTGCTTCCCTCCCTCTCCCCTTTTCCTCCCTTCCTCTCTTTCTCTCTCTCTCCATTCCTCTTTTAGCTGTACTCTACTTCAGTTACTTCTTTCCTCTCTTGGGTCTCTACAGTGGGTTCCCATTTCACCTTGCTTCTGGTTTTACACTGCTTTCCCATCTTGTATGCCCCAAGTTCTGGTTACTGCCAATCATCCCCCCTCTTGAAGACCCTCGCGTGCCTGGATCAGTGTAGACAGCCTGCCCGGATCCATGGCCGCGACACACTGCTGCCGAGTTTGTCTTGCCTGCGCCTCATCTGGTTCGCTGTCTCATGTCTGCAGCACGTCGCCCCTGCACCACCTCTCACAAACCAGCCTTCCTCCAACATCTCTCACCTTCTTTGATGGAGAAGCCTCAACCTTCAGGGGTTTCTTCCTTTCTTAACCCTGGCAACTCCCAAAGTCGCCTCGTGCTTTAGTTTTCTATTGTGGTGTAGCAGATTATCTGTGACATTAAAACCACAAACATATTATCTTCCATGGGTCCTGAGGACCAGGCCTCTGGGAGTGACTTAGCTGGTGGTGATGGCTCTGCTTCCCCCTGAGGCCTCAGGCAAGCTGTCCACAGGGGCTGCAGCCTTCTCACGGCTTGACGGGGACTGGAGGACACATGCTGAAGCTTGCTGGTGAGGCTCTGGGTAGGAAACAGTCCACTCCTCTTGATCCTGTCCATAGGGTTGCTCAGTGACACGGCAACTGGATTTTCCACAGTCAGTGATGGAAAGGACAGGCAGGGGACTAAGATGGAAGCCGCAGTGCCTTTTGTCACCAAACTGTGGAAGTCAAAACTCCTGCTTGTCACCCTGACGGACACTGACACACTGTGGGAGGTAATAGCTCAGGGTGTGAATGTGGAAGGTGTGGTCACTGGGGGTCCCCTGCCCTGTCTTCTGCATGCATCTATTCTGTTTTTCACGCAGCCTAGGAACTCTGGGAATCAGATGCCGGACTCACTTCCTTATGGCTCCCTATTTCACAGGAAGTATGTTTCATGGAGATGTTTATTTTCTCATCACAATAATCTGTTTGTTGTTGTTTTTTTAAACACGTTGTAGAAACTAAGGACCCAAAGGGTTGTTTATCTAGGTCATTTAGCCACTAAATGACAGAGTGTGAATCCACTTCTAGGTCTTTCTGATCTAAAACATGTGTTCTTTCCATGTTAAAGTGGTGTGCTGATTTTGATTTCTGAGAAATATTTTCTTCACCCTGTTTCCTGTCAGCTTTGGTGATATGAAGAGGAACAACTTGGTGGCACCCAAGGGGTGTAGAGTAGTATGTGTGGATAACAATTCCAAGACAGGGGACGTTCCTAAGAAGTCCTTTAACCAACCCAAACCCCGATTCCTGGCCTTTATCTATGCGGCAGTGGCCTGTCCAGAGCCCCTAATTTGACTGTTCTACTGAACAAGGGAGCATAAGAGGCCCACAGGGGAGCCATATTTCACTTGTTTCTTTCTAAAGGTCATCTGGGGACCGTCAGAAACTTCTTGTGGTGGGAGGGAACTTTCTTGTCCTAAAGAGGTAAGGCTCTTGTAAGCAGGCTCTGGGTCTTCTGGAGCCTGGTGGGATTGGGCTGTAATCTAAACGGAAAGATTGTCCAGTAAACCCTTCTAGATACTGTGACTTAGCTTCAGAGAGAGGCTCTAGAAAAACAGAAAGAAAAGAAGAAGGAAAAAAAAAAGTCCATGCTGTTCCTCCAAGCACAAAGTTAGCTGATTGAATTCAATAAAGGCGCTTTGATTTTCTTTTTCATTTTGAACAAAATTCTGGCCCCTTTATTTTACTTTGAAAATGTGGAATGCGTATGTGTTTCTAATTTCAGGCACTCACCCTTTCTACTCTGCAAAAAGGGGCGCTGCAGGTGGCTTTCTAAAACTTGAACGCCCTGAGTTTTTGTGTTCTCTCTCATGGTCATCTTTTATGTCTGCAGGAGACTTTAGAACTTATTCTTGTAATGCTTCTTGGATATTTTACTTATTGGTTAGAGATACATTTTTTGGAATTTTTCTTTTTAAAGTATATCCCCCACAAAGTTGGAGGATTATGGAAAATTGTTGTTCAAGATTTCTTTCTAGCCTCTCCATGGATATGCTTTCACTTTTTTTTTAACCTGCAGTGGTCATGGGTTAGCTTAATGTTACATGCTTCATCACAATGAGCTTCCTCAAAACTGGAATTTCTTGAGTCTCTTTAAAGCATTTGAACCAGGGGATAGAAGATAGAAAGGAGATTGGGGGAAAAAAAAAAAAAATTTGAGAACTGCTTCCTCAGACCCTTCCATGCTTCTGGGTAGTTATGGGGTGAATTTCTGTGTAGACTGACATTTTCTTTAACAGCTATACTTTGAGTCAAATTCTTTTCTCTGGAACCCTGAGGAAGCTCCCCTTCTGAGAACAGAATTATGTAACATTAGAATTTTTGCCTATTTCTCACCTATGTGTAGATCAATAATACTTAAATTTCTGTGTGTAAACATACTTGCAAGTACCAAGTATTTCTAGTAACTTCCATATTTACTTGCAGTTCCTTTTTTTTTTCTCTCTCTCACTTTCAGTATAAATGGACAGGGAGGAACTGCAAGTCCTTAAAAGAGGAGTTACGTGATTAGACAGCTCTGGACAGTTAGTTCAGTTACATTTCATAGGACCCACCAGTCCAAGTGGGGTGGGGGGCATCTCTACCAGCAAGGAAACACAGTTTGGAGTTGGAAGATATGTGTCCCTGTGGGTGGAATTTTCTTATTGAGTAGCAAAAGGCTCTTTTGCTTAAAAGGACGGTGCACAGATCCAGAAGAGAAGGTCCATGTAAAAGGGATTAAGGTCACCTGAGCTCTGAGGGTGGCCACTCCCCTTTGCTGTATGAGTCCCCTGGCTTATAACAGGCCTGCTAGTAATCATAATTGGGTATAGCACTTAGCTCTTTGTCTGGCACTGTCATGGATTTTATCTTCTTCAGCACTCACAGGATCCCTATCCCACATGCCCCACCCCCTTACTGCTGTGAGGTCACCAGAAATCATCACTCTGTGAAAGAGGAAGCTAGTAGCTTAGGGGCTAATGCAGACATAGGAAACCAGGTTCTCGAACCTAAGCCATTTTGACTTCTAATTCAGTATACCGTGTGCCTCTGTCCTGCCTGACTGGTCATTCACAGCTTGGCTTCGGGAAAGGAGAATGATGGATTAAGAACTCTGCTTCACTTTCTGCTTCCGCTGCTACCCATGTAGTCCATGAGGGCAGAATCAGGGCTGCCTGTGTGCTGTTTGTTGTTTTTTATAAGCATTCATTTCTACTTTATTCTTGGCATGACAGAAGCATAAAATAAAAGCTTTAAATATGTCCATAGATTCTTTGACCCTCCCATCAAAAGATGGAGTCTGTACTTCTAACTTATGGACTTAGTGACTTACTTGTAAAGTGTGTGCCAGTGGCAACTTTGGAGACTAGATTGTGTTACGTGCCTGGCTTTCTCCTTGCTCTTCTTGGATTACTTACTCTGTGGGAAGACAGATGCTATCCTGAGGACCCTTGAGATGTCCTTTATAAAAGCCCATGCAGTGAAGAACTAAATAAAGTCTCTGCAGTCTCCAGTGAGCAACGAGGCCTTTGGTCAAAAACTTGGGCAAGGGTATTTCTGCCCCAGTCAAGACTTCAGATGATGGCAGCCGCTGCCAGAGACTTCACTGGAGCCTCTCAAGAGATCTTGAGCCAGTGATACCCAGCTCCCCACCCCACCCTCCTGGACTTCCAGCTATGCAGATTGAGAGATAAGAAATGTTTATTGTTATAAGTCACTAAGTTTTGAGGTGCTCTGGGAGGCAATTATGTATCACTAATATAGAAATAGATGAATTAGCACCTCAAAGAGCAGATGTTTCTGACAGTCAATGAAAATGACTCAGTGATAGGATCTGTAGTTTGTAGGCACCAGCTACTTCTTAGTTGTTTTCTTTCAACTTTGAAAAATGTATAGCAGGTTTGAGTGTTTCCTAAATTAGATGATCACCTGTGGATCATTCAGAAATCACAGAATCCCTTACATCACCCCGACTCATGAAAATGGAACATCCTAGGGGGTGGGGTTTGAAATTCATATTTTTTGAAAGACTCTTGGAGGTGATGCCAATGCAGACAATGCAAACTTATCCAAGAAATGTTATTTGAGAGCCACCAAAAGGGAACCTTTTCTTTTTTCCATCATTCAGTTCTGATAATCAAGGTTCACTCTGGGGTGGTTGCACTCTAGGTGCCTTGAAATCATGAACCACTGCAAGCTGGTTCTCCTTTGAGCCCTACTATGTGCTTGGCATGGAGCATACATCATGCTAAGCATGGGGACCTGTCCAGGCATCGAAAGTGACCAGGAGCTAAGAGCGAGACAGGTTGCATTGCCACCAAAGAGTTTATGTTTGGCATTGTTCCTATTCATTTGTTTTTTGCCCCTACTGGAGATTGGACCCAGTACCCTACCTCAGCCCCCCCCCCTTTTTTTTTTCTGTTTTGAGACAGGGTCTTGCTAAGTTACCAAAGCTTGCACTTGTGATCCTTCTGCCTCTGCCTCCTGAGTTACTGGGATTACAGGAATGCACCACCATGCCCAGCTAATGCCTGGTGGTGTTCTGAGAAACAGGCTTGTTTATGTGTGCATCTCTTTCCATGTGTACAGTCTTCAGAGCACCCCTTTGGGAAGGAGAAGAACCCAGAAGAGAGCAAGTAGCCATGAGAACATTCTCAGGAGGAAGCTTGTTGGCTGTCTAGAGGGAAGAAAGAAGTCCTGTTTCTTCTCTGCTAACAGAGGCAGACACAGTTGTGGGTACAAACATGGCATATTCTAAATGTGTTTTTAGTTTTTCAATGAAATGCCATAATCCTAACTTAAAATGGGTTCTTTGAGCATTCTGACTGTCCTGGGTGTGGTCTCTGATGTTTACCTTTAGGATGTCACACTGAATGTTTCAATGTCTTGTTGTGTGATCTGTACTTCTTAAAAAAAATAGGAATAAGTCCAGGTGACCACAGGTACCTGTCTTCCCCATGAGGTCTGTGCTAGTGCCCCTCTGGCACTAAGTAACTGGGCTGCCTTAGCAGAGTTATATTCCAACTCTAGAGTTAATGTCTGTTCATTAGCGAAAAGAGTAATTTTTCCAACTTCTCATCTGCATGGATAAATCTATTCACTATTACATTAGTTTGTTCAGACTACCATAAAATTTCAGACAGAGTAGTTTAAATGACAACAATTTTCTCATAGTTCTAGAGGCCAGAAGTCTTCAGTCCAGGTGTTGGCAGGGCTGGTTTCTCCTGAGGTGCTCCTTGGCTTGCAGATATGGTTGCCTGGCCTTTCCTCTGCTACATAGTCCTGTGTCTTTCCATGTCCAGATTTCCTCTTCTAGGGACACCAGTCAGATTGCATCAGGGCCCACCCCACCCCAAAAGCCTCACGTTACCTTAATCATATCTTTTAAAGGCCATAACTCAAATACAGTTACATTCGAGGCCCTGGGGGTTAGGATTTCAATATTTGAATTTTAGGGGAACACAGGTCAGCTGATAGGAAGCATCCAGATGGTCTTTGGATGTTAGAGGTCACACGAAGCAATGGCTGGTGTCTCTATAGCAGTGGTAAAATAGAGTGAATCTCTAAAGATGCTGAGTCCCTGCTGTTCTGGAGGTAAGCTCTGAGATTTCTGTGTGCTATGTGAAGTCAAGGTTAGAGTCACAGAATGCTTCTAAGGATGAAGGAGACTTTGAGTGATGCCCCTTCCTTATTAAATGTTGAGGAAGCTAAATTCCAGAGAAGTACTGAACTACACTTATAATTGGATGTCTTGATTTATAATCCAGCTCCACCCACTGCAGGAGCAATCCCAGCCCAAAGCTGCATCTCCAACTTTGGTTGCCTCACTCATAACACCTTGCACATGCCCCAACAAAAGAGTGGCGTGACATTTTTTTCAAACCTCAAGGAGGGAGGCTGTGATGGGAGACTGGGAATGTGCTAAGAACAACTAAAAATAGTGACATTCTGTAATCAAAAGCTTTTTGTCTGAAGGAAGGCTGTTTTCAGTCTTCTTGGTCTCACAGAGAAGGTTGGGTTTCTCACCATGAGTTGTAGGATCAAGGCTAATTCGTTGGTAAGTTGGCTGAGTTGGTTATATTTAAACACATCAGTACAGAAACAGACCATAGGGATGATCCATTTGTTTCTTTTAGTTTAATTTCTCAGTTAGTATTGGAAATTGTTCCTGATGACTGACTCGTTTTAGAACTAACAGTCTGTTGAAATATTTTAAGAAATTGCACCAAATTTTCATCATTTCCTTCTGGAATCCATTAAGTGACTTGGAGATCAGAGATGTGGGCCTAACCCTTTCTCTTGAATTTATTGAGATAAAAGTTTGCAAATGTTGTGAGCACTTCAAAGAAACCTTTTGAAGATCCTAAGGCAAATCAAATACAACCAATCCTCTCAAAAGTCTGTATCTGTGGTAACAACAATAGTCCACCTAATCCAGTGGAAGTTTCCATCTGTCTTGGGAAAGAAATTCTGTAGCATCACATTGGCATTCTCAGCTTGTCTTACTCTCATGATGGAATTGCTGGTACTTACTTGTGAAACCACTGAAAGAGAAAGGCTGCCCAGACCTTTCCTGGAGTCTGAAACCTGGACTGAGTTTCGACATCAGCTAGGTGTTATTTATAAGGTAAATTATACTAGTGGAAAAACAGAGATGTCTTTTATTGTACAAGAATGACTTGCCACTTTTTACTGTAACTCTGCTATTCATGAGAGAGAATGTTCATGCCACAGACTCACTCCCTGTTTCCTAAATGACTTATTCATTCAACACAAATTGAGAGTGGCCCCCTGTGCCAGGCAACAGGAGAATAGCAGTGAACAGTGAAAACAAAGATTATGGTCCCTACTCTCAGGGACTTTATATTTTAGTGAGAAAAATAGGCTTTAATAAAACAATTTCACTTTGAATGTTTGCAAGTTGGATAAATTCTCCAAAGGAAGGAATACAAGTCTAGGAGGTAATAGAAGCAGATAATGTGGGAACCTGCCCAGGCTGGAGGGCTTCCCCGAGGACCTGCTTCTTGACTGAGAAGTGAGGGGTGAGAAGTCAGTTGAGAAGGTTGGAGATGGAGCAAGAAGATAACGACCCAGCAGAGGGAACAGCATGTGCAGAGAGGTGGCATGGTGGAAAAGCAGTGGATTGGGATGAAAGAATTTGGATTTTGGTCTTTTTTGGAGTCTATTATTATTATTATTACTATTATTTTGTATCACTGGGAAAAAAATCACTTCAGTTCCTTGAGCCTTGTGTCCTTGTTTCTATTACAACTGAATTTGAGTCAGAGAATCTGAGGGAGTTCAGAGTCACTGAACTGGATTTATACACTCACACAAATTGGGCACTTCCCATGTACCAGGCAACCTGAAGGGTCCTGCAACTGGAAGGTGAATGAACTGGGGTCATTCACCTCGAGCTGTGAGGTCCAGCAATAGAGAAAAACATAAGACAACATGTGGTGCCATGTTTTGGGTGTCATGGGAATACAGATGAGCATGCAGTTGACCTTCACAGGAGGTGATTGAGGTCTGGAGGACTTCATGGCAGAAACACCATTCACCAAAGGAGGAGAGATGAAGTTAACCTGGGTGGTCAGACTGCTATGAAAACAGTTGGTAGAGATTGAAAATTTTCATTTGACCAACAGTTATGCTACTTCACACTGTAAAGCACTGACAACTTACTTAATCATGTTCTCTCTCTCACTCTTGTTCCCCCCAACCCCCAAAGGACTGTGATCAAACCCAGGTCTGATGCTTTCTAGGCAAACACTCTCCCATTGAGCTACATCCCCAGCCCAGGCAAACACTCTCCCTAGGCTACATTCCCAGCCTTTTGAGACCTCATGTGCACCCAGATCTCCAGGGTAGATTCGAAGGTTGAAGATGGAAATCCTTGCTCAGCAAAGCTGAGAAAGCTGAGAAACTGTCTCCCTGCTCTGGCTTGGTTTTCCACCTGTCAGAATGTGCCCTTTCACAGCAGAGGGGCAGGGACTTAATTATTACAGCTTGTGGAATGTTTAGAAGATCAGGTCAAGGATGAGTTTGTGGTACGGAACTGAAGGCACCCAAGCGAGAGGTTTAAAAATGAAGGGGAAATTGTTTTGTTTTGTTTCACTTTTACTTTCTTTTGCAGAGAAAGATGTTAATGGCCTGAGTGTGCTTCATAGTTGGGTCAGATCTTCAAAAAATGGTGTCCTCTGTAGAGATAGGAAGAGCTCTGGAGGAGCTGCTGTAACGTTCTTTTTTGTTTATTCTTTTAACTTCCACTTTAGTGGGATGTGTTTTCCTTCCCAAAGGTAGGTTAGCATTCCTGCCGTGTTCTACCTGCTGGCCAAGAGATTGGCTTGAGAGGAGGCAAGCCCAGCAGCTTGAGGAGAAGTACTAGAAACCCGGCTGTGGTCCTTTAGTACGAACATGATTAGAAACAAACAAAACACCAAACAAACATTATTGATTTTAAAATTTGTTCCTGACCTACTTCTGAAAGGAAAGGCTTAAGAAAAAAGACTTCACGAAATACAGCCATTAAAATACAGGGCAAAGCTAAAACCTTTACAAGAAGGTTAATGTAGCAGCAAGTAGGTTTTATTGGACCTAAGTAGATAGCTACAGTAAGTATTATTGTTCAGGGATCTGAATTTTAGATGGAATATTACTGGCAGTCTAACTAAAAAAAAAAAAAAAAAAGGAAAATATGGTTGCCTGATTACTTTTATTGACGGATGAAAAGGAAATATGTCAGCTTGTTGGGAGATACATCCTTTAATATACTTACTATGCAGATATTGATGTTATCAGTGTTGAATAGTGTAATTTGCCAATTCTTCAGTAAGTTTTCGAGCCAATGGCAAACTCTCCTTGGTAAGACATGGTTTTTTCATTGACCTTAAGTAAAATCTTATTCTTAGTTGAAGGCATTTTTATATGGACTGGTGATTAAGGTAATTTATGTGTGCAAATTTTGACAATGATTTGATGCAGAGAAAGCTGTCAGTAAGTGGACGGTCATTATGTTGCTTAGATCAGTGTTTCAAAACTTGCATGTTCTTAAGAACTGTGTGGGACTCTTGTTAAAATACAGATTCCAATGCCCTCCCCAGGCTTGGTGAATAATCGAAGTCTCTAGGTAGAGGGCTGTGTGTATATTTAAGAATTGCATCAAGTTGAACCTTTTCCTTGACTGTTTTTGCCTCACTTGGTCTTTGCAGCAGCCACTTTGAGTGTAACTTGTGATAGGAGCCTGAGGCAATAGCATTGAAAGTGAGATGGTGAGGCCCAGCAGAGCCAGTTTAATTAGCTGGCCTGCACAGCCTGTAATGTCATTTCCCCTTCTCAAGCTGTAGTGCTTCTGCTGCTCCCATCAGTTCCTTGCAGGTGCCTTCTCATCTGTGAGTCCATTGATTCTTACAACATCTCATTGTGGTAGCAGAACAAGTATAATAATAGTATTTTATTGATTTTAAGATGAACATTTTCCCACAGTTTTACATCTCTAACATTAGTACACATCTTAGAATTGATGCTGTCCGAGTTTGATTTTTTTTTTTTTCTGAGCAAGACATAAAATAATGGTGCACCTGATATTCAGAAAGTGTCAAAGATTTGATGAATGGCGTTATTCCTTTTATAGATGAGTCATCTGAGACACTAAGAAGGCCACGTGACCATTGGGAGTCACTGTGAGTTGGGGGAACCTCGTGTCAGATTCAGCTCTCTGTTCTTGTACTAGCTATTGACTACCAAATAACCAGGTTAAGTATGAATCATCTTCCAGATTTTTGGACTCAGGCATTTGGAAGGCACTTGGCGGATAGTTCTGGCTTGGGGTTTCACGAGGCTGCAGTTAAGAGGTTGGCTGGCTGCTGCCATCTGGAAGTTTGGTGCAGGAGGGTCCACTTGCAACTGGTGTGGTACCTGTGGAGGCCTCAGTCCCTCCCCGTGGAAACCTTGCCACAATGTTCCTGGAAAGGGCCATGACATAGCGGCGGTGACTGACTTTTCCCTAGCAGGTGACCCAAGAGACCTAGGCAAGTAAAATATCAAAATGCCTTTCATGACCTTGCTTCATTCTGTCACTTCTGCACAGCAAATTGCCATGTACACCCACCCTGACTCAATGTGGGAGGGCATTACACATGGCACCGCATTGGGAGGTGAAGTTGTCAGGGGCCGGCCATTTCCTTCACACCTCCCTGCCTTTCCTGCTTAGTTCTGTTTCGCTCAGCTTGACCATTTCATACCCTTAGGCCATTCTTAAATTGAATGAATGAAAACTCTTTGTGATTTATGTCCCATTCTAGCATTCCTGAAACTTTAATGTGCCTCAGATCCCCCAGGTCTCCTGTTGAAATACAGATTCTGACTCAGTAGGTCTTGAACAGGCTTGAGATTCTGCATTCTTACAAGCTCCCAGGTGGCACCCTTGGTCCTCCTGGTCCATGAACAACACTTTGAATAGCAGGCAGGCCTCAATAGCACCCTCTCTAGGACCACACTGTAACCACAACTCCTTCCTTCTCAAAATGTACTCACCTCCTCCTTTATTTGGCAGATGGTCTGGGGAAAAGAAACGGGACAAAAAGCAGATTGCATCATAAAGAGGCTCACAGAGAGGGAGGTATGCAGCAGACAAGAGTCCATGCATTATTAGGTGGGTCGCTTGCTGCAGCTGTGAGCTTCACAGTGAAGGTCAAGTTTCAGACAGCAACAACTGTGTTCTCACCGTGACCGGGTAGTTAACTTGCAGCGGGTAGGGTTGGGAGGGACTGGAAACCAAACAGTGCTTAAAGTGGAACACATCCATGCGTTCTTCAGCGCTCAGATACTCATCAGCATCCTCCCCCACCCCACCTCAGTTCTCTCTCCCTCTTACACACACCCTGAGGCATCAGCACTCAGGCAAGTCTAGACCCAGAAGATATTTTTCCCTGAATATAATGAAAATTATAGCTGGAACATTCCCATAAACGCTGCCATACTTGCTGCTTAGCTAAGAGCTCGGATGCTGGACCTGACACTGCCTTCTTTTTTTTTGCTCCTGGTGAAACTTGCATCCCCTGTGCCCCACACATTAGTCAAGAGGAACGTATTAGACCACAGCTCCACAAGAAAGGAGTGGTGTCTGCTTTCTTTGCTCTGAATCAGTCTCTGTCTCTGCCTGTATGTTTATCTACACACACGCGTGCACACACACACACATTATAAACAAAGAGAATGAATAAGCCAGCAGGACATGTTGAGAGGGAACTCTTGAACCTGGTGACTCTCGCAGGAAGCGCAATGAGCTCTTCGTAGCAGTGCACAGGGAATTTTATTCTTTCATATTCTGGTGTTTTGGGGAACCTATCAAAGCTGGAAGGGCTTTCAGTATTGAGTCCCTGAATTTACTCTGCATCTCTCCTTGGTGCTGTGGAGGGATGATACTGAGCTGCATTTCACAGGGCCTCTGTTCCAGAAAATTCTACAGATGGGATATTGATTTGTCAAAGAAATAATAGTTATCATTGGAGGCTATCTAGAATATCAGCCAGTTCTTTCCTGGTGGGTGAAAATTTAAAATAGGACAACCTCTTTGGAACATAACAGTATAACCTTTTTATAAAAATGTTAAATGTACACCACACACTTCTTGCAGCTGTTGAGCTCCCAGTTGTTTACTTAAGGAATGGAATTTACATCTGCACAAAGGTCTATACACAAGTGTTTACAGCAACTTTATTTGTATTGGCAAAAAATACTGGTGAATGACTAGATGCAAGATGTCCATTCAGTGGGATTCTACTCAGCAATAAAAAGAGGCAGGGTATTGTTAAGTCAACAAAATGCGTGAATCTTAAAAGCATCATGCTAAGTGAAAGAAGCCTGCCATGAAATACTGCTCTTATTTATGTGTCATTTGGGAAATACCAAAACTACAGGGACAAATCACATCAGAGATTGCCTGGGGCCTAGAAAGCGAATTGACTGCAAAGATTACAAGACAACTTTTTGGGTTAATAGTTCAGGTATTAGGAATCTGTGTCTTTATTGTGGCAGTTTTATGCACTGTATACCTTTGTCAAGCTCATCAGACTGCATTGGGGAGTATCAGGGATTGAACTCAGGGGTGCTTTACCACTGAGCCACATGCCCAGCCCTTTTAATATTTATTTTGAGGCTGGATCTTGCTAAGCTGCCCAGGCTGGCTTCAAGTTCGCAATCCTTATGCCTCAGCCTCCTGGATGCCTGGCCCAAACTGCATTTTTAAAAGGAGATGAATTTTATTGTATGTAAGTTATACCTCAGTAAATATGACTTTAAAAATTGACATCAAACTGTCCAAAGCCATCGTTTTCCAAATGAGGAAGCAGCCGTGGGTGAAGAAGGGACTTGCTGCAGCTGCGCTGAGGCAGAGCCCAGGCTTCCTCAGCCCCCTCCCGAGGCGACAGCGAGCTGCAGCCTCAGCCTCCTGTCTTAACTCATTGCACACTGCAGGTGGGACTCACGCCCGTCCTTGCTTCTCAGTGCAGTGCTGTCTGGGCTTTTCCAAACCCGCCCTCTACGGTGCCACCCATCAGGCTGTTCGCTTGAAATTCTGCTGGAGGTTTCCTAATTAGAAAATAAAGCAAATTTTGCATTCAACCAGAATCCGGTGAACGTAAAGCTCTCATGATGAGCTTCTGTGTACATATTCTGCTTTCATAAAGGAGACGGGAAAGCAGAATAGTGTCATCTGTGTGTTCACAAGAGGCCTGGTAGGTCTCTGCTCGTCAGTCTAGCAAGAACAGTGTCCTCAAGAACCACACCAACTTCTTGTTGCAGGGAGCAGCCGGGTTTAGGGAGAGTTAGGCCTGGTTTAAGTTTTTGAATCTTTTACTTCCTAGTCGCTTGTCCTTGATAAACACTTAACCTCAGTGTCTGCAAAATAGTGACCAGTTCTTGCCTTGTGAGGTTTCTGTGAGGTTTGAGACTGGAGAGTAGAGCACCCGCCCTGCTGGGGTACACGGCTCCGTGTGTCAGCCCCGGACTGTGCTTCCCATTCCTCACCTCCAGCCTTAACAGTTGTCATCCCCTTGTGGAGGTGACCGAGCCCAGCAATGCCATCTGTCAGACTTCACACCACTGCCAGAGCCACTGGGCTGTGTGTAGATTTGGGTAAATGATTGTGGCTCTGAATCAAGACCTATTTATAAAATAATCATTTGGGAAGGCTAAAGAAGAATAAAACTTATAAATTTGAGCAGAAGCCTCCTTTTGCCTTTTCTAAATTATATATACATATAAGTTTTTATTAAAAATCAAAGCTTTTTTTTTTGCAGAATCTCCATACTGCTTTCCACTTTCCAAAGTGGTTGCACCAGTTTGCAGTCCCACCAGCCACGTGTGAGTGTGCCTTTCTCCTACGTCCTCACCAACATTTGCTGTTCCTTGTGTTCTTGATAGTTGCCATTCTGACTGGAGGGAAATGAAATTTCAGTATAGTTTTAATTTGCATTTCTCTAATTGCTAGAGATGTAGAATTTTTTTCCATATATTTGTTGATCATTTGAATTTCTTCATTGGGGAAAGGTCTTTCCTTTGCCTATTTATTGATTGGGTTATTTTTATTTTTTTTATTTTTTTGGTGTTAAGCTTTTTGAGTTCTTCATATATCCTGAAATGAACGCCCTGTGTGAGGTGCAGGTGGCAAAGATTTTCTCCCATTCTGTAGGCTCTCTCTTCATGCTCTTGATTGTTTCTTTTGCTGTGAAGAAGCTTTTTAGTTTGATACCAACCCATTTATTGATTTTTTATTTTACTTCTTGATACCAACCCTTTTATCTATTTATTGATTTTATTTCTTGTGCTTGAGGAGTCTTGCTCAGGAGGTTAGTTCCTATGCCAATATGTCGAAGTTCTACCTTTCCTTCTAGTAGGTGCAGAGAATGGGAACCACCATTTGACCCAGTTAACCCACTCCTTGCCATGTATCCAGAAAATTTAAAATCAGCATACTTCAGTGACACAGTAACATCAATGTTTATAGCAGCTCAATTCACAATTGCTAAACTATGGAACCAACCTAGATGCCCATCAAAAGATGAATGGATAAAGTAATGGTGGTATATATACACAATGGAATATTATTCAGCCATAAATAAGAATGACTTTATGACATTTGCTGGTAAATGGATGTATCTAGAGAATATCATGCTAAATGAAATAAGCCAATCCCCCAAAGCCAGAGGTTGAATGTTTTCACTGATATGTGGAAGCTAAACCACAATAGAGGGGAGGAGGGGAAGAAGAGAAGTTCAGTAAATTAGGCAAAGGGAAGGGAAGGCAGAAGGGATAGGAACAGGAAAGACAGTAGAATAAATCTAACCTAATTTTCCTGTTTACACATATGGAATTACATATGTGAACCCCACCATCAGACCCACCTGTAAGAATGGGGTTCTAGTTAGAATAAGATTTATCCTATGCTTATATAATTTTATAAAATGGATTCTACCATCATATATAACTAAGAAGAACCAATAAAATAAAAAATAAAATATCAAAGATAAAAACTTATATAGAATTTATACACAAGAAAATTCACCTTCTTTTAAAAACGCAGTTTGAGCCCAGCACACTGTTAGGCTTCTGTATTCCCAGTGCCTTGAGACTGAGGCAGGAGGATCAGAAGTTCTAGGCCAGCCTCAGCAAGGCCCAGACTGGGATCTGCCCCCTCCCAGTTGAAAGGAAGCTGCCCTCCCCAATCACATCTTCACTCAGCATATTTTTCCTGGAAAAAAAAAAAAATTCCAACAAGCAAGAGACCATGTACTATTTAGGGTCCAACCAAAACCAGAGAGGCAGGGAGACTCCCAGCAGCCCCAGGAAGGCCAGCTTTCGGGCATTCTCTGTAATCACCAACTGCCCTCTAAGACTTAGAGGGTGGTTTACTGCTAAAGGAAATAAGATCACTAGGTTTAGGGTTGACTTTATTAAACTTACTCATTTTCCCCCTATTTATATTTGCAATGATGTACCAAGTTAAGTTTTCCATCTTCACCTGAAAATGCTTCTTGTTCTGTCACATAGTCAGGGTGAGCCTAGGTTTACAAAACACTGACTGGTTTTTTATTTCACTCAGGGGCACTTAACCACTGAGCCACATCCCCAGCCCTATTTTGTATTTTATTTAGAGACAGGGTCTCACTGAGTTGCTTGGTGCCTCACTTTTGCTGAGGCTGGCTTTGAACTCCTGGCTTTGATCCTCCTACCTCAGCCTCCCGAGATGCTGGGATTACAGGTCCAACTAGTTTTAACAGCCTAAAGTAACTGGCAGAACATTAACTGGCAAACACACCAAGGACAAGAGAACTGGTTTTCCTACTGTGTTTAAATCCCTCTATTCTGTGCTTCATGTGCGTTGACTCGCTTCTTCTCCTTTCCTGACCATTGCCATCCAGTAGTAAGTGGCCAGTTAGACTTACAGATACGTATCCTCTCAAGCACTGTGGACCACATTTTGTCATGGACGTTATACTCAAAGGGTGTAATTTGGTCTTAAATTAAGCATGCTACATTCTAGCACATGGAGAATATAATTCATGTTAAAGCTCTGTAGGAGAGGGAAAGCACAGAGTTATGGTGCTAGAAGATTTTCCTACTACCCAGGGCAGAATTATTGTCCTGTTGAATAGATTAGGAGCCTGAAGCCCAGAAAAACGGGAGTCAAGGCCAGCGGTCAAAGTGGAGGAGGATGAAGACAGCCTCCCAACATCAGCCCAGAGCTGCTGCTGCTAGCCCCCACCTCACTCCCTTTGTGTAAGTTATTTAATAAATTCATTTCACAACCCATAGAGCACAGTAGGAAACAATGCAATTACTGAACCATAGGAACACAGCTGCCAACATCTTGTTGATTCAGAATTGTCCAAACACTTCCATGTGGGGGCGGGACTGATGCAATTTGCTGGTTCAACAGTTGACATTGATAAATTGGAGTTTCATTTCCTCTGCCTTCTGTTGGAGGTGCTAATGAGCATTGAAAGACTAGAGAAATGCAGCCTGGAGACCAAGGGAGACTCTTTGCCTGATTTACATACTAAGTAATAGAGCCCAGAAGATGTAGATTTGACACCGCTAGGTAATGGGTGGGCTTACTTGAAGGCACTAATAAAGGCCAAATAAAATTAGCATTGTGAAAATTTTAATTATTTAAGTTCCACTTGCAGATTGTGTGGGCTGGAATCTTCATTTATTAGGAGAGAGTGTTTGCTTTGCCTAATATTCTTTTATGTTTCCTGAAATGTTCTTTTATATTTAAGGGGGCACTGTGCCAAGATTCCTTGGCGTCGGGAAAATGAGGGGGTTGGCCCAGATGATCTCTGAGGTCTCTTCCACACTCTGAAGTTTTGACTTGCTTTGGCATGGAGAATTTTCCTGAAATGAATTGCATTCCCCTATATGCACATTTATCCAGGCCTCTCTTTTCTGAAACCTCTTTTTCTTACTCATTCAAGAAGCTCACTGTGTACCAGTTACTGTGTTAGGAACTAGAAACAAAGTAGGTAACAGGCCTGAACATCACCAGGCCCCTGTTCTCAAGAGCTGACATTCCGGAAGGGAGATGGGTGAGTAGAAGGGACTGGGAATATTGCTGGGGGCGGAGAGCTTGGAGCAGATGAAAGCACAGGATGAGCTCCCTAAGCAAGACGTTCAGGACTTCTGTTAGAACAGGTCGTATTTCAGGTAGATTGCCAAGTTAGGAAGTGGACGATGGGGCACGGGTGCAAATATTGGAGTGGACTTTGTGCTGCGTGCCTTCCAGGACTTTCTGAGAGTGTTTTCTGTGTGTCCCCTAGAAGAGGATTAGGAGGACATCCTCAAGCACAGCGTTTGCTTGGTGTGAGAACAGAAAGTGGAGGAAGGGAGCGACTTTGGGAACTGAGAGGGCAAAGGGTGGACACTCAGGGCTTGTCATGATGAAAAGGTTAAAATTTTTAAATGAAATTCTTAGAAATATGTTTTATATTTCCCTCCTTCAATAGAGACTGTGGGCCATCATTGAACTCAAGCATGTCTTTGTGAAGCCAGTTATTTTAATCAGATCACTAGAGTTCCAAACCACTTTTCAAAATGTCTATATTCAGCATTTCACATGAGACAATCAGTGCACACAGAAGTTATTTATTTATTTTTTTCAGAAATCAGACAGTTTGGGCTGGAGGTATAGCCCAGTGGCAGAGTTCTTGCAGGGTTTGATCCCTAACATGGCAGAAAAGGTGCAGACAGAAAAACCAGCTTAATGACCAAGTGGACTCTTTTTAAAAGACTCCCTATATCTCTAAACTATCCTTTTCTCCAAAGGTCAGCTTCAAGTATTACCTCCTCTGCTTCTTCCATATCTACTATTTCCCCTTATGTTCTACCAATTGCCAACTGTAAACTTTTCCTCGCTGAAAAAGAAATGGGGAAAGAGAGAGAGAGAGAGAGAGAGAGAGAGAGAGAGAGAGAGAGAGAGAGAGGAGAGAGAGAGAGAAGAGAAAGCGAGAGCAAATGAATTTTTGCCAAATTATTCAAGGTCTCATTACACCTATCAATATACTTTGATAATTTGGTTTTTCTTCCTTCATACTACAAATTGAGTGTTTTTTTAATTATAAATGAGGCCTTAGATTTTGGTGTATATGGGAAGGTATCTCACACAGTTTTAAAGAATGAAATCTTAAATTCTTTATCTAGAATTTTAATACCTTGGTGATTTGACATTATTTTGTATGCAATTTTCTTGGTAAAATTGGAGGTTTCCACTTCGACTCCCTGCATTCTCACAGAAACAAATCCCACTACACATGTCAATATAGAGAGGAGTCACAGTCCTGAGGCTGTCTATGAGGTGTCCAAAGGCAAAAGTACTTTTGTTATATGTTTTCACATAGGAACCAATTCTTATTTCCATGGTTTTTAAGTTTTCTCATTTTTTTCATCTGTCCATTTTATTCAAAAACAACGATAAATTCTGTTTGAATAAACAGATTGTCATGAGCGCCAGCATTTAAAAACTAACCACTTATATACACAAATGTGTGTCTCAAAGTCCAAACCAGCCAGTGTGTTACCTTTTCCTTATTTATTAAGCTCTCACCCTAAAGGGTAGACTTTGAGAAGTGTATTTTGTTAAGCAGCAACTAGATACAGTTAGGAAATCTCCAGTTGCACATCATTTTAGAGATTATCGGACAGTTATTTACTCATGGTTTTATTTTATTTTTGAGGTGGGGTCTAGGTATGTTGCCCAGGGTATCCTTAAGCTCCTGGGCTCAAGTGATCCTCCTGCCTCAGCCTTCCAAGTAGCTGGGATGCAAGTGTTCCCCGGGGCCCATCCTATCCATGGTTTCAAAGCAAATTGGATGCTTTTTTTTGGGGGGGGGGTGTCATGTCATTGATTAAAATTAAAGCTGTTCTAAACAAAATTTCCTTGTAGGTAATCTTGGCTTTATTTTAAATGTGGTTGGTGAAAGCTACCTATAAATAAACTAGAACTCAGAATTTTCAGTCTGAAAATTGTTCACATGTTTAAAATGTACAAATTAAATTTTGAATTAATATTACGCTGGCTTATAAACGTGTCAGATATGACTCGTGTTAGTTCCACAGTAGAAAGTGGAGAAAGCAGATGTCCACTGAGTACTGCCCTGAGGGTGGTGGACAGAGTGCCTAAGAAGGTGTTGGACTTGTGCATTCATGGCCCTACCCGCCACCTCTGTGCGGTGTTACTGGATCGACTCCAGGGAGTCAGAGTGCTGGTTTAAGAATGAGGACCCTTTGGTCTAGGCTGGACTTGACACCAGTTGAGTGACCTTTCCTTCCTAATGGTACCTGTGTGGCACTCAGTGTTCACACCTGTAGGATGAAGCAGTCAGACCGAGTGTTCTAAAGGCCCGCAGAGTTCTGAGATGGGTGAATGTGACAAAGGTCTCCTTCAGTCTTTCAGGGAGAGAAGCAAAAGCCATAACACATACAGTGACCTGGCCCCAGCCACAGGGAAAGCCACAGACTCAACAGGTATAGGTCAGACTTGGAGATTGTTGGTCCTCTCCAGCCCTTTGACCCATGTGGCCCCTCACGGTCACCCTGACAGCACCTACCTGGTATTGGACTTTATCATCACCAAACTCAGTCATTTGCATTTACTCTTACATTTGCAAGGTGACGTCTAGGTGGGCATTTAAATGATGTGGGAAGAATAGCAAGTGAGCAAGTTCCCGTTCTGATACCGAATCCTCTGTTTCCATGCAATCTTTTTATCAATCTTGATAGCAAGATTGGTGTCCTAGATGAACATATATTATTTTTTTGATTGAATCTTACTTTGGGGGAGAAACCAATAATTCAAATGAAACAGTATAAGTGACTCTCAAGATGATGATGGGCTCTCCTCTTCAACAAAATTCAGAAACAACTTCCATTAGGAATGAAAATTTTAAGCAACTTCTCTGTCCCCCTCCCCCCACACCTTTTCCGTTTACACCAACACTGTTAAGCTTTTTTGCAGCACATGTAATTAGTTTTTATATGACTTGCTGTAAACAATATCTCCTGATAACTTCACATTTAGAAACATGATGGGTATAAATTTGTTTAGAGTCAGATCACATATTTCCATGTAAGAATATTCCATAGTGTTGAGGTTCATATGTGCCATTTTAACTCAGTTTGCATGCTTTTATTAATTAATAACCCTAATAATTACTAACTTGGGTTTGGGGAGTTGGAAGCTGTAAAGGAGGAGGGGGAGGAAGAGGGAGAGGAGAGCTGAGCAGTTTTGAAACTGACAAATCATTTCCTTGGCATTGCCTTTGGCTGGCTCCTTGCTGGATCTCTGTCCCCTAGGCCATCTAGCACCCAGATGTCCCACCATTGGTACTTTGTCAATCTCCAAATCACTCACTCAACTCTGAATCAAAATGTCCATCCACAAGGGCAGGCGGTCTCGGCTGCTGTGAGTATGTCTTGCTCTAATAGAACTTTTATGCTCGGAGTAAATGGTAATTAGCATCTTAACTTCCAAGAGGCAATTTTCATTTTCTTTTTTTAAAATTATATATAAGTAACTTAACTGGTAGAATTTCAGGAAAAATCAGAGGGCAAAAATTCAGGAAAAGTCAGGCTTGAAAATCTATCACCAGGCCTAATTTTCTTGACTTGCTCCTAAGTTTCCGATGCTTCTTTCAATTCTGGACCCCCTAGTGTTTGAAAGCTTCAGTGACTTTGCCAGCTCCCAGGGGAAAAGTGGAACCGTGAGGATGGGGTAAGGATTGAGGGAGTGCGGACAGTCAGCTCCTCTTAGCTGTGAGAGATGTCCACAAGTCAACTCCGTGGTAAGAGTCAGATCCACCGTGTAACTTTGGACTATTTAACCTTAGAGTCTCATACTACCAGAGGAATCATAAAGATGAATGATAATACAAAATAATCTCTTGGCCCAAAGTAGATGCTCAATCAATGGGTGATATTAGTAAGAGTCCAGAGATGGTTGGACAGTGATACTTGGAAGATGGGGGCATGATTCAAACAAACGTGCGTGCATTGTCTTTTGAGGTGTGTGTACACTCTTGTTTGCTTGATGTAGATTTATGGGGATGCAAAGTGGGTGGTGGAGCTGCCAGGTGGACTTCCAGATGTGTGCAGATGAGGCAGCTGAGCTGCTGAGGAGGGTGGGCCTTGCAGAAGGAGCCTGGGGCGACATGCTGAGGGAATGTTCCAAACCAGCCTGAGCAGTCACCAAGACACGCACACTTTGATCAGCAGTCACTCGTCGTCTGTCTGAGGCGAGAATCGATACCAGAAGGAGAAGGTGACAAATCATTCATTGCCTGAAGACTGGCTGTAAATCCAGTGCCTGTTATTTTCTTTCTAACCACTGTAAAGAAACTTCCACACAAGTCCCTTCCCTGCCATACAGAGCCTCTTCCCTGGACTTTGAAAATGCTTTGCAAAAATCTGAAATGACCTTTTATGTTCTAAGGAGCTGTTCTCTTGGGGAAATTAAAGGCTTGTTCTGTTTCATTCTGCTTAGTCACGTCAGCACTCATGACTCTTTGTTTTATTTTTTACAGTCTGTTCCTTGGTGCTCATGACTTAGAGCAATAATTTGTCCGAAGAGTCTGCATGAGCATCTGTGGGGCGTGGACTTTGACACCTGTCAGCTCCCACTTGCTGCAAACTCACTCTTCATATGGCCTCTCCTTCACCTTCTCTTAACACAGAAACACAACACTTTTTATATATGGACTCCTGAAGGTCAGAGCATTAAATACCTTGACTCCTTTCATAGCCAAGGAAGCAGAGGTCAGAGGGGAGGGACACCCCTCATGGGGTGGAATCAGGCCCAGGACATCCTGCTGGAGGTTCAGAGCTCTTGGGGGTTCCAGGGTCTTATCCCCAGAGCACTGGCCACAGGACTGAAGGGCCTGCTCCCTGAGCTTCCGGGGTTTATGTGAGGTGTCTGCCAAGCCTCTGACCTGCTCTGGGACTCCTGGATGCAAGGTAGATGTAGATGTACCAGTTAGTAAAGTTGGAAAAAAGTGGAGTCCTTTTAGACAGCTTTGGAATGATTAGAGCAGGGAATCGGGACCCCCCAACGGTGTTCTGCATAGAGTGGGCCTTTTGTAAGCACTCATTTATTTTTCTGCTGAAGGCCAGCCTCAGGCAGAATTGGGAAGTAGGCAGCTTGATATGATGCAGTGATTTTCAAACCTTTTTCTCTGCTTTTAAAACGGTAGGACTCTTACTTCAAATAGAAGCAGAAGAGGAAGCCCAGTATGTAAAACAGTTAAAAGTGGTTGAAGTGGAGGTGGGAGGCCCAGATTCGATTCATTTGGCTCCCAGATTCTTTCCTTATACTTCATCTTCTGCATCTAGCCTCCAATCATGACAAGGCTCCATGGGTGGCCTAGCCCCTGGCACTCAGTCTGGAAACCACCATTTCAGTGAAAACCCAGTGTTCTGGATCCCAACACTTGAGGCAAATCCCTCAACCACTGAGCCTGACTCTCTTCCTTTCCTTTCCTTTCCCGCCCCTCCGCTCTTTCTTTGCAGCACTGGAGACTTGAACTCAGGAACCCAGCAGTGCCTTCCAGTGAGCCACATTCTAGTCTTATTTTGATTTCTTTCTTTTGAGACAGGATCTTAGCAAGTTGCTGAGGCTGCCTCCAACTTGTGATCTTTCTGCCTCAGCCTCCCCAGTAGCTGGGATTAAAGGCTCGTGCCCAGCCCTGACTTTCTTTTCTTGTAGATTGAGGCCAAGCTGTCAAACGGGAGACCTTTGCCTGTGAATGTGAAGTGAGATGGCGCATGCTGCACCTGGGCCCCTGTTGATCCTCTGTGGTTGTTGATTGACCCCTCTCTTTTTATAATTTTCTCCTCTGCCTGCTTTCTTTGCCTTTCTTCCCTCAGATAGCCTCTTTCTTCAGGAAGCCAGACAACTCTGTCCAGGAAAGCTCTGAGTCACTCCCATGCAGGGTCAGCTCAGGTCAACCCATCTTCCCAAGAGCATGGCCATTGACAGTTCCAGATTCCGAGAAAAGCTCAGTCCCGGCCCCTTGCTGGCCCAGACAGTACACCCTGGAGGGATCATGTGTGGGGACCTTGTCATTCATTTCAGAACTGCTGTCTTGCCTTCTCTCCCTGGTTCAGTGTAGCACCCGTCCGCGTGTTTACTTGGCGATGCTGTGTGCACATTTTCTCAAACCCTCACGTTCTGCAGACTCACCTTCCAAGAACATGATGCGGGAAAACAGGGCTGTGAATAGGTCACTCAAAACCCCTTTGACTTTAGAACTGGAACATTAACAAAAGCAATTAGCAATACTAAGAAGTAAAGAAATAATGGATCTAAACTGCATTAAAATCACAGAAAGCAGTTTTTAAAAAGAAGAGCGTTTCCACAGCAGACCAGATTCCGGGAGGGCCAAGGAGAACACGAGTGTGATTTTCTCTGTGGGTCACTGCAGTCTGCTGTGTTTGAGGAATTTTTGTTTAGGTACTATTCCTTGGTTGTACAAAATGTTAAAATTCTGGGAAAACTACATATGACACCAACATGACTCTAATTGTGCTATGCAATTCCTGTTTGCCGGTCCCCATACAAACCAGCTCATATTGCAGTGACCCATCTGTACAAGGCCAGGCCTTTTCTAGATCTCAATGGCCGAATGCCCAAAGAACGCAGCAGGACACAGGTGGGTAAAGTCTGTCCCTGTCCTCGAGAAACTCACGGTCTTGAGTGAGACATGAGATGAGCTCAGATAACCTCACAAAATGTCAGGGCAATCGCAGTGATGTGCAAAAGAAAGGCAGCAAAAGGTGTTTATGGAGCATTGGCAGGGAAGACTTTCCCAGGGGTAGAGTTGGCGGGACTCCAACAGCCAAAGACAGGGCCAAAGAAGAGGGCGAAAAGGTTGGGAGCTGGACGCCTGGGACGGGACTGGGGAACCAGTTGCGGAGGATCCGCTGTGGGGGAGCCCATGAGGGAGATAAGGTGGCAGTTCAGGCAGGACTGAAGTGGGGCTTGGCCCCCCAGCGTGGGGCCCCTGCTGCAGGGGTGGGGCACCGTCAGGATGTGTGAAGGTGAGCCACGCGACTGAGCCTGTTCTGCACAAGCTCCTCTGGCAGCTGCTTTGGGGTGATGGTGATGGGAAGTACAGTCCAATTAGGAGGTGTTGTCTTTGTCCCTGAGAGATGTGAGGCCCCAGCTGGATGGGACACACAGTGACAGTGAGATGTGCAGGGAGGACTTGACACCAGATGATTTTAGAGAAAGAGGAGAAAACCTTTATCAGCTGAGAGAATGGCACAGACTCCGGGTGCCTGTCTAATGATGGCAGACAGGTCCCACCAATGACAGTGTGCAGCTTGGTTTAGGATGTTTGAGGAGCTGGTGCTGAGGTCTGGCAGGGACTGCTGTACACCTGCTTCTGCAGCTGGTGTGTACTGACACGTGGGCAAAGCACAAGGTCGCTGTTGGGTGCTGCTGAAGCGAAAGGAAAGAGCCTCATGCTTGGCTCCGGGTGGGGAGATGGAGACGCGCTCTGCTTTGCCACTCGTGGGTTGATTGGAGGACTGTGGAGGTTTACATATGAAGGACCAAGCCTTTTGCTTTTTATATAGAAAACTATGGCCCGGAAAGGTCCTGCATTGTGTCTAAGGAAACCCAGACAAGAACCTAGGACTGTCCAGTCTTTAGACGATCTATAAAATGATGGCTATTTTTGTAGGGCATTTGCTAATTTTTTTTTGAGTCTTAATTACTTTGTTTCCTTCATTGACCTTCATTTGATCTGTCCATAGTTTGAAATTGTTCCTCTTAGCCAGGTGCAATGGCTAAAACATCTGTAATCCCAGCTCCTTGGGAGTCTGAGGCAGGAGGATCACAAGTTCAAGGCCAGTGTGGGTAACTTAAAATAAAAAAATACAGAGGAATGGGGATGTGGGTCAGGAGTAGAGAGCTCCTGGGTTCAATCCCAGTAGAAGGAAGAAAGGAAGAGATCCTCTTCACAAAAATAGCAGATGAAGACTTGGACAGGGAATGAACCTACCCCTGCATCACATGGTGAATTGGTGAAAGCCTGGGTTTCTTACTCTGGTTTCATTCTTCTCCATAGTAAGTTCTGTGATTGTGGTAGGCCAATGTTTTTCAAAGTGTGATGGTGGACCGGCAGCTTCTGCAGCACCTGGGAACTTGTTAGAAAATGCAGATTCCCAGTTACACCCAGACCTGCTGAATCAGACACTTGGAGGCCCAGGGATCTGTGTTTCAAGTTCTCCTGAAGAACCCCTGTAGCAGCAAAACAGGATCCATTCAGAATCCAGGATTTCACTGTATTTCCCTCTGGTATCAGATTCATCAGACAGCAGAAGAGATAAATTAAAATAACTATAAAAATCAGTCCATCTGTCTCTTTCCCCTCCTCCTTCCCTGCCTCCTACCTACTGGGTACTTAGTTTTAACTTTTCACTAGAAGTGTTTTCTCTCCTTACAAGACTCACAGGGTTGTCACAAGGTTTTATTCAGCCCACATTACTTAGCCCTTACGAAGCACGCTTAGGCAATCTTGGTAAGAAGGAGGCAATTTAAATACAGCCCAGCCCTTCAAAGTCATGTTTCCCCTGTGGAATGTTGAACTGTGCAACTGTACTCCTTATTAAAAACTAAAATTATTTTAAAAGGAGGGAAGGAGTCAGTTGAATAGGAAGAAAAATACTAGAATATTTCTTTGAAATATTTGAAAAAAAATATTCTGGTTTAATAGGTAGAAAAATATTGGAATATTTCTTCTTAAAAAGTCACATGTTCAACTAATAAGGTTTAAAACTGATGTTATCAACTGACCTGAACAAGTGTTAGCAGAATTTTACACTTTTACATTTTTACATTTTCTCAGCATTTGCAAAGTTCCAAAAACGTCACTTGATGTAACTCTTTCAATCAAGTCTCATGAGAGCTGCAGGAAAGAGGTGGTATTATCCCCATTTTTTTTTTTTTTTTTAAATGAGGAAACTAAAGTTTCAGAAAGTCAGGTAATTCTCCCAAATGGCATACAACAAATAAACTAATAACCAGGGTGTACAGTCAAGCTTGTCTTTATCCTAAATTCAGAATCTCTCCGTCATATGTCTGCCTTAGCTGGGAGGACATCTTTCCTTCCCTGGTGCTGTTCTCCAGTACTATGGAATTTTATCAATGGACCTGTGACGTTTCACCAGTACAGACGGAATTGTGGCAGGACAGCACAAGGGCATTTGAGATTCATCAGCGAGGAGCACTGTTTTCTCATTTTTTGAAAGCATATCGGTAAAACTAGGTATGAATTTTTGAAAGTTTGTATTGAGCCTTCAGGCCTTTTCCCTTTACCAGTGTAAAGAAAAATTAGGAAGGCACGCCCTCTAGTGGCAAGACTGAAAATTTTGTATGATTTTGCTGAAGTGTTTTTTCTCCCTAACACCCAAACACAAACACACACACACACACACACACACCACCCTCTTTAGACTGGAATTATGGGACTTTTCATCTGAATGTTACTCTCATAAAAAGGCTTGAATCTGTGCACAAATTATCATTTTTGTCACTGTCTTGGATATTGTATTTCTGGCAGGTTGAGGTTGTGACTCAGTGGTAGAGCACTTGCCTAGCATATGTGAGGCGCTGGATTTGATTCTCAGCACCACATATAAATAAATAAATGAAATAAAGGTCCATCAACAACTAATAAAACAATTTTAAAAAGTTGTATTTCTGCGTGTCACAACCATACTATGCCTGGGTTTGTGTCCTTTAATGACCTTTCTCAAACAGGAACCATATTTTTAGTCTTTTCCCTACTTAACTATAAAATCTAATCTCTCTGGATTTTTGGAAGGACGCAATATGAATATGGATGTCTGTATTTAATCATTGTCTCTAAACTCAGCTCTGGGACAGGATAGCTTTGGAAATCATATAACTGTGTTCAGACCATTTAAACTGTGTGATCTTTGGTTTCAGGGACTAAGCTGTAATCATTCCCGTTCCATGGACTTACGTAAGCTCTGCTACTGGTCCACCCTACTCAATACCTACTCCCATATGTGTGCTCCCAGGGAAAGTGTAGTGTGTTTTGCCAGTTGTCCTTAAGGATCCTTGTGTGATGACATATCACTATGCTTAATCTTGAGCAGAGGACAAAAATTAGCCACTCTGGTGGGAGAAGGTAGATAAGGACGTAACAGAACAACCAGCAGAAACCTAGCAAAAACCTATCTTTTCTTTCACAGCAAAATGAATTCCTAAGGGCCGGAGAGGTGAGCAAGTCTCCCAGGTGTGAAGGAGGAGAGATGCCACACCTCTTCTGTTACTGTCCTGTGCCCAAGAGTCCCACCTAGTTTGTGTCCTTCCTGATTTGAGGAGTTGCTACTCTCAGATCATCAAGATCTTAGAATTTCTTAAACCTCTTCTTGATTCCATGCAGTTAAGCCTTCTGCTTTGGGATTGAGGGAGGGAGCAGGAGTCTCATTTTTTAAAGGCATTTCATCATTGACAGTTTTGAACATGAGCATCTCCTTGGAGATGACCCTTCTTCAGTCCTGGGATGATACGTGGAACCCTGTATGTTTAACACGCCCTTGGGAGAGATCCCCCTGGAGCTCTGGACTGGGCATCAGGGACTTTGGATTCCGTCCCCAGCATCTTTGCCTCTGGGGCCCTAGCAGCCTGATATGTGCCTCGGCAGCTCATCAACCCTGGTCCCAGTGATCCGACTCCTTCATCTGTGTGTGGTGAACAGACAAGCACCTCACACTGCATTCCCAGGAAGCCAGCAGTTACAGGATTTGCAGTTGACGCAGACGGCATCCTTAGGCAGAGTGAAAACAAACAACCACCCATTTCTCCCCGGGTTTGGTCGTGATTGCTGTAGAATATCAAATGCCCTGTTTCATCCGCTGACTCGCTCCATTTTTAGATGGTGGAGGGGAAAAGCGGAGAAAGAAGGCATCCCAAAATATGATTCCCACTTCATCATCAGGGGACTGACTTCTCCAGCTTGTCTGGACTTGCCTTCTGTATTGAGCAGCTGTGGATTTAAAAGCATTGCAACTCCGCCCTCTTTCAAATGACCTTCCTGTGCTTTTAGACTACACATTTCAGGGTCCACGTAGGGCTTTGGCTGGTGGTTTTGAAAAGTCTGACTTCTTTTGATGTGAACATTTTCAAGCTCAGACAGTAAAGTATGTTTTTACCCAGATACTGAAAGTAATTAGCGGGTAGATGGTAGTGTCTCTGAAGTGAATTCTGCTCTTTATTCGCCTGTCAGGCTGTTGGTACTTTTTTCCCATGACTGTTTTCCTTGAAAACTTTATTATTTGATCCTTCAGTCTTTCCTTAAATTATAGGTATAGGCTGCAGGTGTACTAATCTGAACCTTTATAGGGAACATTCCAGTTTTATACAATAGAACGACTTGTAAGACATTGAATTGTTATTATTTTTAAAGAGCAGGTTTTTAGGATGTGACTGCTTTGTTGTTTAGAAACAAGAGTATTGGTATTTGAAATAACATTATTTAAATGAAGGTAAAAGTCTAGTCAGAGGGGCATTATTATTAATATATGGCAAATTGATTAATTAGTATTAAATATTTGATTATTGACTCTTAAAGACAGGTGTTTTCCAGGAAGGATGTGTGTTTATTTTCTTGGGCAGTTGATAGTTGGCAGTTAGTATTGACCCGGTCAGTCCAGGTATAACTGCAGTCCTAGGCTGAGATCCATAGATGCCTCCAGCAGAGCAGGCGTTACATTTAAGCCCTTTCTCTACCTTTCTGCCCACTTTGCAGCAAATTGACAATTCTGTAAAAAAAAAAAAAAAAAAAAAAAAACAGCCAATGACACATCCTTCCTTCCTTCCTTTAAAATCATTTTGTATAGTCAGATAAATTTTGAAAATGGTTAAGGCCAGAGACCTAGGTGAATATTTTGTGCACTTACCTCGGCTAATAACTGAGCAGCCAAGAGCCTCAGCACCTACACATGTTGAATGAGGGTTATAATGCTTTCTACTGGATTGTTGTTAAAAAATGAGGAGAGCCAGAGGCCAGTGCTGCCAAGTATCATACAGTATATAGCCACACTTGTTTTGATTATTTATTGATTGAAGCCAGGTTTAAAAATTCATTTTTATTAGTCATCTGGATGCCTCAAATCTTTTCATGCATTTATTTATTTGTAGTCAGAATAAAACCACGTCAAAGAGTAGTGCCTTCCTTTTGTCATAGCTAAGACCATTTCTTCTGCCTTCTCAGAATCCCCTTTATTCTTACACTTGAGCCCTTATTCCTCTTCCTTTTTTATTTAAATTCAGTTTCAGCAAATGTGAGCTGAAACTCTGTGCCTTAGAACCAGGTCTTCAGCATGCACTGGGAATCAGTGGTCCACCATGCTGCCTGCCAGGTGTGGCTCTTAGACTTCATCAACCTAGATGGAGCCCTGTGGCTCCTGAATTACCAGGATTTTCCAAAGAATCAAGAGGCAAAGTTATGAATCATGTTATGGTTTGGATCGTAAATATCCCCCAAAAGTTTATACATCTAAGGCTGCTCCCCATAGCAGCAGTGCATCCTTAAGGACTCAGCTTGGTGGGCTGTTGGGAGGTGGTGGAAACTAGGAGGTGGGTCTAGTTGGAGAAAGTTGGTCGCTGGGAGCCCCTCCCAGCCTCCTTCCATTGTTCCTTCCTGAGGTAAGAAGTTTTGCTCTCTGCTGTGATGTTCTGTCTCACCACATGAAGCCCATACACACTGGAACCAAGTGACCATGGACTGAAATCTCTGACACTGAGCCCACTGATTCTTTCCTCCTTTCAAGTTGTTTATCTGGTATTTTTTATTCCTCACAGGGATGGAAAGTTGACTAATACAAATCACTACATGGTATCTAGAGGCAAATAGGTCCAGGCTATCAATTTTAATATATCTTATCAAATCTTAGCTTCTTACTAAGCTTCCGTTTTCCCAGAATTTTCATTCTAGGATTTTATGACCTTGGAGTCTAGCTGGAAACTGAGTGAGTGGGGCGTGGGCGCCATCTCCTGGCAGACACTGGGAACTGCTTAGTAAGGAAGAGTCCATTTATTTGTAGTTTTTGTACTTGGAGTGGAAGGGAAAATGCACAGTTATTATCTGATTTTAAAAAACCAGATGTGAGATTTTGATCTTAGATCACACCAAAATTATATACCACCTTTTCTCCTACTCTCTTGCTAAGGTCAGATGACTGAAAATTGGTACTTTGGAGGATGTCTTAGAGCTAAATTTTTCTCAGAGAGTAAAAGGAAGTGCCCTGTGTATTGTGGAATAGTTCATGGTCAGCTCATTAACAAGCTCCTGGCATCTCCCTTCTGTCTCTTCTGACTGTGTAATATGGTTTCTTTGCTTGAAGATATAGAGGCTCTGGAATTTCTGATGTCTTGAAATGACTATCAGACCGACACTGTCAATCTAAGTGTATCACCTGACAATTTCATCCTTATAAAGATGGAATTTATTCCAGTCCACACCATCTATTTTTTTCCTTCAAGTTACATCTGTTTCATTAGGTTAGGAGACACACAGGTTATCAGACAGAGAGACACCAAGGTTTACAGATAATCCATAATTGATGTGAGTCCCCCACCGAGAAAGCATGGCCTAGGGGTCATTGAGTGAAGCCTGTCATCTGGAATTCTTTCTATACATTTTAGAGAAATGGAGATAGACTAATCCCAAACAAAAGTTAAATCTGACTTGAGTCTTCGAATCATGAACAAGGCAGGTCCATTTGAGCAGACCCGTGCTCTGAAAGAAGGTGCTAGAAGTGAGCTAGGAAGCTGGGCTGCCTGTTTTCTCATTTCCCCCTCAAACCTCACTTGCCGTTGTTCACTTCATAATTGATGGAAGGAAGGCCCATATCTGAGAAATGCCTGAATTTTCACCTCTCTGCAGTTCTGCAGAACCAGAAGAGGAGTTTCAGTGTTCTTTGGGTAGTGAGGAGAATTGGAATAGCCACAAGTCATAAGTAAATAGGCAAGATGCTAACTATAAACATGCTGGAAAACAGGCTTGCTGATCTGAGAGAGCTGATGAACTCTTTTGGGGAATTGTTCTCAGATCTAGTTTTATATATAATAGACCCCAAACTGATTGACTGATTGTGAGGAAGAACCAGTAAGTCACTGTGATTGGCCTGCACTTCTGTGCTCAGGGCCAGTCGAACACCCGAGAGGTTGTAACTTCATCAAGAATCATTAGCAATGATGAGTTGGTTTATCCCTACTGTGTGTGCACACACATGCATGCATGTACACACACACACACACAGCAGTTGTGTCTTCACACATTAGAGAAAAAGGTAAAATCAAGTGAGGTCTGTAATTGTATTAAGGAATTACTCATTTTGTATAGTTATAAGAATGGTGGCTAGAGGATTTACACCATCTTTATCATTTAGACAAATATCTTGAAGTATCTGTGGGTGACATTTTACGATATCTGGGATACAATTTAAAATATGATAGCAGAAAAATGAGATAAGCAATACTAAAACAGATTGGCAAACATAATCCTTGGAGTTTGGTTATGTTGATTCTTTATACTATGTTCTCTATAGTGCGTGATCGAAAATTTCCCAAGTAAACAAATTTTAAGATCTTTGACTAGCCAATGGTAGTTTTAAAATCTTTTAGAGGAGCCATCTTTATATAAATTGGGATTGGTTTGTAAGCGAATGTGACCAATCTGAGTGTGTGGTGTGGACCTCAGTTATAACGGGATCCCTTTAGAATGAACAGTGACATGGTTTTTCGGGCAGCTGGGTCACACGGAGCATGGGATTTCCTGTTTCAGGCTCTTGGATAACAGTTTTTTCTTGGTTGTGTTATTTGCAGAGAAGTTTACTTTCTCCATGTCTCCAGGTGTGCCTGACCTGATTTTTGTACAACATGGCACATTGGACACAATACAACAGTCAGAGCTTGGTCTTCAAGGTTAGCATTGCCTTTGGCAATCACATTTGCCTGTCTCCTCAGCCTGGTACTAGAAACATGGGGATAGGACCTTAAAGTTGAGGTTCTGCTTTTGGGTTAAAATAAGCAAGTTAGACGATGCATCTGGATGTGTGGGAACATTTTCAGAGTTTGTCTTTGGGGCCTGATGGAATTCCAAGGATGCTTTGTGATTGAAACATTGCTGGAATGTTCTTTGAGAACTGTCCAAGAGCTCAGTGTGCAACACACACACACACACACACACTCACACCCATGTGTCACAGCACTGGATGTTGTTTTCTTAAAGTTATTTTGTAATCATGTCTTCCTGTGATCCTTGATCCATTTTCTTTATATACTCTATTCCCCAGGAATGGCTGAAATAATTTTTTTTTTGGTACTTTAGAAATAGTTACTCCAAAATGAAATTTGTCTCATTTTTGTATAGAGAAATAAGCTTCTATTTACTATTTCCTGTAGTGTTTTACACTGGCCCAGAGATAGTAAAGATATTAAGTGGTTTAATCTCCTGAAAGAGCCCATTTAATGCTGGAGAGTAGCAGGGGGTAGTGAGAGGAGTATGGACTCTATTGGAATCTGGGTCCCAATTCAGCCTTTATGACCAGGAGAAATTCGCTTGACCATCATTTATCTTGATTTCCTCATCAGTAAAATGGGGACAACATTGCCCACTTGAAGAGGATTGAATCAGGTGACATAGGCAAAGCATCCAACCTGTACCTTGGCACAGGGTAGCATCGACAAATGTGCGTGCCCTTCTCAGAGAGCCTCAGCGAGATGTTTGTACTTCAAGAACACACTCTAAATTCAGCCCTCCTTGTATTTCTCTGCGTAACATTTCTAGTCCTGTGCTCTCTTCTTTAACGTTGGCCAAGCTGGCTGGAGGATGCTGCGTAGCTGGCTGCAGATTAGAAGCGACACCACACAGACCAGGGAGAGCAGAGGAGCCTCCAGCATCAGAGCACAGTTTCCTCATGCCCTGCCGCCACTGTTGCTGGGGCACACACTGCGTGGTCCTAGGTGGCCATGGAGTGGACGTGGTGGTGGTCTCCTTTAGAAGCAGGCTCTTGTGATGGCAGCCACCGTGGAAGGCGTCTCACTCAGACCCCATCACATGGTTTTCTTCCTGCTGAATATTACGATTCCTCATCTCTTGAGGCAAGGAACGTACTGCTTCCACAGGCAGCATTGTTAGAAAGTTGTGCCCCATGGACCAGCCCTCCGTTTATAACATTATACTGAATTTTTAACTCTGCATCCTCTGTGTTTTGAAATCGTATAGGTGGAGTCCTTTTGTTCTTTCTCAGGACAACACAATCCCATGGCTTTCTCAAAGCTTCTATTTTCCAGGTTAAGCAATCTTCGTGCCTCTTCTTCCTCTTAGGTTTTGCTAGGACCTTTATTCATTTCCTTCAGTGTTATTATCTCGGCTTGTAATTGTATGTTCATTAGTGAGTGATTATTTGATTAGTATGGGAGCTGTTCATGTGCTTCTCAAATATTTCTAGCTCTCCACCTTCCTGGCATGTGGTGGATTTTCATTTTCTTTTCTATGGTTGGGTAGGACATTGTACTAGTTTTGGCCAATGATTTGTGAGTAAGAATGATATATGTCAATTCCAGCCAAGCAACTTTTGAGAGTTGGGGGTTATTGGAGATTAATCCAGTAGGCAGGTGCCAAACATTTATATTTTGTTTTGAGACAGGGTCTCTAAACTGCCCAGGTTGATTTTTGACTTAATGATCCTCCTTCCTCAGCCTCTCAAGTAACTGGAATTACAATCGGTGTGTGCCCCATCATGCCTAGGGCAGCCATAGCATTTTTAACTCTAAAATTGGTCCTCCATAACTTTCTTTTTCTCTACTAGAGTGATTGTGAAGTTCTAGATAGGGATTAAAGAAGAGCTCCAGGTTTACCCTTGATGATCCTGTAGTGTGAATGAAAACTAAAATTTTGTTTTTCTGAATCACTGATAGATTAGGTTTGTTCCTCTCAGTACCACTTCATTCTGTTTGATATAATTATCATCTGACTTTCTATTAAATGTAACCATCATGCAGTAGGGACTGTGTGTATTTCTCCTCCCCTTTTTATCTTCTGTACTCAGCACAGTAGTAGTTTATAGAAAGCATAATGTGTGCATGAACAAATGCAACCTGAGTTTTGGATTCCATCTCCACCCTGTGGCCCTTTCCTGGACTTGGCTTACTTTATTATTTTTCTGAAATATAGTCCCCTCCCTCCTTAATATGCCCAGGTTTCCAGTTTCAGAGTAATTAAGTAGTTCACATATATAATACCAAATAAGAAAGCAATGGAAACCAGACCTGGCTAGGTCACAGGCAGAGGTGATAAGGTTCAGTTGACTTAATTCTGAATGTTTCCATCACATACTTCAAGCTTCTTTTTGCAGATCACGAGAAAGTTACCGTGGTCATCTTTATGTAGCCATTAGAGACCACATAGATGTTGCTCATTGCTTTTCTTTTTTCTTTTGTTTTCACTATTGTTTTTCAAGAATGAGCCTTCTAAAGTAAACCCTCCTCTTGTAATTTATCAACCTGTATCTTTATCTTTCATCTCCTTTGGTGGCTGTGCAAAGGTGCTCTGTGAAGCGGATATCTCTTTTGAATCTTGCCAGTAAGTTGAACGTGTGTTTTTAAACTATCCTAAGAACTGAAAAGAAAGGGCAGAACTTACTAAATGGAAAAAAGTGTATTGATAGCGTGTGTGTGTGCACGAGCCCAGAACCCCCCACTTATTGACTGCCAGCCGAGTACAGACCACACACTAGCAAGTTTGTCACACATCTTCCTGTGATCATCCAACAAATTTAACAGTTGTCATTTCCCAATTTAAGGTAAGGAGACAGGTCTAGAGTGGTTAATCATATTGGTCATGGATAAATCGAATTCCAATCCGGGTTTAACTCATTCATGTTTATTCTGTTGACAGTAACCTCGTAGACTTTGATGAAGCCCTTTTAGAACTTCAGTTTTAATTTCTAAGGAGGAAAATAATGAAAAATTAGAGAGCCTTTTTATGTTTCTACCTGACCTTTTTAATTAATTACTAAGCAAATTTATACACATATGCCGATAGCATTTCGTATTATATTGTTTAGCAAACTTCAAAGTCCCAGGATATAATTAATGAGATATTCAAATTAACAAAAAGAGCCAACAAAAAATAAATACAAATTAAAAAACAAAACATGAAAATGAAAAAAACAACAAAACAAATAAAAAGAAGCCAAAGCAGATGGTTCCTTCAGCAAGCAGTTGCCTTCTCATCCCAAAGTTGGTTCCAGCCATATAGTGATGAAGCCTGAATTACAGGGAGTTTATAGACTGTTACCTGTGAGAGTGTCTTTCATTTGCTAGGTGTCACAGCCAGTTTCTATGCCAAAGGCTTTCCATTATTATCTGATTTAGGAGGTAACTATGCTAAGACACGACTCTGCTCCCATGGGTGTTGGAGATGCTAACCTAGGAGTTCAGGTCGGGGCCCTTCCAGGGGGCACAGCTGCGTTCCTTGGAGCAGCTGATTGGGAAAACAAGGAAAGGACTGGGATCCCACCTGGCCTTCGGCACCAGGCTGTGTCCTGCCCTGTCTACCCGAGGAGGTATCCCTGTGCCAGCAGCAGTCCTGCATGGCCCGGGGAGACTGCCACATTCATTTTCCTCCACCTAACAGGTTTTATTTGCCTTCCATGTGCAAGAGGTTTTAGACAGATTATCTTATTTAATTAAATCTTCAAACCAACTCTGTGAAATAAGTATAGTTTGCTATTCCAGGCTTAGGGGTGGCAGAAAAATGGAAGAACATATGGGGAAAATGAACTAAATATCTACTCTCTGCTTAGATTCTTCCCAACAACCCTATAAAAGTGGTTTTATTTATTTATTTAGGTAAAGAATTAAAAGCTCAAAGACGTTACATAACTTGTCAAGCTCATTTAAATGAGCTTGTGACAAAGCCAGGACCCAAATCCAAGCCTCTTACTCCAAGTCCAGTGCTCTTGCACACCTATCACTGTCAAAATGAGGAAAGATGGAGGAAGACTTGTGTGAGGGGGCACCTTTCAGTCCGGCTGATTCACATGTATTCTCTCCACGGGGCATTACTGTCGCCATGCATGAGCTCATCAGTTTCCTAGAGGGTTAAATAAAACTGCATGTAGTTCTCTCAGAAATTGCACAAAATAAAACTGCCTCTTTATGTAATCGCATATTACTGTGATTGTGAATGATAATGATCACCCAGGAGATTACGAAAAGCTAGCAAGCTCCCTTGGTGTCTCCTCTGTTTCCAGTGTCTTGCAGTCCATTTGGGGATTTAATGACATTTTTCAAGCCAGATTAGGTCTGTTCTTTCTTATGGTGAGTGTGGGTGGTCAGATATGATCTGTTATCAGACATCTGACAACTGAAAAGCTCTGACCACTGAAAGTACAAAGCTAGCACTTTGCCCCAGACCTCTGCCTCTGCCCTTTCAGATCATTCTGCGTTCACATCAAATCGAGTCATTGTCATAAGGAGAACACTATGTATGTGACATGCTGACCTTGGCAAAAATAAATAAGACAATGCTGTTCATCTGTCACCAAGGCTGTGTAACCTTGAATGAGTCACTTCTCCTCTGAACCTTAGGTTTTTCAGCTCTAAAGCAAGAGACTTTAGGTAAATGATTTCTGTCATAAAGGAGGAAAATGCTAAAACCTTCCCCAAATTGGGGTCATTAAAAATCCCAAGGTCAGTGACTTTCTTAGAAAAAGGTGACCATGCCTACATGCAACATGTTCCTCAGAATGTCAGGTAGGCTTGACAAAAGTATTTCTTCCTCTGAAGCATAAATCAAAATATTTTATAGGAAGGTTTTATATAATTTATTATGTTAACCAAGGTCACTTCTGCCCTCGGGGTACATCAGAACCACAGAGGACTTTGTCAGCTTCATCCCACCCTGTACCCCTTCTGTTGTGAAGAATTACTGCCGTGGTGCATGAGTGTGTACCTCTTGACTCAAGGCCGAGAAGATCACCCTTTACTTGAACCCTGAGTACTGTTGAGCTCTGCCTGGAGGTCTTTTTACATACATAGTCAAAGGTATATAGGGAGGTAAAATTTATCTGCTATTATAACTAATTACAAAATGCAAAAGTTTGCCTATTTTGTAGGTCTTTCTGCTGCGTGTGTGTGTGTGTGTGTGTGTTTAAAGGAAACCTACACGTTACTAATTTCACTTTTCTACCTAGTATTTATTAAACTGGGACTGTGAAGATGGGAGAAGACAAAAAATGTGACTTAGGTTTCCTACTCTGATGTAAACAGCCTGGCATTAAGTGTTTGAATGACAGGGTGTAGTGATTTGAATTCAGTGGAAAGTGATAAAGTTTTATTCCTAGGACATAAGGAAGTTCAATAGCTCATAGTTCAATTTTTTTTTTTTTTTTTTTGCTTCATGTTCTAAAAATAATCAACAAAGAACTAAAGAAATGACACGGAGCTTATTCCTTAAAGTCGAGGCTCCGATATCTATATACAAAAGTAATATTAAGGTCTTGTTAAATAGAAATTATGAAATAAATCAAAACCAAGGAGTGGGGAATGATAGGGAGGCAGCTTTACTTTACAGTTTTAAGAACAAATATGTGGCAGTGCTTCCCTGCAGAGATGTACCTAGGGAGTGAGCTGCTTCCATTCCTCCTTTTCTTTGCTGCTAAGGAACTCAGAGGTGTCTGTGGGTCTCCCCTTTGTTTCCATTCCTGGCTTGGATAATGTAACTGATAATTCAGTGGCCAGTCACTTGATCTTACACTGCTAAAATTACCCAGAAAACCTTGAATCGGTTCAGAATGGCACTTGTTGGAGCTGATCCCTACACCAAAGTGTACAGTGTGCTCTATCTTTTCCTTTCCCAACCCTGGGCTGATGCAGTTGCCCGGCAACCCATCTGCCATGAAAGCTGATGTCAGCTCATTTCCACTTAAACTTAGCCCAGGAAGGTTTTCAAGGAGGACATCTGGGCTTGTGTGAGGCTGGAGAAGGCTCCAGTTTATGTTATCAAATCATTTGTAAAACTACAGACTAGTAGGCTCAGGAAGGCTGAAAGGAAATGTGGATGTCACAAGGGATTAACTTCTAGAATCGTGTGACCTTGGGGACTTTATTTCTGATATCTGAGAACTTGGCAAAGGACCCTCTGCAATATTCTCTCTGTTGCTGAAGTTCTTCAGCACTTTAAAGGGAATATGAAATATCCAAAATCACCCTGCCTCTTGAAGAGAAGAATTTTGCCCAGTACTTTATCTTGGCTCTTTGGAAAGTAATGTTAACATTTTAATTTTAACTAAATGCCTGAGTGGCAGTTGGGAGGAAAAGAGAATAATTTTATCATTGGCAGGATGTTCTAGGGTATACACTGACAACTGAAAAATAGGTTAAAGCTTCTTTAATCCAGCAGAGGGCAGAAGGAAGTTTAAGCTGTTTCTTACCTAAGACTTCCCCAACAAAATTTTGGTAATTCAAAGTAAAATTCAGTGATACTTCTGTAGACAATTTACCTCCAGGTTGTTAATGTACAGGTCCTTCTGATTATATAGATAGGTCCTATATAGTGTGCTCAGGGGCAACTTCTTCCTGTCTAGGATGAAAGGACAGAAAGAATTTCGAGTTATTTGTACCTAACAGGGTACAACGATGTGGTACCAGAAAACAATTGTAATTGTTAAGAGAATTTATTTACTAACCACAACACAGCACTTCAATTTTTTTCATGTGTATTTTTGACATTCCAAATGCTGGAAGGAAAGAATATTTGAAATAAGGAAGCATAAATTATTTCATTATCAAATATATCTTTTTGAAAGTAACTGTACCTATATATGAGTCAGTAAAATGATAAAATGGTTTTCACAGCCTACTTGGAATCTGAGAAATGAAACTTATCCTTGTATAGCTGCCCTTAAAACCTGAGGTGTTGGTATTTCTTACATTGTAAAGATGAGGTTAATATTAAAACATGGTGACCTCTGAGAAGTTGATATTGGTCTTGATGTTTAAGATAACTGTCAATCCTGATTGCTAAGTTTGGTTTTTAAAACCACTTTAAAAAGGAAAATTAATTTCCCATGCTTCATTTGTTTTGAAAGCTGTTTCAGGCTGGGTAGTTGTGTTGTCTTCAGTTGGTTCCTTAGGAAGCAACCAGAGGTGGAGTTAGGATATTTATTAAGTGGCATCTATACCTCTGAAAAGGAGGGAAGGTAGGAGAAACGGAAGAAGTTGGGTTTCCCTGCAGATGCAGCCTCGGCCTCTGTTGAGCTCTCCAGAGCTCTGGGCTCCAGTGGCCTTTCACGGTACCCCCAGCTGGGACGCTCCTGCACCAACCAGCAACTGGATGTGCTCCATCAGTCTCACCCCAGCCGCAGGAATGATCTTGGTAAAGGCAGCTTTTTGCAGCCAGGACAATACTCAAGGGATTGTAGTTTCAGCATTCAGAACAAATCCATTCTTGAAAAGGGGTCGAGATGGCCTGTCAAATGCTTTTATAAGCATTTCTGGCTTATAAAAAAATGGGACTTTGTTTCTCACAGTTTTGGGGGGTAGGGGAGCCCAATTTGGTTATCTGATGAAGAGTTACTTCTTGGTTTATTTCTGGTGAGGAGTTACTTGCTGGTTTATCTGGTGAGGAGTTACTTCTTGGTTTACTTTTCACTGTACCCTTACAGGATAGGAGGGGTAAGGAAGCCCCCTGTTACCTCTTTTATAAGAACACTAAGCTCACTCACAAGGGCTCCACCCTCTTGACCTAATCCCTTATCAAAGGCCCAACATCCTGATAACCAATATACTGGAAGTTAAAATTTCAACTTGCAAATTTGGTGGGGAGTGGACACAAACATTCTATAAGACTAATGTGGTTATCTTAGTCTGTTTTCTATTACTATTTCTTTATAACTTACTACAGGCTAAGTTATAAAGAAGAGATTTATTTCAGTGCATAGTTGTGTAGATCCAAGGTTGAGGGTTGCATCTGGGTGGTAGGGTGCTGAGGCAGTTCATGGTGACAGACTGCTGCCACAAATGTGTATCTCCTTGGGTCACTTTTTCTTATAAAGCCATCAGTATTCAATCATTGGGCTTCACCCTGAGCCTCCATTACCTCCTGAGGCCCCAATTCTGAATGCTGCAGTCAGATGAAGTTTCCACCCTCTTACTACCTCAGTGGAGATGAAACTCCAACATGAGTTGTGGAGCAACAAAATGTATTTAAGCCATAGCATTGGCTTATTTATTGGCTTTGAGATTTGTCCTATGAACAACAAACTGTCAATTTGCAGTAATTGCAATGAATAATGGAATATTAGTTCATAGTTCTTAGATCTTTGGGAAGAAGCTCTTACATAAATCATAAAGAATGATGCTGCTAGTTTGTTAGCTAATCAAGTACGAGTAGATACATGATAATACAAAGGAGGCCGAGAAGGTAAGTTGGTATGTTTTTGGTGGAATAGTCATTTAAGTCTAGCCCTTATTTAAGTACAAATGTTAATTCAGTCTGTTGATTCCTGGTCCATTAGTTATCACGTCAGTTGTGTACTTACCACATGCAGACCCTGTGCCTGCTTAATACCCATTGGAGACACCAATCTCAACCTGTGAGGTCTCAGTCTCATTGAAGAATCGCATTTGTTAAGATCACCATCCATCACATCAGAGATTTATATAATTTGGGAAATGTCAAACTCCTGGTGAACAATATGAGTTTTCTAAAATTTAATTTTCTCTTGAAAGTGTCAATTTTATCATTGGCAATAAATATTATCAGTGGCTTTATTAGAGCCAGGCTTATTTTGTTCATTTTTTAAGAAAAGGGATTCCAAATACCCCATTCTGAATAGCCCTCCCTTATCATTGGTTCTTTAAGGTAACAGTGGTTTTCCTTGAGCAGAGCCACCAGGTCAGCTCACAGCTCAGTTACAAGAGTGCTTCTCCTGAAGCAGCATCCGTGTTCCAGTGTGGAGCAGAGGAACTTTGCGAATATTCCCCACCTTGGCACTAGACTATTAGAAAAGGAGTCTTTCTAGTGACTCAAAGATTGGGATTTGATAAAACCAGTCACATCTCTTCTCCATCAAGGGTTTTTGTAGTGAACTTGGAATTGCTTTGTTTTTTTTAATTGCTAGAGCATGCCGAAAGTGTGAACCTACTGCCTGCTGGTACAGTTTGGTGCTGCTGCCTTGATGGGACTGAAGTGCCAGCAGGTCTACTACCCTCCATGGCTTTTGTGCCATCCGTACAAGGGTCAACACACTTGTTTTGGCAAAAGACAAAAAGAGCCTTGCCTCCTCTGATGGCAGCAGAGGTGGAGAACAGGGAAGGAAGTGAGAAACCTGGCAGAGGGTGCACAGGTAAAATGTGGTAGGAGAAGGGCAAAGTGGGGTTGAGGCTTACTGAAGTTTTGGGCCTGGTTGAGTGAGTGGGTGGCAGTATATTAACTGAGGCAATACATGCAAGAAGAGAAGCCTGTGATTAAAAATGATACTGCTTTTCAGTCTGAAAGAAAGATGGGTCATAATTCTACTTGGAGAAGTGTAGATTTTAGCACGGGTGAGAAGAACAAAGTATTGTAAGTGGGTCTGAGCAGGAACCTGAGATCTGGTTTTGTGCTGGTAATGAATTTTGGTTCTTCACAGGTCATAAGACTCCCTCCTCTGAGCTTCCTGTAATAGCATTTTCTCTTTTTGTTTCTAGGAATGGTGCAAAAGCTGGACCAAAAACTTCCAGTGGCTAATGAGTACCTGTTGCTCTCTGGAGGAGTCCGGGAAGGCGTGGTGGACCTGGACTTAGATGAGCTCAATGTCTACGCCCGGGGTACTGACTATGATATGGACTTCACCCTTCTGGTGCCAGCCCTTAAGCTACATGACCGTAATCAGCCTGTGACTCTCGATATGCGTCACTCAGCCTTGTGCCACTCCTGGCTCAGCCTTCGTCTCTTTGATGAGGGGACAATCAGTAAGTGGAAAGACTGCTGCACCATCGTAGACCACATCAATGGCGCCACCAACTACTTCTTCTCCCCTACCAAAGTGGCCGACTGGTTCTATGACTCCATCAGCATTGTCCTATCAGAGATCCAGAAGAAGCCCCAGCGAGGGATGCCAAAGGTGGAAAAAGTAGAAAAGAATGGGACCATCATCTCCATCATTCTGGGTGTGGGGAGCAGTCGCATGTTGTACGATATCGTCCCTGTGGTATCTTTCAAAGGTTGGCCTGCAGTGGCCCAGAGCTGGCTCATGGAAAATCACTTTTGGGATGGGAAGATTACTGAGGAGGAGGTCATCAGTGGGTTTTACCTGGTGCCTGCTTGCTCCTACAAGGGCAAGAAGGACAATGAGTGGCGGCTGTCCTTTGCCCGGAGTGAGGTGCAGTTGAAGAAGTGCATCTCTAGCAGTCTTATGCAGGCCTACCAGGCCTGCAAAGCCATCATCATTAAACTCCTGTCCCGGCCCAAGGCCATTAGCCCCTATCACCTGCGGAGCATGATGCTCTGGGCCTGCGACAGACTTCCTGCCAACTATCTGGCTCAAGAAGACTATGCAGCCCACTTTTTGCTGGGCCTCATTGATGACCTGCAACACTGTCTGGTCAACAAGATGTGCCCCAATTATTTCATCCCTCAGTGCAACATGCTGGAGCATCTGTCAGAGGAGACGGTCATGCTCCACGCGCGGAAGCTCTCCTCCGTGCGCTCAGATCCCGCGGAGCACTTGCGCACGGCCATCGAGCACGTCAAGGCAGCCAACCGGCTGACCCTGGAGCTCCAGCGGCGCGGCAGCACCACCAGCATCCCCTCCCCGCAGTCGGACGGAGGGGACCCCAACCAGCCTGATGACCGTTTGGCAAAAAAACTGCAGCAGCTAGTGACTGAGAACCCGGGGAAGTCCATTTCTGTCTTTATTAACCCTGATGATGTCACAAGGCCCCACTTCAGAATTGATGATAAATTTTTCTGAGTGTTTTGCTGACTTTTTTTTCCCCTCTCCTGGTTCTAAAAGTCTCATAACCTTTAGTGTGGTTCGTGAATCTGTCTTTCCGTTTTTTACATATCCAGCTTAGATTGGATTTGTTAAGAACAAATTTTAAGTTTCCTGGTTCTGCAGGATGGTGCAGGCTCTGAAACAGTATATTACTATTTCATACTCTGCCTCTGATTTTGTTGTTTACGTTTCACAGTTACTGCCCTGTAGTTATATTTGTTGGTTTTGTTGTTTGTTTTTTAAGGAGAACTTGAGCCATAGATGAATATGCCCATGAATCCTCTTTGCTTTTTTTCTGCTTCATACTTTGTGCAAAATTTATTAATGGGGCTTGGGAAACAAATCTCTGATGCTTAAGAATTCTAATATATTTTTGTTTTGTTTCTGTCTTTATTTTTCTAATGAGTTTTCGCCACTGTGGATATTTGAGAATCATAAAAACCTGAGAACTACCTGGTATATTGACTGGATTTCTTTCTTTTGACCAGTGACCAGAGTGGTTTCCCCTTTTTCCACCAGACAATGTAAAACTTTGAAAGTAATAATGCTACAAATTGTGTTTTGGAACCACTTCACTGAATGCAATTGTTCTGGATTCAGCAAACATTGGATGGTTTGGAGGGTGTGTTTGATAACTTTACAAACAAAATTAAGGTTTCCAAATGTTATTTTTAGCATGTATAATTGTTTGAAGCCTTATTTAAGTCCTATTAAAGAACATACCATTACAATTGTTATTTGCACTAACGACATCTCTGCCCTTGTCAGAGTTGCGATGTGTGTATGAATCGACATCCACTCTGGAAATGCTATCAGTTCTTCAATTAGCTCATCTCTGTCAGTTGATAGAATGATTATTTGTATTTTGTTTAGTTTTCCTTTAATTGTGGGGTCCTGTTTTGCCCTCTTTGATATTCCTGGTTCCTATCTCACTGAGAGAAGTTTTTAAAGCTTTATACCTGTTCATTGACTCTATCTAAAGTTGGGGAAGATACATACTTGATGTAGTAGGTGTCTTTATATTTATTCCTTTTTGGGTTCTAGAGGTGAGTATTTTGTTATTATTATTATTATTTTTTTAAAAGACGTCTCTACTTCTGAGCTTTTGAGGAAAACCGGCAGGAAGAATTTAATATCCTCAAATAGAAGATACCATGTCTCACAAGCAGGTGTTACTGTAGAGCAGGAACCAGGAAAATCTGTGTGGCAACGTTGGAACAGAGGTGTCCTGTCTTCATGAGTGAAATTCCTTGCCAGATGTAGGTGCTTCAAGACATTGGCTCCCTGCTTTGGTCTGGATTCATGGCAAACTGCTGTTCGAGGGTCAGGGGACCTGCTGCTCTCCCAAAGGATGCCCATGATGTCTACTCATGGAAAGGTCAAGCACCATCTTGGTTTTGGTCTTGAATGTCCAGACTCATAAGTTGGATTTTTGCCATTTGGAATCAGGCATATGTGGTCTTGGGTTTTTGCATGGGAATTAATGTAATGCTTATAAATGAAAATGAAATCATTCAACGAACTTAAGTTAATGGCAGAAATAATAATAAAAAAGAAACATACTGACCTTGGAATTTTGTTGTTGTTATCATTTTGTAATCTTGAGATTATTTTCTTCTTAGTTACACTAAGAATAATTTTCAGTAAATATAACCTGAATATAAATATTCAGTAACTATCAACTTTCAGACTAGAAGTCCGTGTAGTGGATATACAGTGTTCGATCTTTTCTTTCTTTCAATTTTCCTGCTTATATCTATTTCTCCTCCACAATTGTATGACTTTCTTGGTAAATGACTTGATCTCCTGCTCTAGATGTGACTCCTGAATGGAAAAGCCAATCAAACACCAACCATCATTCTCCTGGCCACAAACATTAGTGAAGGACAGATGGTGTAACCTGCACCAGTCAGGGACATTCACAGCATTCTAGGTTGGGATCCCAGGGTGGAAGTGTGTCTTCTCTCTGGATATGGATGAGGAAGCATTTGACTTCTATTGTACTTGCAACTATCACACAAGATGACTAGAGCCAGTTTCAGGATGAAGCTGATAGAGAGATGGGAAATAACATGAGTGTCAGAGTTCCTAAGTCTATTAAAATTTATTATACTTGGACCATTATGTTATACTTTCTAGGGTAAAATACGTTGTTATATACCACATCAGTAGCAAGCATGTTCAAAAAGCTATCACTTTCAAGTCAACTGCAACTTCAGTAATTAACTGGCAACTTTTGCCATATTTTAAATGCTGTGTCTTCAGGTAAATTTAATTGCAGGCATATTAGAAACCTAACACACTGATCTTCTTGGCACATTTTTTTTTCTATTTTCCTACCTTGAGTTGTAGCAAAGTACACAAATTCTTTTGTAAACTTCACAAAAAAAGGTCCAGAAACCCCTGGGCTCTAGAATTTTAAAACTTTTTTTTATTTTTAATTCTCGGAATTTGCTATCAGTATCATAAATTTAAGACACTCTTAGGTCAAATGTTGAGGGTGAATGGAAATAAGATGTGGTTTGATACCTTTCTTTCCCTGTTTGAAACTTGAATCATTGAATTAGTCACCAGTCCATCCATCTGAAGCCCAGAAGATTGGTTACAATCACTTAGGTTTCGAGTACAATATAAAATGCCTTAAAGCTGGAGTCACGATTTGACATCATACAAACCTGAATTTTTTCCATGGAGGGTTTATAATCTACATTACTCAACAGACTTTCAGTTCTCTGATGGGATCTCCTATCTCAAGAACAGATTATTCTCTGCCCTCTGCCTTTCTCTTTTGAAACAGAAGATTCAAGGATGCAAATAAAGGTTGGTGTCAATCAGAACTAGACACTTAAAAATAAAAAATATCACTGAAATTACTATGCAGAATTACCTAAGAGAAAATGAGATAGGGGTTATGTTTTTTTTTTTTTTTTTTTTTTTTTTTTTTTTTTTTTAGTGGACATGTGAGGAAATAGGAGGCTTCTGGGGCTAGAAGAGGAATCGGGGGGATGAAGAGCATTCTTCAATAGAGGGGGAGATCAGGCTGAGGCAACATGTGCAGGACAGAGTGCAGGTGCAGTAGTCCAGGAGCTGGGCCACTGGCTTCCGTCAGGCCTGCCGTCAGCTTTGTGACTTTGAGCATCCCGCCCCTTCTCTGGTTCTCCATTTTCCTCAACATTTGAATATTAAGGAATGAGATTTGGGTCCTCTAAAGACCCTTGCATGAACAGCTGTTGACTGTAGAGGGAAAATAAAAACCAGGACAAAGGGAAATTTAAGTAATAACCTCTGATGGGTCAGTGGGATTTGTAGGCAAGGGCTCCAGATGAATCAAGGTGCGTGGAAGGGACAGGAGTCCTAAACGAGAGCAACCAGAAGGCGGTGCTTCTGCTTGCCCCATTCTTTGTTACTGGGTGGTGGTGTCCTGAGAGCTCCCCGGGGCCAGTCTCCTCATCATAGGTCAGATCTCTTTGTATCCTTTGCACAGCTGTGTTTGTGGCATTTTTTTAATGCTATTGCTTGCAGAAGAATTTTACTGGAAAAATTGAAACCTTTTTCACTCTCAGGTCATTATATATAGCTCAAGCCTTGACCTTGGCAGTGCATCAGTTTTGTTCAGCTTTTTTAATATGAGAGTCATTTGGGGGGTCATGTGATAAGAAAAACTAGATTGCAGATATAATCTGCTTAAATTTGATCTTTACCTCCTATGCCTTTGGGGACAGTGTCTCCCATCATAATCCTGTGACTCTGACAAGATCACAGCATGACTCCAGCCAGCAGAATCTTTCCTTGCTGTCCTACTGACCTTCCAGTCCTTTTGCATTTCTCTATGCTAATGGTGCTGAGAAGAATTCAACAAAGTGTAATGGAGTGAAAAAAATGTAACAGAGGGTCTAAGAACGTTTTCCTCACCTTCAGAACCTGGCCCGGATCTCTGAACTTTGACTCTAGCTATCTATTTTTCCCCATAAATTTCATACCCACCCCAATCCCTTTAGATATTCTTCCTTTTTATTTATTTATTTGTGTGTGGGGGTGGGGGGGTACTGGGGACTGAACCCAGTAGTGCTTCACCCTTGAGACACATCTCAACCCTTTTTATTTTTAATTTTGAGACAGGTTCTCACTAAGTTGCTGAGACTGACCTTAAACTTGGCATCCTCCTGCCTGAGTCTCCTAACTCCTTGGGTTTACAGGCACATGTGCCTGGATCTTTGTATTATTTTTAATTATAGAGTAGGACATTTAATGGGTGAAGAGACCCCACTCAAGCAAGTCCTGACATGAACTTCCCTGTTTTTCTGCTTCTCACCTTTAAAAACCTGAAATCCTTTGATAAACACAAAACCCTCATGTTTCTACCTTTCTGAATCTTTTAGACACTTCTTTTTTATTTTACTATGACTTGCTAGAGAAGCACTCTCTTATAAGTATTCCCACTAGCCAGCCAAAAATATTTTGACAAGCTTTCAAAGGTTTTTATTACAAAATTGTAGGTGTTAGGGAGTTAAAAAAATAAATTTACAGACTGCTTTTTCATACAACACATACTCCTCATTCCAGAATATTGTTATACAACAACCCTCTTCCAAGTAACAATCATTTACCTCTATGGAAGGGCAAATGGATGATAAATTTCTTCCACTTGAATGGATATCACAGAAAATCATGTCTTGATGGGAAAAAATGATTCATAAATATCTCTAAGTAGTTGAGACACAGAATTTATTCAAGTCTCAAATACCCCATAGAAATGAACAGGGATTGAGACTTCATAGAGGTTTTAGTCAAGTGAAAAGGAGGTCAATGTGGCAGGAGAAGTCAGTCTTAGAATATAGGGGTCCATCTCTCTCTCACACACATACCACTGACACACAGATATGTAAAAGCATAGTGTTGATATGAGGTTAATTCAACCAAATGAGAACCTTCATCCTGCATGTATCTTTCAGGGTACTTACATGAGAACAGCTTTCATTAGTGACCTATGTTACTATGCAACTTTAATCTGGTCACTCTTTCTCTCTACTCCCATTTTCCCAATTGCAATCTGTGTTCTTTTTTCAGTTCTTTTTTGTGTGTGGGTGGGGGGCTCCTGATTCCCCACCTTTGACTCAGGGAGCTGCTCTATGTTTATCTGTCTTACATGTTAGAATTTCCCATAGGAAGTCCTTTTGAGAAAAAAAAAAAAAGTCACTTTTAATAAATATTAAGAGCATGTGATGAGATTATCTGTAAAGGTCCTTCTAGGTTTCTAAAGGGCCAGAAGCTGGAGAACGCAAAGGCCAAACCAATGTGTTGAAGAAGGAAGGAAGAATGTATAATGCTTCAATCCCTTATTATTTATTCAACAAATATTTATTGAGCACCTAGCTAGATTCAACAGAGCTTTACAGAATATCTCAAAGAAGAGAACTGGTTTCTGGGTTTCTTGATATTTTTTTTTTTTTTTTTTTTTGTCTAGTGAAATGGGTTTGAATGTGGGAAAGACCGTCAGTCCTAGATGCTCTGAGACTTACACACACACATAAAGCAGTCATGAAAATTTCATAATTTGAAAGAAAATGTTGAAGAAATGTTGAAGGCTATTTTCATAGCCCACACTGTCATAGTAACTTGGGATATCAAACTTGTTGCTGTTGATATTTTGGGCCAATTTATTCCTTTTTATGGGAGGCTGCCCTGTGGATTGTAGCATCCTTTTTGCCTCATTCACTGTGTGCGGGTGGCATCCTATACCTCCCACTTTTAATGAATAGTGCATCTCCAGGCATTGCCGACTGTCCCCCCGGGAGTAAGATTGCCTCTGTTTGACCACCACAGTAGAAGTAATTCTACCTGATCTGTGATTTCCTCAAGGTAGGGACAATCTTAGGTTCATTTTTATGGCTAGCTACAAGAAAGTAAATGTCTAGCAAATATTGGTTAAATTACATATGCAAGAGCTGAAATGTTGATGATGAATATCATCGTTCATTTTTCAGTTCTGTGTTTCTGACTATTGAAACACTTGCTCAACCAGCTAATCAACAACATTTTCCAAGAATTCAGCATTGCCAACAGGGACTGTGGATTATACTCAAGATGTAGCTTTTTCCTCAAGGAATTTGGAGTGTATAAGAGGAGTTATTGATTGTGAGGTGGAAGTATAGTAAGTAACAAAAGTAATATGTGGAAAGGGTCACATGAAGGACCAGTAATACTTATTATAGAAGTGGAACTCAGAAATATTGAACTAGGATGTTTAGTTATGACTTTGAAGAATAATAGGATAAAACTATGAAGATGGTTGGGAAAGCATTGTAGAATGAAGGAAAAACAGAAAAGGAGATACGGAGATACCAAATATGGGAATGAAGAATTAGAAATAGAGGTCATCCCATTCTTTCAAACACTGAGATCTGAAAAATGCTGCTATAGCAGCAATTTGAACTTGGGAAATGTAGCTGCTGCAGATTTGGGTGGAAATGGAATCTCACTTCTTGCCTTAACTTTTGACAGCATGGGAAATATATAAAACAGCTTGACGGTATTTGAGATTCAAATGTAAGTTGTCATTGAAGTGACTTTTCTGCTAAATAAGTTTTACATATGAGTACAGTTTTACTTTGCTATTTTTGGTTGAATTCATTAAGAAACATTATCAAGTCTGTAGCAAAAGCTAATTTCCAAAGCCATTCAAGGTCTAATAATAGTCATCGAGGGCAGTTCTCATTCAGAAATTTTCAGTTTCAGCCCTATCCTGAAAAATGTCACTAACAACAAAAAAATGTTTCTGCCCCTCTCCAGGATGTGTTTAGGAAATTAAGAATGATCAACCTATTTCTCAACAAAATACATAAAATTTCCAAGATATATCCATATGAACATTTTAAATTCACTGTTGCAACCTGTTCACAACACATGATTCAGTTATAATCCTGAAAATGACTGCCAATGAATAGCATAATGAATAATAGGTTTAAGGCTGTAGTTTTAAAAATTTATGAATTTATCTAACTAAACTTCTTTTCTAGTCAACACACTTTTTTTTTTTTTTTTACTGTTATCAGTTGTAACACATCTTGGCAGATTCCACTTCATATTATACAGAATTAGTGATTCAAGTTCTTGAAAATATTCTCATCTGTGATTGTTCCACACAAACTAGTAGAAGCTAATGCTTCCATCACATCAAAGGACACGTGGATCTTTGAAATCAACAGCTGAGCAGGATCAGTAATGTGTGAACTCCTCAAAAGCCAAGGAAAACTTAAAAATCATTTGCTTAGATTTAAAATTTACCATTGATTTTGCTCCTGATGTCAATTTGTCTTAAACCATATCCCCTTTCATGTTTTTTTTCTTTAATTTTAAAATTCCATATTAGGACAAGTTTAGATATTGACCATTCTAGAAAATATTTACCAGTTACTGGGTATTTTATTTAAGTACATTTAAAGCTTATGTTAAATTTGAAAAGTATTTTCTTTTTAAAAAAAGTTTTTAGTTGTAGATGGACATAATATCTCTATTTATTCATCATTTTTTTTCATGTGATGCTGAGGCTCAAACCCAGTGCCTCACATGTGTGAGGCAAGTGCTCTACCACTGAGCTACAGTCCCAGCCCAAGATTTTCTTTTATAACATTGTTTTGATCATTTTCTTCTGGGACTCTATTAATGTTTGTATTGTATTTTTTTACCAGTCTTTTATTTTTCTTGTTGTCTTTAAATTATTTTCCTTTTCCTTTTCCTTAATTTCTGTTTCATTTGTTGTATTTTTCTATCAAAATTAATTGGTGTCAATGTACTGTTACTACTTAATAATCAAACTCCATTAAAATTTGTTCACTTAATAATATTCTTTAAAGCAAAACAAATCCAGTCTGGACTGTTTGTAATGAATTATTACATTTAGTCTCATGCTATCTGGAACCATTTCTTAGTCTTTCCTTAACTTTTAGGACATTAGCATTTTTGAAGATTATTAGGCCTTTTTTATTAGTGCATTATAGTTATATATAATAGTGAGGTTTATCTTGATATAGTCATAAATGAACATAACACAGTTTCCTCCATTTCAATCCCTGTACTTCCTCTTTCCCTTCCCTCCTCCCTTTCTATGACCCCCTTCCTCTATTCTATTGGTCTTCCTTCTATTTATTACTAGTAATTTTGTACTAATAAGTCCCTCAATTTAAACTTATTAGTATTTTCTACACATCTAGAATTAGTTATTTACAGCATTGGTAGTAATAACCCAGAATCTATGCTGAATTTTTAAAATGTTCCAACTTGCAGCTTATTATTGAGATTTGACTGCTAAATTAAGATATTTACTCTGCCACAGCTTTCTCCATTATGAAATGTGTTTTTAATTCTTGAAGTATTTTGTAAGGAGTTACTTTCTTTTTTCCACATTTTTATTGGTGCATTATAGTTTTACATATTGATGGGATTTGTTGTTCCATATTCGAGCATGCACCACTATAACAATATAATTTGGCAAGTATCATTCCCCAGCACTTACCCCCTCCCTCCTGTTTTCAACCCCCTGGTCCCTTTACTCTACTGATCTCCCTTTGATTTTCAGGAGATCCACCAACTCCTTTCTTTTCCTTTTTTCCTCTCTAGTGTCCATGTATGAGACAAAATATATGACCCTTGACCTTCCGAGTTTTACTTATTTCACTTAACATGATATTCTCTAGTTCATCCATTCTGCAAATGCCATAATTTCATTTTTCTTTATGGCAAAATAAAACTCCATTGTGTAAAAGCAAGAATCAACAACTGGGATAGATTCAAACTAAAAAGCTTTCTCTCAGCAAAGGAAACTATCAGAAATGTGAAGAGAGAGCCTACAGAGTGGGAGAATATTTTTGCCAACCATACCTCAGATAGAGCGCTAATTTCCAGAATCTATAAAGAACTCAAAAAACTCTACACGAAGAATACAAATAATCCAATCAACAAATGGGCTAAGGAAATGAACAGACACTTCACAGAAGAAGATGTACAAGTAATCAACAGATATATGAAAAAATGTTCAACATCCCTAGTAATAAGGGAAATGCAAATCAAAACTACCCTAAGATTTCATCTCACCCCAATTAGAATGGCGATTATCAAGAACACAAGCAACAATAGGTGTTGGCGAGGATGTGGTGAAAAAGGAACACTCATACATTGCTGGTGGGGTTGCAAATTAGTGCAGCCACTCTGGAAAGCGGTGTGGAGATTCCTCAGAAAGCTTGGAATGGAAACACCATTTGACCCAGCTATCCCACTCCTTGGTCTATACCCAAAGGACTTAAAATCAGCATACTACAGAGATACAGCCACATCAATGTTCATTGCTGCTCAATTCACCATAGCCAGATTGTGGAACCAACCTAGATGCCCTTCAGTTGATGAATGGATAAAGAAACTGTGGCATATTTATACAATGGAATATTACTCCGCAATGAAGAATGATAAAATTATGGCATTTGTAGGCAAATGGTCGAAATTGGAGAATATCATGCTAAGTGAGATAAGCCAATCTCAAAAAACTAAAGGACGAATGATCTCGCTGATAAGCGGATGAGGACATATAATGGGGGTGGGAGGGGTTAGCATTAGGTTTAGGGTTAGGTTTAGAGTTAGGCTAAGGAGAGCGGTAAGAATGAAGGAAAGAAGGACTGTATAAAGGGAAAAGGGTGGGAGGGGTGGGGGGGAAGGGAAAAAAAGAAACATCATTACCCTATGTAAACGTAAAAAAATAAATAATAAAAAAAAAATAAATAAATAAAAAAAAAATAAATAAAAAAATAAAACTCCATTGTGTATATATACCACATTTTCTTTATCCATTCATCCAATGATAGACCAGCTAAGCTGGTTCCATAGTTTGGCTATTGTGAATTGTGTTACTATAAACATGAGTACACAAGTATCAATGCAGTAAGACGACTTTAATTCTTTAGGGTAGATACTGAGGAGTGGTAGAGTTGGTCATACAGAGTTTCCATGACTAATCTTTTGAGGATTCTCCATATTGATTTCCATAGTAGTTATACCAATTTACAACCACACCAACTGTTTAAAAGTGTTCCTTTTTCTCCACATCCTTTCCAGAAATTATTATTATTTGTATTTTTTTATTTTTTAAATTTTTAAATTATTTTGATTCACTGTATATGAATGGGGTACAACTTCCGTTTCTCTGGTTGTACACAAGGAAGAGTAACACCGTTTGAGTAATCATACATGTACATAGGATAATGATGTTTGTCTCATTCTATTATCTTTCCTTCCCCCTGCTCCCTCCTCACCCCTCATTTTCCTCTATACAATCTATCCCTCCATTCTTACCTCTGCCCCTTCCCCCCATTGTGTATCATCATCCACTTGTCAGAGAAATCATTCTGCCTTTGGTTTTTTGGGATTGACTTATTTCACTTAGCATGATATTCTCCACTCCATAATTTTATTCTTCTTCATGGCTTAATAATATTCCATTGTGTATATATACCACAGTTTCTTTATTCATTCATCTATTGAAGGCCATCTAGGTTGGTTCCACAATCTAGCTACTGTGAATTGAGCTGCTATAAACATTGATGTGGCTGTGTCACTGTAGTATGCTGATTTTAAGTCCTTTGAGTACAGGCAAAGGAATGGGATAGTTGGGTCAAATGGTGGTCCCATTCCAAGTTTTCTAAGGAATCTCCATACTGCTTTCCAGAGTGGCTGCACCAATTGCAACCCCACCAACAATGTATGAATGTAGCTTTTCCCCCGCATCCTCACCAACACCTGTTGTTGCTTGGATTCTTGATAACAGTCATTCTAATTGGGGTGAGATGGAATCTTAGGGTAGTTTTGATTTGCGCTTCTCTTATTACTAGAGATGTTGAACATTTTTTCATACATCTGTCTATTGCTTGTAGATCTTCTTCTGTGAAGTGTCTGTTCATTTCCTTAGCCCATTTATTGATTGGGTTATTTGTATTTTTGCTGTAAAGCTTTTTGAGTTCTTTAAAGATTCTGGAGATTAGTGCTCTATGGGAAGTATGAGTGGCAAAGATTTTTTCCCACTCTGTAGGCTCTCTCTTCACATTGTTGATTGTTTACTTTGCTGAGAAAAATCTTTTTAGTTTGAATCTATCCCAATTATTGATTCCTGCTTTTATTTCTTGTGCTTTGGGAGTCACATTAAAGAAGTCAGGTCCTAAGCCGACATGATGAGGATTTGGACCTACTTTTTCTTCTGTTGGGTGTAGGGTCTCTGGTCTAATTCCTAGGTCCTTGATCCATTTTGAGTTGAGTTTTGTGCAGGGTGAGAGGGTTTTAGTTTCATTTTGCTGCATATGGATTTCCAGTTTTCCTAGTGTCATTTGTTGAAGAGGCTGTTTTTTCTCCATTGCATGTTTTTTGCAACTTTGTCTAGTATGAGATAACTGTATTTATGTGGGTTTGTCTCTGTGTCCTCTATTCTGTACCATTGGTCTACCTGTCTATTTTGGTGCTAATATCATGCCATTTTTGTTACTATTGCTCTGTATTATAGTTGAAGTTCTGGTATTATGATACCTCCTGCTTCACTTTTCTTGCTGAGGATTGCTTTGGCTAGTCTGTTTTTCTAAATGAATTTCATGATTACTTTTTCTATTTCTGTGTGGTACATCATTGGGATTTTAATTGGAATTGCATTGAATTTGTATAGCACTTTTGGTAGTATGGCCATTTTGGCAATATTAATTCTTCCTATCCAAGAACATGGGAGATCTTTCCATCTTCTAAGGTTTTCTTTAATATTTTTCTTTAGTGTTCTGTAGTTTTCATCGTAGAAGTTTTTCACCTCTTTTGTTAGATTGATTCCCGAGTATTTTTTTTTTTGAGGCTATTGTGAATGGGGTAGTTTTCCTAATTTCTCTTTCAGAGAATTCATCACTTATGAATAAAAATGCACTAGATTCATGGGTGTTGATTTTATATCCTGCTACTTTTCTGAATTCATTGATTAGTTCTAGAAGTTTTCTGGTGGAATTTTTTGGCTCCTCTAACTATAGACTCATGTCATAGGCAAATAGTGATAGTTTGAGTTCTTCTTTTCCTATTCATATACCTTTAATTTCTTTGATCTGTCTAATTGCTCTGGCTAGAGTTTCAAGGATGATGTTGAATGAAGTGGTGAAAGAGGGCATCCCTGCCTTGTTCCAGGTTTTAGGGGGAATGCTTTCAGGTTTTCTCCACTTAGAATGATGTTGGCCATGGACTTAGCATACATAACCTTTACAATGTTGAGTAATGCTCCTACCATTCCTATTTTTTCTAGTGTTTTGAGCATGACGGGTGCTGTATTTTATCAAATGCTTTTTCTGCATCTATTGAAATAATTGTATGATTCTTAACTTTAAGTCTGTTGATGTGATGAATTACATTTATTCATTTCCAGATGTTGAACCAACCTTGCATCCCTGGGATGTGAAACCCACTTGATCAAGGTGCACTATCCTTTAAATATGTTTTTGTGTGCAATTTGCTAAAATTTTGTTGAGAATTTTTGATCTATGTCCATTAGGGATATTGGTCTGAAGTTTTCTTTCCTCAATGTGTCTTTGTCTGGTTTTGTTATCAGGGTGATACAAGCTTCATAGAATGAGTTTGGAAGGGTTCCCTCCTTTTCTATTTCATGGAATACTTAGAGGAGTATTGGAATGAGTTCTTTGAAGGTCTTGTAGAATTCAGCTGAGAATCCATCTGGTCCCAGACTTTCCTTGGTTGGTAGGTTTTTGATGACTTCTTCTATTTCATTGTTTGAAATTGATCTGTTTAAATTGTGTATGTCCTCCTGATTTAGTTTGGGTGGATCATATGTCTCTAGAAACCTGTCAATGACTTTGAGATTTTCTATTTTGTTGGAGTATAGAGTTTTAAAATAGCTTCTAATTATGTTTTGTATTTCAATAGTGTCTGTCGTGATATTTCCTTTATCACGAATTTTAGTAATTTGAATTTTCTCTCTCCTTCTCTTCATTAGTGTGGCTAAGGGTTTATCAATTTTGTTTACTTTTCCAAAGAACCAACTTTTTGTTTTGTCAATTTTTTGAATTCTTTTGTTTCAGTTTCATTGATTTCACCTCTGATTTTAATCATTTTCTGTCTTCTACTACTTTAGTGTTGATCTGTTCTTTTTCTAGGGCTTTGAGATGTAATGTTAGGTCATTTAGTTGTTGACTTTTTCTTCTTTTATTGAATGTGCTCCATGCAATGAATTTTCCTCTTAGTACTGCTTTCATAGTGTCCCAGAGATTTTGATACGTTGTATCATTGTTCTCATTTACCTCTAAGAATTTTTTTGTCTCCTCCTATCCATTCATTATTCAATAGCATATTATTTAGTCTCCAGGTGTTGGAGTAGTTTCTGTTTTTTAATTTTATCATTGATTTCTAATTTCATTCCATTATGATCTGATAGAATACAAGGTAGTATCACTATTTTTTTTGTATCTGCTAAAAGTAACCTTGTGGCATGATATATGGTGTATTTTAGAGAAGGATTCATGTGCTGCTGAGCAAAAAGTGTATTCACTCATTGATGGATGGAATATTCTATATATGTCTGTTAAGTCTAAATTATTGTGTTATTGATATCTATGGTTTCTTCGTTCAATTTTTGTTTGGAAGATCTATCCAATGGTGACAGAGGTGTGTTAAAGTCACTGAATATTATTGTACTGTATTATTTGTATTATTGACGACTGTTATTTTGACTGGGATAAGGTGCAATCTCAGTATAGTTATGATTTGTATTTCTCTAATTGATAATAATGTTGAATATTTTTTCATGTATTTGTTGGTCATCTGTATTTATTCTTTTGAGAAGTGTCTGTTTAATTCATTTACCCATTTATTAATTGGGTTATTTGATTTTTGGTATAAAGTTTTTTGAGTTCTTTATACATTTTAAATATTAATCCTCTTTCAGAAAAGTAACTAGCAAAGATTTTCTCCCATTTTGTAGATTCTCTGTTCACATTCCTAATTGTTTCCTTTGCTGTGCAGAAGCCTTCTAATTTTATACTGTCTTATTTATTAGCTCTTGGCATTATTTTCTGAACTTTCGGGGTCCTATTGAGAAAGTTGTTGCCTGTGCCTAAAAGCTGGAATGTTGATCCTATGTTTTCTTCTAGAAGTAACGTAGTTTCTGGTTGAATTCCAAGGTCTTTGCTCTATTTTGAGTTGGTTTTATGCAGGGTGAGAGATAAGTGTCTAGTTTCATTCTTCTACACATGGATAACCAGTTGTCCCAGCACCACTTGTTAAAAAAAGCTGTCTTTTTTTCATCGTATGTTTTTGGCATTTTTGTCAAAGACCAAATGAGTGTTTCTGTGTGAACTTGTCTCTGTGTCTCCTGTTCTGTATAATTGGTTTATGTGTGTTTTATGCCAGTATTATGCAGTTTTTGTTACTAAGCTGTGTAGCATAAGTTGAAGTCAGATATTGTTATGCCTCTGGCATTACTTTTTTTGCTTGACATTGCTTTGTCTCTTCTGAGTCTGTTCTTCCAAATGAATTTTAAGACTGTTTTTTCTAGTTCTGTGAAGCATGTCATTGATATTTTGATGGGATTGCATTGAATCTGTATATTGCTTTTGATAATATGGCCATTTTAACATTATTAATTCTGCCTATCCATGAATATGGACGGTTTTTCCATCTTCTGAGGTCTTCTTCAATTTCTTTTTAAAAAAATATTTTTTAGTTGTAGATGGACACAGCACCTTTACTTTATTTATTTATTTTTATGTGGTGCTAAGGATTGAACCCAGTGCCTCACATGTGCTAGGCTGGTGCTCTACCACTTGAGCTACAATCCAGCCCCAGTTTCTCTCCTCAATGTTCTATAGTTTTCATTGTAGAGATCTTTCATCATCTTGGTTAGATTTATTCCTAGTTTTCTGTTTTGTTTTGTTTTTGAGGCTATTGTGAATGGAATTGTTTTTCTGATTTCTTCTGCAGCAGATTAATTGTTGGTATATAGGAAAGCTACTGAGTTTTTCATGTTGATTTTATAACCTGTTACTTTGCCCAATTTGTTTATTAGCTCTAGCAGTCCTTTTTGTGTTGCTCAATAAGCTGCCAGTTGGAGTGGCCTAAGACTAAAGCTGGTTCAAATAATTCTCAGCTTCTCTTCTTCCCAGTATGAGGTAGACGGGCTCATTAGTTGAAGTTCTATTGATATGATTTGTTTTGATGATCAAGGTATCCCAGATTTGTCTAGTGGGAATTCCTTAAAGATAGCTTCTAAAGGAGAAATCAGAGGGAGAGAGAGAGAGAGAGAGAGAGAGAGAGAGAGAGAGAGAGAGAGAGAGAGACAAAGAGAGACAGAGAGAGTGAGAGAGAGAGCGCTTCCATGAAGGTCATGCACACCTGTGCATAAACAGAAAGGTGAATATTTCATATAAATAACGATTGTGCTTGATCTTGCTATTAATTTTCAGACTGAAAATTGTATGAAGAGACCTCATTTTTTTCTTAATTATTTCTAGCGCTGTCTTGGCTCTTGTTTAATTTCCTCTACATAATTTCTATTTAACATGTGAGCTTTACTATTTCAGATTTGTGCTGTTATTTAAAAAGTGAAATGCTTTTCATAGTATGTAATAACTTACTGTATAATTTTAGTTTTCATCTGCTTTATGGCCACCTTTTTTGTGTATTTGCATAATCAGAGTATTTAAAAATTTTTTTTCCAATATTTGCTCTTGTAACTTGTGCCTTGTGGGATTAAATTGTATTCATTTTTTATTTCCCATGTTTAAATAAGGTGGGGTTTCCTGGGCTATTAAAAGGAGTTTACTGTTGGATGGGAGGGATGATGAAGGGTCCATCCAAGTCTTAGACCTAAATGACTCCCTCCTCTGTAGCTACCAGGTAAAGTTTAAAATATGAGCTTCCTGTGTGACCAGGTTGGATTCAATGAGATCCTTAGATGTTGTTTTTCATATCCAAACAAAAGGTCATTGCTTTTAGTATGTCTCGTATTTTAGAAGCAACTGTGGGGGACTGCATCTACTTGGGATTTGTAGTGAGCATTCTCCCTTCACATCCTCCCCTGGTCCAGTTTTCACCAACCCTGACAGTTCTTCTTTTGATATGACCAAGGAGCACAGGTATTTCCTAATTTTGTTTTGGAGAGGATTTTTGTGTTTTTTCTCACTTCTAATGTTGCTATCAACTGATCACTGAATCAAGTGAGCAAAGACACCTTTACCTCACTGTCTTACAACTCCTCAACTGTTGTTCAGTGGTGTTTTAGTGTTTTTCATAAATAGAAAGTGATTTTTTTTTTGCCTAAAACCTACCAATCTTTTCATCCATAATTACTGATTTTATAGTTATTATTACAAATAACTATTTGATTATAAGAATAGTTACTTATAATTTGATTTTAAGAATCAGATTCTTAGAAGACTCTGGTTATAAGAATATTCACGTCTTTTATTTTTTATTTTGTATATTAAAATATTTATTTCCCTAATCCTACTGAAGTTAATTCTTGTGTAAAGTTTAAATTAAATTTCTAAACACTGATTTTTATAAATGGTCAGTCCGTTTTCCTTTTACCATTTGTTTATATATCTCTTTCTCCCACTAGAATGTAATATAGTAAATTACGATACATACTTTTGTATCTCAAGGTACTATTTTATCTAATCATTCATCATTTTGCTTCAGCATGAGTGTTTTAATTGTCATAGCTTTAATTTATTTGATTGTATGAAATAAGTTTATCTCATGACTTTATTTTTCTCAAACTCGGCTGTTTCAGACTTTTTAAGGTACTTTGCTAAATTAATTGATATTTTTAAATCCTTGAGGTCTTCTCATAAACATGGAACTCATTTCCCATATGTCAGTATTTTATTAAATTTTTCTCTGATTTTCTTCATAGTTCTCATTATTAAAATATGATTTCCATTCTTATTCCATTATGTATTATCTCAATAGATACTACAACCTTAGAGAAAAATTTAATAGAAGGTAAGGCTGACCTTGCAGAATTAATTGGAAAGATGGTCATTAAAATTCATTTAAAGCCTTTGAGTATTAAGAATTATCTGTTCCTTGAATACTTAAAGGAATTTCCATTAAAACCAACAGGACTGATGCCATATTGTGGGAGGGCTTCATTTGCATTTAAAAATGTTTTTAATAGATTTTTGGGGGGACATAACAGAGTCAAAATCATCCACTTAATTCAGTCATTTAATAAACATCATATGCCAGCTCTGTGCAGTGTTAGGAATACTGAGAGAAGCCATGTTCTTTGCTTCCTAGATTCTCAGGAATTTATTTTAACAGATTAAACTGGCAAATATTCAGATATTAAATAATTGAACTAGTAAAATAGTCTGAGTTGAAGTTCTTTTGACAAACCCTTCTTCTGATGTTATAAGGACTTAAACAAATTCTGATAGGTTGAGTGTTATCATCTTCGAATGAGTCACTGATTAGCTTTCTGTTTGAGTCCTTGCCATAACTTCATGAAGAAGCATTCTTTTTTCAAGCTTATCCCTGTTCCCACCTAGCTAACCCAAGGATATTACACAATACTATTAATGCCAGTGATTCATTGTTTTAGTATTTGAGCAGCATGAAGAAAACTCATATTGACTCCCTGTACCCATCCCACACATGTGAAATCACTTTCTTAAATTTATAAATCTTATACAAATACTTTACATCTGTTTGGTCTTTTGTTACATATAAAACGAATACACAATTATTTTTTCCTTTGCTTCTCAGAATATCCAGTGCCATATTTAGGGCAAAGATTAGTTCCTCCCTTTACAATTGACAGTACTAAAACAGAATGACATCGATTCCAGCCTCCTTCTGCAAATGTCAGGGTCTTTCCACTGGACTCAGCTAAGGGTGATACCACTTTGAATCTCCCGAGAACTGTGAAGGAAGTAGTCTTCAGCTTACATAGCTCCTACGATAGGCAATGCTGATCTATCTGGGCTAAATTCTAAGTATCCCTTAGAATTTTCTCATAACTGAATAGTCCTTTACTTCTCTGTGTCAATGGTTCCCATCATTTCTTTGTAAAGATGAGCTGAAAAGAATGTGTCATTCTCCCAACTTGACATTTGGATCTTGACAAAGGAATTACGTCATGATTACATTTTCTCTTACCTCGTTAACCTTTCAGTTTTGCCCAGTTTTATCCCAATTTTTAAATTCAGAATCAAACTATTTTTTTATGTTAAGGAAGAGAAAGAAAATGTAGTCTATATAATGGAATAGTACTAAGAAATTACCAAGACATATTTTCTGCTTTATTTTGTATTTTATAATGAAAGGAGAACCATAAAATTATTTAATACCTTTGGAATTATAGTCTTTGAGTGAGATAACACTTCCAAGTGTAAGTACATAATTATGGGAAGATAATGAAAATGTAGTTCCTAGGGAGTATTTTACACTGTCTTTATTGTAAAACATGCCACTCAGAAGAAAGTATGAAATGTAAACATGGAGGTTAAGTTTAACAAATTTGTATAAAGGTGAACACCCATTCAACCAGTATGCAGGTCCAGAAGCAGAACATTTCCAATACCCTCAAGGCCTATCTATACTTATTCCCAAATATAATCCTTTTCCTCCTAACAATGTAACTATACTAAATTTTATGATAATCTCTTCTGGGCTTTTCTTTATAGTTTTTCTGGATACCTCTGCCTCTTTAGATGACATAAGTAACTGACAATATTTTTGAATTTTGTATAAGTGGGGTCACTCTTTTGTGTCCAGTTTCTTTCACTCAACTTCATGTTTGGGATCTTTCCATATTGTAGTTTGATAATTTCCAATGCTCTTTTATAGTCTATTACTTGGATACACTATTTTTTTTTTAACTATTTACTGTTGGGAATATTCGGTTTGTTTCCAGTATTTACTTTGAATAAATAATACTGTGTGTATATGCTCATCTGTCTGGGTTTGGATGTGATTTGTCTCACAGAGGTTTGTGAGTTGGAAGCATAGTCCTCAGTATGACAGGGTCCACGTGGTGGAGACTTGAAGAGCTGGAGCCTAGTGGGAGGTGGTTAGGTCTTTGGTAGCTTGCCCTCACAAGAGATGGAGGGGAATTTTCATGGGACCCTGATGAACTCCCATTATAGTGAGCTACAGAAGAGTAATTGCAGCTTCAGAACCTCTCTGACTTCCTGTCTTGCATGTGATCTCTCCTTCTTGCATGAACTCCCACCATTGTGATGCCATCTGCCATGAAGCCTTCAATAGAGCCCATCTGATGCCAGTGCCATGCCTGTCAGTCTTCAGACTATGAGATAAATAAACCTCTTATTTAGACATTACTCGGCCTCAGGTATAACAACAGAAAAATGATGAATACAGCATCCCTGTCTCTTGGTACCCACTTATGCACATTTCTTTTGGACATAAACCAAGAAGGCCACGGTTAGTTTTAATGCTTCAGACATTTTCTCCAACTCTGTAACTTGCCTTTTTTTTTTTCAAGATATGTTTAGCTAAGCAGAGTTCCTAATTTTATTTTAGTATAAAATACGTCAATCTTTTCATTCTGTTAAGAAGTTTTTTCTTGCCTTGCTGATTAAAGCTATCCCTCTACCTATGTTATCTTTTAAAAGCTCTACATTTTTCTTTTCAAATTTCTGCCTATAATCCATCTGGAAATATTATGATAGTTTCAGCTCTTGCCTATTTTTCGACAGTTTTTACAGTTAGGAATAAAAGTGTTGTGTACCTTTTGTTTGTGTCTTTTTATTGGACATATGCACCCATTCCTCTTTGGTATATATCTAAAAATAGAATTTCTGAGTCCGAGGACTGGATCATCCCAAATAATCCTAAACTGTTGTGCCAGTTTATACATACTTCAGCCAGCAATGTAGGAGATTTCTAGTTTTTCCCATCCTTACCAACACATAGTATTGCTAACCTTTTTATTTTTAATTATTTTGATGAGTAGATGCTATAATCTCATTTCAATTTTAATTTAATTTTATAGTAACTAATGATTTTGAATAATGTTTCATGTGCTTATTGTATATTTGTATGCCTTCTTTGATAAACTACCTGTTCAAGTTATTTGCCCATTTTTGAAATTTGGTTATTTGGTTTTTCTTTATTAATTTGTAGGTGTTTTATATTTCAGAAATAAGTCCATTGTAAGTACGGTACACATCTTTGTCAGTCTTTATCTTTCACTTTCTTAATGATCTCTTTGATGAACAGAAGTTCTTAATTATTACAGAGTCAAATTTCTGAAGTTCTTTTCTTTTCTGATCATTGTTATTTGTCTTGCCCCAAAAGTTATGAATATATTCTCCTTTTCGTCCAAAAGAAAGTATAAGTCTTATTGTTTTATCTTTTCTGTTATGGATTTCTAATCTATTTCAAATTAAATTTTGCTTGTGTTTTTAGGTAGGGTGTTATGGTCCTCCCCCCATGTCGAGCCAATCAACCCAGTACAATTTACTAAAAGATCATCCTATTTTCCTTGAATTCCGTAATTATTTTTGATGAAAACAATGAACACACACACAAGTGCACGCACACACACACACACATTTATAGACACTTTATTCTGTTGTATTATTGATTTTTCTTTCTATATGCCAATGCCACACTGTCTTAAGTTCTGACTTCAAAGTAAGTCTTGAGCTCTGGAGGTGCCAGTCTTTCCTCAGGATAGTCTTAACTATTCTGGGTTTTCTGCATTTCTATGTCAGTTTTAGAATCAATTGCCAATTTTCACACATATGCAAAACTTCCTTGAATTGATTGGGACTGTGTTGACTCTACAGATTAACTTGGGGAGAAGAATGTTTACTAATATGTGGTAAAGATGTTGTATATATTACATTAAATCTATTCCTAGATATTAGACTTTATGCTGTTGTAAATGGTATTTTTGAAATAAATCTAACTGTCCAGTAGATTTGTTGAATAGATTTGTTTTCAGTTAAATCTATTTCTGTGAGCACTTTCTCATAGAATTTACTTTGAGATGGTTTTGTCTTTTCCAGTCTTTCCTAGGGGAAGTCCATTTTTATTTCACATAGTTTTCCTCTTTGTCTATTTATCTAGTATGGGTTTTGAAATTTCTGATTTGAAATGTTCTTTCATATCTGTGAATTCTTATTTAATTATATTGAATTATTCAAATATTTTGGAGTGTCTTGATGCAGTTTCCTCTTCTTTGGGGTTGTTGTTTTGTTGGGTACTTTCCATTAGGACCCTTACTTTATGTTTTATTTCTAAAATCACTTTCTATTGATGTGACCTGACAAACTGTTCATGGTTAAATGTCTTGCATTCTCCTCACCCAGACAGGAGAAGGGTTTCTGTGAAGGAGGTATGTGGGGTTTTCAGGGGCAAACTATGTTATTTCGTTTCAAGGTGCTCCCTTTTGTCAGTTTAACAAAATATAGTATTATAAGTATGTGATATATTTTGGACAAAATATATATGTTTTGGACAAAATTGTTATGATTGTTATGACTGTTGAATTTGAGGTATTTTCATTTTAGTAAAACAAGACAATCTTGGATTTGATCTACAATGTAAGAATATGTTATTTCTGCATACACAGATTCTTCATGACTATCACCTATACTAATTCAAAATTTAGGTGGTATCAAATTTAGGTGTAAATATTTTGTCAGTTTTGGAATGTAAACTTTACAAAAATCTATAAAACCTATTTCTCTGAGGCCTTATTTATGAATTTCTGGTTATATATAAATATCTCTATTCTATATTCCATTCCTTGGTTGCTGTTCTTTCTGTAATAGTTATTGCAAAGTATTTATTTAAAGCTTCTAGTACCCAGGACATTAATATAGAAAGGTTTTTTCATTGTACAGTGTTTCCTTTCATTAGAGATTCTGAGAGCACTTTATAAGCATTGCCTGGTGGAGAATATTATTAGAAAAGGTCTACCAACAACAATTAAAATTCTTTTGTATAACTTCATTGGGTAAATGAAAAAGAAAACCTAAAATCTTAGGAAGACTGAAAAATTAATCTAGTGGTTTATCATTTATATTTATTCTGGACTCAAGCATTTGGAGAAATTATTTGAAAACGTTGAAGATTAATGAGAAATTTACAGAGTAAGAAAAAACAAGTGACACCAATTTATTGCAATACCTTCTACAGAGTCTGAGGTACTCAGAGATTAGCTCCGTGTATAGAGAATGTTTCAACCTGATACTTTAACCTACTAGGAAATCCATTGTTTACATGTGTTCACAGGGTCACACATCATTCTATTCTCAGAGGTCATCTATATTATTGCTTGGACTTTGTTTAGGAAGTTCATGACATCACCAAGAGCACCGTCTGTCAGTGTTGGCCAAGGTCCTCTAGGGGGCAGCAGAGTAGCAGTTGCTATCTACTTGGTAGCTGCTGGATGAGTCTGAAGGAGTCCTGGGTTGTGAGAAGAGCAGCCCTCTGGGAAAATCAGAACACGAGAGTAGAAAAGTGTCAAGATGTCAGGATCAAGAAAACATAAAAATGTAAACAGATTATGTTCTGGGGGCAGCAGCATGAGACATCAGGAAGTGAGAGCTAGATTTGTGCCGGTTAAATAAATAAAGGAACATTTACTTTTTCATCAAATGTCTCTTAAGTACCTGATCTGGGGCAGACCCTTGAGGGGCATAATAAGAAGTTAATCTGCTTGATTTTGTATTAAGACATATAAACAATGGAGCCAACAAATATCCAGAAACATAGAGATCTTACAAGTCAATTAGGGGAGAAGTAGCACAGATCCTGTGAAAAAGTATCACTCATTAACTCGTTTAATATTTCATGTGGTAAGGAACAGAGTAGTAACATTATTTTATTCTAGAATTAAGACTCCTGCTCCCAGTGCCTAAGTGAGAGTTTCCTAGAACCTCTCTGCACTTCCATTTGTACAGGACTAATACCTAGCATAGAAAATACACTTGGTAAGTAGTTGTCAAATAAATAGATGAATCAATCAATCAATTGGATTATATGAAACTAAAGACATTTGTGCAAGTTTCTTGCTCTGTATTTGCTCCTCTCTGATTCCCACCTAAAACAAATTTAAGACTGTTGATGTATATGTAAGAAAGTTAGAGAGACATGTTAACTGACAAGTCACTCTGTTCTCTAAAGCAATCAAGTATATTGAGTAGTTCAATGCTTGTGGTGTGAGAAACTAATCAATGCCATTTTTAAATGGCAAGCAGACTCACCATAGCTGAGGTTTCTAAGTCAGTTGCCTCAGGTCATAAAAAGTCTCATCTGAGAGTCCTTATGGGGTAGCATGATTGGAGAGAAGTCTGCAGTATGCCCCAGATCCTTACACAGTTGGAAAATGAAAACCGGCATTCTCAGCTTTGACAAGAAATGCTCAGTGTCTAAGGAGGATTCTCCACCTGGATTTCTGCCTCAGCTGTGAACTGCTGCGTGTGCCTGCCCATTCTGTACAAGAGGAATCAATAGTAAAGGAATTTATGTCCAGATGACCAAAAAGCACACAGCAGGATGTGGTCCAATGTGCAGCTGGTTAAAGCTTCTGGCCGGGCTAACTGTGGACTCCTGGTGGTACAGTTCTTGACTCTGTCGTCACTGATCACTGACCCTTTTGTAATTTTGTCAATGCTTACATGTCTTTACTGGAGTCTGAGCTCCCTCAGTGGCTGCTCCAACAATGCAAATACCATTTGCATTATCACCATTTTCAAACAATTGATAAAAGAAAGTTTTTTTTTCATTCAAAATTCACTATCAATATATATATATATCAATATATATATCAATATATATATATATATATATATTTTTTTTTTTTAATGCTGGTGGTTGAACCTAGTGGGCATTGTGAATGCTAGGTAAGCACTTTACCACTGAGCTACACCCCAGCTCTCACCATTACTTTTGTTAATGGAAGTTAGTGAAAAGTTGTCAGTCTTTAAATGTAACTTCAACTTTTAAAATATTTAGATGGTTGTAAAAAAATAATGACCTTAAATTTTTTATTGACTTTCATGAATGGTTTCTCATCAATGATGACAATCAAGTGTTAGAGAGTGGAGGTAAATGGGAATGGGTACAAAGTTACAATTAGGAGGTATAAGTTCTAGTATTCTATTGTATAGCACAGTGACACGGTGTGTATATATATATATATATATATACACTATATACTGTAGTTAATTGTATTATATCATGTGTTTCAAATTAGACTAGAGAGGATTTTAAATGCTCTCATCAAAGAAGTGATACATATTTGGAGTTTATGCTAATTAGCCTAATTTGATTATTCTATAATATAACCAGGTACTAAAATACCACAATGTTCCCCATACATTTATACCATTATTATTTAATTCAAAATAAAATAAAATAGAAAAAGCAATTTGAAGATCTTATTATTAAGCATCTTATTAAGAATTGACTGACAGTCACTTGAAGATTAAAACCTGAATCAGAACTTTTATTCTCATTAGCAAAACTTCAACTTTCTAATCAAATTTTTAAAGATTTTATTATAAAATTTTCAAATTAGTCTTTTCCTAATATGTTATGTTATTGTTCTTTTATGTTCAAGAGAAAATCTAGAAAAAATTTTCACCACACTATTTATAGAAGCTCCAAAATCACCTCCAGTTTTTTTTTTTTTTTAGTGTGACACACAGATATCATCATTTACTATCAGTACCAATATGTTCATGTCCTCTCCGCCTCCCCAGTCCAAAAAATGAGAAACACTTTTAAGTCTCTGAGTTCAGTTAGGACACTTGACTTTTTTTTTTCAATCTCCTGTAGAGCTGTAATTTAATTTTTTGAAGAATTTTTATTCTTTTTAGTTATACATGACAGTAGAATGTATTTTGTCATAACATACATTGTTATGGTTTGGATATGAAGTGTCCCCAAAAAGCTCAGATGTGAGACAATGTAAGAGGGTTCAGAGGAGAAATTATTGGGTTTTGAGAGTCTTAACCTAATCAGTGAATTAATCTCTGATGGGATTAACTGAGTGTTAACTGGAGGCAGGTAGGGTGTGGCTGGAGGAGGTGGGAATTGGGGCGTGACTTTGGGGTATATATATTTGTATCTGACAAGTGGAGTCGCTCTCTCTGCTTCCTGATCATCTCTGATTCCTGATGTAAGCTGCTTCCCTCCACCACCCTCTCCCACCATGATGTTCAGCCTCACCTTGAGCCCTGAGGAATGGAGCTGGCCTTCTATGGACTAAGATCTATGAAACTGTGAGCCCTCAAATAAACCTTTCCTCCTTTACAGTTTTTCTGGTTGGGTCATTTAGTCACAGCAGCAAAACAGCTGACTAAAACAGAAATTGATACCAGGAGTGGGGTAGGAATGCTTCAGTCATGGCTAAGGGTGGGAACTCAACAACTTCTGGCAAAGTAAACTCATCAGAATATGGGAGGTCAATGTCCCCAGCCCTTCAGGCTCCTCCCACACATTGCCACCCCAACTTTCAGGATCCTGTTCTTTTCCAAGCAGTGCTCTCACTTTAACCGTAGACACCTTCCAAGGCTGAGAGTTAAACTTTCATCTTAATTTAGCCAATTGCAGGATAAGGGTTTGTGTTTGGTTTTCAGCAACGTCAGCCCTGTGACTACAAGACAGAAGAGTCTCCTTCAGAACACATTCAGCAGTTTTCAGATCAGTTATGTGCATCTGCAGCTGAGAAACTGAATTTCTGAGCTTATCATTCTTCGTTACTTTGTCCAGTAAAGCCAGAAGCAACCAATCAAAATCATCATATTTCTTAGTTTTTCAAAACTGTCCAAAGGTATCATGTATAGAGTCATTAAATGATTTGGTTTTCATAAGTGGCAAAATGGGAGCACTAAATGCATTTACTTTACAGATCTCTTTGAACAGTTCACACCAAGGATTATCAGTGCTCTCTGTAGTACCAGTAGAAGAGATTTTAGTTACTTCAGGTCTAACCAATTTAGACAGCCAACTACAAAACCCATAAAACCAACTAAGAAAATTTATCCTTACAATTCTGTTTCTCCAGAGCCTCTCCTGGTACCAATTTCTGTATTAGTCAGGGTTCTCTAGAGGCACAGAATCAACAGGAAGTATGATCGTAAAAAGGGGATTTATTAGATTGGTTTACATGACCTGAAGCTGGATGGTCCACAATGGCCATCTGTAGCTGGAGAGCTGGAAGAACCAGCAGCTGGGCAGTCCAAGAGGTGGAAGCCCCACAACAAGAAGGATCAATAGTGCTATCCTAGTCTAAGACCAAGGCTTCTGGAAACTCCCTGGAGAATCACAGACAAGAGTCCACTTTGGAGGAGTGAAGAAGCAAGAGTCCAATATCCTCAGATGATCAAAGAAGCAATCAAGAACCCATTCAAGAAGAGTCGAGCTTGCATATGCATCTGTTTCCTTGCTCTTCAAACTTTTATTCCATCTAAGCCACCATCCTATTGGATAGGTGCTGCCCACACTTAGGGAGGTTCTCCTGTTCACTATCCCACATTCCAATCACTCCTAGACATGCCCTCATTGACACACCCAAAAGCTTCTTAATCATTAGCATCTCTTACTCCAATCAAGTTGACAATTCATATTAACTATTACATACATGGAGTTTGACTTCCCATTCTTGTGGTTGTACATTATGTGGAGTTACACTGGTCATGTTCATATATGAACATAGGAAGATTATATCTGATTCTTTCTACTTTATTTCTCAATGTGGTTTTAATTTGCATTTCTCTAATTACTAGTGATGTTGAACATTTTTTTTCATATATTTTTTGACCATTCATATTTCTTCTTCTATGAGGTTTCTGTTCAGTTCATTTGCCTATTTATTGGTTGAGTTATTTGTTTTTGTTTTTGTTTTGTTTTTTGTTTTCTGGGTTTTTTTTTTTGTGTGTGTGTGTTTTTTGAGTTTTTTATATATCCTGGAGATTAATGCTCTATCTGAGGTGCAGATGGCAAAGATTTTCTCTCACTCTGTAGGCTCTCTCTTCATATACTTGATTGTTTCCCTTGCTATGAAGAAGCTTTTAGTTTGATAAAATCCCATTTATTGATTCTTGATTACTTCTTGTGCTTTAGGAGTCTTGTTGAGGAATTCAGTTCCTAAGCTGACATGATGGAGATCTGGGGTTATTTTTCCTTCTAGTAGTTGCAGGGTCTCTGGTCTAATGTCTAGGTCCTTGATCCACTTTGAGTTGAGTTTTGTGCAGGGTGAGAGATAGGGGTATAATTTCATTTTATAACATATGGATTTCCAGTTTTCCCTGGAGGCTATTTTTTCTTCAATGTATGTTTATGGTGCCTTTGTCAAGTATGAGATAACTGTATTTATGTGGGTTTGTGTCTTTTGTACCACTGGTTTTCATGTCTGTTTTGCTGCCAATACCATGATGTTTTTGTTACTATAATCCTATAGTATAATTTAAGGTCTGGTATTGTGATGCCTTCTGCTTCACTTTTCTTTCTGAGGATTGCTTTGGCTATTCTGGGCCTCTTATTTTTTCAAATGAATTTTATGACTGCTTTTTCTATTTCTATGAAGAATGTCATCAGAACCTTAATAGGAATTGCATTGACTCTGCATAGTACTCTTGGTAGTATGTTCATTTTGACAATATTAATTCTGCCTATCCAAGAACATGGGAGATCTTTCCATCTTCTAAGGTTTTCTTCAATTTTTTTCTTTAGTGTTCTGTAGTTTTGATTGTAGAGGTCTTTCACTTCTTATGTTAGATTGATTCTCAAATATTTTATTTTCTTTGAGGCTATTGTGAATGGGATAGATTTCCTAATTTCTCTTTCAGTTGATTCATCACTGACGTGTAGGAACACAATTGATTTATGGTTATTAATTTTATAGTTTGCTACTTTGCTGAATTCATTTATGAGTTCAAGAAGTATTCTGGTGTAGTTTTTTGGGCCTTCTAAATATAGAATCATGTTGTCAGCATATAGGGCTAGTTTGAGTTCTTTTCCTATTCATATCCCTTCAATTTCTTTCATCTGTCTGATTGCTCTGGCTAGAGTTTCTAGGACTATGTTGAATAGAAATGGTGAAAGAGGGCATCCCTGTCTTGCTCCAGTTTTTAGAGGGAATGCTTCCAACTTTTCTCCATTTAGAATGATTTTGGCCTAGGGCTTAGCATATATAGCTTTTACAATGTTGAGGTATGTTCCTACTATCCCTATTTTTCTAGTGTTTTGAACATGAATGGATGCTGTATTTTGTTAAATGCTTTTTCTGCATCTATTGAGATAATCATGTGATTCTTATCTTTAAGTCTATTGATGTGATGAATTACATTTATTGATTTTCATATATTGCCCCAAACTTGTATCCCTGGAATGTACCCCACTTGATCATGGTGCACTATTTTTTAAAATATGTTTTTGTATGTGAATTGACAGTATTTTATGAAGAAGTTTTCATCTATGTTCACCGGTTCAATGGTCTGAAATTTTCTTTCCTTGATGTTTCTCTGTCTGGTTTTGATGTCAGGGTACTACTAGCTTTGTAGAATAAGTTTGAAAGTGTTCCTTCCTTTTATATTTCATGGAATAATTTGAGGTGGATTATCGTTACTTCTTCTTTGAAGGTGTGATAGAACTCAGCAGAGGACCTGTCTGTTCTTTTAATTCTTTATACTTGGTTTAGATAGAAGATCAGAAATTGTGTTTCAGTGTTACAGATATTATTTATTAAATTGTTCAAATTACATGTGATAAGAACTGGTTATTAATATTTATTTATTTATCTAATGTACTGCGAATTGAATCCAGGAGTGCTCTACAACTGAGCTACATCACCAATCCTTTTTATTTTTTCATTCTTAAACAGTCTTGCTAAGTTGCCCAGGCTGATAATCCTCTTGATTCTGCCTCCCAAATCCCTGGGACTGCAGGCATGCACCACCACACCTGGCTGATACGAACCTTTTTGAATGTCTTATTCTCCTAATGAACTGAAATGACCTGATATTAATTTGTTGTATCATCAGTGAGAACTCAGCTTTGGATTTCCTTTTCATATTAGCAGCCAGTACAGTAATTTAATTTTAAACCACATTAACAACTATTGGTAATAATTAGAAATATTGAATTTTGACATTAAAGTGTAACAAATTATGCAGATAAACAGGTATGAGCTGTTTATCATTCATTCGTTGCAAAGAACTTGCTGTTGTGGAAAAAACTTTTTTCAGTGCTAAAGATCAAGCCAAGAGTCTTTTGCATCCTACGAAAATGCTTTACCATCAAGCTACATCCCAAACACCTCTCTCTCATTCTAGCTTGGTATAAGTCATGATATGAATACACACCACTCACTTTTCCCCTGTGTAAGTAAGATCCACTTTCACATTTCATAAGGTATATCTGTCTTCTTCTCTTTTTATTTAAATAGTTCTCAATATTTGAGGAAAGGTAGAAATTGGTGGAGAAGCTTGTAGAAATACATTTCTTATGATTACATTTCATTTAGATAAGTATGTCAGTTTCCTGCATTTTAATTTTATCTTTCACATGTGTCTAACTTGGTGCCACTGTTAGATTTCTCTCCCTCTCTCATTCTTTCTTTCTTTCTAGATAGTAGTATTAAATCCAGGGGTACTTAACCACTAAGCCACATCCCTAACCCTTTTATTTATTTTATTTTGAGACAAGGTCTTGCTAAATTGATGAGGCTGCCCTTGAATTTACAATCCTCCTGCCTCAGCCTCCCAAGTTGCTGGGATTACAGGTGTGCACCACCAAGCCTTGATAGATTATATTCTCTTTGAGGACAATGTTTATTTGTATGTCATTTATATGGAGAAGTGAGTCTCATATATTCTAATTAGAACAATATGTGCCTATCTCCTTCAGCTCTATTTTGTTAATAAAATCAACTTTAAAAGAAATTTAGGCAGGGCAGTGATCCTAAGTCTGGGAATCAGGAAAGCCCTAGATTCCCAGTTCTAATCTTGGTGCTAGTTTGTTCTGTTTTTTGGCAGATTTTTTAAAGTCTTTTTTTTTATTAATTTTTTATTTGTTCTAATTAGTCGTACATAGCAGTAGAATGCATTTATACATTTTGAAAGATCATACACAAATGGAGTGTAATTTCTTATTTTTCTGATTGTCCCTATTGTAGGATCACATCGGTCATGCAGTCATATATGTACATGAGGTAATAGTGTCAGTTTTACTTGGAATGGAACCACCATTTGACCCAGGTATCCCACTCCTTGGCCTATACCCAAAGGACTTAAAATCAGTATATTACAGAGATACAGCCACATCAATGTTCATAGCTGCTCAGTTCACAATAGCCAGATTGTGGAACCAACCTAGATGTCCTTCAATTGATGAATGGATAAAGAAACTGTGGTGTATATATGTATATATATATACAATGGAATATTACTCAGCCATAAAGAATGATAAAATTATGGCATTTGCAGGCAAATGGATGAAACTGGAGAATATCATGCTAAGTGAGACAAGCCAATCTCAAAAAACCAAAGGACAAATGATATCGCTAATAAGTGGATGATGACACATAATGGGAGGTGGGAGGGGTTAGTGTTAGGGTTAGAGTTAGGGTTAGGGAGGGGGGCAAGAATGGAGGAAGGAAGGACTGTATAGAGGAAAAAGAGGGGTGGGAGGGGTGGGGGAGAAGGGAAAAAATAACAGAATGAATCAAACAACATTACCCTATGTAAATTTATGATTACACAAATGGTATGCCTTTACGCCATGTACAAACAGAGAAACAACATGTATCCTATTTGTTTACAATAAAAAAAAATAGTGTCAGTTTTACTCTACTATCCTTCCTCTCCCTTCGCTTCCCTCTACTTAATATAAAGTAACTCAGCTCTTCCCTAGCCCTGCTTCCCTTCTGGTGAATCAACATCATCATATCAGAGAAAACATTCAACCTTTGGTTTTTTGGTTTGGCTTAGTTCACTTAGCATGATACTCTCCAACTTCATTTATCAGCAAATGCTATTATTTCATTTTGCTTTAAAGCTGAGTAGTATATTCTTTAGTATTGTTTTCCTTATCTGCAAAATTCAGGAATTTGGGCAAGATTTCTTTAAAATGTCTGTCATTCTGTTATTCTTATAAAATGCTGTAGTTCTACAAAAACACAATATTATAATTCTGAAAATATCTGATTTAACCTGAACTAAAATGAAAATCAAAGCTAGAGACTACAAAGTTATTTTTTTAAGTAGAAGACTTAAGAGCTAATAAATTGACTCAAGTGCTTTTAAGAATGGAAAATGAAGTAATTACTAGTTATATTTAAATAGACCAAAGGAAAATTTTGTAACTGTCTACATATCATCATTTACATAGAAATTTAAATAAATCTGTACTTACTTGTAACTTAATCATTTAAAAATGAAGTCCGTATCTTAATTAGTTTACTAGAAAAGATAAACTTTCCTATATTATTAATTTTTATTTTAATAATTTCAAGAAGGATTGGCTTATACTTTAAGGTTATATTTATTATAATTAAGTGCATTTAATAAAATATTTGTTGTAAAAATGAAAGTTATAAGCTGGTTACCATGGGAAGCACTGCATGCTCATAAACGGTGATAATTAACCTATTCTCACTCCATCTTTTTGTTTAAATGAACTCAACCAGCATCAACACCATAGATATTCTTAAAATGAGAACACAACTAAGATGCCTTGTAAATAAGTCATTTTGCAAGGAAAAGAAATGTTTTAAAACTATTAGCTTAAAAACTCATGTCAGAAATACCATTTTTTTCAACTGATACTAAGATGTCAGTCATCTCAACCTATTATTGAAAACTGAGTAACCTTTCTTTTGCTTTTGATAAAAACTCACACATTCTTTAATGTATGTCCTTTAATGAATAAATAATAAACTATTCATTCTTAAATAAATTTATTGTGTTTCCAAAGAAGTAAAACAAATTTCATGTCTAGTTTATGATAGTTCAGAATTACTGATAAATATTCATGGTATGGACCTTCTTTTCTCATCACTACTCCCAGGAGTAAAATATTGTTGTGCTCTTTGGTACAAGAGAAAGAACGTTCATCTCCTCATCTCCTCTTCCCCACATCCCAGTTGTTAGATGGGGGCTACGTGAACCCACACAACTAAACAGGGTTAGGAAGTCCTGGAGAGTGTCGGTGCTCTCCTGCTGTCATGGGCTGCTAGTTTACCTCTCCCTGGGAAGGGGAAAGAAGTAATTAAAAACAAGAGAAAGCTTAGGTAAACTACAGAGTACATTGTGAGTAATCACCATTCTTTAGCATGAAAGTATTTGCCACCTCACTAGAAACTGAAGATGTTGAGAATGAATTTGTCTAAAAGAAGTTCTATTTTCTATCATTGTTGATCATTATAAAATTAAAAACATATTGCCATGAAAGCAGTGCTTCCAGTATGTTGAATTAATATATATTTTTTTTCAGAAAAAGTTGAATCAGTGACAGTCTCTACCATATTGATGTGTAAAAATATTATGAGTAGAGATGGGCTTGGAGTTGAACTTCTAACCAGGCCACTAATTTTCCCATTGCAGCATTATCCTACGTTCACTGTTATCTTTCAATGATTCCAACTCCAGAACATAAAAATTTCCCCTTTGATTGCAAATACCAAACCTGTATGCATGGAGCCCAGAGCTTTACTGATGGGGTGGAAACTAGGCCTGGTCTGCTGAGGACCCATTTCCTCATCAGTTTGCTTATCAAGAGAATCATTATATTAATGCCACTTGACCCTAACCATTGGCCCCAATTGTTTGATTCAGGAGTGGGAACACTTAAACCAGGTCGGAGGCACTTCTCTCTGAGATATTTGATCTTTGGGATAAGAACAATGCCATTGTTGTCATAGGCTACAAGGTTAGCATGAAAAATACTATTGGCATCAGCAGCTATGTTTTCCAATGTATGGAGAAAACTAGACTCTAGTAAAAGGAGAAAGAAGTCATTCCTAGAGAGGAGCAGAGAAGATTAGTGGCAGGTATCCTGAAGACTCTCAAGTTCCTGATTCCAGCTCTTCTTAAAGACTGCTATGGCTTTGCTATGAAAATATTCTTTATTTCCACATTTTTCCAATATCTTGCTATTTAGATTAGGTCACCTGAGATTTTGTTACTTATATCAAAGAAAATATAACTAACAGGACTTCTTTTTATTATCTTGTGTCTGGAAATCAACAGTGTCTAATGGAACTTCACTAATATACTATGTTACTAGAAATTGATAGTATATAATACCCATTAGCTCTACAGAATGAGTTTGAAGTTGTGAAAACTTGTCTATCAGTAATTTCCTATCTATCAGCAAAGTCATAATTTTTAATGTTAACTTGTGATTGAGGATATGAATATTCCAGCACAAGAAGATAGGGATTATATGTCTCTGTGTGAAATAGTTGCATATCACTTTAGGGATGAGTAAAATTAAAAGAAATTACAATGGAGGTAGAGGTTGTATTTCAGATAATCTAATTCATTCTTCTCATTCTTTTTTTCCCAAAAAAATCAGCTGAGGTAAGAATGGGGAGTTGATTTCTAGTAGTTAGCAATATTACTCTGGTTTCTTGGCTTCTAGATCAGGTGCTCTGTGGAATTTTTCTGTGGATGGAAGAATACAAAATTGCTGTGTGACCTTTGCCCTGGAGTCTTTGTTTATCCTCTATAACTGAGTGGATTATATGAGATGATAACTAAATTCTTTCTGGTTCTAATATTCTCAGATTCAATGATTTTATGATGCATAAAATAATTATACAATATTTATATGATGTTAGAAGACTTTGGTTTTATTTGAAAATCTGGATTGAAATTTTGCTTTAAGCAGAAAAAAAAATGAAAGAAGTGAAGGCCAAAATGTAATTTATATATTTTTGGGCAATTTACAAGGTGACTCATTATAGACTTTTTAGTAGTCATCTTGCCATTTACATCTGGTTTATAAACAGATTTGGATATTTACTGTTTTGCATTTAATCTAAGTGCAATTTTTTTCAATTAAAAATACATCAGATCAGATTCAGGGAATAGTTCAGTGCAGAACACTTACAGCTTCAGCCTTGAGGTTAAAATGTGTTGCATTTTAAAAGGCTTAGCAATAAAGATACTATCGAATTAATCATATCTTAAAACAAGTTAAAGGGAGACTATTAACAATAATGCATTTTTGAGTAACGTTGAAATTTATAGGACATTTTTAAAAATACAAATTCTAACACACTTGCTGAAGTTGAGATAGTTTGTGTTGAATCTAGATGCTAATACTTATATCTGTGTGTCCTTGGGCAACTACTCTACCTATCTAAGCCTCAGCTTTCTTTTCTGTAAGATGGATATGCTATTTATAGATAATTAAATGGATTGTTGTGTGTGAAGTATCTGTCATGGTGTTTGGTGTCTAGAAAGTATTTAGTGGCTGTTCCTATTACTCCTATCCTTGAAACATGACATTAAACCTATTGATAACTTTGAAAAAAGGAAACATCTTTAAGCAAGATTTATTCCAGGTTTGAGTTGGCATCCCCATAACCAAATAATCATTTGAAATCAAGCTTGTGAGTCTTTAACAATGACTGGGAAGGTGTTTTTTTTTTTTTTTTTTTAATCAAAACATGTATTTTAGGTCATTTGAAGTAGCAGTCACTATATAGAGAGTTTGTGTGTTTTGGTGCTTTCGTATATAAATAAAAATGTGCAGATGTGTACATGTATGTATAATTCTGAATCTTTCCATCCACCAAATAACCATGTCATTATTTCTACTGTTTAGGCAAAGAAACTGGTTTAGAGAGTTGATATTTACACAACTCAGAGCTGGAATTGTCATTTGAAATCAGGTCTTCTGACTGCTTCTGGCCCAGTGCTCTCTTTAGTGAATATTTAAGACTTTTAAGGAATAAAATACCATCATAGGCGCCAGGAAGACATATTGTAGTGCAGGAATTTTGTGTTTATTCACCCATACTTTTCCCTCCCACTGTCCTGTGCAGGAGCTCCCACAGTTGTCTGAAAGCTCAGCCACCCACCAACCTCTAACCATGAAGTGACAGAGAGAACTTCCATTGTCGACCTCATTCCAGTCAGTAAATCTGCCCAAGGGAACCACTTGATATCGAAATGAGAGACTTAGAAATCCTGAATAGACTCTGTATCATAGTCCGAGGAGAATGTCTAAGCGTGTTTCCTTTAGGGAGACCAGATGCCTGGTACTATCAAGCCAATTTGACTCCTTCCTAAGAATTTGGATTTATAGAAGAGAAACTTATGTGGATTTGTGGACATATGTACATTTAGCCCTTGGGAAATGATGGCAGTAAGGAGGCAACTTTTATGAAATGAAACAGAAGAGCCAGGTAAATATTCAGAAGCCAGTAAAGACATCAATAAGTTCAAAGTCTGGGTGGTGACCTTCTAGTTCCTGAACTTACCTGCATTCTTGCATGAAGTTTCATGATGCATTCCAGCATGCTTACAGTAGTCAATCTCCTTTTTTGGTTAAACTAGTTAGAATTATATTTTGGTCCATCCAAAAAAGATGTATAATTAATACCAAAAAATAAGATAAAAAATATGAAGTGTCTGCTTCTATAAGAAACCAATATTTGTATTTCCCAAATGACTAATATAGGAAACAGAAGAGCATTAAAATGTAGATTTCAGGGCACTAGTTCCTATGGATTCTGGTTCAGGATATTTAAAATTTGGCCTGGATCCAGATGCAGAGGCACATGCAGTGAAACCCTGTGTCAAAAAATAAAAAAGACTGGTGATGTAACTTAGTGGTGGAGCACCACTGGGTTTAACACACACACACACACACACACACACACACACACACACACAGAATATGGCCTGGAAATCTATATTTTTATGAGTGTTTCATGTGAGTCCGATGCCCAGCAAGAACTGGAAACTGGCAGAAATACTTTTGTAAATGTTTTAAGGGCATGGAAATGTGACTTAAAAACGGCGCAAGAGATTCAATTATGACACATCAGCTATATTGCAGTTTGAACACTGATTTGATGATAAAATTATACATTTTTTCCTCCTATGGAGTTATTTTTCCTTTGGTGTGTCAGGAGAAGAGAGGAGGCAATGTCACCAGAATTGGAGGTTGGGGGTTTGGTGGACAAATAGGGAAGAGCAGAAAGTCAGAGTGGGAGCTCCTACACAGGAGAGGAGTAATGAGTTGGGGTGGACAGAGGGGATGGAGCGCTCCTCTGCTCAAACCACCGGAGTGTCAGGCACCCCTGAACAGAAGTGAGGGAAAAGGCAAAAGCAGAACAAAAGCCCTTTTGATGGAAGAAGGCATGTCTTTGTTCCCATCCTTGACCTGCCTCTGCTGGGAAGGTAGTTCATACTGTACAGTATGATATTCACCTGATCTCTGGCTCCTGATCTAATGGGATGTTGCCAGATCTTGGGAAGAATGACTTCCTACCCCAAATTGACCCTGCTGTAATTGACATTTATCTTGGCATCTTTCAGAAATGCAGACCATCAGCGATGCATAGAATAGTTCTAACCACAATCAAGCTGCAAGGACACTCATGAGAAGCTTTTCCATCTTAGAAACACAAACAGCTCCATCGATCTTGCTAACACCCTAGAGGTAAGTGTGAGAGCAGTTGTCTTGGGGGTGGAGTGGGGAGAAGGGATGGCATAATGATTCTTGAGTTGTTTCCTGGCTTTGCCAAAAAGCATTACTGGGAAATGGAAGTGGGTGTGGTTAAGTTCTCAGTAACTTAGAATGTCATTGCAGGAAGGAAATGTAGAGATTATTTAGTCCATAATTCTATTTTTACAATTGAGAGACAACTCCAGAGAAAGAAACTGACATGTCCAGATTCACATGTCTAATTGGTGGCAGAGCCATGTCTAGAATTTAGATCTCCAAACAAGTTTAGTGTTCAATAATTGGTATCTAACTATCAAGCTGTGTACCCAAAACAAAATTGCCATGAGTAAGACTGTGACTGTGATAAAGCATGAGAATACGACCTAAGACACAGAACTGTAACGACTATATTAGTCAGCTTGAGCTGCCTTAACAAAATAGCATAGACTGGGTGATTCGAACAAGAAATTTGTTTCTCACAGTTCTGGAGGCTGGGAGTTCCAAGATCAGGGCACTTACTTATTGGATTCCTGATTTCTCTTTCTGGTTTGTAGCTAGCCACCTTCTTACTATGTCTTTATATGGTGGTGGTAGTGGGGAATATGCTAGCATCTCTTCTCATAAGGTTACTAATTTCATTGGATCAGGACCACACCTTGTGACCTTTTTTAACCTAAGTTACCACCTCATAGGCCTTATGTCTGAGTACAGGGACACTGGGGGCTATTGTCCATAGCAATGACCAGCTTCAGACTAGCAGGCTTGTCCCTGGTCATATTGTTGATTTAGATAAAGGTAGAAACTTATTCTTACTGCTATCAACATAGACACTGCTTTTGAAAGGAAGAGAAAGCCAAAACAATTATTAATAATGATTCACCTATATGTTCTGTGGTGTTTTCTTATGAAGACAGAAAAAGTCCATAGAAAAATCAATTCAGTGCTAGTCAATTAACATCGATGACTGTCTTAGCGAGACAGACAAAGTCCCCAAGGTCATTTGACTGAACTGAGTAATTGTACAAACTTCATAGTTGTACAATCCTTTATCTACAATTCCAAAAATCCAGAAAACTCTGAAATCTGATTTGTTTTTTTATAAATGTATAGCAGACGTGCTGGGTGGGCAAAATCTGACCTGTCCTGATATGAGACTGTTTATAGATTTTACTTATTTCACTTTTGGAGAATATTTATATATTTACTAAAGAAATACTAAAACATTTTGTTATAGGTTCCTGCCCTAGACCCTGCAGTGCCTATTAAGAAAGCTACTGAATTATCTTTCAGAAATTCAAATAAGTAGGAATTTTTGAAACACATATGACACCAAAGGCTTTAGAAATGGAGATTTGAGCTTGTACTAATGTGGATATTCTAAGGACTGAAATGACATGTGATTTAGGCTAAGCAGAAGCAATTGTTTGTACAAATATCCTTGGAAGTGAGCTGATGCTGAGGCCATCAGAATGAGCGTGTTGAGAAGGGGACTGAGTTGTACAGAACTGCCACTCAGTCTAGCGCCTAGTGCTGCAAGCAGGGAATTCCTCAAATGAAATTTTTAGGTCAAAATATATAGCTCCATATTGTAAAGGGTTAGAAGCCATGGTGTTTGAAACAGCAATAGGAGGCAGTCATTTCAGGAATTCAGTGATGCTGGCGGGCTGACCTCCAGGGGAAACTGACTTTCTGCCATTTCCTTCTTATTTATCTCTTCTTGTTGGAAATTGGTCAAATCAATTGATCTATGTACTTCCCTCTTTTTTTTTTTTTTTCCATTTAAGTGTAGGTGTTGTGAATCACTTTTCTTACCATAATCTGGACCAATACATAAAATATCATTTAAAAAAGACTTTCAGTCCCATGTAGGCATTGTTTGGAAGGTTTCTTGATGGTGCAGCCTTTGGTTCTTGTAGGATGACTTCTAGGTTGGGCATCAGGAGCCATGGCTTTAGTTTCGGCCTTGTATTAATTTCCACAGTACCTTGAATGTGCAGTTTTCCCTCTCTAGACCCATTTCCTTATTTAGAAAATAAGGGATTGGAAGCCGGTGATAGAGCCCTGAGACCTATTTTAGGGTTAATACTAAACTTACAAATAACAAGATGATAATGGATTCCTCTAGGAGCCCAGTCTGTTTAGCAGCTTGTGTTGTTGTTTTTTTTTTTGTTGTTGTTGTTGTTGTTTCTTTGTTTGGTTTTGGTTTTGGTTTTGGTACTAGAGATTGGTCTCAGAAGCAGTCAACCACTGAGCCATATCCCCAGCCCTATTTTGTATTTTATTTAGAAACAGGGTCTCACTGAGTTGCTTAGTGCCTCCCTGTTGCTGAGGCTGGCTTTGAACTCACAATTCTCCTACCTCAGCTTGCTGAGCTACTGGGATTACAGGTGTGCACCACTGTGCCCAGCTGCATCTTGTGGTTTATAGTCAATACTCACAATGATCAAGTCATTGAATTAGCCCATTAGTATATGATGAACAAAGAAGTATTATTCTCTCCTAAAAGTTCAGTGAGACCAAGGCCATCATGCAGGCTGGAGTCAAACAAATGGCAAAACCAGTTTGTCTGACTCCCTGACTCCCTAGTTTGGTTCTTTACACTCTGCCCTGCTACTCCATTAGTTTCAGAGATTCCTTGCTTAATAGCATTCACAGAGAAAGCATGCTTGGAAACTGCTTCATGTCTAAAAAAAAAATACTTTTTTTTAGGGTTAATACTTTTTTTTTTTTTTTTTTTTTTGGTACTGGGGATTGAATCCAGGGGTGATTTACCACTGAGCTACATCCCAATCTTTTATTTTTGTTTTGAGACAGGATCTCCCTAAGTTGCTTAGGGTTTCATTAATTTGCTAAGGCTGGCCTTGAACTTTTGATCCTTCTGCCTCAGCCTCCTGAATCACTGGGATTACAGATGTGTGCCATTATGCCCAGCTCATGTCCAAAAAATTTTAAAGCCTAGCATTGACCTAGGTTGCATAGCATTTTCTATATTTTGACCATATAATATTTGGGGAGAAATAGTCAAATAATGCTTTAGTTTTCGTTAGTCACGATTTTCTGGGTTTTTTTATTAGCTGAGAAGATCCTGGCAAATATTGGCAAAGCAGTTTTAGAAATTGATGAGAGAAGGACAAAAAGAGGAGAGTCACTTATCTTCTTAGGCCTCAGTTTCCCCATCTGCAAGCATACCTGACATTCAAGGCTGTCATCTGGCTCTGACCTTCTGTAGCACTGCTTCCCACACTCCAAAAACTCAGCTGCTCTCTTGCTCATGAAGCATCCTGACTCCACTCTTGTTTTCATAATTCCCTTTCTTTGATGTTTTATCTCCACTATTCCAATTCTCCCTGTTTTTAAGGCAGCACGAATGCCTTAGAGCTTTCCCTAAGCTCCCAACTGGAAGTGCCAGCATTCTTTCCCCACCTCAGTCACTTGTTTGGTTTGTGGGTGATGCTTGGCAGTTTCTACTTGGTGACATACCCTAAACCTTTACTCAGGACACATCTCTGGGTCCTGCCTCCTCCCTGGGGTTGGGTCCCTAGTGAATTAAGAGCTTAACAGATATCCAAACAAAGAATTAACAAGATCTGAAGTCCCTTCTAACACCAAATCTGTGGTTTTATATTAACATAATGCTTATTCTGAAGCATGTTTAACAAGAATCCACTTGGAAGTTTATATAAAAAGTTATAACTGAGACTTGTCTAATCAAAAACTAAACAGTCTTGGTGGATTTTTTGTTCCTTTAAAAAGTAATTCCTTTAAAGGTAGGTACCATGTCATAGAAAAAAAATATACTGCCTGGAGACCTTTTCTGGGGAGAGTTAATTTTGAGATTCTGTTGTGCTTCTTACTGACTGTGTAACATTAGGCAAATCATGAAACTTCTCTGAACCCAAGTTTTTCAGCCAGAACATAATGATATCTGTTTCACAGGGTGGTTGGGAGGAGGGAAGGTGATAATGGATTTGAAAGTGTTTTGCAAGTGAAAAGAATGCCATCCATAATAGAAGTTATTATTATCATTATCATTATTATTATTTTAGAAGTAATTTCCATGGGATATAAATGCCGTCTTTAAAGCTCCTTTGGGCTTCAAAGTGTACAGACTGTATTTACAAGTTTATATCATACCTAATAGAAGGTTGAATAACAGCCAATCAATGCTAATAGTCCTGGGTTCTTATTTACAGAATGCCTTTCCTCTAAGATAAAGAGCTGTTAAAAGCTGGATCCATCATTCTTTGATTTCCATTTAGTCCTTCATCAAACTACCATTTACTGTATGCCTACTGTGTGTCAGGCAGAATTTCAGACAAGTGGATGGGTTATTAATATTGTTAATGTTATGTTTACATTATGGGAAATGAGGGGTTCTTCAAAGCCACATGCACAGACAAGATGGGGGGAAGGGGTGTAGTTCAGAGCTGAGGGTGGATAGTGGTCAGCATTGTGCTAAGAATAATTGCTTCCTGAGCCAAAGCTAGGTACCTCTGTTTAGAGTCACATGTCTTCACCCCCAGTAAACTGGGTCTTTGCCACTATGTGCCCCTAATGAGAAATGGTGTTAGTGGCTTAAAGGTACATTGTGTGACCCAAGTTGCAGAGGTTAGGTTTCTGTACTGCTCTGGTTGGCTTAGCTGTGTGCAGTTTGGAAAGTTTAAATGTCGCTATCGATTGAGAGAGATGTGTCTGTCCTGAGCTGACACCTGCAGAGCCCTGGGCCTGGGTACAGACACATCCACAGTGCTGCAATTTCACTTTCATCCTCCAGAGACAACAGACTTCCAAGTGGAGGGTTTTTAAGATGCTGGGATAAAAGCTCAGCTTTCATGCGTGGTGACTCAGAGAGCAGGGATTCAGCAGGGTGTGCTGAGTCAGCCCCAGGTGTCATGAAGGAGATCTAGGCATGTTGTCCCCTTCAGGCTTATACCTTCTCAAACACATTTCCTACCAAAGGACTGAGTGAGCTTCCACAACTTTGGGACAACCCTCGCAGTGTTAGAACAGGAGAGTAACATAGGTAATTGGTGAGCTTTCCATGGTGGGATTGTTGAGAGTTGATTTGCCACTTTTGCCGAGAGATTATGGACCTGGAGAAAGATAGAGATGACAGGGCCAACCCCTTTCAAAAGCTCATACACACTAAAAAATGCTCACCATAGGCTGATGAAGAACATATAGAAATAGTTTAAAGGGACCACTCATTCAACAAATAGTTCATGACAGAATTCTTTTACCCAAATCATACTCTTCAAAGAGTGAAAAGCATTTGGTGAGACCAGGAAAGATTTTTTGTTTTATTTCTATTATATGGTATTTGGGATAGTTTTGTAATTTTGGAAAAATCAAAACAAAGCAACACAAGGGGCATGAAGGGGCATATTCTAGAAGTGAACAATATCATAGAGGCAACAAAGTAGAAGCTGTCCTTGGGAACATTCGGAATGTCCTCCCAAGGGCAGATAGGAGAGTGAGTACTGTGGGACCCCTGTGCAGCCAGCTTAGCACCTGTGTAACTGGGTGGGCAGTACTGGAAGACTTGGAAAGTGCTGTTTGGAGGCATTTAGTTTGCCCATGTTGAATCTAAATCTTTAGTCTATATTTACTATATCACAATTTACCCTGTCACTTGTATGCCATAGAATTCTCAAGGTAATTAAATGCAGCTTCTTATCAAATACTAAGTGACATTGTAAACATAGGGTCAACACTCCAGCATATAGGCAGGTGTAGGCAACAACTTTCTCAATAGAACCCCCTAAAACTCAGGAAATAATTCTAAGAGTTAATAAATGGGACAGCATCAAATTAGAAAGCTTCTGCACAGAAAAGGAACCAATTAAGAATGCGATGACCTACAGAAAGGGAGAAAATCTTTGCTAGCTACTCTCTGACAGAGGATTAGTACCTAGAATATATAAAGAACTCAAAAAACTTTACATCGAAAACTCAAATAACCCAATTAATAAATGGGCAAATGAATTAAACAGACAATTCTCAAAAGAAGAAACACAAATATTCAACAAATATATGAAAAATGTTCAACAACATTAACAATTAGAAAAATGCGAATCACAACTACACTGAAAATTTCATCTCTTACCAGTCAGAATGGCAGCCATCAAGAATACAAATAATAATAAATGCTGGAGAGGATGTGGAGAAAAGGAACACTTGGGAGGATTGTAAATTAGTACAACCACTCTGGAAATCAGTATGGAGGATCCTCAAAAGACTAGGCATGGAAACACCATATGACTCAGCTATATCACTCCTTGGTATTTGTCCAAAATTCCAATGATACATTCAGATCCATGTTTACAGCAGCACAATTCACAACAGCCAAACTATGGGACCAGCCTAGGTGTCCATCAATGGATGAATGGATAAAGAAAATGTAGTATATATACACAATGGAGTTTTATTCAACCACAAAGAAAAATGATAGTATGTCATTTGCAGGAAAATGAACTAGAGACCATTATGTTAAGTGAAATTAGACAAACTCAGAAGATCAAGGGTCATATGTTTTCCTCTCATTTGTGGAAGCTAGAGAGGAAAAACGAAAAAAAGGTGGTGGGGGGGATCTCATGAAGACTGAAGGGAGATCAGTAGAGGAAATGAACCAGAGATGGTAGTAGGGGAGGAAGAGGGAGAGTACTAGGGAGTGATACTGGACAAATTATTTGTTATATTGTGTGTGCATCTATGTTATATTGTGTGCATCTATGAATATGTAACAACAAATCCCATCTTTATGTACAACTATAATGCACTAACAAAAAGTGTGGAATGAAAAAAAAAGGTCATTGTAATTCCTGGTGAATGAAGGCCCAGAAATGACTACCACAATATTTTTTCCAACCACTGAAGTTTGGTTATGAATATCATGAAGTTTTCTTGGTTTCAGCAAAATGACCCTAGAAATTTAGTAAGTATATTAGGCCATTAGTTTTATTTTGATAAATAGTATATTGGTTTGGGTGAGGAAAAAGAATAGGGAAAATAAACTCCCCATCTTCCTTTTGATTATATTCCTTTGGATCACAGCATCACCTTTCTACTTGGTTTAAGCATAGGTAGCCATCCTATTTTTAGCAGTAACTTCCTCTTGTTCTTCACTTGATTATTGCAATATTCCCAATGATTTAGGAATCAGTGTATTTATCTAGTTGTCCAGTTTTATCAAAGTAATGTTTTAAGGTAAATGATTATTAACCAGATCTGATGACTTACCTGAAAAAGATTAATAATGGCAAGTGTCAAAGAATTATGGAAATGATGTCTTTCATGATATAAAATTTTACAACTGTTCATTTAAGTATTCACCAATATGCTTTGATAAACTAATCCAAATCTTAGTGCACTTTTTAGAATAATAAGAGTTTACTCAGTAGTATTTATTCTATTTTAGTTCCTTTGAACATAGATATTCAGGATATTCTTTACTTTTGACACCATTTTATGAACATTCAAATTGAAACCATTTATCATGCTTATTGTAGCAATAACATATTAAAAACCAAACAGAAAAAAAGGAAGAAAATTTTAAGTTCGAAGTGTTCAAATTCAGTCCATCAATGACTACTTAATCCAGCCACATGCTCAATTTAACAACTTTTGTTAGCTCTATTTACTTGGTTCACTTTGCCTTGTGACCTTAGAAACGATTCGCAAACTCAAATATAATATATACAAAGCACATAGCATCTAGATCAAGTGGTTAATAAATTGTACGTATCACTTACCAGGCTCTGTGCCAGCCTTTCTCTTGACCTGTCCTCCAGGGCAGGGCAAACAGAAGAGGTGATCCAATGGGATTTCTGTGGACACAGGACTGAGACAGAGCTGCTATTCTGAAGGTTGTTCAAGAGCTCATGGAATTAAGGAAGAGAGATAAAGGCACAGCTGGAAAGAAGGTAAGGTCAGAATTTGGATCCTGCATCATGCTGATTAGGGAGGTGAAAGCAAGTCAGATGCAGAAGTGGATAGAAAGACTCCCAGATCAAATTGCTGAGTGGATGGGGTCAAAGGAGGAGGATCTAAATTTGCACCTGGTCCAGATTTCTCTTTTGCAGTCTCAACAACTTGGAAAGTCAAGGTTGGATTCTCAAAGGAGCTGCACTGGGAAGACAGGTCTGAGGAAAAACATATGTGCAAGATTCAGTCTTTGTAGCCAAGGAACTGTACCTGATTAAACAAGTTAAAATGAAAATAGTTATTATGGTTTGGATCTCAATGTCTGCCAAGGGTCCTGTGTTGAAGGCTTGGGCACCACCAGCTTGTGGTATTATTGGGAGATAGTGTAATGTTTAAAAGGGAGGGCTGAGTGGAAAGGGAGTGCCTCAGGTCATTGAGGGTATGCCACTGATGGGGCTATTGGGATTCAGGCCCCTTCTTCTGTCTTTGCTTCCTGGCCACCAGGAGGTAGGCAACTTTGTTCCATCATGTGCTCCTTGACAAATGCCCAAAGGTAACAGGGTCAAGTGACCATGGATCATAATCTATGAAACCATGAGCTAAAATAAACCTTTCCTCTTTTAATTTGATTTTCTCAGGTATTTTGTCAAAGCCATAAAAGCTGACTTACACAACAGTCAGTTCTATCCAAGGGAAAGCAACTTTAACAAAGGTAGTTAACTTTAATTTTTTTTAAGGTAGTTAATTTTGTCAAAGCCATAAAAGCTGACTTACACAACAGTCAGTTCTGTCCAAAGCCAAACACTTAACAAAGGTAGTTAGGTTACTGGGAAGTCCTTTCCATCCCAACTCTGCTCCAACCATGTAACAAGTATTCTAATTGGTCAGTGTCACTGGGGCAGAAATTAAAAATGGCCCTTGAGATATGGAATCCTAGAATATTAAGGCTTCATCCTCATGCACATTCAGCACCCTTTTCCCCTCCTCTTCCCTCCAGGGACACAGACTATTTACCTCACTTCCAACCACCCTGCTCTCTCTCCACTGATGCTGAAACCCCTGCCAGTCACAGCATTTTCTTCGTCACTAGAAAGGGCTTTTCATCTGGAGTTCAGTGTTCCCTGCTACTTCCATAACTGGGAAAGTAATATATTCTCTTGGGCTCTTATAGCACAAGTTTATCCAAACACTGGAGGTACAAGATGTCTCACCTACCAAGTATATGTCCTTGAAGCATGTGTGAAGTTCAGGCATTCAAATTCTGTGAGTGATTGGTTCTGTCTCTGACTCTGCATCTCACTTGTTGGGTATATTGGACAAATAGTTTGCCTTGCTGGAGCCTCAGTTTCTTATCAGTGTTATCATGGGTAATTAATAAGCATCTGACAGAATGTTACACACATATTAGGATATTTTGTTTGTTAAATTTAATATATGGAATTCATAATACAAATGAACATAAATGTAAAGTAGACTTATACTGGATGTAAGGTCTCCCTTAAGCTTAGGAAAGAAGTTTGATTTCTTAAATTATAATACTGCCCCTCTGAAAAATGCTCTGATGCTAAACAGAAACAAATAATTCTGTTGGACAATTTTATTACTTTAATACCATTGTAGTGATACTATGGTGCTGTTTTAACTTTTTTTCCATATAAGATCACTGAGTAAGCTGTTTAAATTTGATGAACTTATTTGATTTTCTGAGTGTTGATTTCTCTTCTGAATTCTGATTTTTATTTTACCATAGAGATAGTGAACTACTCCATTTCTTTGTTGTCCTTTCTTCCCTATTTCCTTTCAGCTTGGTGGCATTCAGACTTCACTGGTTCTCCACTCATGGCCAGAGCGATATTTGTTGCATTATCTTCTTCCTTTAAAATCACTTAAAAAAGAAAAGAAAGTCACACATGCAAAAACAAAGTATAGGGAAGGCACCATGTCTGTTGATGATTGTCCCACCTCCTGTGCAGCCCCAAAGTGTCTGCTTTCTGCACTTACAGGACATTAGTCTTCTGGCACTGTTACCCAGAGCACATAATGCTGAATGTAATAATAGCAAATGATTTGGCACATGCATCAATGTGGAAATAGGGTTTACAAATGCACAGTAATGTATCCTACAAGAAGGTATCATCTTTTAAAATGTGTTTCTTGAACATACTTTTGTTCGGTTGAGAAAGACCACATCCGTTATTCGAAGATAGAGTATCTCTACATACTCTGGGAGGATTCTTGGTAGCTGATAGCTATATTTAGCCATGGAAGCTAACATCTCATTTAAAGCGGGGAAGAATCCCTGTTTAGGGTAGAAACCAGAAATTGAAGGATTTAAACATTCCCACTTCAAAGGAGAAATAATAATTAGGAAAAAAAAAAAAAAACTAAAAGAATTGGGTAACTGTACCATTCAGTTATATTTCAGGTTCAAAACTAGAAAATAAAGATAAACAGAATAATTATCACTCATGCATTTCTTTGTCCAAGACATTCTTTTTCCCTTAACTGAGCCAGGATAATGACTCAGCTCATGGGGGTCTATGGAGTCAAGCGGGGAGATTAGTGAGGATGCTGTTTGTGTGGTAGTGGTAAGGTGAGCATTTCAGAATGTTGGGGAATCCAGGAGCAGAGGGGAAAGAAAACAGAGTGAAAAAAGCTCAAGGAGATCCAAGGAGAAAAGAGCAAAACTAAATCAGATTTGTGGGCAAAACTGAGGATCCAGGCAGCAGACTCAGCACAGAACAAGTACCAGCATTGAGGTTCATTTTTTTTCGGCTTTCAGGGTGTAATGAATGAACCACCCAACTAATTTTAAAGGTCCAGGTAAAGTTGGGACCTTTATTCATTTAGTCATTTACTGATTGATTGATCAATTACTCTGTGCCCACTATATGCTGGGCACTCTGCCATGTAATAACCCTATCTATCTTACTATTTTCAAGTATTGTAAAAGAATACCACAGACCAGGTGGCTTATAAACAATAGAGATTTATTTCTCACGGTTCTGGAAGCTGGGAAGTCCAAGGTAAAGATGCCAGCAGATTTGATATCTAGAGAGGGGTCACTTCCTGGTTCATGTTGTATCACTTCTCATGAAGGAAGAGGCAAGGGACTTCTCTGGGTTCCTTGTATTTTGGCATAAGGGCATGAGAGTTCTGCCCTTATGACCCGGTCACTGCTCAAAGCCTCTACATCCAATATCATCACATTGGGGATGAGATTTCAGTGTGATTTTGGGGAACACAAATATCTGACATACAGTACTCCCTGTAGTGAGAGACAGACATGTAAATACATAGTAGACATGAATGAAAATTACAGAAAATAATGTGAAGATTAAGAGAAGTTTTCTTGGGACATGCTTTAATTGGGTTTGAAGGAGAAATAAGAGTTTTCTAGGCTGAGAAATAGAATCCTGTAGCTCTACGAGACTTTGCTTGTCTTCCGTTTTTGTCACAGCCTAGAATCATCTGCCAGCTCAGGTTGCTGACGTGGTGAAGGAACAAACATGAAAGAAATAAGTGAAAAGGTTTAAGGGAGAAAGGAGAGGTGAGGCAGGTGGGAGCAGACCTCTTAATAGGTTTGTATCTCTTTGTTCAGTGGGTGAATGGCATGAAAGGGGCCTAGTAGAAAAATTTCTCTTCACTTATTTTCTATTTTGTGCTCAAGTCCTTTATATTTCGTCAACATATGGAATAGCCAAGTAAAGAGACAGTATAAGATAACATTACAAACATCAACTTTGGAATGGGAGATTCAAGTTCAGATCCAGAAGTCGTCACCTCTCTGGGCCTCAGGTTTCTCATATGTAAACAGAAACAGTTGGGCTTGAGGAACTCTAGGGGCCCCTTTGGCTCTGATGCCAAAGGAAGTGTGCTATTCCTGTGTGACAGACAAGGAGCGATGCTATGGTCCAGCACAGAATCTGCCAGGTGAGGGCTGGAAGGGCCTTAAGGGTTTTTTTGTTTTTGTTTTTGTTTTTTTTTTCCAAGTCATACAGAGGAAGAAACTAGAGTAACATCTCAACCCTTTCAAATCAACTTTTTATAACAGTGATTATCAATGGCTTGTGATTCTTCTGAGAGAAGGGGAAAAAAATCTTTATTAGGATTAGGTAGGCTGAAAATGAGTCTTTTCAGTCATAACATGTAAGCATAAATTTAACAAAGTGGAAGAAAACTATTTTCATCTGATACTTTAAATCGAGACAGGTTTTAGGTGACTGAAAGAGGCCCTGGAAGCATTAGCATCATCTTACAAACCTGGGCCTAGAGACAAGCATACAGGAGAACCCTTTGCATAGAGCAGTAGTCTTGGATCCACCTCTAATTGCAACTGTGTCTTTGCTTCCTTTAACAGTCTAGCAAAGTTATCTCACTGTGGCAAATGGTTCAAGGGGGTAATGTGAAAAAGGTTAATAAATTATTATTTTTTTTCTTTTCAGTACTGGTATTGAGCCCAGAGGTACTTAACCACTGAGCCACACCTCCAGACCATTTTTTGTATTTCATTTAAAGACAGGGTCTCACTAAGTTGCTTAGGTCCTCATTAACTTGCTGAGGCTGGCTTTGAACTCATGATCCTCCTGCCTCAACCTTCTGAGTCGGTGCTCCACCCCACCTGGCCAAATACTTTTTAAGAAGATAGCAAATATAAAAATCCATTTGTCCATGCTATATACATTGTATAGTGTCAGTACTATCAGAAAATTGGTCATGAACTTCCAGGTCCCTGCTAATAATGCCCTTGCATTAACACACCTGTGAGATCCATTATGCTATTATTCCACTGCTATTTAATTTCAGTTGGCTGAAATTACTCATTAATCTTCTCCTTTTTTTAAATAGCAGGTTTTTTGGCACCAGTAACATAGCTAATTGCTTCATTTCTGCATTTCACTTTGTCTGGATAGCCACAGTCACAAAGTAAATTGGGATTTGAGTGTGAATGTAAACCAGAAAGATCTTCACCAAGTAAGAGCACTGGTAATGAAAGAAACTTTGTTATTATCACAAAAATGATACACTGTGGCACATCAGTTAGGCACCATGGAGAACACATGATGGAGGTTGCTTATTGCTGGCAACACATTTAGTTTCCTTATCATTTTCCTGCCCTTTCACAAAAAGTTTCGGTTGTGTTTGTTAAGTGATACAAATAGAGTTCCAAAACAGTGGTTTGTGGTGCAATGCAAATAGGACAGGTCCTGCAACCAAAGAATGCCCACAATTGTTCATATCATTTAGAGGAGGGCTGTCATGAGATGGATGCCAAAAGACTTCACTTCTAGTCTCTTTTGTAACTTGTTATTTGACCTGGGAAAAGTTGTGGTTTTTCTCTCTCATCTTTTGGTTTCATTTCTCACTTTTGTGTAATGAATGTTTGGACTACAAGATTCATGAAATTTCTCCCAACTTTGAAACTACAACATGAACATTATGAGTAGGCAGACTAGTGGTATGTCTATTAGTAGGCTAGTGCCACACAGAGTAAGTTCTCAGTATATATTTATTCAATGAATGAATGACAAACTTTATTTTTTTAAGTATTTTTTAGGACTGAATATTCATAATTTATTTTTACCAAAATATTGAACATCCTTGTATCTGGAAATTTTTTTGGCAGTGGGGAGTATAGGGTAAGTAAATGGCTTTATTTAAATGTCTACATTCTTCTGAAATATGACTCTTCAGAATAAAGCCTGATGTTAGTTGGTAAGTTCTTTGCACTAGAACTGAAGGTGAAAGTAGTTGTTCATAATGATCTCAAGTAGATGCAATACTAAGTTACTTTTGTATGTTTTTTGCCAGGTTATTTCTCATCTCCAGAATGAGAAGGGGCAATTGGCCAAAAAGAGTTATTTCCCAGTATCTTGTTTGGACTGATTATTTCAACTTGTGACAACTTGAAATCTAAACATTAATGAGACTGGCATACACCATTTTAAATGGGCATTATGCCAGTATAACAGATGGGGCCTGAAATTGTCAGTTGATAGCTTGTGTATAAATCTCTTACATTGTCAAGTGGACACAGTCCTTAACAAGAAATGTCAAAAATGTTTGTCAGTTGGCTTCCAGATACCTTATCCATGCACCATTACTCTGCTGGGACATGCTGGTAGTCTCTTTAGACAGAGATCTCCATGGCAAAACAAACCCACATGACCTGTATCTTTCCCACCTTTCTTAGACTACTTCTTACCTCTATTCCTTACGCATGGCCTGAACCATTTGTGACCTATGGCCTGAACCATTTGTGTTGAAACTATCATTTGTCACTTTCTTCTTTGGAGGACTGTTCTTTCACTGTCTTTCAAGGAGGGGAATTAGAAACTGGCACACAGTATGTTTACTATGTATACAAAATATGTTTTCTCTCTGAAAGACACTATCTACACTACACATCACTTTCCTTCTCATATGATTTTGTCACATTGGCCTGTCATTTTTTTGTCCTTTGAAACTTTTGACATCTAGGCTTGCTTTTTTGTTTGTTTTTGTTTCTGACAGTGCTGGGGATTGAACCTAGGGCCTCATGAAGCTAGGCAAACACTCTACTATGGAGATACATCCCCGTCTCCCACCCAGTCTTTTTTATCAGTGCATGGCCCGCCTAAAAAAGCACCTGAGCTCAGGTTCAGGGATACAGAGAACCCAGACCTGATTATCTACTGTCTGTGCTCCAGAGCAAATACCAAGCTCATTAGTTAACAGGTTTCCTGCCTCATGATGATCTTTCTGCCTCTTGAAGACCACTTATAAGCTGGTTTGTGTCATAAAAGATTGATGATTGATGCCTTAGTTGCCAAATGAGTTGACTTTATTGCCATGAGAAAAGCATCATCTCATTAAACTCATATAGTTAGTTATCAGGTTTTAAATAAAACCTTCTAAGTACCACATCCTCTTCTAAAAGCTGGAGATAGAACAGTGAACAAAATGTACATGTTTCTTGTCCTTATCACCTGATATTCTGGCAACCATTTAGAATTAACAACCTTAGTGCAGAATGTGAGGTAACCATCTCTTCCATCTTGTAGTGAGTACAAATTTGTACAGGTGAGTGGACCTCAGTATGATCACAAAGAAGAGTTATAAATGGCCAACTGTTATATTTTATAATATATCATTGAGTTGTAGAAGATGAATAACAACTAAATAATTGAGCCCAAAGAAAAGGTCACGAATTCCTCTGAATTTATATTCAGCTCTTCTGGAAGTGTAGGATGAATATATGGAAAAAATGTACATAGGCTGGTAATTGATTTGACATTAGAAACACCCTTTAAATTGTTAATTATAATGTAATGAAATGATTTTAATTAATTCCAATCATGTATATTGTTTCTGTACATTCAGGTGGGAATCAAGGTTAGAAGAATCTGAAAATGCACATAGAGCCTGTCAATTATCTGGGTTAACCAGAAATAGGCTAGAGTCTTGGTGTTGAAGGTACTATTCTCATTCAATTGTACAGTATGAGTAATATAACCATATAATTTATTGCTCAAACCAAGACTGGTTTTGGTGCTGAAAAAAGGTACTCTTAGAACTTATACTTTGATAATGGGTATAAAAAGGGGATATCTTAAACAAACCAGAATGTCAGCTCACTCCACATTCAAGGGACCTAGTATAACTTAATTCTTGGCATTTTGAAATAACAAATTGCTAGGCTACTAGTTTATTTCTATATTTCAGGTTTGTCATTAGGCAAATTCATTATAACTAGATCAAATTATTTCTTATTAACACTTTCATGAAGCAATTGTACTTTAAGATCTCTCCCTCTTTAGGGATGGGGGATTAGTCTCTTTTCTTGTTTAAAAAATAAATTATACTTCCAGCCTCTAAACTTTATCCCAAAGGGTTCCAAAATCCTAATAATGATGAGCATAATTTATTGAGTGATTAGTATTTCAGATACTTTTCTATGTGTTATAATCAGTGATTACAGGTGAAGAAACTAGGGCCCACAGAGGTTAACTAAATTGTCTAGGGTGGATCTATGAATATTATAGACTAGTTGTATTAGAACTCACACATACTTGGTTCCAAAATTTCTTTTCTTTTCCTTATGTTCTACTGTCTCTCCCCTCATATATGTGGCAGATAGCTCAGGTGAGATGAAGATGTCTGATTTCCTCCAGGCACTCGGGGCTGGAGTTCTGGCCCCAGATCAATAGGGAGCATTTCTCAGCCTCCTTTCACTTTCTCCCTTCACACTGGATGCTCACATCTGGTAGATAAACCTACACAGTGATGATGACTTCTTATGTTCAGAAGCACTTTTGAAGTCTCATGTGGTCCCTGCCTCCTATCCCCACCCCAACCCTGACAAGTTCATGCTTCAAGAACTAGCTTGGAGTGTTTGCTCCAGGAAACTTCCTTAAAAGCCTCAGGCTGGCTAACTGCCACCTCTTCTGTGCTACTACTTTACCTGTGATCATAGCTCTTAAAATCACTTATGTTTCTATCATCTTTAATAAGTTTTATGGTTCTGGAGGGCAGAAATTATGTTGTATTCATTCTTTCACTCTATGTGCCTCAGATGTGTCCATCTTCAAAACAGAGGTAACAATACTGCAGCTATCAGAGTTTGAGTATAAAATTAATTCAAATATTTGGAAACCTTATCATAGTGCCTGGCACATAGTAGGTTCTTAGTATCATTGACTCAAGATAATTATCATTATTATTTGTTATCATGATGCTTAAAGTCAATGTCACATAATATAGCACATAAAAATGTATATTAAATAGTATTAATCCATATAACATTTATTAGTTTCCTGTCTGTGTTCAAGACACCCTGTAGACTACAAAGATGATACAGGAGCCCATTTTTTTTAGTAAGTGTGAGGAATGAGAATAAGTTATATAGAAAAATAATGATGATAGAAAACAGAAAGTGATAAGTGATGTGGAAGAAAATATACTGAATCATCAGTGTTCCAAATAGAGAATATATTCCCACTGGGAGAATCAGAGAAGACTGTAGGAATGAGATGGAATTTTAGTTGGAGTTTGAGGAAAAGATAAGATTTTGATATGTAGACATTTGTGATGGTACTGGAATGAAGATAGTCCAGCAATAACTATGTAAGTAAAGGAAAAGTTAGAGATTTGCTTGAGATAATGGCAACTGTCTTCCAGGAGTTAAGCTTGAAGAAGAGTGGAAAGGTCTGGAATGTCAGACCAAAGATTTGCATTAACTTTGATTCGTTTTCTATTTAATAAAGCATTTGGATTTTTAAAACTGTTTATTAACAGAAATAATAGTTCCTACAGTAGGAGGTTCTCCTTGCTCCCATTCCGTGTAGATTATGGGCAGGGGGTTTTATAAGAGATCATCCTGGAAAAGAAGGCTTACCTCTGCCTTCAAGGCAACTCCTCAGGCTCTGAACCTGGTTCTGCACCACCCTGAGTTTCTTCTCAGGTACCATCCCCACTTTAGTTTCTCCATCAGTAAAATAATAAATATTGAGTATGAATACATGTACTCTAAAGTTATCTCCTCTTCTAAACATTTTGAAAGAGACTGAACATGTCTAGTACAGTACAGGGCAGAAATGATTTATCTCCATGACATAAGCTATCACTCTCAAGGAATAGCTCCACTCCTCCCTGACTCTGCTCTCACATCCATTAAACCCTCTAAAGACATCCTGAGTTTTGTGGTTCTTCCAAATATTAACCTAGGTATGTATTCAGAAAGCCTGAACATTAGTAGTCCTTAGCTTGTGGCTCTGGAATCCCATTCTCAGGCAGTTTAATTTCCCAGTGCTCAATGGCAGCTGACTTTGCTGAGCCACAGCAGTTCATCAATGGAAGCCCTCCACTAATAAATGTCTATGTCCGGTTGAACCATCATGATTAATATTTGTAATCATGGCTCGAAGGCATTGGAAAACCCCAGGATGCCTTCTGAATTACCACAAGACGATTAAATTATAGTCAGCCTCAGGTTTCTTGTTGGGAGTCTATTTTATTGTATCTCAATGTTTTGGAAATCAAGAGTTGAAATCTACTGTGGAGGGGTCTTTGTGTAACCTGGAGTGCGTGATTAATAAACACAACTCTTTCCTTAGCCATTCCAGATAACTGAGTTTTCTGGACTTGTTTTTATGCCTGAGAATAAGATTCTTCTTCTCAAGGAGTGAATGTTTTCTTAGGGGAATTTGGAAGATTAAAAAAAAGCATGGTAAATGCACCTATTAAACATTTTGTATATAAACTAAATATAATGGGGACTTTAAAATATTCTGATGTGAAAGTAGCACTTCAAGAGATTTTTGGCTTTACATTCTCTAGAGTCTTAAAAAAGAAAAACTATTCCCCTACCACTTCATTAAAATGATTACATACTCTATTTTAAAGTGTTTATTATCAAAAGGTGACTCCCTGCCTTTGGAGACTTCGCTTCTTGGTAGATGTTGGAAAGACACTGAAAGCAGCACCTCAAAATGTCCTCGATGGCTTTTTGGGGGAACTTTCGAAGCCTTGGAGTCTGTTCATGGAATAGTTTCCAGGTGGAGGCCAAAAGGATGTCAGGCAGGCAGGGAAACACCATTCTCAACAGCAAAGAAAAGGGAGAATGCTTACCTTTGACAGCCCCAGGACTACTGCCACTCAACCCCGACAACCAAAACAAAACAAGTTCGGGAAGGGAAGAAGAAATAGGAAGTTAGTGGGGAGAGAAAGGGAAGCAGACACCTGGAAAGTTACTGCAGCAACTAGGAAGAGACACCCACACTGTGATCAGGAAAGAGCGTTCGTAAATCCTCTGCCTTGGCTGAGGGAAACCAGACTCAGCTCAGAGACCCTAGCCTTCTCTAAGGTTTCGATCGTCCATCCTGGAAAATAGTTGGGGAAGGATGCACAGTCCCAGTCCAATCCATTTGCTAGTTTGCAGAAGAAAATCCGGTCCGGCGTTTATTTTTAGCAGCGTTTTCCTGTGACCGAATGCTACAGCTCTTCAGCTGGGATAACTGAGGACCGTATTGGGGAGCGAAGCGAGGGGGGTGGGGGAGCGGGAGGCGGTGAAAAGGGGAGGGGGGAGGCCCTGCGCATGCGTGCCAGCGCCCATGCAAATCTGCTGTACATCCAGAGAGCAAAGTGGGATGATCTGTCACTACACCTGCAGCACCACTCTCGGAGGACAGCTCCTGCTTACAGCTTCCAGATCCAGGTAAAAAAAAATTCTGAGCGGGCACAGTGCATGTATTTCAATACCAGACGAGCATCGCAACCTACCCCCTGTAGAGGCAATCTGCTGCTGCTGCTTCTAAGTGTCCTTTGGTGGCTGATTGCAGCTTCAAGGTTTAAGAAATTCCATCTTTCAGGAAGCCTGAAGGGAAGGAAGGAAGTACGGGCGAAATCATCAGATTGGCTTCCCAGATTTGGGAACCTGAAGCGGGCCCACATCTTCCGGCCAACTTCCATTGAACTTCCCAGCACTCGAAAGGGACCGAAATGGAGAGCAAAGGTATGTGGCTGTCCCCATCGGGGACTTCCCGCTGCATGTGCGTGTGGCCAGGGCAGTCCTCGGCGAGGGGACTGCAGTGCTTGGAGAGCGAGCATCATACTAGGTCGATAGGAGGAGGAGATGCTATGTCCGTTGCAGCACCGGGAAGTGTGGCAGGAAGGCCACTTCTTTTTTAACTCCCACAGCTTGGAAGACAGTGTTTAATACTCCATCAGTTGCGTAGTGAAGTGTGATGAGTTTTTTCCCCCTTGGTGGGGGGGTGGCGGTGGTGACGGGTTGGGGGAGAGTCCCTCCCAAAATGGAGGGGAGGAGAGCTGTGTTGGTAAAGCAATTTCTTTTCTGTGTAATGGATGGGCTCAAATAAATATATTTCATTTGCTTTAGGATCGCTGACAGGCACGTTTGTATCTGATATCCAACAATGCATTGCTTAAAAAAAAATGGATTTCTCCACCCCCACCCCATGAACATGGTATTTCTGGGTGTGTATGACCACATTCTACTGCATTTTGAATATATATCAGCAGAAAAATTGGGTCTATTTGAAACAGTGTGCGTTAGAACTGACCTCTAAGAAGAACAGGGTATCGGAGTACTGCTTGACTCCCAAGCATGATGCATTTACTAGTTATGGATATATATATATATATATATATATATATATATATATATTAATATTCTCCTCATAAGCAAATCTGCATAATGTACACACACCAACTGGTAAATGAACTGTAAAAATCAACTTCTGGATGGCATATTTCATGCACATAAACAAAATGACTGTTAAAATAGTAAGATTGGATATCCTTCGAATTTAACCCCCTCTATGCAGGTCTCTTTCTTCTCCTTCTCTTTAGAATGCCCCTCAGGGTGGGAGAGCCTTGAGTGATATGGTCAGATAATCCAGTGGGGATATTGGATGTATTTAATTTTGGTGAAATCAGAAGAAATGATGTCAACTTTTATGAAACTATATTCATTACCCAGAACTCGAGAAGCTATATTTGAAACAAGGTTTTATTTTTAACCAGGAATGTCAGTCACTGAGGCAATGTACTTAGGATCAGGGAGTGGTGGTAAGTTACCTATTTCTGGGCTGATTAAGAAAGCTGGAGTGTTGAATGATAGAAGCTATACCTTCAATAAGGTGTTTTAAGTATTTAGTTAGTAGATTTAAAGTATTTGAACCTCAATAAGCATTTAGAGTATGAAAAGAACTGAATTGATGTGGATTAAGACTAGCTGGCAATTTTTAGTTTAGACAAATTACTCCTATGATACATTGATGGGCATTCCATGTCTGATAACGATGAACATATATGAGAGAATTCAGGCCTATAAATAAGCATGAGGTTATTAACTCTTTAAAATGAACTCTAGAATTCATTTTAAGATGAAAGACCAGTCTTCCTTAACTATAGAGGTTAGTAACATTCCAGTTGATTAAGCATTTCCAGAACCTAAGGTTAACAACAGAGAGTATCATTTTACTATCAAATAGGTTTTTTTTTTTTATTTGTGCCTAGATGACAGCTAGTAATTTGGTCATTAAATTGGATTATTTGGCAAGGGTTCTTGATAACATTTTTTGCCTCTAATTTATACACTAATTCCTGGTCTAACATAAAATAAGGCTATATCTCTCAACAATAATCTTTGATTTTCCTTCATTGCCCATAATATATGCGGCATGCTACTCGGAGTTCAGGTGGTTTATATCTCAGATTGATGGCAGTGGAGTTCCAACTACTCTGCCAGTCTAGGAAGTTCAGAAAGGAAAAGAAATCTCAGAGATAGATCTATGGAGAAACAGGCCAGAAGTTCTCTGTTAACCCATACAGCAGTGATAACGGAGAATCACAGTTCTGACCCAAAGGCAATGGAGACTTTTGCCCCAATCCAAAGTGTGGTCATTTTGTAGAGGGCTCATAAGTGCCTGGGACCAAAGATAGAATATAAGTCTTTATGCATCTTAGTTCCTGTACTTCCTTCATGATGCTGAGTTAGCCAATTAACAATAACATTAAGAATGAGTAATTACTTAAACACTGGCCTCACTTTTTAAGCTGATGCAAATGGCACAGCTAAAAAGTATAGCTAACTTGAGGGGCTAAAGATGTAGCTCTGTGGTATAGTGCTTCCATAGCATATGAAAGGCCCATGTTTAATTCCCAGCACTGAAAAAAATCCTAAAAATTGTAGCTAACTTGAAAATTTTCATTATTGAGGGAAAAATTTATGTTAAGAGGAGTTTGCATCTGTATTTCATTCTAGTTGGTAAGTCTTTCAGACTTTATCCTGCTGTGTACAAAATTCTTTTTCTAACAGATTCAAATATAATTCTAGGAAGATATTCTCAAATGTAAGTACATATACTTCTTTTCTATTGTAAACTCTTTGTATATAGAGTCGTGTCATGATTCTCTTGAGGATTCAAGAATGCTCCATCCCAGAAAAATATTCTGATGGCCCATTTAATTGTGAATCTTATCTCTAGCATTTGGCCATCTTCATATTACATCTAGAATTTAAAAACCTCTTCCAGAGCACTTGTTCAGAGTATGCAGCCAGTTGAATTTCCATTTTTACAAATAAGGTCAATTTTTTTTACTTCCTATAACTTATTACTTTACATCACTTTATGTCATCCAGGGTAAAGAGAAGAAGAAAACAGATCAATATGTAATCAATCTCAGTGATCATCATGCACCATGGTAATTAATGTAGTTTCAGAGATTTGAGTTTATGCACAGTCTCAGCAGTTTGGACAGAATTTGTGCCTTTTGGATACCAAGGACTTGAGGTTCTTAAATAGCTTAAAGCATTAGTGTTTAGAACAATATTCACAAACTTTGCTGAGCAGTAGAATCACCTGGTATGCTTTTAAAACTTCCTAATGTGGGGTCATACCCCATGCACATCACATTAGAATGTTGGAGTGTAAAAGGCTTAGGTATTTTTAAAATGTCCCTAGGTACAACATATTTGAGAACCACTTATTTAGACTCTTGATAATCAAAATGTGGTTTGCAGACTAGATTTTTTTGAACCACAGAATTTTGATCTGTAGGTCTGTTGAATCAGAACATGATTTTAAAACAAAATCCCTGGGTAATTTGTATGTACTTTAAAGTTTCAGAGACTTTGATTCAGAGTAGGGAAGGAGTCTCTGTCTCTTTCACCCTCTCCTGTATTTATCACATCTTTGTTTACCTAATTTCTCAATCTCATTCTGAAGAAACACCTGTAGAGCATTTCCAGTGAAGTATATTTAGGCCACACTCCTAGAGATACTTAATTGATTCAGAGTTGGGGGTCTGAGCATAGGTATTTTTATTTTATTTATTTATTAATATAATTGTTGGTGCTGGAGATTAAACCCAGGGCCTTGCACACGCTAGGCAAGTGCTCTAACACTGAGTCACATCCCCAGCCCCTGGAATAGGTGTTTTAAAATAGCTCTCCCAAGTGATAGCCGGAGTTAACCACTGACCTTGGTCCTTGCTACTGGTGGTCCATAGGAGCATAAGCAGATCAGGAACTTGTTAGATAGAGAATCTCAGACTCTCCCCCAGACTTACTAACTCAAATCTGGATACTAACAAGATATGATGTTCATTTGTATGCACATTAAAGTTAAGAAGCACTAGTCTAAATTTTAAGGATCTGAAAATTTCAGACTTTTCAGTAGAGAAGATTTGATATCACCAACCTATTCAATAAGAGACTTCAGCTATGTAGTCATGTTTGAGCTCTTCTGGTTGCTTTTGGAAAGAATGAAAATTACGTGGAGAAGAAATTCTGTCTCCTGGTTAGATCAGAAAACAGACATTAGAAAGTATTTTCTCTGTTCTTACCCAAACCATTTACTATCAGCCCCTAATTATCTTTAAAGACTGGATTCCTGACAAGATGCTGCAGTTGGCCCATGGTATTATCAGATGACTTAAATCAAGATATGTTTTAACAGACTGACTGTTGCTTCCATTGTCATATGTTTTGGCTCAACTCTTTTAAGATTCACTGGACATATTCCTTGTTCTGTAGAATCTCCCGTGTCCTCCCACATCAAAGAATACAGTTAATATCATGTTGGTATCCTTTATGTAACCCACATACTTGCTTGTCCATCACATCCTGCAGTTCTTGTAGTTAATATTACAATATTTGTGTTCCTTATTTAAATAATATTTGTTGACCACCTGCTATGTGCCCAACATGCTTCATTCCAAAAATGCGAAAGAAAATTTACATAGAATTCCTCATCTTAATGACCTCACTCTTCTGTCTCCACTAATAGATTTACCTTCTTGTGGGCATAATCTGAACGTCTGTCATTCCTGCAGCTACCCAAGTGTCTACTTCAGGTAGAATATTTTAGTTTACGTGGTGGGGATGAAGATTTTATATGTTCAGTTGAATAGCCTTAATTACTTTTCATGCCATGTTCATGTATTCAGAAGATTGTAAATCGGGGGAGATGAAAATTTACTGGGAGGGGTCCCAGAAAACAAGAGTTTGACTGCAGATCACAGAAGGCAATAACCTGATCCATTGTCTCAATAAAGACCTGTGTTCCCAGTGAAGATTTGGTTCTCTGTTCTGGGTCTCTCGGTCATCAGAGTCCATCCCAGGGCATAAACTATCATATTAAAGGTACACAACAGTCATTTTCTGAGTCATTTTTCAGGGATAAAGGAAATATTTAGGTAGTCATTGGTGTAGCAGAACTGGAAAGTGATTTTTAAGAAAAGTTATTTGTGGTTAAATAACAATAAAACACTGAGCCATTGTGGAAGGATAAGTAAAATATAATAAGAGAAATAAGAATAAAATAGAATAGACAATGGGCATAAAGTATCCAGATTCTTACCTCAACTCTACTGTTGTAATTTTGGAACTTTCCTTCCCTGTGTCTCAAGATTCTTAACTATTAAGGGGAGTTCATTTACTTCAGAACACTTACATGGTTGCCACACTGCTCCAGGCACATTGTTAAATGCAGGGGATAGAAGACAGGGTATTGGCTTGCCCTCTGGGAGCTTACCATCTAGGCATACATGAACAGGCACAAGAGCTGTGGATTTCTAACACTGCGCTTATTTTCTCTCGTCCTCAGAGTTCTGGTAGGTTACCCAGGAGTATAAAATCTTACCTGATTAATAACCTCAAAAGAGGCACTTAATGTTCCACAGCAATAATACTTCCCCTTTGTTTCCCCTTTGGTTTCTTTGAACAAAATCATAGTATGGGAGAACATTTAAGTCCAAACTATGTATCTACTGTGCAAGCTGTTCCAAATGACTAGCTACCTAGTTAGTGACCTATTGTCTGACTTAGGTAGTTATTATGAAGCTTGTTAACCTCAGTAATGAATCCAGGGGTGGTCAGCAAGTTATTTACCATTCCCTTATCCCTGTCTTTTTATTCCTTAAGCTTGTGAAGTACTGACCCTATTAGATAGGTATTTTTTGTCTACTAAATGACCAATAATAATTTATTGCATTTGTTAATATTAGGTTTCCTGATTTGCCAATTAATAGCCATTAATAACATTCATTAGACATTTCGTATTTTTTACCAAGGACTTTAAATGTGTGTTTTTTTCCCTTAAAGCCTTGTGATTACGTGTTTCAACTTCATTTTGTGGACAATAAAACAGAGGCTCAGAAAGACTAACTGACTTAAACAACTCATCTTTGTTTCTTCATAAAATAAGATTTATGGTACCCACCCCATCCTCATGCCATATCATGATTATGAAATAAATCTCATACAAATAAGGCATTTAAAGTCCTTTAAAATCAGTCCAATTTTCATCCCTGTTAGCTGTGTTTATCTTTTCACCAGACTGTATCCTGGAGGGTAAAAATGGATTCTTTGCCATTTCTGGTCTTAGTAGCAAGGATATTGCATAGATGCTGAGCAAGTCATCTTCAGTGATTTTCACAAAAGTTTTAATTTATCAAAGGGACATTTTTGTGCTTATTCTTATTCTTCCCACCCCACTCCCCATTTTTGCTTTTTAGGGATTGAATTGAGGGTATACACTCTTCCACTGAGCTATACCCCACAAGCCCTGTTCTGCATTTTTGTTATTAACGTTAATGCATGGATTTGCCTCTGTTCTTTCTAAGATTTTGTTTTGAGGCAGTTATATAGTATTTTGTGGGCTGGGGATGAAGATAAATTAGGTCAAGTATTTTACTTTGGATGGGTTTAAAATATAGACTGTAAATTCTGGTCATCAGCAGTGGTTCTCAATCAGAGGTGCACAGCAGAACCACTGGGTACTCTGTGGTACACCACACTCAAGTATTTAAGAAACTTTTGGACAATTAGGATGTGCACCCTCAGTTATGAAGGTGAGCTACAGGGTTGGTGCTGTAATGTCATATAGGTACCTGTGTCCTTCATCAGGAACACTGTAGGACTATTGTCTGGGCCTTGTCTTTTATTATCACCATTTTTGGGTGTTAAAGAGAGCATATGTGAAGAAGAGGATCTTAATTCCTGTCCTATAGGCTTGGAATAGAAAACAGACATGCAAAATAGATGGTGAGAGTCTGAGGCTAAGGCAGCATGACATTTACCCCAACATCTTTGCCCCCATCTGCTTATTAGCGTCATTGCATGCAAAGCATGGTAGGATTTTTTTCCAGGATCTATGTCTATGGTTCTAATTTTAGTTTTCTCATCTCTCCAGTTACTTTGTGAATGAGTTCGTGTCTCCTTGTCTTTGGAATGTGAGACTCCCACCCTGAGAGGCTAAGATATTTAGCCACTGTGATGCAGCTGACAGTACTTTGGCAGAAACCCTAAAGAACACCTGTGGCCCCTTCACAGATCTTTTCCCTTTTCTTTAGCCTATACTCTGCCTGGATTTTTATCTGAAACAAACCCCATCACTAGGGATTCAGAGAGTGCAGTCATTGAAAGGGGCTTTAAACTACATTAAAAAAGTAAAGGGAAGCTGCTATTCTGTGGTTAGATTTTTACTTCTGTCCTGTATGTGAACTGGTCATTAGCCTGAGATGTTGCCCAAAGGGATAGACCGCAGGAAAAAAAATCCAGAAACTTTCCGAGGTCATTAAAAAGACAGCTACACACATCTAAGACTCCCTTAGCAAGCAAGCAAGAAGAGGCAGCAATGCCAATCTCTCCCTTCCCCAGTTATTCCTACAAATATCCTCCATGTGAAACTATCAGGTTTTTCTCAGTTTCTCAAATAATGGTAACTTTCAAACAGGTTGAACAAACCTCAATACAAGACATTGAGAAATTCCTTTTTAGCTATTTGGAGACTGAAAACTCTAAATATGCTTCAGTCTTCAAAGCTATCAGGTCCATTTTTGTTGTTGGTGTTGATTTTTGTTTTGCCCTTAGTCTCATTCACATACTAAATTGGGTTTCGATGCTCTACAAATAAGATAGTCACAAAACATTAGCATATGATCATCCTAATGGATTTAATGTGGTAAGTTTAAAATGAGTTTCCTCCACAGGCTCTTCCATTTGAGAATATTTTCAACATTTCCAGCACTATTTAAAATTGAATTTGGTTTAGTTCTTTCTTCTGGGATTTAAAGAAGAAATATTTGCTGTGTGTCAAGATAAAGGTTGTGATGTAAATCACAATTGATTTGCAATCCTACAGATAATTCAAAATGAGATGACTTGGGTACTCTGTACCTACAGACTTTGCATCAGCATTAAAAACAAACGGACAACGCAAATACAGCAAAACCCTCAACAGGACTGAGGGAAGAAAAGGCCAGAAAAAGGGCACAGACCAAGCAGAAAGTGCCCAGACCTCAAAATGTGGTGAACGGTCGATTCATTCAATAAAATAGTATTTCTTGAGTATCTACTATTGGTTAGATATTAGAAGACTGAACTTCTCAAACTTGGTATGCATACTGATGGTATTATGAGACTGTATCCTGGATTGATAGATAGGAGCACAGAATAAACGTGCTGTGTGTTCTGATGAAGTAGGGGTAATAGTGGATTAGATACCAGAAAACTTGGGTCTAGGTGCTTGTCTATGAGGAAAACAATCTTCCTTCTCCTTTCTGAAGCTCAGTATTCTCCACTTTTTCTTTTTTTATCCTCTTTGCCTACTTATTTTTACTTTCTTATTACAAATTGCCTCTTTTCAGCTTGTTTGGACTCTTTCTTGATCCTTAGATTTGACTTCCATAGAAAATAAACAAGGTGGTCATAATTACCACATCAAATTTTAAGGATTTTTTTTTTTTCTGCGGTGCTGGTGATTGAACTCAGGGGCCTCCTGCGTGCTAGGCAAGTAAGTGCTCTACCACTGAGTTACCCTCCCCTACGCCTAACTTTTAAATTTTATTCTAAGACAGGATCTTGATAAATTATCCAGGCTAGCTTTGAACTTGTGCTCTTTCCTGCCTCTGAGTCAGCTTTTTGAATTGGGCATAGTGTGACTGGAGTTGCTGGGCTTATAACTGGGTTGAGCAATTAATTTTGTCCAGAGAAAGCATTAAGATGGGGGAAATGGGGAAAACAGTTACTTGGCTAAACTTTTTATATGGCATTATTGTTACCATATATAGATCACAGGTCTGTGTCTGAATTGGTGGATAGCTGTAGTGGCCTTGTGGAAAAGACTCTGGCCTGGAAATCTGGAGATCTGGAGTTGGTATTGATTCTTGCCCTGCTCAACATATGTGAATTCTTTCTCTGGCCTTATTCTTTATCTGTGAAACAAGGGTGAATTAGAGGCAATATTCTCCCCATTTCTGAGATTATGAGAACCAGCCTTTGTGGAGTCTTTATCTAGGAATACAGTGGATATGTTCTGTTTAATGACTTATGGTCGGTTGCTCATTACTTCCTTTCTCTTTGGCTAACTCGGTGGCATATTTGCTCAGCAGATTGTACATTATGTTTTTATAACATCTTTTTTCACCCTCATATGCGTCCTCTTTACAATTAAGATTAGTTTATTTATACATCAGTCATATGTGAAGTTGATTGGTGGGTATGGTATCTTCTGTCTCCCAGACCTAACCAGCACCTCCCTGCTAAAAAAGGAAAGAGTAACAGAATACTGCTGAGCCGTCCAAGTGCTGAGTGCTTTACTGACTTTAGAGAAAGGAGATTTTTTTTTTTTAAGTTTTCACTTATTGGTAACATACTACTCAAAACTAAATACTCTCAGTCCTTTTAGTGTCCAAGTAATTTAAAAAACAATAACTATCTCTCCCAATCCTGATCATTTGAGATAAAAGAAATGTTGCTTTTTTGCTTCCAGATTAAAGTTATTCAAAGTCTAAGAGTTTCATGGTTAGCAGAATTTCTTGATTATACAAAGAATAAATATAGTAAAATATTTACTAGCCATTAACATGTTTATGAACATAAGTTATAATCAGAAGTACTTGTGATATTATAGTAATTATGGAAAACAAAGTTTGTGGATAAGTGCACTGCTTATAATAACAAAATTTGTCTGGTCACAGACAAATAATGTATTGTAATATGTAAAAAGTGGCCATATTTGAGTGATAGGTGGGTTTTCATTCTCTTTCAGACCTTTTATCAATATTTTATTGCATTTCATTTCAATAAAGCATGTATACACTTGGTATTGGACTCAGTTATAAACCATTAAACAGATTTACTTAAACGTCAGCAGATCTGTTCATGCCTCGTAGTTTCATGCTTTATTCATGACAGACATCAAGAGAATATTTGAGGGGATAACAGTCTTTTTAAATAATGGTTCTGTAGGTTTCACTGTATACTAGGCACTATGCTTTATGTATATTGACTCATTTCATCTTCATAATGACCCAGTAAGGCACTATTACATCCCTGGTTTAGAGATTGGGAATCCCAAACATAGAGAGGGTAAGTAACTTTCCCAGGTCACACAGCTAGTAAGTGGCTGACTGATTTCAGTGTCTAGTGAACATCTGAGGCAGATTTGCGCTAGTCTGGAATGCCAGCCAACCTTCCCTGGTTACTGAAAAACCAACCCAGTTATGTGCATTCAGATTTTATTACCTGCAGGATATCAGTCTCTGCAGGTTTGTGTCACCTAAACCCTGAACCAATAAAAACCAGACTTGGGGGATCACTGGGAAATACTGCTTGCTGTCCTGCTATCCAGTGGGTTCAAGAAAGAACTTAGTACTCTTCTGTGTCTTCAGTGGGCTCTCAACCCCAGGGGCTTCATGCAGCATGGGGCTGCTTCTTTCCTTCCTAACCCTCCCCCTTGAATAGCTGTCCTGCTTATCTGGGGAACTTGGTGATGTGGTAGAAAGACCACAAGACTGGGAATCAGACACATCACTTGAGACTTTTAATCCCTGTCACTTGAGAAAGACATATTTCTGTGCCATTGTTTCCTAATTTGTACAAAGGATCTCTTTCAAAATTAATGGGACAGATAAGGAAAATATATATAAAGAACCAAGAATAAAATTGGTGCTCAGTGATAACTTGTGTTGTTGTTGTTGCTATTGTTGTTACTTGTATTAGCTGATCCTTGGGACTCTTACTTTCTCTGTTTCAGTGTGAGTCTGGGTTCTTGCCTTAAGCTTCCACCATTGTGTTAAACCCTCAGCATAGAGTTAGCTGCTGCTTTTGACATTCACTACACCACTGAATTGAACAGTACTGATGTGTGCTGAGGTTTTTTACCTGATGCTGGAAGCTGCTGCAGCTCTTAACTTTAATACCACATTCTCCCTTCCCCTGTCATTTCCCCTTTACCCTACTTTGACACCAGCTGTGATTAGACTAATGGGTTACATTCCTCCCTACTTTGCACGGCTGACCCCTGCTGTTCTATTTAGTTTTCTTCTTCATCTTGCCCAGTTTGATCTCATACATTTTCCTCTGCTTGGAACCACCTGAATGCCCTGCAGCTGTGGTATACAGTAGTTAAGACACTAGCTTAATCACACTCTAAAAGTTAAGAGTAGTGACATCAATTAATTAATTCACTGACACTTCAATCAGAATTTTACCAATTTGTACTCATCTGGCCTCAAATGGAGTCCAGTTTTCTCAGAAGAGAGAATTTTAATATTATAACAAAAGTTTTGATGTTGTGGCTTAGGTCCAGGACACTGTGTTCACATTGGAAGAATGAGGGCAACTTTCTGTCCTGTTGTTCTACCAGGGGTTCTTAGATTAATGTGTGCATCATGATATTGTGCGTTTGTGAAAGCGCAGATGCTGAGTCCCACCCCCAGAACTCCTGATTCAATAGGTCTGGGGTGGGCCCCAGAGTTGGGCTTTCGACTTGGATCTGGGGTGCTGTGCTGCTTATCTAGGGACCACACTTTGAGAACTACCAGTGCAGAAATTGTCTTGTGCTTGGGCTTTGGAATCTAGACGTGTATTCTGATTATTCAGAAATGTCAGAATAAAGGATCAGGAGTAGCATTCTCACAAGGAAAAGGAGACCACAGCTAGAAACTCATCCCTTGCATTACCCACAACCACACTGGCCAGTTAATTAATATCAAGACCAGGGCTTGTATATCCATTTATCCACTTATCTGCACCAACCACATTGCTTGTTGTGGAGACTAGAAATGAAAAGTGACACCATTTTTTGACCTCACTAAGTCCTCACAAATCAGCTTTTCTTTAAAAACTGATATATAAAAACAGAAACCCGGGAAGAACTAACTGATGGCAATGCTTGTGAAAATGAAACGAAATTGAAATTGACTTTTGCCATTGTATGTTCTGTACAGATTGCTCTGGCTAGGTATAATAGGCCGGAACCAATGAATAGGACAAGTTTCATACCATCTTCTATCACACTGCAAATCAAAACATAATAATGTGGGAATACAGCGAGAAACTATCAATCTGGAAAGTATTGGTCTTTGAACTCACATTTGCAAAGGGGTGGAAATAAAACATGGGAAAAGCATTCCAGGCTGAAGGAACAGTATAAACAAAGGCAGAGAAGCATTGATATGCATGTAGTAACCAGGAAAAGATGAATGAGTTTTTTAATTTATTTATCTAGCAAATACTTGGTGTGCTGAACACCGTACTAAGTATCACAAACAGTAATAGGACAAGATCCTCACCTTCATGATGCACAACAGGCTGGGGATGGAATACAGGAAATGGCAAATCATGAAAGATGGGTTGGAAGCAAACCATAGAAGCCTGTTACAAATTATGTAATGTAGGCAATGATTTCATTTGCCTTTCAAAAATATTAATTAATGTAATCATCTTTTTAAAAATTAGATTCCTAGGGTTTTTTGAATATAATCCTACTTATAAAGCTTCAATTATCCACTAGCTTTTCAAGAACATATCTACTGTGCAAAGCAAAGCATGTCTATGTGCATACGGCCATGGCCACAGGAAAGGCTTGTGATCAGTATTTTACTCTGTGACTTTTGTCAACCTCTACTGCTTACACATTTTCTTTGCTTAATGGAAGAGTATTTTACTTGTGTTCACTTTGGGCTCCTGATTCCCTGAAATTCCAGCATTACAACTTATAGACTGGCATTTTAGGGAAAAGGCCCAAAGAATCTTTTGAAATGTGTCAGGCTTAAAAAAAATTACTCCCTGAACGTCTATAAATGACTACGGAGTCTCAGAATTACAAATGAAAGAACAAAAACTATACAAGTACCTATATTCCTGCACTTTTTTTTCATAGGGTACTGCTCTATGAAATTCTTCTATCCTTAAATATATGAAGGCTTAAGAGATATGTCTGTCCCCCACCTCAATCATGCTACTATACAGAGGCATATTTTTATATTCTGTCTACCTTTCTTTAGAGAAAAGAGAGAAGCTAAAGGAGTAATTTCTGAATCCAATTTTAGACATGATTTTTGTCTGACCTCATCGTATTTAAAACATGGGGCAAGGTTCCTGAGCACTCTAATCCTGTATTTTCATTTCACAATAATGGAGATAATAATAGTATTTATTCATAGAGTTGTTTTGATGATTAGAGTTGTTTTGATGAGATAATATATGAAAGTTATTTGTACATACTACCTAACATTTATTAAGCACTCAATCAAATGTAGCTGTTTTTATTTTAAGTACTGTATCTCAAACTGCCTTATTATATAAAACTTCTGTTTTGAAGTCATAGCCATGGCTTTTGCTGAGTCTGAGTTCAGGTTTGCTTCGTTGTTTAAGTGAGCACAAGCATGACACCTCTAGCAAGGGCCTTCGTGGTAAGTCAGCACAGAGCTGTAAATATGGCAGCCCCACAAATATATGGCTTTTGGATCAAAGTCTTAAAACCATTCCAGGAATACACACCCTGCCAAACTGGATCGGCATAATCATGGCTGAAATCTAGAACAGTGCCTTGTGTAGAGAAGGTCTCAGCCTGGTTGTGAAAGATTTATGAACCAGGTTTTGAAAATGAAGGTCAGCAGGTGACTTTCATCTCATAACCATAGGGAGTGGATAGACAGATGGCAAGGACAGCCTTATCTCTTCTCCGAGCGGCCTCTTTTGATCTTGACTGACCACAGATTCGTGTCTCAGGAAAGATGGCAGGTGTTGGGGACAGGCTGCAGCCTCCTGTGATGCTTGTTCCTTCAGAGATGTGTCTCAAGCCAGATCTGTATAAAAACGGTGCCTCGTGCACAAAACTCAAGGTGATGCCTTCCGTCCCTTCTTTTCTTTTTTTTACTTGTTGCTTTCACAGTTATGGAAAGTGTATTATCAAAGACTGTACTTCCTCATCCCTTCTCCTATTTCTTCCTTATGGAGATAAGCATTGCCTATCTTTTTGACATTACCACCGTATCATAATATTTCTGTCTTAATGCCTCTCAATTTCTCAGCTCTACGTATCATGTCCCACCAAGGAAATGACGTGGTCACCTCACTCCCTTTATGGTATTCTCACTGTGGCACCTGTCCTTTCCCTCTGACCATCTTTCCAGGGCTGAAATGCTGTGATTTTGGTTAGATGGGTATTTAATAGTTATATGACTATGATTATGTAGATAAATCCTCTTCATGACTAAGACAGATTAAATTATGATTGTTATTGTCTTGAGTTTTTGTTTTTCTATAATTATCTTGGATTTTGTTTGCTTGGCTTTCTCCATATGTCTCACCGTGGGGCTCCCTCACAGTTGTCTGACTCTCATCTCATCCAGGTGCATATATTACATCTAGTTAATCTGGCAGTGTGCACTCTTTTCTTCCTATGCCGGATGCCTTGCTTTGACCCTGGGCTCTCCCTCACCATCACCCTGGAAAACTTCTGCAGCTCTCCTTGCTTGGATCTCGTTTCCCTGTACTATCTGTTCACTCCCTTGCTTGGGTGGAATATGTTCTCCAGAAGTTTTCTGATAAAAGAAGTATAGACATATCTTCATCCTTTCTTCGTCTTTGAATGATAATTTGGCTAGGTGTAGAATTTTCCTTCAGAATGTACACTGCACCCCGCAATGTCTTCTTCCAGTTTTGTTATTCTGGTCTGATGTTATTCTGATTCCTTCTTTTTTGCATATGTCTGATTTTTCTTCTCTCTGAAAATTCATAGGACCTGTTCTTTTATCCTCGAGTTCTGAAAATGTATCAGATTTTACTTCCTTGTGGTTTCATTTTCACTGATTATATCGGGTCATAGATGGAGCATTTTGTGAAGTTTTCGGCAGTGGTTCAGACAGCTTCCTCAGCTTAGGCAATACTAGGTGATCAGACTTCAGGGTCATTGGTCTTTACATGAGAGAGAGTCGTGCAAAGAGCTTATGAGAGTTACTGGCTTACAACTACCAAGACCATCTCCAGATAGTTTTCCTTTAAGTTTTAAAATTTTTCAAATTTATTTTTAACTGATACATAAAAATTATATGTAACATAAAATTATACATTTTAATGGGGTGCCATATTTGTGTTTTGATATGTGTATACATTGCATATTGTTTAAATCAGGTTAAGTATATTTGTCAACTCAAATGTTTATCATTTCTTTATGGTGAAAACTTTCCAAAATCCTTTCTTCTACCTTTCTGAAATGTGTAGTATATTGTTGTAGCTATAGTCACTGTACTGTGTAATAGCCCTCCAGGACTTGTGGAACTTTTCTAACTATAACTCAGTATCCACTGATCAACTTTTCTCTATCCCTCTCCCACCCTTAGTTTTCCCGGACTCTGGTAGCTACCATTCCACTCTTAACTTATGTGAGATAGACTTTCTTCAATTTCACATATGAGTGAGATCCTGTGGTTCTTATCTTTCAGTGCCTGGCTTATTTCACTTAACATAATGATCTCTAGTTCCATTTGTGATGCTGCAAATGACAGGAATTCATTCTTTTTTATGGCTGAATAGTATTCCATTCTGCATATGTATCACATTTTCTTTTTCAGTTCATCAGTTTGAGGGACACTTTGTTTCCATTTCCTGGCTATGTGACTAGTGCTGCAATGAACATGGGAGGGCAGATGTCTCTTCAACATACTGATTTCATTTCTTTTGGATGTATACCCAGTAGTGGGATTATAGTATCATATGGTAGTTCTATTTTTAATTTTTTTTGAGGAATCTCCATATGATTTTCCATAATGGCTGTACTAATTTATATTCCCACTGTTGGTGGGAATATAATACATACTTACCAGCACTTGTTATCTTCACTCTTTTTGATAGTAGCCATTCTTACTGAAGTGAGGTGCTGTTTCAATGTTGGTTTTGATTTGTATTTCTCTGACAGTGATATCGAGGATTTTTCTTATGTACCTGTTTCCAGAGAGCTTGTTTGTTTATTTGTTTTGGCCTCAGGGATTTGCCACTGAGCCACATCCTCAGCCCTTTTTGTTTTTCACTGAGTTTCTTCAGGCCTTGCTAAGTTGCTGAGGCTGGCCTTGAACTTAACGATCTTCCTGCCTGAGCCTCCCAAGTCACTGAGATTATAGGTGTGCACCAGCACACCCGGCTTCAGAGAGTTTTTTAAAAAGTTGCCTTTGCCACCTTCATTCTTTATTCTTCCTCGTGGCAGCATCAATTGGACACTTGCCTTGGGCCATGCACATTGCTAGGCACTAGCAAATCGTGATAATGAAAAAAAGACACTTCTGAGCTCCTGAACCTTCCATGCAACCATGGAAGACACAATCCAGTGCCTGAGGTGCAATATGGCGATGTCACCATGTAGATGCTGACCAGTCCTAGAGGCTCTAGGGTGTGGGAGTGATAAAGGCTGCCTTCAAAATTCCTGATTGGAAATGGGTCTCAGCTCTCATTGCTTGACTGAGCAGTAAACTCCCAGAAAAAAATTTTGCTAATTTGTAACTAACAAAGTTAAAAAATTCCTAGCACTGTAATAAATCCTTTAGGGTCAGAGAAACTTTGGAAGTGATTTTTTGCTTCTTCATTTTACCTAGAAAAATTGAGGCTAAGGAAAAAAGTGGCCCCAGACAGAAATTCAGGTTTCTTAATGCCCAAGCTAATGTTCTTTCCACTAAATCATACCGAGCCCTTACCCCAAAGCCCAGTTGTCTGCTAATATAATTAAAAGTTTTAATTAGTGGCTCAGAGTCTCAGAGATCTGGAAGTACCAATTTTAAACACCCCTGAAATTCCTTTAAAAAGCAATGGTTTAAATGAAAGCACTGTACTTTGGACAGAGGATCGATGAACTTGTGAGGCAGGAAGAACTTGCTTCTTTTGACAGTGAGGTGACAGTTGTTGAACTGGAAAAACAGGCTCATTTTATTTGTACAGGTTAGTGCCAATTGAATTTCAATTCATCCAGCAAATTCAGGGGGCAGTTTCCCAAATGAAGCTTTGCTATGCCATTTTGTGATATAGTTTTAAGATGTTTCTATGTTGACATTGTCTTGAAAGCATACAACAGATGTATAAACATAGAATTGAAACATTTTGTAGAGGCGGAGAATGTTTTCAGTGAACACTTCAGAATGCACTGTATTCTGTTAAATGTATGGTTTCATGACTTAATTAACGATTAGCAAATGCCATATTATGGGGAAGCTAAGAACTATGAAGAACACATTATGCGATTGTCAGTTCTTTATCAGTAATATAATACTAGCAGTAATGCATTATTCATTAAAAACTTCAAAGTGATCCTATAATGTCTTCCCAAGTATGTTAACTTTTTATACCCACAAGTACTTAGATTGTAATCTTCTCAGTGACGACATTTTCCTTGGTCCTCCTCTGCTGAGGGGTCTTTCCACATGTGGTCTTTTGAACCTCTCCTGCAGAGTTGATTGCTTTCTAGACTATTCTGTAGCCCCTTCTCTTTTGACTGTCATCATTCTGAAGACAAGGACCACATCTTTCTTCTTTGTCATTTCAGGGACTTAGGATGTATTATATACACAATAGAAAGTTAATTGAGTGGATAAAAATAGAAGCCTTTGATCTAAAATGATATTTATTTCATTTCCATAGCTCTTGCATTACATCCTAGGCAAAAAGTCACTGAAGATTTGGGGGTGACATGCACGCAGCACACATGTCTCAACTTCCCCTTCTTTCTCATTGAAATACCCTCATCTTACCTCACAAGTTCATCTGTAGCCCTCTAAATAATTGATCCTATTCTGCATGATTTAACTTCCGGTTGTACATAGACCCTTATCCCTGAGAAATCTGATTGGGTGTGAAAACCATCTCCTCCATCTTCAGAGAAGAAAATTCTCTGTTGATCCTAAAAAATGAGGAGCCCCTGCCCCATTTCTTCTCTGTTGTTCTCATCTTGCACAATAGAGAGGGGTACAGATCTGCATTATTATCTGTGTACCTGTCTTCGGGTTCTCCTCCTTCCTGTCCGAGCCAGGATGTGCTGAACAATCCCCGCATTCTAGTCTTCAGTTACATCTCTGGAATGACTGGCTCTAGGGTACAGATTGTCCTTCTCAGGACCTTCTCTGAGTGCCAGCAGAGAGACTTTGTATCAGTTCAAAGGCGAGGCGTTTCTGGAGTCTCAACTATCATGACCTCTGTTCTTTAAGATAGCTTGTGATTTCCACTCCTGAGGACTGGGGAGGAGAAAGACGTTTCTATTCCTCTGCTCAAAATGGGGAGTGGAGAGAGGTGGGGAGTGGAGAGAGGTGGGGAGTGAAAGCTTTCCTCATCCTCATGGGTAAGTCACTTTGCTGGACGGGCGTTCAGTTTGTCCTGCCCTTCTTCTCGACAACTCTTTTGTAACCTCTGCCTGAGCTGTTCACCTGGTTATTGTTAAAGTTTTTCAAAATCAGCCTCTATATTCATAAACGCTTCGCAAAGTTAGTAAGGAAGGTCCCTTAGAATCTTGGTTTAATGCAATGCAAATGAAGATTAAGTGCAATAATTCTTTTTTTTTTGACTGTTTATGTCTCTGCTGTAGGTTTAGGTACTGAGAACTGGGTGTCTAGTAAGAGAGCCTGAGTTCAAATATAGCTCTGTAACATGGAGAAGTCACTTTCTAGGCCTGCGCTTATTGTGAGTGGAGGTACGTACAATACCCTGCCTCTGGGCTTTGGGGAAAGATTCAAGGAAACGTACTTTGTAAGCTGTATAGTACTATAAAAAAACTGGAGTTGTTATTAATAGAGATCTGACTATTTCCAATTGTTTCTGCCTGGTCAGTTAGTTCTGGATGAGCAAATCAGTGCGGACAGGGAGGGAGGAAATAGAACGGGGCTGGGAGACCAGTGACCTGGAGTCCACCCTGGTGCTGCTCAGCACTCAGCCACTGACGCGTGACCTTGGCAAAGTGCTTCACCTCATGCGCTTCTGTTGTGTCATCGGTGATATGAAGCAGACTAAAGAAAAGATGATCCAGATACTTACTTCCAGTTTTTGGAGTCTAGATGAGCATCTTATATATTTTTTAAGTGTATCTGTAAGTTTAGATTATTCAATCAGAAGATGTACCAATTTGGGGCCTTAATATTATATTTTGAATTCATAATTTTAAGAAATGATTTTAAAGAAAACATCAAATCTTAATTTTTAAAGCACCAAAAAGGATCCAGTGGAATTTATTCACTCAATTTCTCTATTGTATCTGGAGGAGAAACATGTATATTTAAAGAGAGGCTGAAAAAATAGTGCATGAGAAGTCAATTATATCTTCAACATTGAAAACATATTTTGTTGTGATATATTTTCTAGTTACTTGAAATTTATTTCTTTTCCTTCATTCAAAAACTATAGCACAGTAAGATAATATCTATTTAAGGGATAGTTAATCTAGTGTAGAAACAGCAAGTGATGAAATTAAATAAGGAGGGTAAAGCAAAATTTCAAGACTACAGAGTAAGGAGAGGTCTATTTTGCTGAAGAGATAGAAGGAATGGGAAAAACCCAGCATCTTCAAAATGCTTTGTAGATTACAAATGTTTTACCATATATTTCCTTATTAAAAACTATACAGACTTTGATAGGTAAGAGCAAGATACCATCTTTTGGAAACCAGATTGAAATCCAAAGGAACAAAGCCCAACCATGTAAAGAAATTATTGATAAGACATATTGTTATTTAAAAAATTAAGGTAGGTAGCTATAGTCAACATGAATTTCTTTAAGTTTTGCCTAAAGTGACTTGGACTATTATTTTACCACCACTTTTTAAATGAGAATGCTATGAGAAACTTCCCAAATTATGTAAAGTAGATATTTAAATCCAGGTATATATTCGAGGTGAATTTATCTAATACAGTGACTTGTGATTACAAAACTAGAGAAACCCTCATTCAGTTAGATAACTTTAGTATTATTCACAAGATACAAGATATGAAAGCAACTTAAATATATAGACAGATAAATGGATTAAAAAACTGCAAGATATTTACATAATACTGTTCCATTGTATATATTCAAGTCCTAAAAAAGGAAATCCAGCCATTTGCAACAACAGGGATGAAACTTGAGAACGTTATGCTAAGTAAAATAAGGTAAACACAGAAAGGCAAATACTGCATGATTTCTCTTCTATGTAGACTCTTCAAAAGAAAAAATTCAAATACATAGAAATGCAGAGTAGAATGGTGGTTATCAGGCTATCAGAGACAGTGGGTAGCAATATGCAGGCATAGGTAAAAAGGTGAAAAGTTATACAGGATGAGCAAGCCTAAAGCTCTTGCACAGCATGAAGTCTGTAGTAAATAATATTGTATTGTACACTGGAAATTTTCTAAGAGGATTTAGGTGCTCTTACCAAAAGAAAAAAAAAAGAGTAACTGTAGTAGATGATGGATATATTAATTGTCTTGACTGTAATGATCACTTCAATTTGTATATGTATATCAAAACATCATATTGTATATACATACCTTAGACACACACAATAAAAATTACTAACTTTACAGACAATAAATGTAATCTGCCCATTTTTTAAAATACTTTTACAAAAGAACTGTGTTGTTCAAGTGCAAAATCAGGATTATAATCTGGTCTCCTAGACTGGTTTCCTTGCCAGCATACCACAGCCAGAGTAGAGTGTAAGTAGATTTTCAGTTCATATGGAGATGCCTACAATGGAGTTGTTCTTTGTTTTGCTGATGATACAGTATTTTTCCATGAATGACATCTGAAACAACTGATGCTATGACCAAAGCTACTAGTACTGTCAATACTAACATTGCAAGGGAGTGTGACCTTTGTGGCCTCAAATGCTTTTAATACTATATCTACTTAATTATGTTAAGGGACTTCCAATCATAAAGCAAGGAAATGTGATGGGGAAAAGTCCTTACTTCATCTCTGCTTTATTTTCAGTGACAATGTTTTTGGGAACAAATACGTCTTTAGTTTTTGAATTACTATTATTTTATTATTCTGGAGATTACACTGCATACTTGGCATTACTCTACCATTGAGCTACATCCCCAGCCCTTCGCTGACAGATTTTTAAAAACTGAAATATATCCTTTTATTACAATGCTAAAGGACTCTATTTGGGTTTGTTTTATTGCCAAGTAAAATTCCAATTTTATTCTAGTTGAGCACATTAAATATAGTGAATCTTATATTTCAATAACCATGACTATAATTTTATTTTATTTCATGAAGTATAATTTTCTGCATTTGTGAATATGAGCTTTGGTAATAGTCTATATTAGTTGTATATTTTAAAAGTATTGTATCCATTTTTGAACTCTGCAGTTCGGAAGAACCTAGTAAAAATAGAGTATGCATATGAAATAAACACATTAATGATGGGTTAAGAGAACTGAAGTTGCTTAACCTGAGAAAGAGAGTTCAGGAAGTGTGCTAATTATCACCCTCAGACTGAAGTGCTTCTGTGAGGAGCACTGCAGTAGCCCTTCCACTTGATAAGGAGAGGTTTTGGTCTTCTCTGGTGACAGTGGTGATGGAGTTCACCACTCAGTTCTGTAGTTATCCTTCAGTTCTTTGGAGAGGAGAGCTTCAGACACATTTCTTTTGCAATGACAATGATTTAGGCACGCTTAAGGAACTGACTCAAAGGATGTGGGTATTTCTCACTGGGGTTCCATCCCACAGATGGAGCTGGAAATCTGGAGGGTGCTGAAGGCAAAACTTACATCAAGGTTCTACATCCAGCCTACATCAGGGCTTTTCCATCTTCTGCACTCCTTCTGAATAACTGCTTCATGCTCACCTATGCAATAGATTTGACTAGCCATGACACAAAATTGGGGTGGAAGGTTAAGCTCAGGATACACCTCTTTCCAAGTACTACAAGGGATAGCCTATTCTGTCAGATCTGCGACTTTCTGCCTCTGTAGCTAAGGAAGAATAGACTTGTTGATTGTAAATGATTTGTGGTTAGAAATTATGGAATTTTTGTAATGTGTCCTAGATCATTGTGCTCTTCTGTCATGAGCTAGAAATAAATGTGTAGGAGTGGGTATCTTGCACCCACCATGATTGAACAGTTATTACTTGGAATTTTTCACACTTAGCAGTGGTGTTAATGTCCCACTAGGTATAGCTTTCTGGGACTTATGATCATCACTGACACATTCCTTTCTATGACTTGAATGTGGGTAGGAAAGGGAAGGGCAGATGGATCCAAACAGATTTCCTGGTTATGGAAAACACTAAGGTATGACAAAATGGTAGAGCTGCAAATGGTGTGGATGTTGTTTTGTTCAAACCCTTATCTGACAGATGTAAAACTTGAAGCCAAAAAAAAAAAAAAAAAAAAAAAAAAGACATGGCTGGCATTTGGGCAACAGGCAAGGATTAGAAACAAGAAACAGAAAAAAAAATAAAAAATATATTTGAAAGTTTCAGATGTAAGGACTCATCAGAAAACACCAATGGCAGTTTTTTTAGGGACTAAAACAAAGTTAGCATGCATATTTTTAGACAGAATGAGGGAAGATATCTTTCTCAGGACACATAGTTCCCTTTGCAGCATTAACATAAAAGAACTTTTCTAAGAGGGACACAGGGACTAATATTTTAAAAGGAAGAGAACAATATGAAGAGCTCTCTGAAAGTCTGAGGAACTGTTGACTACTCAAGCATTCTCCCTGGTGTCTCATGGTTTCTCTTTGAAAAATGGGAGAGAGAAATCATCCTCATTGGGGAGAAGATGAAACAACAGTAAGAACTCTGTTTTTATTTGATCATCTGTGGCAAGTATTTAACCCTTTCACATCTCCAGAGAACCAAAGGTAAATTCTAGAGCTGGTCAGAATATTAGAATCCATCATTTCTGCTCAATGTAAGAATTTGAATTAATATTTAACTTTTCATTAAATTTTTGTCTTTTCTCTCCTTCATTTTGGTGGTAAGTAAGCTCTATTGGAATTAAAATCTGTTGAGTCTCCTTTATGCCACTAGGATAGCATCAGACAGGTAAACACTTAGTATACATTTTTGTTTTTATCGTGCGTGAAACAATTGCTGATTTTGTTTTTAGTATTACTTAATGCTAACATTTTGAAGGGACTGAAAATCAGGCATCATTTCCACATTCTACAGTAGGGAATGAGGCTAGGAAAGAGTGCTATATAAATTTTTACAGACATACAGCTGCAGATCATAAACAGGACTTAGACATACCAACTTTCTCAGTTGAGAACACTAAATTTTTGAGTAATGATTTTGTTAGAAGACTCATATTACATATTTCTCATGAGAAGTCACATTATCTGAGATTCAAGTCTTTAGTAAATCCATTATTAGTTAATTAGTGAATGAATTAAAAGATTTATTTAGTCATTCCCCAATATTTCTTGAGACTTTTTGTGTACCAGCTCTGGTCTACAGAGAGCACCAAGTAAAGCCAGCAGTTTCCTGAATCCATGGAGTTTACCTTCTACAGTGGGGGAGAGATTATCAAATAAGTATAACATTTTGTCATGTCTTAAAAACAAAATGTTATGAAAACATTTTGAAAATGATTAGGAAAGAAGGGTAGGGGATACTAGAAGGACTAGGACTCATTTAGAATGTTTCTTAGGTGGGTCATGTCAGGCCTCACTGAAGAGGTGACATTTGGACAAGGACAAGTAGGTAAAGGGCAAGCACTGACCTATCTGAAGGAATAGCATTGCAGGAAGAGGGAACAGCAGTGTAAATACTCAGGTGAGAACTTGCCTGGCTTATTTACTGAGCATCAAGGAAAAAGGGGAAGTCAGGAAAGATAAGAATGTGGAGGTGAAGTTTGGGGAGGTCACGGTACATCTCAATCCCTGTGTCCCACTTCTCCTGACTCATGACTTCCATCCCAGCCAAATCTTAGATGTATAAGGGGACACTCCTGGGATTGCTTAGGCCATCTCTCCCTAATGTAGGATTTTTAATTTTTTTTTAAGTTATATATGGCAGTAGAATCCATTTGATATAATTATACAAACATGGAATATATCTTGTTGTAATTCAAACTCCAGTACCTCTCCAACTCCTGCTCCCTTCCCTCTATTGGTGTTTCTGCCATTTACCCATAGTTTTTTTTTTTTTTTTTTAATTAAATTCTTGTGAAGGTACATGATGGTGAGATTTAATGTAGGGTGTTTTATACCATAGGCAGCTTCTTCAAACAATAATGGAGACTTCTGCTGGGCTTACACAATGAGTACTTCTGGAATTCTGAACTGGGGCTGGGGTTGACTTTTTGTATGTATTACATATGTCTACTGTTGTTGCAATAGCCTCAGATTACTGAGAGAGAGAGAGAGAGAGAGACAGAGAGAGAGAGAGAGAGAGAGAGAGAGAGAGGGAGAGAAATGCAAACGAGTTTGCAAGAAGTGAAATTCTCTCTATCCTGTTTGCAATGTGAGTCTTCAGGATACCTCCAAACAGGTGTAGGTCCAAGCTATGCTTCATTTTAAGAAAGCTATGTGTTTTTCCACAAGGTTACTCAGAGCCCCCTCAGTAACCTTTGGGGATCCATTGAATTGTTAAATCACTGCATTAGCCTGCTGCCTTCTGGAAAGAATTAATCCCATAGCTACTGTCAGTAGAAAAAATCAGCCCTTAGGCTGGGAACCAAGTACAATGAGAACTGAGACACTGGGGAGGTTAGGAAACTCTTTAAAAAGAAGTTTAGATCTTCAGGATGCAGGGGTAAGGAGAAGGAGTAAAAATGCTGTGTTGGAGAGAAATCACCTGTATTTATTATTGCTGATCATAACGCTTTCCTTAATGTATAACAGTTGATAAAGCGTTTCCCTCTCCCTTTCTTCACTCAGTTTCCTCTCCAATCCTATGTGGTTTTGTTACACAAAATGGTAAGAACCAGCATGTCTGTATCATCCCAAAGTTTGTTAGAAATGCCCCACGTACTTCATAAGACCCCTAATTCTTTAAAGCTTAAGATGTGTTGTTATAAGACCTGGAGAACAATCATTTCTATGGTTAACAGTAAGGAAATGGAGGATCCGCATGGTTGGGTGATGAAGCCAAGGTTACCCACTCAGTACTCAGTAGTGGAGTTGAGCCTCATATCCACCCAGGCTTCATGCCCACCCAGGCTTAATGCCTCCTGCTCTAGCAAGTTCATGGCTGCAGTCACTGCAGTCCATAATCCCTTTGTGGCATACCTGCAATGTACTTGCTTTTGAAGGAAAAGCAACCCTTCTCTGAACCCAGATTATTACCTCTTATTTTTTTCCACCAGCTGCAATGGGCTCCTGCCTCATCTGCGTACTAATTCTAGAAACGCAAACACCCTGAAAAACTCTGCAGCTTGGCCCATGTGGAGCTCACAATTAGTGAATCTGATAAGGACTGCTGGCATCAGTCACTTGCTCTGGTCTTCTCTGCAGAAACTTTCTGACTTTACTGCAGGGAACGTGTGCAAATTCAGAACAAGACTACTGAGGAAACACAGCTGGACATTTCAGTGGGTACAAACAGGTTTTTCCCACTCCTGCTTAGTCTTATAGAAAGATGAAGGTTATCCATCTTGATATCACAGAAAAAGGTGCAGAGAGATTTGCATGCTGCCTTTCACCATGACTTACTATAGTCATGGGAATATCAGCATTCCCATTTTCAGAATGTAAAACTATGCCTAGATATCATTTAGATGACACAAAGAAGGTGAGTTCTTGCTAATTGACTTAACAGGTAGATAAATCTGAGTCTCCAGGAAAATCACACTTCATCTATATTTTGGTTGAGGGAAAATTCTAACAGAATTTTTAAAGTGTAACTCATAGATCCTGAACTGTGATTCTTGAAGTAATTCAAGTTCACTAATCTTGGGTTGAATATTCCCGTTTTTTAGTTGTTTGTTCATTGAAAATGAAGTCATCATTTTCCGTGAGCCTGCTATTGCATGAAAGTCATAGCACTAGGTCAGTAGTGAATGAGATCCTCTCTGGGAGTGTTGAATAGAAAGCACACGTGGATCCAAGGTAAACCATGATGGAAGACAAAAGGGCATTCCTTCTCCATGGGCATTCCTCCCCCTCCTCCTGTCCAGAGAATGAAGGCTCGGGGCACTTGAGATCTTTCTGGATAGAAGATAGGTTTGGGGTATCCAGAGTCTGCAGAGTAGAGAAAAAAGTCATGGAAGGGAAGGAGTAATGTAAGACACAAGATGAAAAATGCTACATTTGTATTTAGAGCAGCAAATAACCAATGTATTCAATATGACTTGTAATCTATCAACTCCTTTCCATTTTAATTGTATATATTTAAGTTATACAACATGATATTTTGGTAAACATATACTTACTAAAATGATTGCTACAGTCAATCCAATTAACATATCTATCATCTCACAAAATTATCTTTTGTTGGTTTGCATAAATCACCTAACATCCACTTTTAGCAAATTTGCAGAATACAATATAAATACTAACCATAGCCCTCAGGCTGTCCTTTAAATCTTTAGACTCTTTCATCCTGCATAGATATCAAGTTTTACAATTTGACCTCCATTTCCCCATTCCTTCCCCCACTCACCTCTGGAAATTGTCCTTGTATTCTCTTTCTTCATAAGACCCTACATTTAAGAGAGAGAATGTAGTAGTTTTCTTTCTGTGGCTACATTATTTCACTTTGTATAGTTGCCCAGGTTCATTCATATTGTTGTGAATGGCTGCAAGTGTCACAGATATTTTAAGGCTAATAATATTCCATTGTGTATCTTTATTCATTCATCTATTGATGGACCCTTAGATTGTTCTCATATCTTTGATCTTGTGAATAATGTTTCAACAAAGAGAAGAGTGCAGATATCTTTCATTTACTTTGGGCATTTACTCAGAAGAGGGATCAGTGGGTCACATGGTAGTTCTATTTTTTTCTCATTTCATTAGGTTCATTTTAATAAAGTGTATAGGAGTTTCCAACTCAATTATTCATAAACACTATCAGATACATGAGATAGATCACACCAAGAGTGCAGCAACATAAACCCAATATTCTGCAAATAAGAGGTACTGCGAGAACTGTTAAGATTGACATTGTGGTCCTTCCCCTTCCTTTCCCTTGTTCACAGCTCTTGAGACTCTTTGCACATTGTTGTTTTCTGAGGCTTGATGACCTCAATGCTTCTTACAGAGGGGGAGACCTTCTTATTTCATCGACTCCAAATACTATCAGTGGAGAGAGTTCTGCTTTTCTCCACAGAAAGAACATGGTCCTTGGCCTTTCTTAAATTTGTTTTCTGTTCCCTAGAAACTGACGTTTAATGTGCCCTCATTCAAAGTAATGTCTTGCAGGTCTGGCGGTGTCTGGTCACTACTGACCCTACTCACCAGTCCTTAGGATAAGCCCTACTGAAGTTCTGATTTTAAATGTTTTTCAAAATGGCTGCAGCAATTTGCATCCCCGTGAACAGTGTAGGAGAGATCCCTTTTCTCTACACCCTTGCCAGTGTTTGCCATCTTTTTGTCCTTTTGAGAGTAGCCATCCTAATACTAGGATAATATCTCATTGTGTATTTGATGTGCATTTGCATTTCCCTGATATTTAATTAACTAATGGTATTGAGCAACTTTTCATAGCCTCGTTGGCCATTTTAATGTCTTATGTGGAGAAATTCTAGTAGAGTCCTTTACCTATTGTAAATCAAGTTATTTGATTCTTGCTATTGAGATATATGAGTTTTTAAAAGTGATATGAACTTTTATATGTCCCTGTGTATTCTTCTAGGAGTTGTAAGATTTCAGGTTTTCAGACAGAGACACATCGAGGAAAGAAAATTTCAGACCAATATCCTTAATAAACATTGACGCAAAAATTCTCAACAAAATTTTAGCAAATCGCATACAAAAATATATTAAAAAGATAGTGCACCATGATCAAGTGGGTTTCATCCCAGGGATGCAAGGTTGGTTCAACATCAGGAAATCAATAAATGTCATTCACCATATCAATAGACTTAAAGTCAAGAATCACATGAGCATTTCGATAGATGCAGAAAAAGCATTTGATAAAATACAGCACCCCTTCATGCTCAAAACACTAGAAAAAATAGGGATAGTGGGAACATTCCTTAACATTGTAAAGACCATCTACACTAAGTCCATGGCTAATATCATTCTAAACGGTGAAAAACTGAAAGCATTTCCCCTACAAACTGGAACAAGGCAGGGATGCCCTCTTTCACCACTTCTTTTCAATATCGTCCTTGAAACTCTAGCCAGAGCAATTAGACAGATCAAAGAAATTAAAAGGATACGAATAGGAAAAGAAGAACTCAAACTCTCCCTATTTGCTGATGATATAATTGTATACTTAGAGGAACCAGGAAATTCCACCAGAAAACTTTTAGATCTCATAAGTGATTTCAGTAAAGTAGCGGGATATAAGATCAATGCACATAAATCTAAGGCATTTTTATACATAAGCGATGAATCTTCAGAAAGAGAAATTAGGAAAACTACCCCATTCACAATAGCATCGAAAAAAATAAAATACTTGGGAATCAATCTCACAAAAGAGGTGAAAGACCTCTACAATGAAAACTACAGAACACTAAAGAAAGAAATTAAAGAAAACCTTAGAAGATGGAAAGATCTCCCATGTTCTTGGATAGGAAGAATTAATATTGTCAAAATGGCCATACTACCAAAAGTGCTATACAGATTCAATGCAATTCCAATTAAAATCCCAACGATGTACCTTACAGAAATAGAGCAAGCAATTATGAAATTCATCTGGAAGAATAAAAAACCCAGAATAGCTAAAGCAATCCTTGGCAGAAAGAGTGAAGCAGGGGGTATCGCAATACCAGATCTTCAACTCTACTACAAAGCAATAGTAACAAAAACGGCATGGTATTGGTACCAAAATAGAAAGGTGGATCAATGGTACAGAATAGAGGACATGGACACAAACCCAAATAAATACAATTTTCTCATACTAGACAAAGGGGCCAAAAATATGCAATGGAGAAAAGACAGCGTCTTCAACAAATGGTGCTGGGAGAATTGGAAATCCATATGCAACAGAATGAAACTAAACCCATATCTCTCACCATGCACGAAACTAAACTCAAAATGGATTAAGAACCTCGGAATCAGACCAGAGACCTTGCATCTTATAGAAGAAAAAGTAGGTCCAGAGCTTCAACATGTCGGCTTAGGACCAGACTTCCTCAACAGGACTCCCATAGCACAAGAAATAAAAGCAAGAATCAATAACTGGGATAGATTCAAACTAAAAAGCTTTCTCTCAGCAAAGGAAACTATCAGCAATGCAAAGAAAGAGCCTACAGAGTGGGAGAAAATCTTTGCCAATCATACTTCAGATAGAGCGCTAATCTCCAGAATCTATAAAGAACTCAAAAAACTCTACACCAAGAATGCAAATAATCCAATTGACAAATGGGCTAAGGAAATGAACAGACACTTCACAGAAGAAGATCTACAAGCAATCAACAAACATATGGAAAAATGTTCAACATCTCTAGTAATAAGAGAAATGCAAATCAAAACCACCCTAAGATTCCATCTCACCCCAATTAGAATGGCGATTATCAAGAATACAAGCAACAACAGGTGTTGGCGAGGATGTGGGGAGAAAGGTACACTCATACATTGCTGGTGGGGCTGCAAATTAGAGCAGCCACTCTGGAAACCAGTGTGGAGAGTCTTTAGAAAACTTGGAATGGAACCACCATTTGACCCAGCTATCCTACTCCTTGGCCTATACCCAAAGGACTTAAAATCAGCATATTACAGAGATACAGCCACATCAATGTTCATAGCTGCTCAGTTCACAATAGCCAGATTGTGGAACCAACCTAGATGTCCTTCAATTGATGAATGGATAAAGAAAATGTGGTATATATATACAATGGAATATTACTCAGCCATAAAGAATGATAAAATTATGGCATTTGCAGGCAAATGGATGAAATTGGAGAATATCATGCTAAGTGAGATAAGCCAATCTCAAAAAACCAAAGGACGAATGATATCGCTAATAAGTGGATGATGACACATAATGGGGGTGGGAGGGGTTAGTGTTAGGGTTAGAGTTAGGGTTAGGGAGGAGGGCAAGAATGGAGGAAGGAAGGACTGTATAGAGGGAAAAGGGGTGGGAGGGGTGGGAGGGGTGGGGGAAGGGAGAAAATAACAGAATGAATCAAACAATATTACCCTATGTAAATTTATGATTACACAAATGGTATGCCTTTACGCCATGTACAAACAGAGAAACAACATGTATCCCAATTGTTTACAATTAAAAAAAAAAGAAAAAAGAAAAAAAAAGATTTCAGGTTTTATGCTTAGGTCTTTAATCCATTTGGAGAAGGTTATTGTATATGGCATAGGATTAGAGTTCAATTTCATTCTTTCAGTGTAGATATCCTGTTTTTCCATCACAAGTTTTTAAAAAGAGACTATCCATTCTTTCCCTACTATATCTTCTTGGTGCTCTGGTCAAAAATTAGTTGGCCACATATTATACACCTGGGATTATTTCTGAGCTCTCAATTCTATTTGACTGTTTTGATCTATTTGTTTTCAGGCCAGACACTTTGATTATTATAGCTGTTATTTTAATTTAATTATATTACATTATTTGGAATTAGGACATGTAATACCTCCAACTTTGTCCCTCTACCTCCCAGATTGGTTTGGCAATTCAGAGTCTTTTGTACTTCCATGATAATGTTCTTCAATTTTTCTCATTATTGTTTTGTACTTTTTAGTGTATAAATTTTTCATCTCCTTGGTTAAATTTATTTCTAAATATTTTATTATTTTGATATTTTTGTAAATGGCCTTCTTATTTTATTTTTTTAAAATTATTTATTTGTTTTAAAATTTTTTACAGACTGCAATTTGATTCATTGTACACAAATGGGGTACATCATTTCCTTTATATGGTTGTATACAATATAGATTCATACCATTCGTGTAATCATACATGTACATAGGGTAATGATGTCTGTCTCATTCTACCATTTTTCATACCCACCCTCCCTCTCATTTCCTTCTACATAATCTGAAGTTCCTCCATTCTTCTCTCACTCCCCACATCCCCACCCCCATTATATATCATTCTCCACTTATGAGGGAAAACATTCTGCCTTTGGTTTTTTGGGATTGGCTTGTTTCACTTAGCATGATATTCTCCAATTCCATCCATTTATTTGCAAATGCCATAGTATTATTCTTCTTTATGATTGAATAATATTCCATTATGTATATATACCACAGTTAAAAAATGCAACTGGTTTTTGTATTTTGATTCAGAATATTTCAGTTTTATTGAATACATTTATTAATTTTTATTTAATGTGGAGTCTTTATAGTTTTCTATATATAGTATCATGTCCCCTGCATATAGGGTTAGTTTTACGTTTTTCTTTATAATTTATTTCATTCTGCTTTAGATGCCTTTTATTTCTTTTTCTTGTCGATTGCTTTTGGTAGTTCTTCCACTACTGTGTTGAATAGAAATAGTGAGAGTAGACATCCTTGCCTTATGCCTGGCGGATCTTAGAAAAAAGTTTTCATTACTGCCCACCCCCATTGATTATGATGTTAGTTCATAAATGGCCTGTATCATAATAAGTGAATTTCCTTCTACACCTAAGTTTTGAGAATTTTTATCATAAAAGAATGCTGAACTTTGCCAAATGCTTTTTCTGCAATAAGATGTATTCCATAGGCTGTGGCTATAGCTCAGTAGCAGAGTGTTTGCCCCTCATACATAAGACACTGAGTTCAATCCTTAGCACCAAATAAAAATGAATAAATAAATATATTGTGTCCATCTACAACTAAAATTTTTTTTCAAAGATATATTCCATGATTATATAATTTTATCAAAATTGATTCCATGATATTTGCCAGAAAATAGATGAATCTAAAGACTATTATGCTAAGTGAAATAAGCCAATTCCTTAAAATCAAAGGTTGAATATTCTCTCTGATATGTGGATGCTAACACACAACAATGGGGGAGGGAGAGGAAGAATAGATATTCAGTAGATTAGACAAAGGGAAATGAAGGGAAGGGAGGAGAGATGAGAAGATGAAAGACAGTGGAATGATTCTGTCATAACTTTCCTATGTATATATATGAACAGACCACAGTGAATCTCTGCATCATGTACAATCACAAAACTGGGATCCTAATTGTAATAAGATGTACTCCATGTTTGTAAAATAAGTCAAATTATACTCTATTGTCATATATAACTAAAAAGAACAAAAATAAAAAATAAAAATGGATTCTACTGTCATATATAACTAAAAAGAACCAATATTAAAAGAAGAAGCTGAAAGAGGAATTTATCCACCAAAAAAAGGAGAGAGATCATGTAATTCTTGTATTTCATTTTGTTAATCTGATGTATTGTAATGACTAATTTATCTATGTTGAATAAAACTTGCATTCCAAGGATAAATCTCACTTAGTCATGATGTATAATCTTTTTGGAGTTTAGTTGAATTGGGTTTGCTAATATTTTTTCAAGGAGTTTTTCATTTATGTTAATCAGCGTCATTGGTCTATAGTTTTGTTTTCTTATGGTGTCTTTTACTGGCTTTAGTATCAGGATAATGCTGGCCTCACAAAATGAATTTGGAAGTATTCCCTCTGATTCTATTTTTGTTATTCTGGAATAGACTAAGGAGTAATGTGTCTGTAAAAATAAAAAAAATATTTTAATTAAAAATAAATAAATAATAAAAAAGAAGTATTAGTATTAATTCTTTCAGTGTTTGATAGAATTCAGTCATGAACTCTTCTGGTCTTGGGCTTTTAAAATTGGGAGGCGTTTAAATACTGTATCAAGCTCTTTGTTATCCTTTCAAGCTTTTTATCTCTTCTTGATTCAATCTTGATAGGTTTATATTTTTAGGAATTTAACCATTACCTTTGAGTTATCTAATTTGTTAGAAAATATAATTGTTCATAATCGCCCCTTTTTGCCCTGAGGCATTTAGTTTTGGTGTTATTTTTTGTGCCTTCTCTTAAGTTCAGTTCAGGAGTTATCAATTTTTTTTAATGTTTTCAAAATAGGTAGGAATTTATTGTTATAAATTTCCTCCCTAGAACAACTTTTATTCTATCCATAGTCTTTGGTATGTTTTGTCAACATCTTTATTTTTTCAAGGTATTTCTAAATTTCTGTTTTGATTTATTCTTTGACCTTTTGGTTATTCAGACATGTGCATTAATGTGCACAAATTTTCTAGCTTATCTCTCATTATTAATTTCCAGTGTCATACCACTGTGGTTGTAAAAGACACTTGGTATGGTTTCAGTCTTTTTACATTTTCACACACTTGTTTTGAGACATATGATTTATGTTGTAGAATGCTCTAGGTGTACTTGAGAAGAATGTGTATTCTGCTATTGCTGGATGGAATGCTTTATAAATGTCTGTTAGTTCCATTTGGACCAAAGTGTAGTTCAGGTTTAGTGTTTTCTTACTGATTTTTTTTGTCATGTTTATATCAAATATTTAAGTGCTCTTATGTTGAGTGCCTATATGTTGAGAATTTTATGTCCTTTTCTCATTTTCTTGATGAATTGATCCCTTTATCTTTATGCAGTGAACTTTTTTGTCTGTTTTGATTATTTTTGGCTTAAAGTCTATCTTGTCTGATAAAATTATAGCTACTTCTGTTCTCTTTTTTGTTTCCATTTGCATGGAATATCTTTTTCCTATCTTTCACCCCTTTTTTGTCTTTCAAGGTAAAGTAAGTCTCATATAACCAGCATATATTTGGGAGTCTTATTTTTTTTTAAATCGATTCATTGACTCTATGTCTTTTTATTGGCAAATTTAATCCACTTACATTTAAAGTAATTATTGATGGGTGAAGATTTACTGTTAACATTTTGTTAATTGTTTCCTGGATCCTTTGTTCCTTTCTTCTTCTCTTGCTGTTTTCTTTTGTGATTTGGTAATTTTATATAATGGTATACTTTGATCCCTTTCTCCTTATCTTTTGTATATTTACTATAGGTTTTTGCTTTGTGGCTACTATAATTATTATGTTAAACATCTTGTAATTATGCCAGTTAATTTATACTGATAACAACTTATCTTTGGTTGCATATAAAATTCTTCAGTTTTATACCATCTCCCCTTATATTTTGTATATTTGGATACCATGGTTTACATCCATTTTATATTTTATAACCATTAATAAGCTAATGTAACTTTAAATATTTTTGATAATTTTTGTCTTGACCTTTATACTATAGTCTTAAGTTATTTACATACCACCATTTCAATATTAAAATATTTTGATTTTGATTATACATTTAACTTTTCTAGTAAACTTTATACTTTCATACACTTTTATGTTACTGATGAGCAGACTTTTGCTATAGCCTGAAGAATTCTCTATTATTTCCTGTAAGATAGGTCTGGTGGTAATTAGTTCATTCTGCTTTTCTTTGTGAAAATTTTAATTTTCCCCTCATTTCTGTTTTGCTAGGTAAAGTATTTTTGGTTGATAGTGTTTCTTTCAGCACTTGGAATATAACATCATACTCTCTCCTGGTCTGCAAGTTTTCTGCTGAGAAATGTGTTTATAGCCACATTAAGGTTCCCTTGTATATGATATACTTTTTTTCTCCTGCTGCTTTCAAAATTCTTTGGTTTTAATTTTTGACAGTTTAGTTATAATTTTGACAATTTAGTTATAATAATGTAAAATGGTCAACAGTGTGTTGGGTTAGTATTTGTTAGATTTCTTTGAGCTTCATGTATCACATGAGCTTCATGTATCTCTTTTCTAGGTTTGGGAAGTTTTCAGCTAATATTTTTTTACACAAATGTTCTTGCTATTCTTCTACAGAAGTTCCCATTATACAAAAATTAGCTTATTTGATTACATTCCATAGATAACATAGGACTTTTTTCATTCCTTTTCATTCTATTTTCTCTTTCCTATTCTGATGGGTCTGCATATTCTTCCTTCTGCACAGTCTGGCCTTCTGTTGAATCTCTCTATTGCATTTTGCTGTTTTGTTTGTGTATTTTTCAGGACGGCACTTTGTCTTGTTCTTTTTCATGTTTTCCATCTCTCTGTTGAGCTTCTGGTTGTGTTCTGTATTGTTTTCCTAGTTTTGTTAGGGAAAGGGGTAGGTTCAGTTGCTTACCAATACACAGCTGCAGGTGCTGGAACTGATGGCATGCAATAGCCTGCTGCGGGGATCAGTCTTTGGTGAATGCAATCCTGGACTGGAACACCCATGGAGGCAACAGCCATCCTTTGTTTCCTTTAAATTGAACAAACCTAAATATGACTTTGATTTCTTATCCTTGATAGTAAAATCATTCTCAGTCATTATTCTGACTAACAGGTAGAGTCAAGGCCCTGCCTGAGTCTTATGAGCCTTAGAGCACTTGTGGTCATTGGACACTGTTGTGAAATATGTGCTGTATTTGTCAGGGTTCTCTAGATGAACAGAGTCAACAGGAAGTGTGACTATGAAAAGGGGATTTATTAGGTTGGCTTACATGATCAGAAGCTGGATAGTCCACAATGACTGTCTACAGGCTGGAGAGCTGGAAGAACCAGTAGCTGTGCAGTACAAGATGTGGAAGCCCCAGAACAAGAAAGATCAATGGTGCTACCCTAGTCCAATACTGAAGGCTTATGGAAACTCCCTGGAGAATTACTGGCAGAGTTTACTTTGGAATAGTGAAGAAGTAAGAGTCAGATGATTGAAGCAGCGATCAAGAATCCCTTCAAGAAGAACTGTGCTTACATCTGCTGCTGCTTCCTTGTTCTTCCAACTTTTATTCCATCCAAGCCATCATCCTATTGGACAATGCTGCCCATGCTTAGGGAGGGTCTCCACTTCAGTTGGTTACCCCACATTCCAATCATTCCTAGACACACCCTCATCAACACATCCAGAAGTCATTTAATCATTGGCATCTCTTGATACAATCAAGTTGACATTCAAATTAACCATTACATATGCTATGCATGGGGCATGAAAATCTTTATTGCTATCAAGAGCTGCTCTTTGGTGTTCAGCTGTCCAGGCAATCCATGCAGCCAGAAAGCTGCAGTCCTTCTCCACTCTGCTTCCCTTAATACCCCCGTGCATATGTTGTTCTATGTTGTTCTCAAGGAAAATATTGGTCTCTATCTAGATGTTCTTAAGAGGCATCTTCCCATCTATAGCCCTCATCCCTGATCTCTACATCCTTTCCTTAGTGTATCAAATCTTTTCTAAAAACTGTGTTCTTCAAGTAGCTTCTTTTTTCCTTAGTAAAAGAAATCCCAAGTTAAGGAAATACTAACTCAAATATCCTACTTCAAATAACAAAGGAAAAGAAGAACAAATTTAAGTTAATAGTTTAATAAACAGCACCACCTTTAGAGTCCCTGGGGCATGAGGGAGATGAAGGTAGAATGGTGTTTTCTCAGATAGGATACTTTGTCAGGCTGCAGGAAGGGAGAGTGGTGGGGATAACTTTCTACTGGCTTGGTGGCTTTCCTGACTTAAGATCATAATTGGCTAAAAATTTAGTCTGAATCCCAACTTTCTGACCCTTTTCATTAACTTCATGAACTTGCTTTTTTGTGCCCATTTTCCCCTCTTCCTTCCTCAGAGCAGAAGGTGATTCTCCCTTCATTTCAAGCTTGTCAACCTTTGCCTGGGTCCTGTCACCTCTGGTCCCTGTGGGATGCTGTGTCAACACTTACTTCCAAGACTCTCTTCTGATGACTGGGCTCATCAGGATACTAAAGTCTCTCTACCTATCTACAAGATTAGTAGTAAAAAGTCCTTCTCTTCACCTTCCATCCCTTTCTAGCTTCTGCCTTGCTTTCATCATTCTTCACAAAATCCCTGATTGTGCCACACTGATTTTAGCCCCCAGGGCTAAGGAATGCCTGAGAAACAGCCTGGCTAGTCCCAGCCTTACATACAGATAGTCTCTCCACTCATAGTCTATTCTCCTTGAGAAGCTATTGAGAGCCTTTCTAAGTCTCAAGTCCTTAATTTCAGAAATGATGACAGTGAGGACAACCTTGAAATACTACTGTCAGGATTTAATAAAAATGTAGGTGAATTTTATCACAGTCTTTGCACATAATAGATAGTAAATAAATGGATTTAATAGTAACACTCCCTCTTCCATCCCTTCAGTTTTCCTGGAAAATTTCTGCTCATCCTTAGTACTTTGCCCTCAGTGGGTATGTGCTGTCACCTCCTTCCCTCCCTCCCCTCCCCTCTCCTTCCTCTCTCTTCTCCTAGTGTGGTGTGCTCACACTATGCTCTCATGGCACCTGATACATTGCCTTATGTTTGTTTAATTTTAAGCCTCCTTCTTAACACCATTCTGGGAGAATCTGGACAATAGGAACTGTGCTATAACTTTCATATTTCCATGCCCTGGTTTAAGGACCTGATGTGCTGTGAACATTTAAGTGCTTATTAAATCAATTTCCCAAACCTTTTAATAGTGCTTTCTATGTGCCAGGCACTTTAGAAATATTAACTTGTTAATTCTTATAAAACGCTGTGAGATAGGTACTTTTATGTTTATTCTACAGATGAGGAAACTAAGGCACAGGGAGGCTAAGTTGTCTAAAGCCACAGAGCTAATAAATAGAGGAGCTGAGATTTGAACCAGTCTATATCCCTCTTCTTTTTCTGGGTATAATTCAATCTCCCCTGGGTAATATTATATTCCTTCCCTCCTTAAAGGATTGCAGTGAAAACTATGATAGATACAAGCAAAATTTTGTAAACTATGAACTATTGAATGAATAAGGGAGATGAGTTTCTTGATTTATGCTGAAAGTGTTATAGATACATGTCATGACATGATTAAAATGAGAGCATTATAAAAATAACACTACAGAAATGTGAGGATTACCATTAAAATAGTTTTTGATTTGAAATTACTGAAAGGAGAGATTACTGTTCTTATTTTCTGTTTTGTCAAAGGAAAACAAGAAATGGAAAATAGTTTAACATATGTCGCCTCTGGAGTGTGGCCCCACAGTCATTTTTATGTAAGGATCAATTCACTTGTGAGCAGCTGTTTAGAGCAGATGAACTTCCTAAAATGGCCCTGGAGAGAAAAAAACAAACGGGCAGCTGCTTGACCTTTTTCCAAAGGAAAAAACAAACCCTGATCAGTTGGTCTTGATTGGCATGTTCAGAGTCAAGGAGCTTTTTATCAGTTTCTATAACGAACCGCCCATGATGATTACTCACCGCTCACTAACATACCACAGATCTTCTGGTGGGTCTGATGTGTGCTTCATTTCAGTTCCATTGACAGCTGTGGACAGCACGTGCCCGTGCTGTGTCAGTGGTGACCTATGGGAGAAGCAATTGAAAGTGTTTCTTAGTGTATACACAGATCACCTGTGTCATAGTTATCTGGGAGGGTTGACTCATGCAGGTTGGTGAGACCTAACTGGATCTATTGACTCAGAATCTCTAGGAGGAAATTCTAACAAGTTGAACTGAGAGCAAACACCCCCATGATGACCCTTAGGAAATGAGGACTAAGTACCATGGAGGGGAGACAATGATCTTTCACAGTGTCACAGAAGATGGGGATGACTCTGAAATTTAATTTGACCTTTCCCCCTAAAATTTCAAATTCTCCGTTTTTTTCCTGCTAATTGTGACTAACTAATTGATGTTTATGACTGCATGGGAGTTTGAGGTTGAGTTTGCAACAAAACAAAAAGATATTCTTAAGCCTGTTTTTGCTCAGTTTGCATCAGTGATTTCAATTCTGTTCTCTATGCCTGTAGGAAGGGGGAAAAAGAAGGAATAAATTTTCTGGATGAATAACATTTAAATTGCTTGAGAATGATAAAAATCAGTCTCACAGACTAGTGGTTAAGGATGACATATGAGGTAAAATTCAGTCAACACCTGAATGTAGGCAACTGCTCCCCAGAAATGGTTTTCAAACTTTGCAATAGTTGCTTAATATAGCAAGGAAACATTTATTTTTGAAGCCCTGTTAGGAGGTGCCAGTGAAGATGAGTGTGTCCCCTTTTGACATCATGGGACAGTTTTTCATGTCTTCCTCACACCAGCGTATCTGTGATTTGAAAATGCTGTCAGCAGCTAATCTCTTATAATCATATGACACTCATGCTGCTGCCAAAGCACACCATGGACTTTGAACCAGAGTACTTGTGCAAGCTGTTGGAAGTCCATTCATTTCTTTAAGAACATATGTCAATTTTCATCATGTCCAACAGGTATATTTTATGCAGTACTACGAGTCAAGTCTGACACTGTCTACCTGGAGTCCGCACTGACTCCACAGGTTAAGGATGTAGCTCCAACAAGACAGCTTACTTCAGGTGCCTTCTGCAAGTGTGTGGGGTCCCTCAGGCCCCTTCACTTCTAGCCATGGACTACAAATTCAGTGGGGCATTTCTCATGACCCTTTCGGGTTAAATAATCTACTAGAGCAACTCACAGAGTTCAGGAAAATGCTGTATTTATGATTCTAATTTTATTCTAAAGGATACAATTCAGGATCAGGAAAATGAAGAGTCACATAGGGTGAGGGCTGGGAGGGTCTTGAAGATGGATCTTCATGGAATTCAGGCATGACACTCTTGTGGACCATCAATATGTTACCCAACAAGAGGACCAGAATTTTTATTGTAATTTTTATTAGATAGGCATGATTATTGAATCATTTGCCACAAGAATGAAATCAGTCTCAAGCTTTCCTCCCCTCCTGACCTGTGGCTCAAAACCTCAACCCTCTAATCTTATGGTTAATCTTTCTGGTGGGATTAGCCCCCATCCAGAGTCATTGTCTTAGTTTATACTCAAGTGTGACTCAAGAGCCCAAAAGAAATAACAGATATTCTTATTATATAGGGGCATTCCAAGGGTTAGAACTTCTACCCTAGGAACCCAAGAAGAAGAATAGACAGATTCTTTATTATATAGTACCTTAATTTCTAGAAAGTTGTCTTTCAGATTAAATGTCTCAGGTATTAGATCCACATACAAGATTGGAAGAGAAACAAATCTTAGAAATAATTTAGTCCAAACTTCTCACTTGACAAATGAGGAAACTGAGGTTCAGTGGTGACCTGAGTCCTAGGTCAGTGACTAGGAAAAGTGGAGGACAAACAGGAATCAGAGTCAAGTTAGGTCCCCTGATCTCAGGATTTCTGATGTGGGACCAGGATGGAAAACAACATTGTCTCACAGATCCACATATTCATGTGAGAAACAATGTGGATCAGAGCAAACAGGCTTGGGAGCATGTGCGGGAGCATGTGTGTGTTAAGGGATTACAGTAGAGGATATCAGGCATCTGCTGTTTCACTTGCCAGAATCAGGGCTGCCATGTGGCTGATGAAGGGCTCTCTGGATCACTGCTGGGGAAATTTCTGGAACATAAAACGTGGGACAGGTGTCACTATTTCTCCTGGCCTATGCAAATCTTGACAGGAAAGAAATCAAGAACCTGGATTCTGCCTCTGTTCTGACTCTCAGTTGACTCATGAGAAAATGATGGGAAACAGTCCTAGTTGTCACTGGCTTCACTTCCCCGTTTGTGTAAGGAGGTGGTGGCGGGGATAACATATCACAATTTGGGACAATGTAATGGCTTAAAACATTCTGAGCCTTTTGTGTGTGTGTCGATATGAATGAAAGGCAATGTAAAGAAGACAAATACAGTCATCATATGGCAGCTCTGGGCATGTCCCTTTCCTTCTCTTCAAGATTTAGGGGACCAGACTATTTTTATGACCCTAACCAGCTTTTATCATTGTTCCCTATATTCTGACCCAAAAATCTAGAATAGAGATATTTGCTTAAAGGAGCATTTGGGTAACACTTGGGAAAGAAAAAACTTCAGAAAGATGTCTTCTAGCTAGTTGACTTTTTTTCTTTTTCTTTTGTTTTTCCTCTTCATGTACTTTCTTTATTCATTTCTAAATCTTTCTGGTCAAGGAGAAACTTTGTGAAGTAAGTCTCCCCTGCTGCTAAGCCTTGTCTTTTTTAGAGAAGGGACAAGGAAAGATAAGACCTCTATCTAGCCCTTCTGTCTTGAAGATACCATTCACTCCTTGTCTTCAACTGCCTCTTAGATTCTAGTGGCTTATTCATCTCCAGTCCAGAACTTAATACTGAGCATCAGACCTATAGCACATCAAACTCTATTACTCAAACTCAGCTCTTCTTCTTCTCCCTGGTCACTCTTCTCTATATTTTCTCTACTAGCCAAATGGCACCCCAAATAGGTAATCACTATGGAAACTCAGTCGTCCTTCTGGTATTTCTTTTCTCACCAGGTCTGATTTGGAGGTAACCTTTTGAGCATCTCTAAATTTTGGTATCACATTAGTTCTGCTATCTCAGAACACATCCCACCTTTGCCTTGTCTTGTGACACAGGCCTCCCTCCTTCTGACCTTGTCCCTCCTCTCCCTATCATTTATGCAAGATGCAAATGCCATGCTCTGTTATCTTGAGCCAGGTGACTTGCAGTCAGGAGCAGTATTGAATGAATAAAACGTTTACAAGTGTGTTCTTCAGTTGATCATGTAACTGAACAACAGAACAACTTGATTTGTTTGGCTGAGCCCAGCACCAGATCCTTATTTTCTATCAATAAATTATTTAGCCTAATTTAGAGCAAGCTCCAAATATTCCCATGCTGTGATTTCAGTAGCTCATGATCCTGGTCCTTAAAGGTAGGGATATTTGTTTATAACTATGGGACTATCCTATGACAAACTGACAAACAGTTGGTGCTTAAGTTTTTGTGGACTGAATGAATGCAAGAATGCACTTCCATGTATACTTGAGAGCTAGATGGACCCTCAGAGAAAACCTACTAGAACTCATTCATTTATAAATGTCAACCTGATGGTTAAAAGAGAAAGCCAGTCACGTTGTGAGCCAGCGCTTGTCTGGCAGGCTGTTCTGATGCCTCTCACGTCCCCTGTTGGGTTTCCTGCTGTGCCATCCCTGGTCTTTTCTGTTGCAGAGTGTTTTCTTCTGTCTGCACCAGACCTCACCTCACAGTGTGACCTCTCTGGCTTTCACCATGGAATGACCTGAATAACCCCTGCAATGACCCTTTTATTCATTTCCTCTTCTTGCCATCACCTCCCCAGCAAAGGCCACCTCCTCCTGCTTTCCTGCCAGAGTCCCGGGGCTTGATAGCTGCTCCAGTTCTTTTAACCTCTTCACCCCAGGTCTTGGGCATCGTCCCTGGACTACTTTGATCCATTTCCTCTTTAGCAGTCATCTTGTTTATTCATGTGTTTAGCTATGCCCTGAAACTTCCCAGTCACTCTCCGCTCTCTAATTGTATGCTCAAAATAAGGTTCAGAGCAGTGAAGTGTCCTTCCAGATTTTGCTGAGGGTCCAACAAAACCCCTTCTTTGTCCCTGCTATGTCTATTTCTGCCTTTTAAAAAAAAATTGCTTTCTTAGCACTGAGAGAAAAGTTGCATGGACAAGTTATTTTTTCTAGTGAAGTAAAAAACCTTCAGTATAGAAATCCTTTGCCAACATGAGAGCCGGAGGAAATGTTTGTTTTTGTTATTTTCATCGTTGAAAATGTTATGTTTTACTAGCATGCACACACCTGGTGGAAAAGGGAATGGGGGAGAGAATCTCATGCTCCTCCAGCTCAGGCAGAATTACTCCCTCCTGCTCTGCCACTCTGAGATATCACTCCTCAGATTCCAACTTCTGGAGCCCTGTAGTGTCTGTTGAGCTGACCCCACAATATTGCAGAGCTATCTGGAGAAGCCACAGGAAGCAACCCCAGTAATTTAGAAGTTTTAAATCAACAGGATACTTGGCCTTTAGTTTTTATCCCTATTGGGGTGCATGACTCCCTGTATGAGAAGGTGATTACAACTCTCTTTATGATCTGAAGATGGAGCTGAGCTGCTTATCGTTTAGATCAAGTTCAGCTGTTCTGCTTATCTTCCCATGTTAGCTAGATCTTGTGCACATCTCACACGCCAGCCTCCCTGCTGCTCATATTACCACACAAGGCTGGCTTGCCAGGCCTCTTTTATTCTGCTCCATACCTGTCCTCCTCCAGGAGGCTTCTCCTTATCTATGGATTTCACTCTCACTTAAAAAATACCTAGTCTTCTCCAAATATTGGATCTCAATCACTTGTTCTTAAAAATGTGATCCCCAAACCTGCATCATTAGGCTTACCAGGGAACTTGTTAAGAATGAAAATGCTCAGACTCCACCCTAGACTCCAAATCAGAAACTCTGGGGTTGGCTCAACAATCTGTGATTTAGCAACCTCTCCAGGGGATCCTGAACATACTCATGTTGAAGAACATTGCTCTGGGGTGAAGTCCTCCGCATTTCCCAATGAGCACCATCAAAGGTTCCTTACAGTGGGATCTTATGTAAGAGAAGGAGCCTGGGCTGACTCTCAGGAAGGTCCTGGATTCTGCATCCTGCCATCACACTCACCCTATTTTCATTTATTCTGTAGAGGTTTATAGAGAAAACCCTTGTTTGGTGCAAGGGAGTGTGGTGGGCTTCAGGGAAATTTAAAACATGACTCGGTAAATAGATATCTGAATATGTATGCCATATGTGGGAAAAAGAGAGAGGTTTAAGAGACAGAAACAACTAAACAACTGCAAGGCAGAAAGTGTCGAATGATCTATGAAGAACTGAGAAAGTTAGGGAGTGTTTCATGGTTGGGGCTTGAGGATGTGGGTGAGCTTGCATCATCCACAATGATCATCAAATGCAGGGACAAGAGTAAAAGGCTGAGGAAGGAATAGTGTCTGACTTAAAAAGTTCACAGCGAAGGGGGCAGATGTGACAACAATGATGGCTACTGATGAGGGAAGCAGACTAGCTGGTGTTGAAAAGCATGGACTCTGAAACCAGCTTGGCTTCACTTTCTGCATCAGCCATTTACCGGCTATGTGAATTTGAGTAATTCACTTTACCACTCTCTCTCTACCACAATTTCCTCATCTGTAAAATGGGAATGGTGAAAGTACCTATCTCATAAGGGTTTTGTGCAGATTAGCACATAATAGCTGAAAAACATTTGGAACTGAGCCTGGCATATAATAGCTGGCTCGTGCTAAGTAGGTGTTAGTTATTATTTTATCATTTAGTATTATAGCAACTGTGTAATTGAGTACAATTATACAAGCTAGAAGTGGGTGCTATATTGTACAACTGTTCTTATGATATTTTAATTTTGATGGAGTAGGTTTAGAAGGCATTTAGACAATAAACCCAGCTGGGCTCAGTAAAATTACTTTGCTTTGGTCAGAAATTCAGTTCTAAGACTTAATATGGAAGTGAATCCAAGTTTCCTTATTTGGTAAATGATTTCACATTCAGCTTGCCCCAGACTTAGGGGCCAGTACTGCTTCATTCATAACTTGTGGTCAAGCAGTTCACTTAGGGTATGACCTCTCTGTGAGGTAGGAACATTCTAGAAGCTGTCTCTGCATCACCCATAGGCCTCTGGGTGGGGCTGCTTGCATTAAAAAGCATAATGAATGAGGTCACATTACATCCATTGGTGCCAAGGCATTTTTCTTTGGTGCAGAAGTAGTCTTTAAAAGAATTCCAACTTTAGAGTTTTTTACTTTTTGAAGTCATTTATATCTTCCTGTTACAAGAAGAAAAAGATGATATATTGAACTAGCTAGTGAAATGATTAGAAATATTATGCATAAAGAAATAATTGGAAATGTAGCTCAAAGAGAAAGGAATTCTATTGTCTTGGGCTAGAGCTCTGAGAGCATCATCCTATGTCCTGGAATTTGCTGACATACCCTCCAGATTCTCTCTCTGGCCTCGCATCAGCAGAGCAAGGAATAGAGAGGAGTAGTGAGGTCACCTCAACCCTGAGGTTCACCAGTTATCACAAGTACTGCAGAACTAGGCTCGGTCAAGTCACATGTGGAAAGTGGGGAGCTGATTGTCCTCAGGGCTGTCATATGGTAGGTGAGGAAGGAGTGAGGCCCATTTGGCACATCATCTTTACTGTGTGTTGGGGTTGTGAACTTTTCCTACTATAAAAAGTCAAGTGATCTCTGTGGCACGTGTTTAGGCTGGGGTCTGCAAGGCAGCCTGTCACTGTAGAATGAGCAAATCCAGGATGCATATGAGGGACCTGTAAGACTGGAGAAACACCGTCTTATCTCTTAAACTTACTATAGTTTTCTAGAGTTGCAATTACAAAACACCACAGAGTGACTTAAGACACAAAAATGCATTGACTGACTCTTCTGAAAGTTAGAATCAAGGTGTTGACAGGGTTATTTCCTTCTGAGGTATGTGAGGGAAAATCTATTCCATGGCTCATCCCTGGCTTCATGTGGTCTATTGATAATCTTTGCTGTTCTTTGGTTCTGTGTTTACCTTCATCTTCACATAGTTTTCTCCTTGTATGAGTACTTGTATCAAAATATCCCCTTTTTAAAAGGACACCAATCTTATTGAATTAGGACCCACCCCAATGACCTCATTTTAATTTGATAACCTTTGTGAAGACACAATCTACAAATTTGGTTACCATCTACAAATTTGGTTACATTTTCAGTTAGGCAGGTTTGGACTTCAGCAAATGAATTTTTTTAAACTCACATTTAATAAATCCATTCTAATTCAGTTCCACATACTATAAGATGGAGAGAATCACTTTGAACTATGGACAATAAAATACAAGGCTTGAGGGTGATGCCCATTTCTCCTCTAATTTGCAATAACTTGGACACAGATTTTTGAGTCCTCTTTTCCTTCTGTAGGAAGGTTTCTTTCAACCCTAGTCTTCTAGGATACTATGCTTCTTTGAAGTTCTCCTAACCTGTCCAGGATGTCTTATGTTGGTTAATGTTATCATACCTGTTTAGCTTATAGTGATGTGAACTGGGCCAGGATTCCTTAGCAGAGAATACCACGTGCTCATTACAGTAGGGGAAGAAGAACTGATTGTGCTTTTACTTGAACTGACCTTACCTACCTATGTCAGCCTGAATGATCCTGACTATCTGAGTTTGAGTTTAAGGTTCTGTGGGAGTTTTGACACCAGGGGATTCACTAAGTCTTCACAAGCAGTACAGATTTTGAGCCACACTGCTGTGTTCTCTGATCTGCTTAGCCATCCCTGGATGCCTGAGCAGGGTCTTGAATGCCTCGAGAAGGGTGACTTGCCCACATCTTCGTCGTGAGTCATACTCCCCATCTGGTTTTCATATTTACTAAGTTTAAGTACACTCAGCATTATTTTTCAAGTATTGTGAGTTCACTATCTGCCTGCCTTGGGTAACCCATTTTCATCTGTCTGAACATCAATTTCCTCATCTATGAAATAGACAAGAAAGCCTTCTTTATGTCCCCTTCCTAGTTTGTGAAAATGAATCAGGTAAAACGGTGGATAATGGGCAAAGGACTTTGTGAACAGAGATCATTTACCTTTTTTTTTATCCTTATTGTTTTGAAGTAATAATTAATACCATCTCCTTGTATTCTCAAAAATATCTGAATTTACATAATATATGGTAATCATAAAATTCTCATCTCACGATATAGAGGATTTTAAATTCTGATTTCTTAAATACTCTCACTTAAAAATATTTTAGAAGACTTTTTCATTTGCTCACTTTGAAGGATAGAACAACTACCTTAATATGAGCCTTATACCCATCCCCATTCATACAGTATGTTCCTGCAGCTCTCCCTTTCCTCTCTGTTTTGAAAGACAAGGACTCAGGCCCTTTCCATTTTGAGGACAAAACCACTATCACACTGGTGGACAGATGGTGATATAAAGAATAAAAACATGGGGAGGTTGCAAAGCTTAAGAAAGGATACAGCACTCTTGCAAAGGCCATGGTCTGTACTTCTCTACACACCCTTGCTGTGACAGTAACTGCAAACCCCAGTGACCTGTCCTCTGTGCTCATGCCTGAGGTTAACACATACCACAGGACTTCCCTTCCTTGGACTTTATTTTCTCCCTTGGGAAAAAAAAATGTCTCCATCAAAGACATGTCCTTCAACTAAGACTTCATGGTAAGTTAGATCCTTTCTTTGAATGAGCAGATTGCATTTTTGAGAACTTCCAGAGTGGAAAATATTCATTTGATAGGGTCTTTTCTTCATCTAGCTACATTTTTTTTTTGCTACTATTTTTCTTAAAATTTTAGCACTGAACAGCGACTTCGGGCTCACAAAATCCTCTTTTCCATCCCTCTTACACAATGGAAGAAAATAGGTGCTCAGAGATTAGTAATTGTTCTTTAATTACAGCATATGGGGCTCCTGCCAGGTCTCTAGGTTCCATTTTCTTCCTAAGATACTATTCATAGGCATTCATTTATCATTTTGTCTTTAGACAATGTATTGGATAGGGGTTCAACAATGAATAATGAAATTCTGGATGAATTGTGTAGTTCCTGTGTATTATAAGAGGTGAAATTCCAGGTGGCTTGCCTTTTGCTTCTGTGAATTACAGTGGCCATACTTTGGCATCAGTGCTTACAACATTCACAGTGTTTTGATTTAGTTACAAAGCAACTGACCCAAGTCTATGACATGTGATAATTTGTCACAAGTGTAATTACTACTGCATAAATTGTTTTCAGGGCCAAATGAGATAGGACTTGAAGAACCCTGAATATGAATGTGAATCCCTTAGACTGAGAGGTAGATGGAGAAGAGATCACTCAATGAGAGATGCTGGTCATAAGACACTCAATATTGATATTTGAATGAATTAAGTTAAGGACCAGCAGAATTAGAAAGGTCTCTGGAAGTAATTTTCATGAACATAGGTGATCTGTTGTAATACTTATCTAATATGTTTCTGTTCAATAGTGTTCTTTATGGTTTTCTTGCTGATACCTCAGGCCTCTTTGTGGTTGCTCCTGTTCTGGGGCTCCTCAAGGCAGCCTGCTGTCATGAGCATGCTATCTCTAGAGAGCGAATCAGTGAGGAAAGCAGCTCCTAGTGCTCAGGAAGCCCAGGGAGGTGGATTTACTCATTTCATGGATAAAACCTGCCCTCCTCATCCCCAGTTTCCTATCAAGGCTAGTTTCAAACATCATCTTCTTCCAGCAGGAGGCTTCAAGGGGAAGTGAATGCTCATTCCTTGAAATCACCAGAGCTGTACCTCTTATGTGTACCTCACATGGCAATACAACAGCATTGTACTGTGTTCCAGTATTTTTAAATTTTTTTCCTCTCTCAGTACCTTGCACAGAATCTGGCACGTAGTAGGAACTCCTGAAATGTGCAACCCTAATTGAACTGAGCAGGAGAGATAAGGCAAAGGAACACTGTGGATCAAGGCCAGTACAGTAGATTTTTCCATCTCTTCTCAGTGCCAAGGGTTCCAAACTGCCTTTGCACTGGGGCTGCATATTTCTATGGCCTCAGTGGGTTCCTTGGCTGCAGAAAAGCGCAGCAACTGAAACAAACATTATGTAAATTTAAACAAATTGGTTAATAAAGGGGACAAAGAGAAACCCACACAATCTTTTCTTCCTGTGCTCTTTTTCTTCTAAAGATGCTTGTTTGTGTTATCGCTTCAACAGTTTGGTAAATAACTGAGCCTTCTCACTAATCTGTCCTCTTATGCTTGCAGTGGTAAAATGTGATGATTAGTCATGGGTAAAAGCCATACGCATCCATTCCAAGCTGCTTGGCAATATGTATGCAGGAATTTGAGGTAAATAGAGATGAGTGCCTGGGTATCAACTCAGAATGACAATTTTTATATGTGTACATTCACTTGGAATTTTTAGGTTTGCTCAGACCAAACTTAAAAAAAAAAAGAACATTCTGATCCTGTAGTGATTTATTTATTTATTTTCGGCAGGACATCCATATTTTTTAGTATGTCTATAAAATCCTATGTTACCTCAAAGCATTTGGGAAGTACATGTTGGAGGGATGGCTTGCCTTTGTCATCCTCCCTGAAACCATCCTAGGTTTTTCTCCCAACTCTAGAGTTTTATGAAACAGAAAACCTCTGTATTATTTCCCATCATTGTCATATTCTTTCATTTTATTATAGAAGACTCTTGGATTAGAATTCAAAAGAACTGGGTTCTAGTGCTGACTTATAATGTTGAGTAAACCAGACTTTCTCCTTGGGTCTCAGTTTCTTTACTGGTGAAATAAAGAAATTTGCCTAAGTTCCTAGATATGGTGATCCAAAGGATTGGTCATTGTATTTTAGTCTAGTTTATGATGAAAAATTATTCCTTTAAAATTAGTATCACATGATTTTAGCAGTGAGCATGGACTTGGTTAGCTTCAGATTTCTTTGTTTATATTGGATTTTTTGTTGTGTTTTGTTGTTGTTGGTCAAGAAGCATAAGATAGATTGCTGACTCTGCTACTTCACAACAGCCTTCAGTCTTCCACCTATCTGCAAGATTATTTCCAGTGTGTAAAGGGCTATCCCACTCATCATTTCATGTGATCTTCATGTGGGGATCAGGGATGGTATCTCATGTCTATTTTGCATTATGGGAACGAGTTGAAGCCCCAGGCTTGCCACAAAACAGACAACTGGTAAGTGGTGAAGGATTTGGATTGACTTCTGATTGCAGGAAACTCATGATACAGAACATAAGTAATTCATGGAATTTCCATTGAAAGCCACACTAACTTTTTATGTTTAATAATTGATTTATTTGGATTCTCTTTTCCTAATGCAGAAGAAATAGTAAATGGATCGTAGTCTCAAAGGAATCTCTAATGCTTTACCTGATTCCCTATCCACCACTTTGTCTCATGTGATACATCTACTCTACGACTAGAGAGATTTTTTTTTCTAAAGCACAAAAATAATCACATCACTCTCTTTTTCCTACAGTCTTCTTGGAATCTCTGCAGGATCATCTAAATTCCCTTACTTGGTATATAAAACCATTCATAAGGTGACCTTTGCATTCCTCAACAGCCCCTTCCTTCCCAGACCCTCCATTTATTTGCTTCAAGTCTATTTATACACTGATGACATTCCAGTTTCTGCATTAGGATGGAAACTGAGAAATGAGAGAGACAGGTGATTCCCAGTCTGATCTAACCATCTGCAATCCAGGTGAGCCAAAAGTCCTGAGTTTGACAGTGCTCAGCTAAAATCACCCTCCTATTCATCCATCCTCCTCTTCCTTGATAAGACCTAATCACCTTCAGATCTCAATCTCTATCCCCTATATGAAGTCTTCTCTTGAGTCTCAAGGAGAATCAAACTTAACTATCCTTTTGGCCCCCATTATATTTTCCATATGCCTGCATATACATGCACAAATAATGTTTTAAACATTCTCATTGGTGTTTGAGGCTGTAGACTCCTTGAAGGCAGGGAATTCATTAAACATTTATTCAGTGCTTTATTCATCTGTGAGTCAAAGTACTGCACCCCCAACAAACCTTTGCTCGGGAACACAAGTCCATTCATTGTGCTCATATTACTTTTAGAAAGGTTGATCTACCTATAGATATATCTCCATGGATACATATACATCATATGACCTTTCATTGTGTATTACTTATAGTATTTACATCATCACCACCATTATTTTAAAAATAATATTGTTTTTAAAGATTGTTCATACATTGTTACTTTTCAAACTTTTTGGTCTCAGGAGAACAATGCACTTTAAAATTACTGAGAATTTCAAGGAGTTTTTGTTTATGTTTGTTATATCTATTGATATTACCTTAACAGAAATTAAAATTGAAATTTTAAAATGGTGATTAAGACATTTCAAAATAAGTTATAAAGTAACTGATTACATGCCAAAATAAATAACATATTTTTATTAAAATAGCTATATTTTAAGATAAAATATTAGGGTAAAGTACAGCATTTTTACAAATATCTTTTAATGTTTGGCTTAATAGAAAATAGCTGAAATTCTCATGTCTGCTCCTGTATTCAATCTATGATAAATATTATGTTGGTCAAAGAATATTAAGAAATCCAGCCTCACAGAGAGATAAAGTTGGAAAATACAGGAGTATTTTAATAGTCCTTTCAAATAATTATATATATTCTACATTAATACTATAATGAAACTCAACAAATGATGTCAGAGTACACAGTAGATACTTACTCAATGTCTAAATGATGAATGAATGATATTACATAACATTTTTAGTTATAAGAAGTAATGAATCACATTATTTTTTGCCTACACATAAACTTGTTTTGAGTGAGAAAGTATCATGCTATTGTTTGTCTATTGATCCACCAATGTTTTATCTATGCCATTGTATTCTCCTTTTACCTCCAATCTACCATCATCAATCATATAGTTGGCATATTCTAAATAATTACTGTTGGTTTGACTATTGAGCAAAATTCAGTGAGGTTGAAGAAAATTGTGGCGTCTGCTGCAGGTCATTTTATGCTGGACTGTCAGGATGTTCCCACTGATCACCCACCTTAGGGGGAGCCTCTACCTTTCTTAATTTTCTCAGATATAAATAAAGGCTTTGAATTTGAAGACCTCCAGGGTGACTTATGGCTTTAATAGATTATCTTCTTACTCATAATTACAATCATAAGTCCAAATCCCCTGTTCTATGAAAACTGAGTGAGTCCTATGTTTCATAACAGCACTTATTTGTAATTTATTTTTAGAGTGTCAAAAGAGGAGTCGTAACACTTGTATTTGTTCAGTTTACATCTGGAGAAATGACTTGTACGGTGCTGGGAAGAAAGCTTGTAAACCCTCCTTGAAATATTCTGACTGCAAATGAGCACCCACCCCACCCGTATTTCTAGCGATTTGAAAGTGATAGCAAAGATGACAAACTCTTTGCTGCTTTCTAGAAAAAGTTCACAGAGTGAAAATGAATTCCTAAATTAAGCAAAACTGAATAAAACTGAGTAGAAAGCACATATAAATATCAGACCTTTAACTGATAATGGACTAGAAAGATATTCACTAAATACTAATGGCTCAGTGGTAGAGCACTTGCCTAACATGCAGGAGGCCCTGAGTTCCTTCCCAGCACCAGAGAGGAAAAAAGAAAAAAATGTATTTGAAATGACAAAATGACTCAGTCTGGCTTCCTTTTTCTTATGTTCACTTTATTATCAAATTGACAGCTCATGTTTGGGGTTCTTTTATTTTTTTAAAAAATGCTTTTGTCTTCCATTTCACAGGCAGCCTATCTTGGTTTTGTTTTAATTGCATGGGAATTTGAAGATGATTTCCTAGTGGCATTAGAATTTGATGTATGAACTTAACCAAAACAAAGTAACTAACAAAGCCCACCAGGGCCTTTGATAATGAATTCAATTTGATCATTAACCTGTTGGGTCTTCTCAATGAAAGGCTTCTAACGCAATTAATTAAGTTGAATTTCCTGAACCAAAAAGTGTGTCCTGGGTGCTGGTCAGAGCTGCTGAGACAGTACACCAAGCACACGCTATTGTTATTATCATCTATGGCACTGGCATGGCATCTGGTCTCCCATTTGGCTAATCCCATTTTGGCTTATCTTCATTTCTCGCCCCTTTTCTATGTTTGTTTTATGAACCATGAATAAGTCCATGAATTTTTCTTACTAGTCAACTTTGGGATACTGTAAAGAAGAACTGTATCTTATTTATTTTCCTACCCCAGTACTAGAACACGGAATGCTTTCTGAAAATATTTCATAACTACCAGGATTTCAATAAAATCTCAAACTTTTTGGTATTGAAATCATGTTTCTGATTACCCTTAGATAAACTATGGTCCTGATTTTGTTTGATTTTTAGAATTAATGCACTAAAAATCTCACTGAATTCCAGATGGAGTTTCTGAATAATTCATTCTGATTCTTTATAATTTTCTGACTTTTCTAGTTTTTCTGTACCAGATGAGTTTTACGTATTTGGATGAAAACTAAATGTTACTAAAATTTTAGAAGGGAGACATTTAAATTTGTAGTAGATTCTTTATTTTTTTTTTGTCATTGCGTTCTTTTTTATTGGTACCTATTAATCATACAGCATAGTGGGTTTCATTGTGGCATATTTGTACAAGCACATAGCATATCTTGGATCAATTTTGCTCCACATGACCTTCCCTTATCCTCTCTGCCTATCCTCTTCCTCTACAAGTCTTCCTTCTACATTTGTGATGTCCCTTTTTCCTTCCTCTAGCTTCCACATGTGATAGAAAACATGCAATACTTGTCCTTCTGAGTCTGACTTAATCACTTAACAGAATGCTTTCCTGTTTCATCCATTTTCCTGCAAATGATGTAGTTTCATTCTTCTTCTTTTTTTATTCATTGTACAGAAGAAATAATAAATGATCAAACTATATGTGACTGGGTTTTGGTGATTTAAAAGTCCTTTTTGTATAAATTGAGGAAATAAAGCTGGTGTTAGTTTTAGGGCTGTGATCTAAGACTTAAAATCAGAAGCTATGTGTGGTCCAGAATAACCATGGGGGATGATTTCAACCTCTTGGCATGCATGTGGCTTTTTTAAAACAAGAAATGCTCACACTCAGAGCTCAGTTCTAATACTTGTGTCATTCACATAGTGCTAAATTTATTGGATTATAACAGCTCTTCATCTTACCATGAAGATGTCTTTTTATATCTCATAATGGATTTATGCGGTTGGCACAAAATGAAATGTTAAGATGTGTTACAGTAAGGAGGACATTGGATTAACTTCAAAATTTCAGTGATACTTTCTCTTCCAGTGTGTCTTGAGAAAAGTGGGGCATTGCTATCTGTCTTCACATCCATGAACCCAGAACTGTCTTTATCTCTTATTAGTGGTGGGAATCAAAGCAACTCATGTGACTATTCTGACCCTCAGTGGCTGCCTATCTTACATCACAGGGTTATTATTACCTGCTGGTCTATCTAGTAGGGTTATAAAATGGGCAAGAAAATGATACATTAGTTGCATAAAATAGAAGAAGTGAATGTTGTCACCAATATTGTAGATTCTGTACATATGGCTAAGGTGAAATCCTTGGAAACAAGCTGAAAAAAAATTTTTTTTTTTCCTGTAGCATTTCTTCTGCCAAAAGTATATATTGATTGCAGCTGGAAAGAAACCATTCTGAAAGGGAAAGTAATGTTGAATAGGAGTCAAAGCCTGCTACTATTAGACAGCTTGAATGTTTCTTTATGCTTAATGATAATAATAATTTAACTCCTAAGTGGATTTTCTGACAGGAGAGCCCACTAAATCAGGAAAGCTATAAATTGCTTCAAGGCTACCTTTAGGGTAATATCCAGGAAGGGGAAAATGGGATTGGGTCAGTGTGTTTGGCTGAGACTTTTCATCTGCTTCCAGGTCTGTAGGATGTGAAAGACATGAGAACACAACATCCATAAGCCTTAGGCCACTTTTATTGATCTACTATGTGCTGCACTCTATAGGAGGTGTTTTGGCAAAAGTATTACATTGGACCTTCAGAACAAGTCTGTGAGACAAACACAGTTGAACTATGAATACATTTAGGAACACTGATGGCTCCAATTATGACATTCCTTTAGTTTTGTTCAGGTCTTGTAATTATAATCTAGTAAGGTCCCTACCTCCCACCCCTGCTCACCAAGCTGCTTAAGATTATATTAGGAACTTTGCATTTACAAAGTACTTCCAAACACATTACATTATGTGGCTGCTACTTTCTCCAGCTCTGACCTTTCCAAGTCATGTTTGCATGTGGCTTCCTTCTGAATTGTGGGAAACACTTGAAAAGAACACTGAGAACTAGGGCTTTGGTCTTGCCTTGTTACCTGAAGTTCTGAAAGACAAGGGGGTCCCATCTAGAAGAATCCAGAGGAGAATCAAGTCTCTTAAGGATCTTTGGAGATAGAAAGTTCTAAACTGATATGTTATTGGTACATTTGTTGAGGTCATTATTTAATTAAAAACTGTACTTATGACTTATTTTTTCAGGTGGTAAATAGAACTCTGACTATAAAATGGAAAAGACTTAAAATGAAAGTTTGATCTTAGTCTATAAGGCAAATGATACTTAGAAACAAAAAAGAAGCAGATTTTAAAATTTGAATTAGTTGTAAAATTCCTAGCTTCAGGCTTTGATCTATATAGAAATGGGAACGAAATTTGGAGTATCTTTTATAGCATCTGAATTCTTGTGAGGACTCAGGTTGGTCTATCTTAGAGTCTGAATGCCAATACATGAACATCTTGCCTTGGAAAACTAACGTACTGGAGACTCACTCCAAACTAGGTAGCTTTTGAGTAAGTCAATGGGAAAGATCATTTTTGAGGGTTAATTAGTGAAATGGCTATTGTAGTTGTTGATGTTTTTGGAGGCTATTAAGTTGGATTTTGCAGTAATTTAAATCTGTGAAAATGAATTTGAAATGAAAATGAATGACAGAAATAAGGTAACACAGGAGAATGCTTAGCCTTGCTCAGACAAACCTGTCGTAAATGAGACAAAGATATCACATTTGTCCACCTCTGGAGGATAAAGACAGCATGTATTTTGAGATATTTAATTAGAAGTTGTTGTGCTTCTTTTTGTGAGGTCAGTTGCTACTTCTCCAGGAAAGGTGACCTTGAGGCTACTTTCTTCTTTGTCTGATCTTTCCTTTGCTTTCCTTCCACTCTTCCTCTTGAACAAACCCTGGTGATGGAAGACTGTGGAATAGAAAACAGTCAAATTGAATTGGATGCAGTAGGGAATCAGCAGGATTTTTCATTAGGGAGAGGGATTTGTTGAATTTTGAAAACTTCTTGAAGTAGCATTTTTATGGCAAGATTGAATGACTTGCCTGAACTGGTCTGTGTCTTGAGTGCAGAGAACCTAAGTAAACCACCATGTTTGGTTCTCATGTTTTGAGTAGAAGGGGGTTGAACCTGAACATTTCAGTCATTTTACTTGCTAGGATGATGACATTTCACCTTGAACATGGTAATAGACTCAGTCTTCAACTCAGCAATTCCTTCATTTGTTTTTTGTTACTTCTAATTCACTGTTAAAACTTGTTCTTTTGGAATAAAAATTATTTGTTAGAATAAATCTAAAACCTTTGCTGCTTTTATGATCTTTAATTTCACACCTTTTTATGTTTTCTGATTATTAGAGGATTTCTTCCTTACATCAGTGATTTGATTTTCTCGTAATGCCAATTTTGTTCTTTTGGCTATTTAATGTGGAATCAATTGGGCTATTGTTATACTGTTACCCTGCCATTCTCAGGTCCTTTAATATTTTCAGAACATATTTCTGTAATTAATATTTTTATCTCATCATTCATCCCTTACCTTAGTGTTATGGTTTGGATGTGAGGTGTCCTCCAAAAGCAGGAGGAGAAATGTTTGGGTTGTAAGAGTCTTAACCCAATCAGTGAATTAATCCCTGGTGGGATTAATTGAAATGGTAGGGTGTGGCTGGAGGAGGTGGGCATTGGGACGTGGATATGGGATATATATTTTGTATATGGAGAGTGGAGTCCCTCTCTCTGCTTCCTGATGATGGCCAGCTGCTTCCCTCTGCCACACTCTTCCACCATGATTTTCTTTGTCACTTGAGCCCCAAGGAATGGAGCCAGCCTTCTATAGACTAAGACCTCTGAAACTGTGAGCCCTCAAATAAACTATTCCTCCTGTACAGTTGTGCTGGTTGGGTCATTTAGTTACAGCAGCAAAGTAGCTGACTGAAACACCTAGGAAGTCCACTCTGTCATGTATTTACTTGAGAGCCCAGAGCATGCATGCCCCAATTTTTCTTTTCTTTTTCTTCTAAAGTTAAATCTTTTGTTTGTTTTGGTTTTGTTTTTAAAAGCCTATGATTTTCTCTTCAGAGAAAACTTCATCTTCAGAGCAACTTCCCCTTTTTCAAATTTTGTAGCATGTGTTACACTGTACTGTTTTTGACCACACCCCTTCTTTACTACTCCCTGAGCATAGTTCCAAGTCTGGACTTTCCCAAAACGTTTATGTTTTCTCTTATTCCCCAATAACTTACATATGGGTGTACCAGATTTGGACAAAGCTCTTTACTATTGTTTAGAAAGTCAGTTAGTATGGCTCTGCCTAAATAAAAAAATCTTTTCTCCTGCCAATGTCTGGTTCTTGGGTTGTGATAAAGAGAATTTCCCCCTTTTTGATGTGAAATAAATTTTAATTCTCATTTTTCCAGAAACAGAGTATACCATGGCCAGGGTTCTTCATTAGTATCTACTGCTCAGTTTGTGTTTCTTCTTATCTGTCATTTCTACACCACTGGGCCTTGCGGTTTTCACACTTTCATTAGAGGGGTCTACTCATAGTGCTTTGGGGAAAAAGCAAATGCCACTTTGACTGGTTTGGCAAACCATTTCCTTGTGGGGAGGCGGAAGCCAGGTTTCTTACCTGTGTGTCTGTGTTATGGAGCTGTATGGTAGAGTCACAGATAGCTTCTACTGCTTTTCTATCTCTGGGTACATACACGGCAGCTAAGGATGAGACTACACACTCATCTCACATAGATGAAGGTGGCTTTCTCTCAGGTACTGAAAAAGTGTTGCTAGATGTTATTAGTTTATATTTAGATATTATTTTCTGTTGAAATATCAGGTCATATATTGTTTCTTTTTGTGTTTTCAATGAGACATGGAGAGAAAAATTGAAGTGCTGTAAGATGTGCCAACACTTCATTCCTAGGGTGTCACACTAATGTATTGCCACAAATGTACTTTTGATAGCTATAATTTCTTGGAGTTCTTGTAGAAGAAAAGATATTTATTTTTTTAGCTCATGTTTCCCTATCAGTGGAAACCTAGCAATCTCATAATAAATTTTAAGCCTGTTTTGTCACATCTCATGGTCCATTGAAGGTAAATGAAAAGGCAGCTCAACATCCTGGATAGACCACCAATCTCCGGAAAGTATGAATCGAGTATGACTTTGCATCATAAATACTTTGAAAAGGACCTGGTACCTGTATTTCTAGAATATTCCAAATTATGGTTTCTGCAGAGCAAGTGCAAAGACCTGTGAAGATCATAAGGGAGAACTCAGCCACATTTTCACTCACTGTATCTTCAGCCCCTATTGGATAACTATTTTGATATGAAAGCAGTGAGGTTTTTTTCTTTAACGAAACCAGTACTTTCATATTAAATCTTCCATAAATTATTTTTTTTTGAAAACTCAATTACATAAAACTATGGTTTAAAAGAAAAACAGTTTTAAAAAAATCTCTTCTCAAAATAACCCTTTATTTTCCAAATAAGCCAAATGCCCAGATTTCAAAAGGAGAGCTCATAACCCTAAATTTTCATTTATTAGTTCTCTTGCTCCAAACTGTTTTATTCTGCTTTTCATGATGATCTTAGTGCAAAGGCTGCAGTTTGCTCAGCCTCAAAGTCATGCAGAATGTGATGAAAGTGCTAGTAGCAGCATTTAGGTACCCGAGGGAACATTCTTGCAAACCAGCAGCGGATCTTGGTTGAGAGAGGCAAGCACTGAGCCACAGAGGCAATGCAGTACTCTGACATGCCAAGTTCTGGGTACTTGACCACTGGCAGGTTCAGTATCCACTTTCTGCTTGCCATGGTATGGACTCAGTTCATCACCTATTTTGTTTACATGAAACTATGAGGGAAAGCTAGGTAAATGTGATAATTTAGCAATGGACTGATTAATTATTTAGCAGATTTTCATGGGTTTTCTATGATTTTCAAGAATCACTGATGTATCCTGTTGTGTTTTGTCCTAGCTAAACCTCACAACATTGCTGTGAATACCTCATTTTGCATCTGCAATTGCAAAGTGCCGATAAGAGTCCTTTCCATTCTCCAAAGGAGCAATGAAAGAATGAAAAGAACACAAAATGGTCTCATGGGCCTCATTGGAGAAACACAGTTTTCCCTGAAGTAAAAGAGCTTTTGGAACTTCATATTACCTTGCCATATTTATTACTTGTGAATTTTTTATTAGTATTTGATCCTTTTGCAATTTAAGCATGGGGAGCTTTGTTCTTAAAAACATTGTTGAGATTATGTCTCGGACACATGGTCCTATTGATAAATCAGGGCATAAATATCAATAGACATACAGAGCTTGGTGGAAGCATAACACAACATCTCATTATAATACAAGACAAATGTGGGATTTTCTAAATTATGACAATTAAAATACCTACTATTGTGATATTTTATGAGTCTGAAGATCAGAGATCAAACACACTCAGCTGAGTGGAAATCAACTGCAAACCAGGAAAAAAAGCCGAAAGGAATTCAAAGCAGATTAAAGTGATACCCTGAAGCCTATATATTTCCTTCCAACCTCTCCCCGACACTATGGGAGTTTCTTTTTGGATCTTATTTTAGGTACATTTCTAATGACCCTGTGATCTCTTTGTTAATTCCACAAAAGACTGGAAGCATCTGAAATTAGGCTGGCTATAGTTCAAAGAGATAGTTCTAATTTTACCAGAAAAGACAGAGAAACAAAAGTGACAAAAATCATACAGCAGAACGAAAAGCATTGGGACCATCTAGATAAGAGAGGAAGCCCTGCACATTGCATTGGCTCCAGAGGACATTGCAGTACAGGGTTTTTATGATAACCACCTTGGCATAGTAAGAAAATATTAAATTATGTTCAATAGGGTGTACTGGGTAAAGCACATAAATACATAGTACATGGAAGCATATATCATATTGGAAGCATTCTGTGCAAAAATATTATTGTTTTTATGAATGTAGAAAAATAAGCTCGTCTTAAATTACTAGAGAGCATAGGAATCCAGAATAGCAACCATTTCATGATTATACATTAAGCCTCCTGTGGTCAGTATGCCCTAAGACCCTTGGTGACCAGGACAAGGAATTTTATCTCTCATAGCCTTAGGGGTTCTTTTCTGTAAAATGATTATAATAACTTTATCCCTCACAGGAGTGTTGTGTGGATTCAATAACACTATCTTTCAAGCTGAGATCAGTGAAACACACCGATAATATAATCCCAGTGACTCTGGAGGCTGAGGCAAGAGGATCACAAGTTTGAGGCCAGCCTGATCAACTTAGCAAGACCTTGTCTCAAAATAGAAAATAAAAAGGCCTGGGGATGTAGCTTAGTGGTAAAGCCCCCCTGGGTTCAATCCCCAGTACAAATAGTAATAATAACAACAACAACAACAACAACAACAACAACTTTTAAAGCTTTTTACATCATGCCTGCCAAATAGTGTACATTTAATAATTGTGCTGTTACTCATATCAAGCATTCTGTGAACAAGGAAATACATTAGAAACTGACTAGTGCCAACAGTTATTGATGATCATGTATCACATTTTTATGAACCTGTACACATTGGTAATTTCTTTCTGGGTACTATGAAAAATATTACCTGAACTAAAAGACATGAGCACTGGAGAGATTTTACTATAACCTTAAAGTCACTGCACCTGTTACTAGATTTCTTGGGGACAAGTTCCTTGTTCTGAAGGTGAGAGGCTTCTGTACATTGCAGAAGTTGTTTGGCAGCAACTGTGACCTCTTCCCATTAGATGCCAGTAGCACCTCCCTAAACCCCAGTTGTAACAACTGGAAGTGGCTTTAGAAGTTGGCAAATGTCCCTGAAGGGCAAAATCACCCCACTGAGAACTAGTGTACTAGAGAAACCAATGTGTTACTATGTAGTGTAGAGTTTTAATAAGTTAATTTTGAGTGTTTTAAAATTCTTGTTCCCTTGTTCTATATGGTTTTGAGGACATGTATCTACTTTTTGGCAATTATCTCTGTGTGTGCATTTTACCATTACAATTTAGATCTTCTTTATAGAAGGAGAGTAAGAAAGGATTTGAATGAAACATTGCATCTCATGCAGCCTTTTGAGAATGAGGCTTCCCAAGTGAGCTTCAGTCACCAATTTTATGGATGGCATTAAATTAATCAATTTGCATTTATTAAATATATGCCTTTTAAATGTCCTATACCAGATAATGCAAGGGATAGAACTGTTTTTTCTTGAATCACCCGAATATGGAACTTTCTTTTCTGATGTGCAACATTTCTTCTCTGGTCCCATGCCCCTGGGGTACTAGTTAGGCTACTCATTCCAGCCTCAAACAGCCTGTCATTCCTTCTAGCTTCACTGATCTTTGGCTCTGAGTCCTCATGCCTTGATTTGCCTCTCCACCCTCCACCCCCATCCATATTGCATCATTATGCAGAGTTGCAAACACTGTCATCTTCTTTCTGGCATGACTCATACTCCTGATAGAGTTCCATTTCTGGTTGCCTCATTTAGGGAAAATCATCTTCCTTTTCATCCCACATTAGCATGGAACACTGGTCCATATATTACTCAGCTGATATTTAATTTTAAATTTTAGTTATAATAAAAAATTTCTGGCTCTTTATTCTACCCATATTTGTGGGAAACCATCAGTTATGATTAAATTGGTTCACTAGTAAGAAATCTGACATAATCATGACAAACTAAAGAAAGTTGATTTGCCCCTAACATGGAAGTCAAGAGGTTGGTGTGGTGAGGCTATCACGTCATCAGTCTCAAGTACTATGTGCAGCTCCCATCCTCAAGGTCACTTCCTGGTCAATAGGTGTTCATCCCTCTATTGTGGCTCTAACCATCACATGAGTTTTAGGCAGAGCAATGTAAAAAAAGAGACGGGAAGGCAGACTTGTCAGTGAAACACCTTCTTTTTCTATAAGACCCTCTGAAAATTCTTTTATTTAAAGTTTAACACCTCTACAAAGGTGGCTGAGATTTACATGCTGTCAACAAGATAGAGGTTATATTAATAAGGATGAAGTGAGAATAGACGTTGGTAAACCAAATACCTCTCTGCACACTAAGGATTTTGAGAGAAAGTTATATTATTAATGTTATATATACTATACATGAAATAGGATGTCAGTAAGCTGCTCCATGTTCTATACCCCAAAGTTTTCTTTTTACTGAATTAGTTTTCCTAACATTTATTCCTTGTGCTTAAGTACACAGTAGGAAGGATTCTTTATCATTGCCCAAAGGAATCAGTTAGAAAACTGTAATATTCCTCTGAAAAACGAAAAGATGTGGTCAATCGATCTAACTGACTATTTTTTTTTCCTCCACCAATCTGTCTGAAATGGTTGATTCACTACAGGCTGCTAGGCAGAGGTGGCATTTATCAGGGTAGCATCGTGAGGACACTATTTTCTTTTGTATATATGAAAACTGATCAGCTCTGACATGACAGGGTGTTGTAAGGCTGTCAACCTGTCAGCAGTGAGGTGTGAACTTGTCCAAGAAGGCACTATTCTGCTCTACCCTGACCATTTCCTGCCTTTGTCACTTATCTTCAGTCACTCTAAGGCTCCATTTAACATTTATAAAATGAGACTAATAATCCTTAACTTGGATATCATTTGTTTTGTCCTTTCTCAAGGATGTATGGAATGCTGGCTGGCCTATGGCAAGATACTGTAGTAGGAAAGAGCTATTGTGAGTCTCAAAAATATATATCCTATAGAAAAGCATATGTAAATTCAAGATGCTATTGTTTTGCTGGTATCAATTTTAATATTTTTATTATTTAGCTATAGATCAGATTTTAGCCATTTTGGGGAACAAATAGAATCTATTTTCCCCCAAATCTTAGTGATAATCAATTATCTCAAAAACAATTCTATTCTGCTGTGTAATATTGCAACTACATATGAACCACTAATGCTACTTACGGAGAGCTTAAGGAGCACAGCCAGGGGACCTATAGTTTACAACTGTATCTCTAACTTCCTTGAAAATATCCACAAAACACTAGGTTCCTTTGTGGTAACTTCCAAGTCAAAAATCCATAAGTAACATATTTTATTATTTATCTCTTTGTGCATTGTCAAAACCATTCACCTGTTTGTGATTTATACAAGATTAAGGACTTGTATAAAGTGTAGGTGCAACCATCCCTTTAAGAATTCTAAAAGAGGAATAGATATTGAAAGGAAAGACTTCATTTATTTTGGTTTAATGAAAATTTGATACATTGTCTTTTTCTTAATTAGAAATGATTTCCATCATTTCTTGCAGGGCATACAGGAACTAATTAGAATATTTTTAATAATATAGATATGAGCTGACTTCCAGTAGGTCACAGAACTGTGTGAGAGAGGAGTGATTCTTTGGCCTGTGTTGTCTAAGAGACGATCCTATCTAGTTGAGAGGAAATGGAGGTATATGAGCTCAGCTTTGCTAAACAAGGAAAGTGAACCTTGGTGACCATTGTAGGAAGATATCACTAAGGTGGGGACCAGGCATGCTGGGGGTGATAGGAGAAAAAGTGAGAGAATTTTATGAACATTTCAATAAATAAACTCCTTGAAAACAAGAGCTACGATTTAGAATGCTCACCAGACCTAGCTTAATCAAAGTGGTGACAGAGAGTGCTTGGCGACTATTAGATTGAATGGCCAGTTCTAAGACATGGTGTGCCCATCCTCTCTTCTGCGATTGTCACGCTTTAACATGACATTACATGGGTGTTCCATAAAGAATATTTCACAATTCCTGGTTGTGAACCATTTGAAATAAGATGTTATACAATAGTCAACAGTAAGTCCTCTGTCACAAAAGAAACTTAATTTAGGGAAAATAGGGTCATAGGTTGCATCTACTCAAATTAACAATGAATGGTACAGTCACCTTTTAGGTAGTCCTAAAAAGTGGTGACTACACCCTGTCATAAATTCCTAGTTTGTTTCTGAGGACTCCATTTCATCTTTCTCAACAGACTGATCTCTGTTCCTGATCCTTCCCATTGCAAAACAATTTAGTCTATAGACTCCAGGGGTAGGTCAGGTAATTCAGGGTTAGAACTGTGGAAGGTAGAAATCCAAGTTGGCAGAAGTAGCATTATTTAGGGGAATAATTTATTTATTTATGTATATAATTGACAGGTAAATATTGTTTTTTTTTTTTTCCTGGTGTAAAACATAGTCTTTTGGTACACACATGCATTATGGAATGACAAAATCAAGCTAGCATATGGCATTACTTCAGATACTTAACCATTTAGATATTGGTCAAAGAAGAGGTCTTTATAAGGCAGTGGTTCTCAAACTTGAGTGAGCATCACAGTCACCTGTAGGATTATGAAGATACAGATTGCTGGACTCGATCCCTGGAGATTTTTATTTGATAGGTTTGTGACCAGGATCTGAGGGTTTGCACTTCTCAAAAGTTCCCAGATATGCTAATGCCACTGATGCAGGGACTACACTTTGAGAGGCAATTTTTTAAGGCTAGTCTGAAGCCAAGAACAATAAGCATCCCCTCTGACCATTCTTGGAGAATGCAGGCAAGAGAGGAAGTACTTTGCAACCTCAGGGCTGGTTCATCTTTCTCCAGAGATGGTGCCAGCTCAGTCTTCATCTTGCCATACTGACTAAAGATCCATCTTCCCAAGGGGGCCCTCACACTCCCGCCCATCTGAGCTGCCATTCATGCTGCTCTTTCTGCATTGGGATGTTTTCCCTTCCTGTGTTCACCTATTCAAAAACTTTTCATTCTTCTAGGTTCAGCTAAATGGCAGCAGCTCTCTCTAATTCTCATAAATGCAATGAATTTTCAAACTGTGAACTCCCATAACTCCCTGCTTGTATTTATATCACACTTATAGCATCTCCCCATGGCACAAGTTAGGTGTATCTATTCCAAACTCTCCTGAAAGCATAGGGCAAGAAGTCTAGGAGGTCAGGGTAGGTTGGGATTTGGTATTCCCTGGCACCTAGCAGAGTTTCCAGCATAGAGTAGGTGACTGGAAAGTATTTCTTGAATGAATAAACGAACATTTCAATCTCTTCTTTTCTCACTTAGCAGCATCCTTGGTGAGAATCCTGTAACTGGGGTGAAGGTTTGCATTGATATAAAGGAAAGTGAATTGAAATGCAGTGACTGATAATTGACTCTTAACTCCATTTAATTAGTTGCCTGGTCACAGGCAGTACACTGAACATTTCTGTTCCATCCTCTAATTCGAAGAAACTTTCAGAGATACCTCAAGGATCAAATAAGGTACTGTACTTAGATGCTTTGGTGGACCACAAATCCTATTTAAATGGGAACATACTAGATGCTTAAATGTTTTCAACACATTTTGTACAACAATGATACACTGAATCAATGTTTTATTTGTCCTTATTAAATGTGTTGCCCATAAGAAAAACATCTTGCTTTTGTTTTTTTCCTTTGTCTTCAAATTTGAGGAAAAAGGATGAGAGTATTGAATTGAGAACTGCTTCTATTATTTACCCTCTACCAAGAGCCAGAGTTCAACCTCTCTCTCTAGATTTTGATAACTTGAAACCTTCCTTAAACTGTGTGTGAGAGCAAGAAGCCCTGGGGATCATATTTAGGCTCTCCATCTTACAGAAGGGAAACTGCAATTCAGAAAGTAGTGACCCACCCAGGTTCATGCAGCTGTTTGGTGGACCACTTCACCCCTCCTAAAGATCTCACCCTGAGGCTGCAACAGGAGTTAGTGAGTCTGAGAAGCTCAATGTTCTTTTTGCACCCCAGTCCTTGGACTGAGATTTCTAGCAGTCTGCTGACCCAAGTGATTTGGATGTTTAATGTGGTATGGGGCCTTTCCTGAATCCACTCTTTCAGCTCCTTAAGGCATGCCTGTGCCTGTGGATATAGACTACACAGATGCACAGATTTCATCTGACAATTCTAGTGCTTGATATCTAGGTCATCAATATTTTCCTCATAGTTTGAAACATTAGGACTACAATAAGCTTAACTTAGTAAATGTTGATCAATGAAAGCTGTTATTTACTCTTTATCTTCAGATTACTCATATTTTCTAAAGAGAAAAATCAAGATACATGATCTGATGATAAGACAGAATGCTTAAAGTCACAATTGTGACATTAGATATAAATTAATATCACATATTTTATCTAAGATTTTTAAAAACATTATTCTTCATAATAATGTTCCATTTTTTAAGTCATGAATATTTTAGTTTCATTCAGAAACTTTTATGGAACAATTTTTTATATGCCAGCAACTTTTATGGAACATTTTTTTAATATGCCAGCAATGGTGCTAATTGCTAATGATACAAAGTTGAACTATACACAGGTCTTGTATGGAGAAAACTCAGATGATAAAATAACCATATGTAAAAACAAATTATAACTGTGAGATAATAGACTCAACAATGAGGTAAATAATAGGTATAGGATTGGCACTCACACAAGGGAGTGGGTAGTTGTTTGGGTGGCTAAGGAAAGCTTTTACAGATGGGAACTGTCTTTCACAATGAGTAGGAGTTCATCAGAAGAGGGAACTAGGAGAAAGGATGGCAGTTCCAGTAGCGGAAATAGCAGGTGCAAAGACAGGGAGATACAAAGCAGGGTGGCATATTCAAGTGGATATAAGCCAGCTGATGGCTCTGGAATGCAGACTTTGTGTAGGCTGGTGGTAGAGACTGAGGAGGAGAAAAGAGATGGGGGAAATTTCTGGAAGGTCTTAAAAAGGCCATTAAAGTGTTTGAACTTTATGGGCAAAACAGGAGTTTTGACAACGTGTGACTTTGAAAACACAGATTTATACCTAAAGGAGATATTTTGCCATCATTCTTTCTTTCTCCCTGATCTTCCTTGGTTCCCTGTCTATGTCATCTGCCCTGTCTATATTGTCTGTCATAGAGTGACAGTTTCCTACAGGAGGTATGCAAAAGGGGAAACAGGTGCACGTTGTCAACTTATCAGATAAAATCTATTTCCTGCACAACCAACTTTTTCCCTCCTGAAAACGACTAGTGAGAAAAATAACAGCAATGAAACATACCTCAGAATAACCTTAAACTGCATTTTAAAAAAGATTATGATCTTATATGAAAAGAGTTCATAACCAAAAACACTTAAATGAGATCTCAGTATAATCTGAATAACACACAAAACTCAAGATATTTATTACCACCCAAAGTTAGAAGGAGAAAACTAATGTGTCAAGGTTATTTATGAATTCAGAATTAAAACTGTTATTAATTAAGCAACTCTCTTACTGCTTACTGGGAAGCTAATCAATAGTGAGGTCTACTCGTGGGAGGCCCAGCCCCTCCCTGGGCATTGCCTGGTCCTTGCCTTTGAGTCCCCTTGTCTATTACAGTAGCTTACTGTTGTGTGAAGTGCTGTGGTTTTGGCTTTGGGGATCAATCCTCTGCTGATGGATGAGGGACAGATGAGGGCACTCACTGAATCACAGAAATAAATTTTTCACTATCAGGGATACTGACAGTTAAAGCGGATAGGGCAGCTAATAGGTATATTGATCTGAAACCTGAGATGACTGTGGGGATAGGGTGACTCAAAGCCTTTAACTTGGAAACCCTGGTGGTACTGATTTTTAACCTGGTGTGGTGACTCCTCAAGATGACAGTTCCCCTTTCTTTATGCTCAGCAGCATTTATTCTGCTCCTTCAAAGATAACAATGACTTGAAATAATTCTGAGTCAGGGCATTGATACAGCAGAGAATCCATTTTAGAGATCAGTCAAACCCAAGTTTGATGAAATCTCTCCCTAATTGCTTTTTAGTCCCATGCTGTCATTTTAGGTCAAATTTGGTTGTTACTAACTGAAAGCCTTATATCAAGGAAAAAATCATTCTATTTTCTGCAAGCATCATTTTCCCTATTAGTTTTCCTCTCTATGTTCCTTCTGATGCCATTTCTCCTTCATATTACTTCTGAATTCTGGAGCATAGGGTAGAATCATGAATAAAATTGTCATTGTCAAAGGAATGAAATTTATTTAGGAGCTACTTATCTACTTGAAGAAGAGGGGAAAGCAAGAGCTAATTTGGCAGGTTTGAAAAAAATATTTAATCTGGTAAAAGGGAAAATGCCTACTGATAGGAATTTGAAATTCTAAGAGATTAAAGAAAATTCTAAATATGTTTCTTCCCAGTAAGACTATGGACAGTTGAGACTTGCCCACAGTCTTGCACACTTGATCATCTCATGTATGTATGGGTATCTTAATGTCTTGATTTTCTTTATAAAATAAGCAAGATCATGACAAAATCAACAAAACCAATAAAATATAATATTTTTTAAGCTATGTATTGTTTTGAGGACATTAGTTGGTATTTATATGATAGATCATTTTCTTAAATGCAATTTCTACTTTCTGCTTCATATTTATATGTTTTCATCCTGTGATAATAAGAATAATAATAGTAATAGCATACAGTGTCACATTAGGACTTGATATCAGACTTGAGCTGGTATAAAACTGAATATGCCACTGACTAGAATGTGAGTTTGCACAAAGTCATCTTTCTCTTTTATGCCCCATCTTGCCTCTCTGTGAAATGGGGTTCTTTCTGAGGTGCTTATTTTACAGAGCAGATGTGAGGACCTAATTTGTTCTTTGAGACCTATAAAATACCAAACTTTCTGTTCATAAATATTACCAACCTGTTCTTGAGCCCCCTACTTAGTTTGTTTGCTTATTTATCTATTCATTTATTTGTATCTTATTTTCTAAGGAATTGGCTAATTGGATACAATCCCCATTATACATATTCATGTGTATACATGCATACATACATATATGCATGTATGTGTTTACATATTTTTATCTAAGAATTCATAATAAAAGTGTCAAACCATGTTCTCCATATTGACAAAAATTCCAAATACCCATTCGTTTTTTGATTATAAGTTATCAAGGGGCATTGAGAAATTGACGTATCCTTGCCAATTGATGAAAACTTTCCATTATAAGGCATTATAAGGATTCAACATCTTGAGTTATTGAATATCTTTCTTTCTTATTTTCTTTTCTTTTTTTTTTTTTTATAGTGGACATTGAATCCAGGAGCACTTAACCACTGAGCACATCCCCAGCCCCTTCCTTTTAGTTCAAAACAGGGTCCACTAAGTTTCTCAGTCCTGCCAAATTGCTGAGACTGGCTTTGAACTCACCATCCTCCTGCCTTAGCCTCCTGAGCCCACTAGGAACTGAGTTTTTTAAAATTGAAAATGTATTAAAATTTTAAAACTTGACTGAAACAAATGAAAACAAACAAGGAGGCCAGTGCTAGAAAGATAAGCTGGGTGCAAAGCACATCTTCTGCTTCATTGAAGAAAGTGTCCTGTGAACTCTAGGATCTGATGCCTCATTGATGCCCCACTGAAGTATAGCTCTACCTCATCTTTGATCAGTTGGTCTTATCATTCAGCATGAGGGATGAGGCTACCTTACCTGTACAGTAGTAAGCGACCATGTTTTATAAAGCACATGTATTCTGTCATCTTCATATATTTATGTGATGAATTACTAAAGTCTTTTTTTAGCACCTTTCCAGGTAAAAAATGACTTTATAGAACTTAACTTCCACAGTCTTTATCAAATACAGGCATAACTCATTCAGTTACAGCTCATCAAAGATGATATCATCTTTTAAAAAATCAATTCTAGCAAACCCTACATAAGCAAGCTATCTAGATCTATCTATCTATATGTTGATGTGTCATCTACTGAGACTACTAGGATGCCTCACAACACTAAAGAGACAGGTTCATTAATATATAATTTACATACGAAGTATACAGTTCAGTAGCTTTTAGTATATTCATAGAGTTTTGCATCCATTGCTATTATCCAATTCTAGAACATTTTCAACACTGTAAAAGAAAACCCTTGCATCCATTTAGCAGTTGTACCCCGTTTTCCCTCTCCCCAGGCCCCGAAAATCATTCATCTTACTTTATGTCTGTAAGGGTTTGCCTGTCATGGAAATTTCATATTAATGGAATCAAAGAATACGTGTTCTTTTGAATCTTGCTTCCTTCAGTGAACATAGTGGTTTTTTATCTAACCATTCATAATAAAAATGTCAAATCATGCTTTCCAGATTGTCAAAAATTCTAAATACCCATTCATTTTTTTTATTATAAGTTATCAAAGGACATTGAGAAATTGATGTAACCTTGTTTTCAATCCAAGTCATACTATGTATCAGTATTTCATTCCCTTTTAACATCTGAATGGTAGTCTGTTATATGGATACACTGCATTTTGTTTATCCATTCCATGGGATCCTGAGTCTTACCAAAGCTCCTAATGTAGCCCTTCCCTAACTTTCTAGAACAGAATACTTCTGATGGAGAAATTTGCTTGAATAGTGACTCTTTTATTTATTTTATTTGAGAGGAAGGAGTTCATGTATAGATACTATACTGTGCTGGAAATGATCAAAATCTAGATTTCTTTTGCAGGATTTTCTTCACCTGCTGCCCTTATTAAATATTGATTTCTATAATCCATACTCTGATGATCGATTGGTAGACTGATATTGTGTCTCAAGCTACAGAGTCCCCGCGCAAATAGCTCTGTTAGAACTTTCCCTTTCCCATCACTCATCCTGGGCTCATGCATTATTTTTCAGTCACATTGACCTTTTTTCAGGATCTTGAAAACTATTTCTAGTTCCCTGGTCTTTACATAGTTCCTGGAGCTACTTGTTTCTAGTTCCAGGATCTTGAAAACTCTTCCTAGCTCCAGGTCTTCCATGTGGAGTGTTCTTCACTTAGCTAACTTTATCAAGTTTTCAGTCTCAGTTTCAATGCCCCACATCTCAGAGAGGCCCTGACCATCTCCTGTCCCCGAACCCCATTCTAGATTATAAGCCTCTGTTATTCTTTGTGATAGTACTTTGTTTTTCCTCTCTGGTGTTTCACATAATTTGTAATTGTGGGTTCCTTTGTGCACTTTAAAACATAGCCTCCACTAGAATCTTGGCTCCAAGGGGGGCTGGTCTTTTTTAAAATTGTGTTCAGTTACTGTCATATCTCCAGCATCTAAAATGGTTTCTGGCACACAACAGGCATTCAATAAATATTTGTGGAACAGACAATTGGCTTTAATTACCACCGGCGCCCTGATGACTCCCTGCCTGGCATCTCTCCCCTAGACCTATCTCACACTCCACTCTGGTGCAGGCTGCCGCCTTGACAGCTCTATCTGAATGTTCCACACATAACACCAAAGTCAGCAGTTCTAAAACTGGGCTCATTATCTTTCCTTTCCAACTTTGCTTCTCCTGGCCCTGTTTAATGGCATCAAAACCCTTTTATTACCTAAGCCACAAGCATGAGCATTACCTTATTCTTTTCTCTGGCCCTCCATCTCTAACTGGTCATGAGGCACAGTGGATTCAGCATCTGTAGCACTTCTTCAACACGTCTTGTCCACCCGCTGTCACTACCTGACTTCAAGTATGTGTGCCATCTCAGTTGTGCCACTGTGACCCCTTCCTCACTTGTCTCTATCTCCTTGTCTGTATTAAGTCCCACTGGGAGTCTTCTGAATCTGATGTTGGCCATGTCATTCCTTTGTTTCAAAGCCTCCAGCAATTATCCCTTTCCCACAGGCAAGGTCCCAACTCCATTGCTTGGCTTGCCAACCCTGATTACCTCTTTGGCTTCATTAGGAACCACGGTCTTACTTATTCTCATCCTACCAGACAGCCTGCAGTCCCTCGAATATGCTAGTAAAACAACAACAACAATAACAACAACTGGGTGCCCTTTCCAGAAGTTTCCCTCTATTCGCAAATCCATCATTCTCTTGTGTTAAACAAATATAGTCATTCTTTAAGATTCTGACCATAGTGTCACATACTTCTCAAAGATTTGGCCTACTGCCCTCGGAAGAATTAAGGTTTCTTGCCCCATGCCCAATAACTTCTATACTTATCTGAATAATGATCTGCACTCCATTGACTTAACCTGTATGTTAGTATCTCTCCCCTGATGCTAGAAATGAGACTTGACAAGAAAAACTGTTCTCTAAGGGGCCAGGCTTCAGACAATAACGGACTTAGGTGTGGATCCCAATTCCTACTTGCAGTTCTGGATGAAGGGAGCTGTTTAACATTCTAACTGAGATGAGGTATGCAAAGCTCCTAGTACATTACCTGATGTACATTAAGCATTTCCCAATGGTAATTATTAATCCTATTATTTTTAATAGAAGTAACCCCAATGTCCTAGCGGTAGAACAGCAACTGACATTTGGTAACTATATTTGTTGAAGCAATCATTAAATAAAAGTATACTTATTTTTGCTAAATTATAATCAAACTGCAGTAAAATAGGAATAGAGATAATATGAGCTGGGTCTAGAGAGACTGTTGCTCAAAAACGATGGAAGAGAGCAACAGCAGGAGTCTGGGTCTGCTGAGGTAAAAGCCAGCTCCACTCCAACTCTCCAGGAAGCCAGACCTGAAAATTTAAGAGAATTCATACAATTCTCCACATTCCCTAAAGTGTGCCCTGAGTTTATTTAATGAAGTTATGGTTTCTTCTAAAAATGCATGAACCTAATATTAATGGGAGAAAAGTGCTTAATTATATATATTTTAGCAATGAACATCACCAGCTAAAAATAATTGTTAAGTGATGCCATATGACGGAATGTAGTTACAGGGAAGATAGACGCACCGAGTGCTGGAAGACCCAGGTTTTAGTTCTGGGTAAGTCACTGCCTGTTTTAGACATTCGTATTTTACGTATAAAGCTAGAAGTTTCCTGGTAGTTCCCCTAGGTTCCTTTAAGCTTTAAAGTTCTGAGTTTAATTGATTTATTCTTCAATTAGGGTTCTAGTGATCCCCTGTACAAGAAAACTTCCAAGAAATCAAGACCTATTTGTTTTGGGGGAACTAATTTATATTATGTACCACCATGTAGGAATTCAGCTGTTTTTCATTTTCTATTGTTTTTACCAAAATTCAGTTACCAGAAAACTTCTTTTATATAATTGTTTTTAAAATGTGGCCTTGCAACAAAAGAGTATAAATTATTCATAACCCTATTACCCATATAAAGTAGAAAAGCAGAAGGATGAAGGAATATAAATAAGTTCCATTGGAAATGGACACTAGTAAGTTCATTAGGAATTCATAGGAGTTGAGCTGTAAAGAGTAGGCAGGATATGAATATGAAAGAGAAAAAGATACTCATTTTACTGAGGAAGAAAAAGGAGGAAAAGAGAATATCATGGCTGGTTTGGGGGTAGAATGAGGGGCAGTGAATATAATAATAGTTAACTGATGAAGAAATGGTTCCTTCAGTGATATGGTTCTTTAATTTTGTAATTCTGCATCATGCCAGGATCAATAAGGTAGCATATATTCTAATTTGCTCAAGATAGATGAATATAGATTCTAGATCTATTGTCTATTCTGATTCTCAATGGTTTTCAGATGACTGGAAGAATAAAAAATTTTTTTGATAATTGTAACTTGTGATTTTGAATTTTTTTTTTAAATCATGATCACCAATAGTATGTAGAAAAATCTCTTGTGTGATGTAACTCCTTCAAGAAACAATTATTGATTGTGACTCTATGGCCAAGCAATTTGTTACTGGTAAGAAAATATAACTGACAGCTAGTCTTATTGTAAGTCATAGCATAAAGAGGAATAAAAGAAAAATAAAGGACCAGCTGCTTGGGAGGCTGAGGCAGGAGGATCATGAGTACAAAATCAGCCTTAGCAATGGCGAGGCACTAAGCAACTGAGTGAATACTATCTCTAAATAAAATATAAATTAGGGCTGGAGATGTGGCTCAGTGGTTCAGTGCCCCTGAGATCAATTCCCTGTCCAAACCACAAAAAAGAAAGAAAGAAAGAAAGAAAGAAAGAAAGAAAGAAAGAAAGAAAGAAAGAAAGAAAGAAAGAGAGAGAGAGAGAGAGGGAGAGGGGAAGGAAGGAAGGAAGGAAGGAAAGAAGGAAGGAAGGAAGGAAGGAAGGAAGGAAGGAAGGAAGGAAGGAAAAATAAAAGCATGTGTTCTAGATGGATTAAATGGGGCTCTGTTGGTGCTGGCATGGCAACAGGGATGTGCTTCATCCTTTTCATAATGCATCCATCAAGGAGAACTTGGTGTCAAGGGCTATACTGACCTTCGATTAGCATTTTATTGGAAATCCTTTTGGACCAACAAAACCATGTGACATGTTTCCTCAAATAGAAAGAGACATTTCTTAGTGGTGAGAGATGCTACCATTCAATTATCCTATATTGGTTTGGAGACATTTTTTAAAACCTTATTTTTTTAATAGACAACAGGCATATATCATAAAAATTTAAACCAAAGAACAGTGTCTCTTTTTTTTTTTAAACTCTTTAAACATTTAATTCTTCAGCTTTAATACACACGAATGCTATTATATGGCCTGCACTAGTGTCTCTTAACTTCCTCTTCAACTTAACAGAGATATGGATCCTTTCTAGATATCCTTCCAGAGGTAATCATGCACAGGACAGGCTTGCAAATTATTTTTATGCTTATTATGTGTTTGACTTTCCTAATCTCAACTGTGTTCAGTCTGTCTGATGGATTGCAGTTCTCCCAGGATCACCTGGGTTCTGGGGACAGGGAAGGAATCTTTTGCTTAGAAAACAGTGCTCTTAGGAAAGAAATGAAAGAAAACCTTAGAACCTCTCTTTATTGAGGTCTGTGCTCACTTATGTGAGAGATATAAAATGCATTTCTGAAAGTCATTCTGCTCACAAACTTTTGGCTTCTGATATTTTATTTTATATTTTTTAATTAAAAGTTGTGTTGTGTTATTGAGGATTGATCCCAGGGCCTTACTTATAGCTAGCCAAGTGCTCTACCACTGAGCTGCAGCTCCAGTCCTTTTTATTGGTTTGAATTTAGAGACAAGGTCTTGCTAAGTAGCCCAGGTTAGTCTTGAGCTTCCAATCCTCCTTCCTCAGCCTTCTGAGTAACTGGGATTTCAGGCATGCACCACTACATCAGTCTAGGTTTTTTAGTTTTTAAAAAGAAGTTTTATTGCATATATTAATATATACAGCATGATGTTATGGGATACATATAAAATGTAAAATAGTTACTATGTAGTGAAGCAAATTAACATATCCATCATCTCAACAGTTACCTCCTTTTTATTGTTTTAAGAGCAGCTAAAGTCTGCTTATTCAGCAAGAATCCCTTGTACAGCCTACTTTTATCAACCATACTCCTCCTATGGGGCATGAGGTCTCTAGACTTGTTCTTCTACATGTTTGTGATTTTGTAACCTTTGACTCATATTCCTACATATAGTCCATCCATTCATCCATGCTTGGTAATCATTCTTTGTCTCTATTTGATATATTTTTTTAAAAGATTCCATTTAAAAGTGAAATCATATAGTTTTTTTGCCTGCCTGGTCTGGCTTATTTTGTTTAGCATAATGTCCTCCAGGTTCATCCAGGTTGTGGCAAATGGCAAAATCTTTTTAAAGGTTGATAATATTCCATTGTATGTGTATATATATGGTACCAGTTTCTTTGTCCTTTCTTCAGATGAAAAGCACTTCGTTTGTTTCTGTATCTTAGCTCTTGTTAAAATGCTGTGATGAACATGGGAATATGGATTTCTTTACATGTGGTGATTTATTTTCTTTGGGGATACACCAGAAGAGGGATTGCTGGGTCATATGGTATTTCTATTTTCAACTTCTTTAGGGACCATCATAATGGCTGCACCAATCTTACATTCCCACTACCAGTGTACAGGTGCTTCCTTTTCTCTAGGCCCTTGCCAACATTTACGATTTCTTGAATTTTGACATTAGCCATCTTTATGAGTGCAAGGTGAAATCTCATTGTGATTTTGATTTGCATTTCCCTGATCATTAATGATGTTGAGCACTTTTACATATACTTTTTGGCCACTTACATGTCTTCTTTGGAGAAATGTTGATCAAATTCTTTGGCCATTTTTAAATTGGATTGTTTTTCTATGATTGGGTCATTTGAGCTCTTTATAATTTTTTTATATTAACTTTTTACCAGTGTATTGGTTGCACATACTTTTGCCTCAATCTATAGGTTGCCATTTAATTCTGCTGATTGTTTCCTTTGCTATGCAGAAGTTTAAATTTATTGATGACCAGAGGTTGAGTTCTGCATCTTGATGGGTTAGGGTTTCCTTGGTTCTCAACTTTCTCGGTATTAAATTAGATATGTTCAATGTGCATTAATTTTTCAATGCCTCCTGGATATCACCTGGGACACAGCCATGATTGTTACACTGCCCAGTGAATCTAAAAGCATTTTATTTTACTGGGATTTTTCCTCCAATACTCCCACAAGTGTGGGCTGTAGCTCATACCAATTAGCACATCTATAAAACAGGGAACTAATACCTAACTTGTAAGCATGTGATAAAACTTAATTATTTAATGCTTCTAAAGAACTTCCAGATCTGTGAATAAAATGTATTATTCAATTGCTAAGAGCTATTATTGTTTATTATTTCCCAGTAGGTACTTTGTTATTAGGATATAATGGCAGTAATTTTGAAACAAACTGCCTTTGAGTTTGTTTGCAGTGCATGAAGCTATAGGTCACATTTTAATGAACCCCCTCCTTCCTCCCACCTCCAGAGTAGTTAGTTACACAGATACTGCCTCCTTCTGTTGGACTTTGGTACCATTTATTAGTATTTAATAGTGATGTTGCCATAAGTATAAAAAAAGAGTAAATTTTTCTCAGCTAATATAAAGTGATTTAGTAATGTTTATGATATTAGTGATATTAAAACTATGTATAATAGGAGGGAAAAGTAAGCTGTATTCAATAATTTACTAATAATTGTAATTGACTTTTTTTAAAAATTTTTTTTTATTATTGTAAACAAATGGGATACATGTTGTTTCTCTGTACATGGCGTAAAGGCATACCATTTGTGTAATCATAAATTTATATAGGGTAATGTTGTTTGATTCATTCTGTTATTTTTTCCCCTTCCCCCCCACCCCTCCCACCCCTCTTTTCCCTCTATACAGTCCTTCCTTCCTCCATTCTTGCCCTCCTCCCTAACCCTAACTCTAACCCTAACACTAACCCCTCCCACCCCCCATTATGTGTCATCATCCACTTATTAGAGATATCATTCGTCCATTGGTTTTTTGAGATTGGCTTATCTCACTTAGCATGATATTCTCCAGTTTCATCCATTTGCCTGCAAATGCCATAATTTTATCATTCTTTATGGCTGAGTAATATTCCATTGTATATATATACCACATTTTCTTTATCCATTCATTAATTGAAGGACATCTAGGTTGGTTCCACAATCTGCCTATTGTGAACTGAGCAGCTATGAACATTGATGTGGCTGTATCTCTGTAATATGCTGATTTTAAGTCCTTTGGGTATAGGCCCCAAGGAGTGGGATAGCTGGGTCAAATGGTGGTTCCATTCCAAGTTTTCTAAGGAGTCTCCACACTGCTTTCCAGAGTGGCTGCACTAATTTGCAGCCCCACTAGCAATGTAAGAGTGTACCTTTCTCCCCACATCCTCGCCAACACCTGTTGTTGCTTGTATTCTTGATAATCGCCATTCTAATTGGGGTGAGATGGAATCTTAGGGTGGTTTTGATTTGCATTTCTCTTATTACTAGAGATGTTGAACATTTTTCCATATGTTTGTTGATTGCTTGTAGATCTTCTTCTGTGAAGTGTCTATTCATTTCCTTAGCCCATTTGTCAATTGGATTATTTGCATTCTTGGTGTAGAGTTTTTTGAGTTCTTTATAGATTCTGGAGATTAGCGCTCTATCTGAAGTATGATTGGCAAAGATTTGCTCCTACTCTGTAGGCTCTTTCTTTGCATTGCTGATAGTTTCCTTTGCTGAGAGAAAGCTTTTTAGTTTGAATCTATCCCAGTTATTAATTCTTGCTTTTATTTCTTGTGCTATGGGAGTCCTGTTGAGGAAGTCTGGTCCTAAGCCGACATGTTGAAGCTCTGGACATACTTTTTCTTCTATAAGATGCACGGTCTCTGGTCTGATTCCAAGATCCTTAATCCATTTTGAGTTTAGTTTCGTGCATGGTGAGAGATATAGGTTTAGTTTCATTCTGTTGCATATGGATTTCCAATTCTCCCAGCAACATTTGTTGAAGAGGCTATCTTTTCTCCATTGCATATTTTTGGCACCTTTGTCTAGTATGAGAAAATTGTATTTATTTGGGTTTGTGTCCATGTCCTCTATTCTGTACCATTGATCTACCTGTCTATTTTGGTACCAATACCATGCCATTTTTGTTACTATTGCTTTGTAATAGAGTTGAAGATCTGGTATTGCAATACCCCCTGCTTCGCTCTTTCTGCCAAGGATTGCTTTAGCTATTCTGGGTTTTTTATTCTTCCAGATGAATTTCATAATTTCTTGCTCTATTTCTGTAAGGTACATCATTGGGATTTTAATTGGAATTGCATTGAATCTGTATAGCACTTTTGGTAGTAAGGCCATTTTGACAATATTAATTCTTCCTATCCAAGAACATGGGAGATCTTTCCATCTTCTAAGGTTTTCTTTAATTTCTTTCTTTAGTGTTCTGTAGTTCTCATTGTAGAGGTCTTTCTCCTCTTTTGTGAGATTGATTCCCAAGTATTTTATTTTTTTCGAAGCTATTGTGAATGGGGTAGTTTTCCTGATTTCTCTTTCTGAAGATTCATTGCTTATGTATAAAAATGCCTTAGATTTATGTGCATTTATCTTATATCCCGCTACTTTACTGAATTCACTTATGAGATCTAAAAGTTTTCTGGTGGAATTTCCTGGTTCCTCTAAGTATACAATCATATCATCAGCAAATAGGGATAGTTTGAGTTCTTCTTTTCCTATTCGTATCCCTTTAATTTCTTTGGTTTGTCTAATTGCTCTGGCTAGAGTTTTCAAGGACGATATTGAATAGAAGTGGTGAAAGAGGGCATCCCTGCCTTGTTCCAGTTTTTAGAGGGAATGCTTTCAGTTTTTCACCATTTAGAATGATATTAGCCATGGACTTAGTGTAGATGGTCTTTACAATGTTAAGGAATGTTCCCACTATCCCTATTTTTTCTAGTGTTTTGAGCATGAAGGGGTGCTGTATTTTATCAAATGCTTTTTCTGCATCTATCGAAATAATCATGTGATTCTTGACTTTAAGTCTATTGATATGGTGAATGACATTTATTGATTTCCTGATGTTGATCAGGAAATTTATTGATCCCTGGGATGAAACCCACTTGATCATGGTGCACTATCTTTTTAATATGTTTTTGTATGCGATTTGCTAAAATTTTGTTTAGAATTTTTGCGTCGATGTTCATTAAGGATATTGGTCTGAAATTTTCTTTCCTCGATGTGTCTCTGTCTGGTTTAGGTATCAGGGTAATATTGGCTTCATAGAATGAGTTTGGGAGGGTTCCCTCCTCTTCTTTTTTATGGAATACTTTGAGAAGTATTGGAATGAGCTCTTCTTTAAAGGTTTTGTAGAACTTGGCTGAGAACCCATCTGCTCCTGGACTTTTCTTTGTTGGTAGGCTATTGATGACTTCTTCTATTTCATTACTTGAAATTGGTCTATTTAAATTGTGTATGTCCTCCTTGTTCAGTTTAGGCAATTCATATGTCTCTAGAAACCTGTTGATGTCTTCAAAATTTTCTATTTTGTTGGAGTATAGATATTCAAAAAAGCTTCTAATTATGTTTTGTATTTCAGTCGTGTCTGTTGTAATATTTCCTTGTTCATTCCGAATTTTAGTGATTTGGGTTTTCTCTCGTCTTCTCTTTGTTAGTGTGGCTAAAGGTTTATCAATTTTTTTTATTTTTTCGAAGAACCAACTATTTATTTTGTCAATTTTTTGTATTGTTTCCTTTGTTTCAATTTCGTTGATTTCAGCTCTGAGTTTAACTATTTCCTGTTTTCTACTACTTTTGGTGTTGGTCTGTTCTTCTTTTTCTAGGGCTTTGAGCTGTAGTGTTAGGTCGTTTATTTTTTGAGTTTTACTTCTTTTATTAAATGCGCTCCATGAAATAAATCTTCCTCTAAGTACTGCTTTCATAGTGTCCCAGAGATTTTGATATGATGTTTCTTTGTTCTCGTTTACCTCTAAGAATTTTTTAATTTCCTTCCTAATATCTTCTATTATCCATTCATCATATAAAAGCATATTGTTTAATCTCCAGGTGTTGGAGTAGTTTCTGTTTTTTACTCTTTCATTTATTTCTAACTTCAATCCATTATGATCTGATAGAATACAAGGTAGTGTCTCTATCTTCTTGTATTTGCTGACTTTAGCTTTGTGGCATAATATATGGTCGATTTTAGAGAAGGATCCATGTGCTGCTGAGAAGAAAGTGTATTCGCTCTTGGTTGGATGGTATACTCTATAAATGTCTGTTAAGTCTAAATTATTGATTGTGTTATTGAGATCTATGGTTTCTTTGTTCAATTTTTGTTTGGAAAATATGTCCAGTGGTGAAAGAGGCGTGTTAAAATCACCTAGTATTATTGTGTTATGGTCTATTTGGTTTCTAAAATTGAGAAGGATTTGTTTAACATACATGGATGAGCCACTGTTTGGGGCATAGATGTTTATGATTGTTATATCTTGCTGATTTATGCTTCCCTTAAGCAGTATGAAATGTCCTTCTTTATCCCTTCTGACTAACATTGACTTGAAGTCCACATTATCTGAAATGAGGATGGATACTCCAGCTTTTATGCTGAGTCCATGTGCATGGTATGTTTTCCCCCATCCTTTCACCTTTAGTCTATGGGTATCTCTTTCTATGAGGTGAGTCTCTTGCAGGCAACATATTTTTGGATCTTTCTTTTTAATCCAATCTGCCAGTCTATGTCTTTTGATTGATGAATTCAGGCCATTAACATTCAGGGTTATTATTGAGATATGATTTGTATTCCCAGTCATTTGGTTCATATTTAAAATTTTATTTATTTATTTATTTATTTTTTGACACATCTTGGTTCCTCCTTAATTTGACAGTTCCTTTAGGGTAATTCCTCCCTTTGCTGATATGCTTCTTTGTTTTTTATCTCTTCCTCATGAAATATTTTGCTGAGAATGTTCTGTAATGCTGGCTTTCTTTTTGTAAATTCTTTTAGCTTTTGTTTATCATGGAATGATTTTATTTCATCATCAAATTTGAAGGTAAGTTTTGCTGGGTATAAGATTCTTGGTTGGCATCCATTTTCTTTCAGAGCTTGAAAAATGTTGTTCCAGGCCCTTCTAGCTTTTAGGGTCTGGATTGAAAAATCTGCTGATATCCGTATTGGTTTCCCCCTGAATATAATTTGGTTCTTTTCTCTCACAGCCTTTAAAATTCCGTCTTTATTTTGCATGTTAGGTATTTTCATTATAATGTGCCTTGGTGTGGGTCTGTTGTAATTTTGTGTATTTGGAGTCCTATAAGCCTCTTGGACTTGATTTTCCATTTCATTCTTCAGATTTGGGAAATTTTCTTATATTATTTCATTGAATAGATTATTCATTCCTTTGGTTTGTTTCTCTAAGCCTTCCTCAATTCCAATAATTCTCAAATTTGGCCTTTTCATGATATCCCATAGTTCTTGCAGATTCTGTTCATGATTTCTTACCATCTTCTCTGTTTGTTCAACTTTGCTTTCGAGGTTAAATATTTTATCTTCAATATCTGAAGTTCTGTCTTCCAGGTGTTCTATCCTATTGGTTATGCTTTCTATGGAGTTCTTAATTTGGTTTATTGTTTCCTTCATTTCAAGGATTTCTGTTTGGTTTTTTTTCAATATCTCTAACTCTTTATTGAAATGATCTTTTGCTTCCTGTATTTGCTCTTTTAACTGTCGATTGGTGCTATCATTCAATGCCTGCATTTGCTCTTTCATCTCATCATTCAATGCCTGCATTTGCTCTTTATCTCATCATTCAATGCCTGCATTTGCTCTTTCATCTCATCGTTTGCTTCCCTAATCATTTTAATTATGTACATTCTGAAGTCCCTTTCTGTCATTTCTTCTGCCATGCTGTCGTTGGATTTTATTGATGTAACATCTAGATTTGTTTGGGGCATTTTCTTCCCTTGTTTTCTCATATTGTTCAGGAATCAGTGGGTCATTAAGATATTGCAGATTTCCTCTATTGACTTATAATGTCCCTGAAGATTGCTAGTATATCCCCTCTTATCCTTCAGTAGCCTGAAGTCTTGGAGGAAGTTGATAATGCGGAGCTCCACGAGGAAGCTGCCTCTCTAGGGGTGGTGGCCTTCAGGTGGGGTATATTCCCTGATAGTGGGCAGAGGTGCCTTCACTTGTTGACCAGTGGTCATCCAACAGGGAACTAGGCTGTGGGCTGAGGCAAGTCCTGTTTGTGCCTGTGTCTCTGGTTTTACCATCCCTGTGGGAAAACCTCACCCGGCAGGGAAGACTCACTCGGTGGGGACGTCTCGCTGGTCGGTTGCCCTCCTAGAGGTTCCCCTCAATCTACAACTACCGCCTGGGCTGGGCTATCTTCCTCTGCAACGTTCCCAGGGGCCCGGACCTACCTCCTGGGCCTGGGAGCCTCACCCTTCGCAGGTGAGTCTCCTTAGGCTGCCTCTCCCAGAGAATCTGCCCGCAGTCCTGGAAACTTCGCTCTGCCCCTAGGCGTGTCTCTGTGCGGCTCTTCCAGCAAGAAGCCACCTAGCTCCTGGGACCCTGCTCTGCACCTAATCGCCTGGCTATGCGGCCCCTCCTCTGAGCTGCCACCTGGAGCCCTGTACAATAGCTCCGATACCCAGAGACCCGCCACACACCTCCTCCTCCGGACAGTGGCCGGGTTTCCGACGCAGTCACTAGGAGCCCAAGCAATTCACTTCGCATCTCCTCCTCCTGCCAACCGCCCGTAGCCCTAGGCAGTCACTCTGAGTCCAAGTGACCCGCCCTTTCCTCCTCCTCCTCCTCGGGGTAGCCCCCCGGGTGTTCAGGAGCTGTGGCTCCGAGACCAAGTGACCCACCACGCTCCTCCTCCAGGCAGGCCACCGGTGTTCAGGAACGGTCGTTCTGAGTTCAAACAGCTCGCCACGCAGCTCCTCCTCTGGCAACCGCCTGTGGCTCTGATGCATTCTCTCCTAGACAAAGCGACCCGCCGCGCTCCTCCTCTTCCTCCGGGCAATCTTCCGGTGTTCAGGAGCGCTCCTTCTGGGTCTAAACAGCTCGCCACGCAGCTCCTCCTCAGGCAGCCGCCCGGAGCCCCATTGGTTGCTCTGAGTCCAAGCGCTGTGCTGAGCCGCCTCCTCTACGATGATCCCAGTTGTCCGTGTTTACCGCTCCAGCGGGGGGAGGGGCGTCTCGCTGAGCAACTCTACTTCACAAAGTTCCCTGCGTTCCGGGGCTACCGCCCCATCCGAGATGCCTCCCCAATGGGAGAGACTCACCCGGCGGCTTTGAGTTGGTCCCAAGTCTCTCACTATCTCCTCTTTTGAATCTTGCATCCTGGAGCAACGTGAAATGCAGCCGCCCCCTAGTCCGCCATCTTGAAACTGTAATTGACTTTTTATGTTGGTCAACATTGTAGTTTAGATAAGATCTAGTGGAGACACAACATTAGTCCCACTTCCATGATATACAAATGAGCCCAGAAGGGTGTATGCTTTTTAGATGTCATGCCACCTGGTGCCTACGTGCAAAAAATGTGAAAGCCAGCAGCACATTGTCATACACAGTACACTGGGCTGGATGTGAGCCACCTCTCTAGAAACTCAACTCTTCCCCTTCTGCTCAAGTTTGTTCTCTGAGTCTCAGGTTCCCAATCAGATTACATTGTATTATTGATTTTCAATCTATGCTCCCTAGAATTTAAGGCTTAGGACAAATGCTTCTGGGTTTCTACCAAGAGCTAAGTATATTGCAGTAAATATTGAAAGTTTTATGCTCAAGGACCCCATTTATTATATCTTCCTCATGTATTTTAAGGTTCCTTTCAAATTTTCATCTAAAGATTTTTATTACTTTAGGAGAAATATTCCACTCTCTTATCAAAAGATTGTTCCAGCTCTGTGATCATGTGTCTCAAATTAAGGTAAACACACACCCACCCACACACACACACAGAACCATTATCTTTAAAGATTCCAGTTGTAGGTCCTGAGACAAGTTTAATTCTTGAGCTTATGGACTATAGAAGCTCTGTTAAATAAAAAAACATCCAATAAATAAATAAATAGCATTTGGAAGGCACACACTCTGAAACTGCTGCTGGAATACTTGGCAAATTACTTGCCATAAATTTTCTCAGTATCTTACTCCCTGCTAAGTATTTTGTGTAGCCAAATTTTTACTGCCGAGGTCTTGGGAATCATGCAGTCATGCACGTGTGGCTCAACTAGGAAGGAGCCTGCTTAAATGCCAAGCATCCTGGGGACTGACTTAAGGCACGGAGCAGAATGGAGCTCAACATTTGAGTTCTATTAGCACTTCCCATTTTGCAAAGCAGTGGCTTTTGAAATGCTAGTTGCAATGTCTACTTCTCTTCCCCCTATGGAAATCTCATGGTTCTGACCCACAGAAATCATTTTGAAAGCACGTTAAAAGCTAGGCTTGAATCTTTGAGTTGTTCCACAGAATAAAATGGTAGGCATGTGGGGACCATAAATGCTAATTGTCAGTTTAACCATGCTATTTAAATAAAATATTTTAAAAGAATATTTCTTAGAAATGTATTTTGAATCATGTTGATATGATAATAATTTATCTTGGGTCCTCTGCTTTGAAAAAATAACACCATCCTCAATACTTTGTGTGACACATGAAGCTGTCTATCGGAAAGCCAGGCATCTCAGGGTGTGTGGCAGTCATACCATTTGGAAAGATGAATTCACAGACAGTGTGACAGGGCCGTGTCTATCTCTGCTCTATCAGTAGGCCTTAAATTTTTGGTTGTTGCTACAATACAGAGAATCTTTGGCCTGACATTTTCTACCATACAGTGCCTACAGCAGGCTCTGCACATCCAGAAGAACTTAGGCAGTGGGATGAAGGGAAAAACCTGCCACTGAGGAGTCCAGCCTCTATTCCCTGGTATGCCACTGACCAGTTTGTGAACTTGGGCAAGTGCTGTCCCATGTACGTATCTCAGTGTCCTCATTTGTAAAATGCTATGGATATGTTTCTCTTACTCTAAAACCCCTCCTATCAGGCACAGAGCAAATTTAAGTAGTTTGGTTTAATCTGTATTATTTAATACCCCAAATGGCAACTTTTATGAATGTTTACCTTGCATTTGACCCTGGGCTAAAAGTTTTACTTGCATTAACTCGTTAAACTTTACCATGGCTTCCTGAGGATATTGTCACCATTTTAACAGAGGACAGAAATGAGACTCCAAGCAGAGAGGTATACCCTCAAAATGGCATGGTTAGCAAGTGACAGAGGAGAAATTTAAACCCAGAAAATCTGACTCCAGAACTCACAAGGCAATGTCAATGCCTCAGTGCATCCAGATGTTCAGGGCACCAGGCGAAGAACTGTCAGATGCTACAAAGACAAATACGACAGAGCTCTTGGCCTCCAGGAGCTCACAGTTGTATTTATGCTGAAAGGAACTGTAAGTGACAGCAGTAAGAGAATGCCAGGCAGTCTGAACATTGGAGGCCAGGGGAGAGGTGCAGAGCATAGCTATTATGGGAGTCCTGAGAAGAGGGCAGTAGGAACTTGGCACCAGTGAAGTGTCATTAAAAAACCAGCCAGAAGCATTGTCAGCATTCAGCAAGATTTCCATTGCCTTATCCAAAGAAAAAGAGCAGGAGAGAGAAGCTATAAAAAGAAGAATAAAGGAAACATCTATTTATCTGCTGTGTTCCCAGTTATCCATTGCTTGATTGAGCTGGAAGTCTATGACAATCAGGTCAAAGGTGGTTTTGTGCTGGCCAATCAGTTTTTGGCTCCCTCCCACCTTGCTAATCACTAACATTCTGCATTGCTGTGCGCCTCTCTCTGTCCTCCCCAACACCTGGCCACCCTGAATACATTCTAGTTTCTGTTACTGCTTTTAATTAGGGTTTTTCAAGTGTAGAATTTTAGAATAGGGCTCTCCAATAACATCCTCGTTATTCTGCTGGGTGCCTGAGTCATCAGGCAAATTCCCCTGAGGTCTCCTCTGCTGACCGGTATGGCTAAGTCACCTCATGGCAGAGAAGTACTCAACATTCAGAGTGGGCCAATAATTATGACTCTTTCCCCATTTCCACACCAATTCTGACACACCCACGTATACCCACACTAGTTTATAGGAGACCAGCCAATATCATATCTATCATGACTCATGAAAGAGAGAAGAAATAAAGAATTGATATGTCATCTTAAAAGGGATCTATGAATATTTGTTAAGGGTTGACTTGAGCATATTTCAACATGATGAAATGTTTATGTTTTATCTTTATTTATGAAATATTTGCAGTGCTGTTCAAGAGAACTTTCTACCATGGTGGAAATGTTCTGAGGACACTAACATAGTAGCCACTGGCCACTTGTGGTGTTCAAACATGTGAAAGCATGAATATGCCATTTATCCTCCAGATTCCAGCCTCAGTCTTAGAATATTTATCAAAGTTACATTATATATCAGTGTTCCAAGGAGCTACCATCAATTGACCTTGAATATGTCTAGAGAGGGAAGACTGTTTGCCATCTTTGAGGTTCCAGGGTCAAAATGTATAGTGCACTCTGATATAGACATCTCCAGTTAAGACCCATGATGAGATGATCTTTAAGGCCTTCCCATGAGTTTGTGTAGTTCCATCCATTAAAAGAGTGGCATCCTATCCACATTTCTTTATAGAAGTTCTGAAGAGAATCCATCTGTGTAGCACTAAGCAATGCTAAAAGGATGATCCTCTACTTCCAGTAATCTCCCTCCCCACCACATGGTAAAAAGAACAGAAATTTAAAAATGTGCAACAAGGATTTTAAAGTTCAACTTACTGACTTAAACGATACCCTTTTGTTTCTGATTTATTATGTTCTCAGACTTAGCCCACATGTAAAGGTGTTAAGGTCCACGTGTTAAGGTCAAGAAATATTAGGTGCTGGTATACTCAGAGAATTCAATGCCAAGTTATTAAGGCTTATAAAGTGACATACCAAAATCAACAGGGCTTTACTGCTTGTAGTCAAATAAAATGGGATTGCTGTATGATATATATACCATCAATGTTAGCATGATATTCCCAAACACAGCTAGGCTTGTCTATGGGACAAAGAACTCTGAGTCTGGAGGTACTTGAAAAAAAGTTCAAACATTATAAACACAGAAATAGAGACCAAGTTATCTGGACAGCTCCTGAACTCATGTTATGCCACTGACTTTAAACTGATGAGAATATCTTTCAATGATTTTTTTGACTGTAGTATTAGATCATAATATTTTTTAAATGATTCTCATTCCTTATTAATTATGAGCTTATTCTTAAAATCAGTTACTCTTTCTAAAGTCTCATAATTCTTTTCTTCTTAAATATATTAATTAGTTGATTTATTGAAATAATTAATTTCAACTAATTTAAACATACAAAGCCATTCACTCATTTATTAGTGAGTCATTACAATCTTCTTGGTACGAAGTTTACCACAAATCTGAGAGATAGTAAGGTATGAGTCTTCTTCTCTAAGAATTTGATTTCTACTTTTAGAACTAGGTGTGTGTGTGTGTGTGTGTGTGTGTAAGAAAGTGCACATGCATGCCTATGCCTATGTGTGCTTGTATGAATACAAGCACATGTATTATGCATGTAGGTATGCTTTACCCTTAATATTCATGGGGGATTGGTTCCAGGATCCTTGTTGATACCCAAAGTCTTGGATACTGAAGTACCTTATATAAAATGGCATCATGTTTGCATGTAATCTACCATGTAGCCTTCTGTTTATTTTACATAGTTTTAGGTTACTAGAATACCTAACACAATCCAAATGCCATGCAATTAGTTGTTATACCATACTGTTTAGAGAATAATAATAAGAAAAAGCTATACGTGTTTAGTATAGATTCATAATTTTCAAGTATTTTTCCATCTGCAGTTTGTTGAATCCACAAATGCAAAATCTGTGAATATGAAAAGCTTACTGTATGTGCAAACATGTATATGTACACACATGTGTTTATAGAAAGGAAGAAATAGAAGGAAAGGAAGGAGCAGGGAGAGGAAGGGGGAAGGAAAGAAGGGGGAGAGATGGAAAAAGGAAGAATAAACTATGACAAAAATTAAATTTTGGTTGGTACCATCTTTAAATGAAAAATTGGAGCTATGGAAATTAAGGGATGGGACATTTTAATCTGCCCTGGACCTTTACTGATGAATTTGAACTTAAATTTTGAGCATGCAAATATTGACTGAGAGGAAAGACATTTCCAGAGGGGGAAAAACAAGAATATAAAGTTTTATTAGCATAGAAGGACATGGGCACTTATTTAATCCATCTTGCCGGAACATGAAGGTGCATAAAGGATGTTGGGATGCTGGAGAGGTTACTGAAAATGATGGTCAGGGGTGCAACTCAAGTATTGTGGGTATGATGAACACCCTGAGCTTTCTGCTGGAGCTGAAGGCAAATATTAGAGTTTCCTTGTGGCACTGCCAACTACTTAATTCTGTAATTAATGTAATTTAGAACAAGAGGCTCTTTCCCAAGGTGATGTAGAGTGACTCCAGCCCTACAGCAGTACATTCAGACTCTGTGACCTGGGAGGCATAACCTAATGGAAAAACTACCTTATTTGGATTGGGCTGGATTAACCTTAGTCTGAGTCTTAGCTGCACAACCTGTGAACTCTGTGGATCTTTGAAAATTGCTTAGCCCTTCTGTAGTGGTGAGTAGTGTCCCCACAAATTCCATTCAGAACCAAAAAGTGACCTTATTTAGAAATAGGGTGTTAAGGCAAGGTCCTGCTTGCCAGGAATGGGCCCTGAATGCAATGACTCACATGCCTATAAGATGACAAAGGACACAGAGGAAAGCACCATGTGAAAGTGAAGGCAGAGATTGGGGTGATGTGTCTACAAACCAAGGTACCCCAAGGACTGCCAGGAACCAGTAAGAGAGGGCACGGTACGGTTTCCCCTGGAGCCTCTGGGAGAAACCAACCCTGCCAACACCTCAGGAACTTATATTTGGTTTCCATAATTGTAAAATATTTTAAAATTTCTGTGGTTTCAAGGTACCCTTTTGTGGTATTTCTTATGGTAGCCCAAGGAAAATGATATGCCTTCCAACCTTAATTTCCTTCATGGTAAATGGAATGATGATTTTTACCTCTGAGAGTTGGGTAAGAATGAAATGAACCAGAATTAAACTAAGAAAAGATTTGTCAATTATGAAGTGCTTTACAAATATTTGCAAATTTAAATGTCAATTTTCTAGGATTGTAAGGTCTATCTAATAGTTGCTGAGCATTAACTATGTATCAACCAAAGCATTAGGCACTTCTTGCCTGTGATCTCACAGCTGAATCAATAATATTTATTTGCCTAATCTCATGTCATTTTGTCTTCTTGGCATTTGAAACTTAACAGCAACGAAATTTCACAGGTCTGGAAAGAAGAGCAAGTACTTTGGCCAAAATGAAATGGTTAAAGCATTCCTACTTTCCAGCAGTTTTTCATTGTTTGCAATCTTTTCTTTCTCCCTACAGATAAGCAAAAGTGGCTATGCTATGATTTAATAAGCAAAATGCATACATCAAGTTAAAATAAATCTCTGAGTGGTACTCTGCTTTTCAATTACTACTCACTTATTCCTAGGAAAATCACAATCCTCCCTGCTCGAACTGGATTAGATGGAGAAGGGAGCTCTTTGTACCATGCAGTAAGTGTAATCTGGAGTCCCAGGAGAAAGTGTATGTGTAAAGTTACTTGGCTCAGTTCATTTTCAGGTGATTTGGTAAATACTGGCTAATTTGTTCATATTGCTCTCCTGAGAGAACTGTGAGTTGTATTCCTTTGCAATACAAAACCTGATATGTGAGTTTACTTCTATATCAAATGAGTAAAAGGAACAGGTGCTGCTGCTGGAGCCGGACTCCCACGACTTTAGGATTCCACTCACTGCTTACTCCCCATACCAACGTGGGGAGACCCAGGCACTCCCATGCCTCTGACCATCCTTCAAATAACCAAGGGATCTTTCTAGGCTGGAGTTTTATCATTCATTGGAGGACTTGCTATCTCCAAGTCTCCCAGTTTTTATTCCATGGCTTTATATCTACAAATTCAATGATAAATATGTGTTATTCTGCCCTCTTCCTTCCATGCGCTATATCCACTGGGGGACAGAGGTAGTGAAAGCACAGTATGAAGTGGCATGCATTTTTTTCAGAGTTCAAGTTCAGCTAAACAAGGCCACTTGCTTTTAGGAGGATGCAGTGGAAGTGGGTTCACTAACACATTTTGTTGCTAGAGGCTGTGTAAATGATCCATGTCTCAATGAGATAAATGGATATGATGTTAGCAAGATTTACTGTTATCATTAGGTAGTTGCTGTGGAAATCTGAGAGTGACCTGGGGGTTGAAGTAACATTATGTCCTAATAGTTGGGACAACCATGGTGATGAATTCTCTGGGGTAGATCAGTCTCAAACATCTGAACCATAGTATCTGAATAGTAGGAGTGAGTCGTCCTGAGGCTTAAGGATGGAATAATTCTCTATGAAAGGGAGATCGAAAAACAAATTATAGCCAGCAAATGAATGGGGGACATTAGACTGTGAGGCGTGTTAACAGAAACTGATCTCTGAGAACAGAGGTGGGAAGAATGGGGGGGCTCTCAGGAGAGGACAGAGATGAGGACAGGGTTTTAGCAAGAAGGGCCCAACCCTAGGAACTCCAGAATGCAGGATTGGAACCATTTAAGTAAATTGGATCAGAATACAAAACTTGGGGATGAAACAAGAAACTGAAAATGAATCTGTGTTATCAAACTAAGCCCTAACCTCAGCTGTAAGTATACATACTTTTCTTTAAAAGCATACTTTTTTCTATGGAAACATACTTTTGCTCTATATAGGTGCCATGGGCTGGCACCAAGTTGATAGTAAGCAACTACCCAGGGTGCTTTTTAAAAATTCATGTTCCTGGGTTCTGTCCTCTAAGATTATGCTTCAGATAGTCAGGGTTGGGTACCAGAAATCTGTTCTTCTGACAGGCATTCCATGTCATTCTAAAGTAGAAATCTAGATGGACCATATTAGATTAGAGACTCTGAGGTCTCTTTATTATGTTCTCTCTCCATCATTTTCCATTGTACCTTTTCATATTCATGAGCAGGGATAATGTCAAAAACCTAATAAAGAAGTTTATTGGCACACTATTTCCAATGAATACTTGAAGTTAGGGAGCCAAATGATTCAGGAAAGCTAGTTTTATCACCTCCTCAGCTCCAAGAGTAGCATAAACCACACAAGTCTAATGTAGAATGGGCTTTCATGCATGCTCTGAGCCCATTTTTGAAGATGTGGAAATTTGGCTTTCTTGAGATCTCTAGTGTGTTTTTCTGTTTGCATGAGGTTTTTTAAAAGCCTAATTAGTAACACCTACCCAGCATTTTTAATTTTTTTAAAGAAAAAGAAGTTTCATAAATATATATAGGATGAGATCATTGTGGTGATAAGGTGATTTCTATTGCCCTGCAGGGTAAAAGGAAGAGTTCCTTGGAGTTCTTAGATGAAGTAAATTGACCTGCTATGTACAGGTTGGGGACATAATATATTCTTGATCCCACATGCTATCTAGTTCTCCAGAAAGTTAATTTCCTATTCAGCAAGCAAATTGATTCTTTCTCTGCAATTTAAAAACTCTCCCTAAATTCTAAATGTTCATAATCAGACATAGAAATCTGTACCTATGTTCTTTAAAATTAAAATTAAAAGGATTACTATGAATTTTCCAATTTGTAGAAACTATGTTGCAGGGAAGGAAATAACTTGCTCAAAACCATACATCAACTTAGTGGCAGGACAACCTCAACCTCTGATTCTTAGGTCTGCGTTCAGTGGCCCATAAAAAATAATAAAATACCTTCCACTCTTGTCTTATTCAGGGCTCTCCAGAAAAACAGGTCCAGTAGGGTGTGTGTGTCTGTGTGTTTATGTGAAGATATTTATTATTATGACTTGAAACATATGATGAAAGAGGTTGACAAGCCCCAGGGTCTGCATTCAGCAACTGAAGACTCAGGAGAGCTGATGGAATAGTTCCCATTCAAGTCCCTGACTTGGGAACCAGGAGAGCCAATCGACCATGTAGAACTAGTCCAAATGCTAGCAGGCTTGAGACGCAGGAAGAGCTGGTGTTTCAGTGTGAGTCTGAGGAAAGGAAACCCATGTGCTCTCCCAGCTTATAGGATGTCAGCTAGGAGGAGATTCCTTTTACTCGTTCTATTCAGGTCTTTCATTACTGGATGAGGCCTATGTCCATTATGAAAGACAATCTATTTCATTCAGTTTCCTAAGTCAAAGATTAATCTCTCCCAGAAATGCTTTCTCAGACACCCAGAAAAATATCTGGATGAATATCTGGGCACTTGGTGATTCAATCAAGTTGGCACAAAAAAATTAATCACCACAACACCTACCAGAATAACCAAAATAAAATATCATAACAACACAAAATATAGGCAAGCATGTCAGAAAACATAGCACACTCATTCATTTCTGGTAAGAATGAAAAATAGTACAGCTGCTCTGGAAAACAGTTTGATAGTTTTTATAGAACTAAACATTAAATTATACAGCACTGCAATTGTACTCTAGAATTTTATTTCAGAGAAATGTAACTCAAACACAAAAGTCTATATGGTGATGTTCTTAGCAGTTTGATCTATCGTACCTCCAAAATAGAAATACCTAGATGTCATTCAGCAGGTGAAGGGTTTAGCAAACAAAGAGGGCTATAGCCACACCGTGAAATACTACTCAGTGATAAAAAAAGAACAAGCCATTAATACATGCAACAACTTGGATGAATGTCCAGGAGTTTGTTCTGAATGAGAAAAGCCAATGCTAAAAGGTTGCATACTCTGTGATTCTGTTTTCTATAGCACTTTTTAAATGAAAACAGTCATTTAGAAGTAGAGAACAAATTACTGGTTTCCAGGAATTAGAGATGGGTTGGTGAAGGAAATGAGAGAGGGGAGTGGAACTGTAAAGGAGAGCCTGAGGGATCCTTGTGGTGATGACACTGTTCAGTATTTCAGTTGTGATTTCCACATGAACCTCCATATGTGATAAAATTTTCCAGATTAAGTACATACCCACAACCCCATACACACATGTGCATGCCATATAAGTCAAACTAGGGAGATGGCTGGATTATATAAATGTCAATATCTTGACTGTGATATTTTTATGGGTTTAAAATTATAAATATTAAAATAGTTATTTTGAAATTGGACAACATGTATATGGGATCTCTGTGTATTATTTCTTACAACTTTATGTAAATCTATAGTTATCTCATAAAAATTCAAGTAAAAAGAAGAAAGTCCCACTAATAAGTTTAAAAAACAGTGTTTTTCTTATGTCAAATTGGATAAAAGAATGTTTTTATACCACTATCCAATATGGGGTGAGGATACAGTAAAAGAGACACTTTTGCACTGTACTGCTGGGAGTCGCTCTACTATTGAAAATTATTGCTATACTATCAAAAATAATTTAATATATTCAAATATTTTACCTGATTATTTCAGGTAAAATTTGTCCTAAGAAAATAATCAGATGTATGAATAAAATTTATATGTGTCTTTACTATAGTATATACTATGCTGCAGCATTATGATAAAAGTGAAACAAATTGAGAATCATAGTCCTTGAAATAGGAGTCCCCTGTGTTTCTCCTTTGCTAGAAAAGCAATAAACCTTCTTCTTTTTTTTAATCAAAAACCATGTGTTTGTTATTGGATTGGCACTGGGGACAAGGACCAAGCTTTTGGCAACAAACTTGGCACTCCAGATGGGATCTGAGGGCAATCCCTGCTCCAGCTTTCTTGGGCAGGCCTGGCTCTCTAAGGAACCCTACTTCCATGCTGAGGATGCAGATGAACTTGTTAAGAGCCAACTGCAGGAGAGTTAGGAGACAAGTTGCTCCATCAGGGTCCACTTTGAGAAAAAGGAAACAACTCAGGAAGTATGTGACAACTTTGGCCATTTGCACTATCCCTGCCCTATGTATACATTATCCAGTCACCTGCCATCTGCCGCTGTGGACCTCTGGATTGTTCTGATGCTGAATGCCCTTACTGTCCATGCCCTACCTGATAGAGAACAAGGACTTTGGGTTACTTCTTCCAACTTCACCTCATCTCCAAGCAGTTTGGAGATGTCATCACCCATTTTTCCTTAGAAATGAAATGTAGAAATTGACAGTGGGGAAATGTATCAGTTGTCTACTTTATTCTTTGAATATAATCCATGCTGCTCTGCCACTGCAAATAAAAAAAAAAGCGAAAGAAAAAATATCCCTCATAATGAGTATTTTTGCATACTTCATTAAAATTGTATTTTCCAAAAATACTTATTAATTGGACAAATGCTCATGTGGTAATGTTAAATACAAAATATAACTTGTTATTTATTGTATCACAAACTATATATCAATATACCTACCTTATTTCTATACTTAGTAACTGTTTTAGTCAGCTTTTTGCTGTTATGACCAAATGACCTGACAAGAAAAATTTGGGAAGAGGAAAAGTTTCAGAGGTCTCAGGCCATAGAGAGCTAGTTCCATTGCCCTGGCTAGAGGTGAGGCAGAACATCATGGTGGAAGCAGATAGGGGAAAACAGCTCAGGACATGGCACCAGAAAGCAGACAGCTCCATTCTCCAGGGACAAAATATAAACCTTAAGGCATGGCCTCAGTGACCCACCTCCTTCATCCACACCTTACCTGCCTACAGTTACCAGTCAGTTAATCCCTATCAGGGAATTAATGCACTGATAAGGTTAAAGCTCTCATAACTCAATCATTTCACCTCTGAAATTTCCTGTATTGTCTTACACATGAGCTTTTGGGGAACACCTAATATCTTAGCCATAACAGTAACTATGAGTTTGGGTAAATTACTAACCTCTCTTTAGACCTCTTCTTTATACAGTGGAGATATAATAGAAACATTCATCCTTTTTTATTTTAATTAAATGATTAAAGGACTTTTGAGTATATAGATTTTTAAAACTGATATTAAATAGTAGTTGTCTTTGGGTAGTAGTAAGACTACCACATTACAGTCTTCTGTAATTTGAAAATCTTCCATAATTAGCATTAGCATATGATTCTTTGTGTTTAAAGAATAATTGTTAAACACACATAGAACATTTAAACTTATACTTCCTCTAATCAGGACTAATTTCTATTGATACTTAGTTCACAACAGAATGCCTGAAACTAGTCCATTTATGAGGGAGAAGGACTTAACAAATTCTACCCACTTGAAATTTTCCTTAGAGATTTGTTTGGATAGGGAGGGAATCTTTAAACTGAGCATTTAACTATGTCCATGTGTAGGCATTATAGTTAAGAAATATGATTTGATCTTGAAGAATAGGAACAAAGTGTTGAAAAATGTTTACTGATCATTTTGGCAGTAGATAATTAATTAACTTCCTGGAAAATTAATCACTGATGAGACCATTAAATAAATAACATATGCTAATTATTTCCAAGAGATTGATATGACATATTGGTGATTAGAATTGAGAACTCAAAGCATTAATAGGGTCAGATTATGAAGCATTTACTCATTGACTTACCCTTGGTGAACTTTTAATTTGCTTTTAAAATGGCCCCATTTAGCAACCATCAGCAAAGTCTGTAGATTTGATTCACCACAGCATGTCCAAGAAAAAGGAAATATTGGGAAACAAGAAGTTATAGCATGCAAATCAACAGGAACAATCTCTTCTATGCAATCGGATTTATCTAAGTTTACAGAGCAAGCTATGATTATATCTATCTTTATTCCCAAACCCAAGATCTTAAGATAAAATGCAACTTATGGCATTAGGTTTCTAAAGTTTAAAAATGTAATATTTAGTCATTGTTTTGCTTGTTATTCATTCTCATTCTTTTTGTTTATGCTGTGTTCCCTTTTTAATATGTTTTGGGCTTTTTTTTTGTTTTATTTTTAGTATTTTATAATCTGAACATTTCTTGGGATAATCTAGATACCTAGTAACAAAACACTTGCAAAATAGGACTTTTTAAATGTGTTTTCTAGAAATAGAGATTATTACTTTTCCATATTCACTCAGGTTCTAGAATCTGTATTTCTCTCTGCAAACCATTAGTGCTCACTTGTAATGTTGCTTATCAACTTTAAAAAAGATAGTCATACATGTATGATTACATGAATGGTATGAATCTACATCATGTACAAGCATAGAAACGAAATTATATACCCCATTTGTATACAACGAATCAAAATGCAGTCTGTAAAAAATTAAAAAATAATTTTAAAAAAGAATAAATACAAAAGCAAAAAATAAAAAAAAGGTATTCAAAGAGTCTGAACTCACTAGGTTCCCATTGTTATTTTAATACAGAAAAGTTATCATTTCAAACAAAAGAAGATTCAAATTGTTCTCAAAACTATGGAAGTGTGCTTCAGTCTTATAACAAGGAAAAAAGCAAATTCAAAATTAATCATTTAATATACCATTTTTAAATTCTCAGAATTTCAAAGACGGGAAAGTTTTATAACACTTCTGATTGGGCTTCGAGGGACTCACACACTCACAGATACCTGGTGTGGGAATTGACATGATCTTTATCAAAGTCAACTTGGCCCTATCTGTCCGAATTACAGATACACATATTTTGATCCTTTGATCCAGAAATTTCACTTCTAGGAATTTAACCCAGATACACTTGAATGTGTGAAATAAAAATACATGAAGCCATTCATTATAGTGTCATCTCTAATTGCAAAAGATTGAACGCAATCTAACTAGTGACTAGATACATAAATGATAGTTCCTCCAAAAGTTGAAATCTATGTATCTGAAACATTGAGAACTTTCAATGTGCTATATGTGATATTCTCTAAGCTGTATTGTTAAGCAGACAAAGCAAAGGTGCACAACTATGACAGTAATTGCAACCTACTTGCCGTTTACTTATCCTTGCATAAAACATCTCTGAAAGGCTTTCTTAAAACATGATAAAATGGCTGTTCAATGGATGGGCAATGTCAGCAGAAGAGAGGAGTACATGAAATTTTTAAACCATTGTAGTTTCTGTACCTTTTAATTTTTAAACTATGAGAATATATTACCTAATCAGAAAATACAGTAACTTTATGTATAATAAATTTATACATATATAACACATAACAGATTGAAATGCTTAAAACTAGCTTTCTTCTTCTTGTTCATTTTCCTTCAATCTCCTCCTTATACAAATGACAGCATATAATTATTTTAAAATAATGGTAATAAAAATGAATGATAGTATATAATTATCTTAAAATAATGACCAGAAATAAGTTTTTAATGTAAAGAGAATTGTGCACTACAAAATTGAAATCAATTTGTTGTTTTTATTAACATCATTTATACATAAAATTATAAATGAACATCTAAATATGTGAAGACTTTCTCTCTCTTTCTCTTCTTCCTCCTTTTCCCCCTTTCTAGTTTTTCTGTAGCACTGGCTGAAATAGGGAGAATTTTAAAAATATATTCACCAAAATATGGTGATCATTGTGAAGGATGAACCGCTTTTGTGCATATACCAGCTTTATTTTTGTAGGAATTACATTAGTTCTTAAGATAGTTTCCTTCAGGAATTTTTTTTAAAAAGAGAGATTGTTTTACATTTGCCAAGGGGATATGTTCTACCTTTGCCACTGTATATTTATCTATGCTTTTCCATTATCCATTAATATATATTCCCCTTGATAATACACACACACACACACACACACACATTAGCTCATTTAACAAATTTTTGCTATTGACTTTGGGGAAGATATGAAAAAAAGAGTTTAAGCCACTTGGCCTACAACTATCATCTCAGCCTGGCTCAAGATTGCAAGCATTTTCACATTTAATTAACCTTTTGTCTAATACTGTGATAACCCAATCTTAAAATTGATTATACACTCTTTCTTTGGTTTCTCCTTTGAGAGGCCGGGGATTTGAACCGCGGTCCTTGCGCATGCTAGGCGAGCGCTCTCCAAAAGGGACTATTTCTTCAGCTCTGATTATACACTCTTGAGTATGTTTTTGGAGCCTCCTTAAAATAACTGCATTTTCAGAAATGCAGTGTTGGCAACCAGTCATGACAGCTTCTCAACCTCCATTCCATGGACATCAAAGAAGGGCCCAGATCCCCATGTGTCTTGAAAACCCCCAAGAGCTACCAGTAGTGGGGAGAGGTAAAGTTGGTGGAGTTATTGGACCTCCCTGATAGCTGACTACTTTCTTTGCAGCCTCTCATCCTAGTGCAGAGACTGTGAGGCGTGACTCATTTGTGTTCTTTGCACCTAAGGAGAAAAGCACTGTACTCTGGGCAAACATGGGAAAGAACATAAAGGAGGTGTGGCTTCTTTCATTCATGAGTCATGCACGCTCTTTCTCTGAAATACCAACACATCTGGATAAAAAGCAGAATGCAAAACAAAGTAGACACCAGGCACTTTTGCCCAAAACAAAAGCACAACAACAATTTTTAGAGCACAATGGTTAGAGGAATTTTGGAGAAAATAAGTTGACCTTGTAGCATCACACCCAAATCAGTATTCATAGCACTTTCTACTTGTATTCAGATACAAAGATTCAAGTCATAACTTTAGCAAACATTTTCATTTCCTTGACCAGGAATTAGATCCACCACTGTTAGAAAAAACATTTTTTTTTTTTTTTTGGTTCATTTAAATTGTTTCTTTTCTTTTGGTTCATTTAAATTGTTTCTTTTCTTTTGTCTCATCAGATACAAAGGTGATATCTCCCTCTGCTTTTGTGGCCATTTAGTACTTCTTTCACTTCTACCTGGTTATCATTAGTTATCCAGTCTCCCCTTCTCTCTTGAATGTAAACAAACTGAGGACAGCACTGTGTATTTCTCTCCTTGTCCAACACTGCTGCTAGTGGGAAGCTGGCACATAGTTGTTTAATGCTCATTTGATTGAACTGAATTATGAGTGACACTTTGATTATTTGGATGCAAATAGAAGAGAAAGGCAGGGAGGGATAAACTAGGTATGAAATATGAATTGGTTGTCTTTCTAATATATTAAGTTCTAGCTGCAGGTCTCATAACCCAGAAAGATTGTTTGGTTTCCCAGAAAGACTTATTCACCTGCCAGCCTCTTAGGTTGATGTAGCAGGTCACTCTAAGAAAACAGTGAAGCCCTGACATCTTCAACTTCAGAGTGTGTGCGTGTGCATGTGTGTGTGTGTGTGTGTGTGTGTGTGTGTGTGGTGTATCCCTCATCTGCTGCAAAAGAGTGACAACCAGTTTATTTATGATAATATATACAATACATATATGCTTTTTACACATATACACACATGCTTTTCCATTATCATAATTGATTTTCGAAGCAGCTGGATATATTTTCTCTAGTTACTAATAAAGTTGTTAAATGATTTGCCTAAGTTATGAAGGTACAAAACCAAGACTGGGAGTTATTATTCCCAAGAAAGGGGGAGAATGTCATTTTCTAATTGTCGGGGGAATCTTCTTTAATTTGCACATATATCCTTTCCTCCTCTCATCCCAGTCAGTGATTCCATGAGAGATGTTGCTTCCCTTGGGTGTCTCAGAGTAGACTAAGGATTAAAAACCTCTGGCCCACCCATTGGATTTCTAGTTTTATGCTTTCTGCCCAGGGCATTTTTTACCAATGACTCACCTGTTGTCTCATCCCATAGGCAATAATTCTAAAGAATGACTCCAGGTGAGACCGAAAGGAGCACTCAGCTCGGTGACTCAGTTCCAGCCTGCCTCTGCCTCTCCTTGTGTTGCTCCACAGCCTTTCTGTCTCTTGGTTACTGCATTTTGCTTGGTGCCCTTGGGCTGAAGGAGGGCATGCTGTGTGAAATGATTACATCTACGTGCCAGTTGGCACAGAGAAGCCATGCTGTGTGTATTTATTTGTGCCCATGCCACTTGACAACAGAAAGATTTAGTATTTGGCTTGCATTTTTAAAAGAATTGGAATGGAGGCCATTTCCTCAGTGGGCTACATAATAACCACTGTGAAGATCTAGTTTCTAGTTCTGGCTAGCTGCAACTTTCTTCACATTAAATCTGGCAATACCTGATTTCTCTGCACAAGATAAATATTAGGGGTAGGTACCCATCTCTCTTATTGCCTCAAAGAGAATTTGCGTGCATATCATTTCTATTATTGGCAGTGAAGAGACGTGCCAAGTGTCTTTCCAGATTTCTGGAGGTCCCTTCTAGTTCTGAGAGCAATTCCTACCACTGGAAGCAGGAGGTTTTGTGTACATATGTCCGTGTGTGTGTGTGTTTCTTTTTTGGTTTATATTTGTTATTTGTCTAAAATCTTCTCTACTTATTTGATGTTATCCTGCTACTTTCCTAAAGTTGAGACACAATTTTCTCATCTATAAGAATATATACTTTGTGAAAGACACTCTGCTCTAAGAATTCTGTACATTATTTCTAATGTTTAAAATAGTTTTGCAGTGGGAAGCAGTTACTCCCTATATATGGTGGGAAAAGAAGAAATCAATAATTTCTCTAAGACCACAGCAGCAGACTTGAATTCCAACCCCATTCTTATCAAGTTTCAAAGCCCATACTTTCTTTTTGCATGTAATATTACATAACTGAACTAAACAGGAACTTAGTTTTCCAAATTCAGTTAGTTTTCAATTCAGTTTCATACAGTATTTCTTACCCAACCCACTATCTTTGGGGGAAAACTATGCATGTAAAGAAATTCCTATATAACAGAAAGAAAAAAATTTCTTCCTTTCAAGACAAACTTTTTTTCTACAAAAATTAACTACCTAAAATGCAAGCATAAAGCATGAGGGAAACATACACATATCATTTTGAGGGTGAGTGAAAACAAAAGCGATTGTTGGAATTAAAGTCAACAATGAATTGATTAAAAGTTTAAGGAGGGGGGAATATTTGAAATTTCAAGTTGTGTATGACCATATTATCATAGCTTACCTGACCAGAAATATAAAATTAGTATGTTAGCATCAGATGTTGCAGGGAGTCCAGCCCCAGCTTTACAGATGGGACCTGAGAGAGTAGGAGATTTAGCACCCATATTGGTGTGATAAGAGCTGGGCCTCCTGATCTGGAGTCCTGATCCTTTCTGTGGGCTGCCATGATATGCTTTGGTAGTAGAGCAGACACCTCAGCTCTTTTGGCTTGCCTCAAAGTGAACCCAGAGCCCAATGCAACGAAATGAGGCTCAAAGCTGGGTACATGGCTCAGGGGAAAATTCTGAGAACAAACAGGCCTTATAAATTAAATGCAAGAATGGGGTTTATAAGGTTCTTAGCAAATGATACACCTAGAGAGGACAGAGTCCATTAGGATTCAAAATGTGAAAGCTAAACAATGTGGATTCTCTGATTAGCAGCTTGTCATGCATGAAGCTTGGACAGCAGGTTAGTGGCTGGCTCAGGCAGAGTGACATTTTTCCTACTGTATGGTTTTCATGCAGAGCGCACACCAAGCAAATGATTGTCAGCAGGGAAGGATGCAGATTATGTCTTGTGTATTACAGCCATTGAGGTGCATGAAGTATTGGCCCTGGAAACCTTTTTTGGCAAACTCACAAAGTTTGCAAGGAATGTTTATAAGGAAGAAGAATATGGACTCTCTTTTTTTTTTTTTTTTTTTTTTTTTTTTGACTTACTGAAACCTTTAAATATTTGTGGCTTTGAGTGTGTGTGTGTAAGAAAATGACCTCATTGAACTGAGTCATGAAAAATTTTTTTTTTCTGAATTAAAGCAAGAATATATTTTCATATCTCCTTTAACTAGGGATGGGGACAAAGGGGGGTTTAAAAAAGGAGTGACAGGAAGCACATGCCAGAGTGAATGCATGCATATCAAGGGATCAGAATAAAAGTCCCATTAAGCTCTTCTCACTCAGTGACCACAAATGACCATACGGTATCTATGTCTGAAACAATCAATAGACTTTTCAATAGATATTTTTGTCCTTGTAATCTATCTCGATACCTCTCCCCAAGAACTAGGAAGAAGCCCTCGCCTACTTAGCTCAAGGGCAGGTTACCCTGTGATACTACACTCTATCCCTCTGCTCTTTTTAAAAATTTACTCAGCTGGAGATGGTTTTCCAATTTGGGACATGACAAATGAAATCTTAGCTCTAATATTCCCAATTCCTTTTTCAAAGCAGTAATAATTTATGATCAAGTAAGTTTGGGGAGGAGTAAATTCTCTCAAATTTCTCACATTATAGGCGAAACAAACAGCAAAATTAAGGGACTTGTCATAGGGAATGTCAGAACTTGTACGCTAAACTCTCATGCCTGGGTGGGAGGGAGAGGTAGTTGTTCCCAAATTATACCATGCCCAAGTTGCCAATGAAACCTCTGAGGTAGATAAGGACCTTGACTTTGACAGCAAATGCCTCAAAGATGTCAGCTAGAAGTTCTCAGAGGAAACTGGGCAAGAGTGACCTGTGGGGAGACCCATGAGTACTTCTTCAGCCTGCACCTGCATCTCCCTGGCCAAGCCCACCTTTCTCAGTTCCTGCCTGCCTGCTCACCTCTCTCTGCCTCGTATGCACTCTTTCCTATCCCTGGACAAGCCTACTCCTTCTTTGAGGCCCAGCTCAACTACTCTGTGTCTCTTATAGGAGGAGGGAAGAGTACTTTTCTCCTTCATCTGTGATTTGAGCATATTTGTAGCCCTATTTTAGATTGTTATCATGTTACATTATTTTTAATTAGGTATTTATCTGTAACCCCTATCAGACTGTAAAGGTCTTATGTCTGCATCCCCAGTTCCCCACAAGTGTTTGACACTCTGTAGGGACTTGGTAAATGCTTGCTAATTTGAGGACAATTCTTGAAACTGTTCTCGGCCAAAGAGCAAGTAATCTTACTTTTTTTGGACTGTGAGAATCAAGCTTTGATCTATGAAGGCAGAAGCAGCATTTATAATTGGACAGGGTTATTACTTTTCTCTTTTTCATCTGTGAATTTGATCTGAAAGACTTAGCAGCTTCTAATGAGACAGAAACTAAGATTTTGAAGTCTTCAATTTCTGGGCCAGAGGGTTAGAGAGAATATTTTTGGCTCCAGTTCTGGGGAAGAGGATATTCAAATTTATCATAAACATGCTGCCGTACTTACACATTAACAAACTCTTCTCATCTCGTTTCCCATAGTCCTTCAGTTTCTGTCTCTCCCTCCCCTCTCTTTTTCTTTTACTTTCCCCTAAAAATAATCATTGATTTTCAGAAATCTATCCATTTATTACCTTCCCTTAGATCACATGTCATTTATCTGTCAAAAATTGAATGGAGTTGAATCTAAGGTCCTCAATCCACACTGAGTCTGGAGATCACCACTGGCTTGGAATCCAGTTTTCTGGCACCATGTCTGCTTAACTGCACTCACCTTAGAATATTTTTAGTTCCTTAACATGAACTCTTAAATAATGCACTCTTTTTGCTTTAGTGATTCCATTGTAGGATCATAAAAGGAGAGAATAAGCAAGGATCTCAGCCATTATTCCATGAGTCCTATTCAATTCCAATGGTAAGAGGTTACTTCATTCAGTTTGGACCCCTCTGCTGAAAGTAACGTGTAGTTTTCCAAGTTAGAACATTTCATTGTTAGTCGACTTTGATTCTTCTTTGCTATATGGGTCTATGGATGGAGTCATATAACTCTAATTCATTGTCCTTTCCCACATACACGTTCTTAAAATACTTATAATGACTACAGTACTCCCATTGTATCTGGAATTTCTGTCTGTGGGTGGAGGGTAACTCCAAATGCCCATAAACCTCTAGTTTACGGACTAGTGTCTAGTATCCACCCACTTCTTCCTCTCCCACTCTGCCTTCTCCTTGTTGGTTTCTTCTTATGGCAAAATCTCTCCTCGAAAGTTGCCACCTGGTTTCTGGACTAGCACTATCAAAACTATTTGAGAACTCATGTGAAAATTGGGCTCTTGGTCCCACCTCAGACCTCTGAATCAAGTCAGCCTTTTAACTAGATCCTCAGGTGAGTAGTACTCATAGTTAGGTTGAAGGGACATTGAGCTGTGTAGATAGTGCCTATGGTCATCCAGTAATGCTGGATGGTTCCCAATTCAGAAAGACTGGGTTGAGGTAAGTTCTGTGCAGAGTGGGAGAATAACTTCTTCAACTTCATGACTCACTTTGTCACCTAAATGAAATTCTATGCAACCATTTCCCAAACAATTCTTCCCTTATGGAACCTTTCATAAAACTGCTTCTTACATTCCCCACTCTCCCCAGATCCCTTTTCCTGACGCAGCCCAGAGAAGGTATCTTCACCAACATGGTCTTATAATAACTATTTCAAGCCTCTTAGCAGGCTCCTAATATCCCCTTTCTCCTTCAGAAATAAAAATGCTCTCTAGAAATCAGTTTATGCCAGTAGACCCTTATGCCTTGTCAGTTACCAACAACAACTCTGTCTCTCTCTCTGTCTCTCTCTCTCTCTCTCTCTGTCTCTCTCTCTCTCTCTCTCTCACACACACACACACACACACACACACACACACACACAGGCATCTTGGATTTAACTGGATCATGCCATATTTACTTATATCTAAATGACATATATCTTCCAAAAACTTCTCCGTGTTCTAATTTTTGTCCTCTAGAGCCATGAGAACTATACTTTTAATCTCTCTTACATATAATTGCTTTTAGGTATTTGAAGAACATTTTTATGTCCCTGTCTTCCACACCTTATTTCACTCACATTTTCTTATGTTTGGTTGTTGGAGTTTTTTTAAGCTGTTTTCCTCAGATTCTCACTTAGCACTCTAAGGATGGTTGATAAAATTGATCACAAAATAAATCAATGAGCATAAGTAAGAGAGAGGTAGAGGAAGATGGGGAGCAACAACAGAAAAACACTGTTATCCTGAAGTGTATCCAATGCACCAGCAGACTGCCACCAGCAGCCACACTGGAAGACCGTCCTGTTTCTTTACTACCTATCATGTGACAAGGAGATAAGCTACCTGTATTCTCTTCACAAAATATTTTACTTTTTTCTCTGCCAGTTATTTTTTGTTGTTGTCATTGTGGGGTGGTGGTAGATACTGGGGATTGAACTCAGGAGCACCTGACCACTGAGCCACAACCCCAGCCCTATTTTGTGTTTTATTTAGAGACAGGATCTCACTGAGTTGCTTAAGTGCCTCCCTGTTGCTGAGAATGGCTTTGAACTTGTGATCCTCCTGCCTCAGCCTCCTGAGTGGCTGGGATTATAGGCGTGAGCCAACTTCCCTGTAAGTTTTTTTTATATTCTAGATTTGAGTTTCTTCAGAGCTCATTCTAGGAATTCTTTAAGCAATAAAACTCAGGAAGTCTATGCCTCAGAGACTCTGTGTGTTCAAGGCCATTCAAGTTATTGAATAATAGAAACAATAGGCTTACAGATCATCACAAATCTGATGTGAGGGATGGTGTAATGGCTGTAGCTTTTACAGCTGATGAGGTACTAATCTAAGTAAGCACTAAACCATCATGTGGGAGGCTTCCTTAATGGTATTCTTCTGCTTCTCAGATGGTACTCTAAGGCTTTAGAAATGACAAAAATAAATGAAAACAAATAAATCATCAGTGGTTTCAAACCTCTATTAGACTGAGAATTGTGGCATACCTTGTTTTCTTTGCCTGTGATTCAACTAATCAAACATAGTATAAGTTAGTCTTTTCAGCAAAATTTACTCCATTGGTATATATTATATGTGGATACTATAAAATGCAGTAGTTATCATATTATATAACCTTTGAGGTTATATATGTCATATTTTAAGATATATTTTTCTAAATATTTAACTATATATAACTATATAATGATCTATTATACATCTTTTAACATTGTAATTATCTATAATCTCACTATTTTTAGATAAAAAATATTTTGGTGAATTTTTCTCATTTTTTAAATTGAAATGAACATAGCATGGGTATAATTATTGATGCCATGAAATTTTTATGATGCTTTTATGACGTTTCATATACTTTTGTGTTCTTAAATAATCGTTGGTTTTAATTATTGCAGAATATTCCAGCACATGAATATACCATAATTCATCTTCACTTTTCCTTATGGCTGATCACATAGATTGCTTTAAACTTTTCATTGTTTTTACTGGGTAAAAATCCTTATTTGTGAATTTTGACTACTTCTGTAATAATTTGATTATGATGGAATTCTATAAATCAGGATTGATCAGTTAAAAATTGCAGTCATGTCTACATAATGCATAGAGTGTTTAGTTTGTCTGTTAGTTAAAATGTCTGTTAATTAAGACCCATACATACCCCTTAGGTGAATTGGGTGGTGGTGGGTGGTGAGGAGACCGAGAATAAGAGTTACATAGTCTTAAGTAACAAAAGTCAAAATTATTTATTAGTAAATGATTCAAGACACTAGCAGCTAACTGATTTTAAACATCCCAAAAGTATTATTTTATAATGGGAAATCTTAATTCTATAATAATACAAAACAGAGATTTTCTAATTTTTTCATTTTCCAATGGGTAAAAAAATCACAAACACATTTAAGTGTGTAATTAGTGGTTTCTTTTTGCATACCACTCTATTTATATCTTGAATCAATTTTAAATAAGGCTTATAATGTTTTCCTCATGCCCTAGAAAGGAAAACACAGAAAAATAAGACCATGACCTCTATCTGGGTAGAGATGGTGGATGTCCCAGTGGGTCTGGGTCAAAGTCTCCCATAGAGCTCTTGGCACATGGAGAGGGCACAGTAGATATTCTCACATTATAGAGAATCTAATTCTTGTGACTACTGAAGTTTAAAGTAGATTTGGTCAAGATAATCTCATTTTCTTAAGACATTCTTAACTAGGGAGCTATATGATAGGAGAGAAATGGCATGAAATAACAGAAAAAAAAATTCCCTATAAACAAATCAAGCAAAAAAAAAGTTGTTTTTGAAAGACCAATTTGAAGTTAGATTCTTTGAAGGTTGGAAGTCTTTCTCTGTATAGTGTTTGGAGTAGAAAGAGGCCATTTCTTAGTCAAGAACATCTGAAAATTCACGGAAGACATCTCTGTCTCACTTTTCAGAGGCAAGGTACCCAAAACCTTATGTTTTTGCTCTTTCTTTGCCTTCTTAGAGCATAGAGAATATTCAATAACAGTTTTAGAAGTGTTTTCTTTAAAAACTTAGCCTACTAGTATAAAGTGAATTTTAGATAAAAAATAAAAATTCTAACACCTGTAGCAATATGAAGAACATATATTTTGCTCTGTCCATGTATATAAGGTAATGAGCAAATTTAAGAAATAATACAGAAAAGAGTAGATGAGTTTACTCAAACTAAGTAGTATCTCTACTGAAATGGCTCAAGTTCTTTCCTACCAACTGCTGAAGATTTTTAGGCATTTAAAAATGAGGGGTAATAGACTTCTTTCTGTCTCTAGTTGACAGCATTCTGAATACACAGACCCTAATTTTGTTATTTTCATTTTACTTTACATGTAGAAATACAAGGACAGGTGAACAAAAGATCTATGCAGCAGATCCTTTTTAAAAGATGAATTTAAAGGTAATTATTTTAACTTTAACACAGTGAACACTGACCCTCAGAAATCCTTATAATCCAATTAGAGAAAAATAAAGGGTGAAGACGTGAAAATTTGTAAATAAAATGATCTGGGATATGGTTTATGGAATGGCATATTGTGCATGCCTTCTTATCCCTGATATTCCTAAAAGGAAGTTGGTATATTCAGGAAAGATGAATGACACTTTCTTCATTGGGGGGCAATGAGGAAGGACAAGAAATGCTAAGATGCCAGGAATTTCATACCACTGTGATGATGATCCAATGAGCAAATCCATCCATCATTCCGAGGTTGATCAGCCTTGTCACTGAAAAATGAATTAATTTATATTCTTTGTTTACAAGGCCTTATTACAATTGTAAATTTATAGGTGATGTTTTTGGATATTATGCATAATTACCGAGAAAAAATTTACATTTTTAAGCTTGCATACAGTGTTGGAATTTTACTAATCAAAGATTTCATTTTGTGTGACCCCAATAGTATGATTATCACTAAAAATGTGTCTTTGTGGTTTTCTTATTTAGTGCTCTTGAGGTCTTTCATCCTCGAATTCTCTTAATTGGAAGGATGATGAGGGGAAATGTCAATACCTCTTTTTTTCTTTGAATATTTGTAAATTTCTGGAAAAATGTATTGAATGTCAACAATGTCAAAGAGCCTTTGTTTCACAGAAGGATCCTTTACTGGACTATTTATTCATTCTATGCATTCAGAACCCAAACATGATCATCTATTCAGATCAGGAGAATTAAAGAGGGTCTTATATTGATTTTCTCTTAGTCTTTAGCATCATATTTGTGACAAAAACACTTCTTCCCACACTGTTCCAGAAAAATAAAACATCGAGGTGTCTGTGGGATACCATTGAGGGGATTGTCTATATTTCCTTTATTTTAAAAATCATTCATTTAAAAATATTTATAAGTAACATGAGAAAGAGATTGGGGGCAACCAATGAGACACAAATTACACATGAAGTCACTAATTCTTCTGAGAAAGTTTTCAGCAAGGAAATTTTGCAAAGAAAGTCTTCAAGGAGTAATTGACTTCAACAAACTTTTTACTAATCAGCAGAAATATTTTTACTTTGAAGTAAAATAAAATAAAATAATAAAATAAGGCAAAATTTAAAAAGATTAGCAAAAAAACAATAAATAAGATGTTATGCCTACATCTTCCCAGCAAGAAAAATGAGTAGGGAAAGGTCACCATGTTTTGTTTTCAGAAGTATTTGTCTATCTCATAGTTTGTGCTTCCAGAGTATATTATCAGCATTGATTGGTTTTTCTCTTTATACATCTGGAAGTATTTAGCTCAGAACAGTAATACCAATTTAAATCTCAAAATAAAATATGGGCAACAAGTACCATGTTTCTTGGAGGAGGGAATGAAAAGGAAAATTAATTTCTATTTATTTGGATTACATTAAAAATCACAAATTATTATCCTTAGGTTGTCTTAGGCTTTTTCCTGTTTTAAAATTAATATAAACTCAATTCAGAAGATGTAAGAAATATGAAATAAAAATAGAATAAATAGCCCTCATAATCTTATTCCACAGATATAATTCTATGTCTTTGTTCATGGCATAGTATAAATACTTTATATCCTCCATCCCCCCAATTGTTTCCTTATTATAGGATGACCATTTCACTATGGAATTTCTAATTCTGTGGGGTTTCCATCAGATGTATTCAAAATAAATTATTTAATCAGTCTTCTTTTTAGTAATTATTATTTATTTATTTTAAATGAAAAAGCATAGCACCAATCGAATAATAATGTCATACAAACAAAACATGGTTCTGAAATTCAGATAATGTCCATTACAGATCCTAACAGTATAATAAAGCAAAACAATTTCTCTCTCTTCCAAAAGATTCATTTACTTTCAAAAGACTGACAAAGAAAATCATATATAAACTTGATAAATTAAGAAATGCAAAAAATCTGGTTAAAAGGGTGAGTAAAATACAAAGTACCCAAAGTCAAGGGTTCTGAAAGGCAAATGGAGCATACTCCATTCTGTCACTACACACATTTTGAAAAATGTAGTCATTACTATTCTCCTCTGGTTAGTTAGAATTCATGGCAAAGAACTGGTTTGGGTTGTAAACTCTATCTGGCTAAAGATAAATGATATGTGGAGAGGTATATAGTGCAGAAGCTCCTGAAAGATTACTATTTCAAAGACCCTGTGTAGCTGACTGTTTAATAGGACTTGAACCCATGAGAGAATCCTCCTAGAATCTCTTCCTCATTTTCCTAAACTCTTACGAGTGCAGGGAGATTCTCTGGGACATCAAATCTCCAAGAAGGAAAAGGAATAATGAATAATTTCCCAAATTTGAGCATGGGGCTCTTTGGACATCATCTGACACTCAAACAACTAGTAAATGTTCACAGGTAACTACTGTTCTTAGGAGCACTGTTTGAAGAGTATTGCTGTGGCTAGAAGTTGTTCTTTTTTTGGTACTTCCCTGGCACTTACTCTGTTGCTCCTTCAATATCTGTCCCTTTTATATTATAGCAATGGAAAACTCTGGAATGACACTAGTATCCCCTGTGAAATACTTTAAAAATTTCTCTTGAGCTTTGGATTTTCTGAAACCAGTCTCCAGCATTGGTTTGTTTTTGAGTTTCCTGGGCAATTCTATTTTACAATTGGGTGAGAGCTATGGCCTGGTTGTATATTTATTCTTTATGTATTTTAGAGAATGTGTTTAATATAGCTTCAGATCCCATTAACACTAATTCAGAGACCTTATAGTTAATAGGTTCTCCATAAATATTTGCTGAATGAATAAAGCAGGTCTAAAACATAATGCACATAGCATTCAAGCAAGATCTAAATTGAAGAGCAGGGGACCAATTCCTGATAGCTCTTTCCTTTTCTTACTGCTAGATGTGTAGGTTTCAAAGCTAAAAATCTTTGCAAGTAGCCATAAATGCTTTATGAGAATATTCTGATCTTTGCAGAGGTCTGAGGAATTTTAAATTATTTCCACAAGCGAAACAGAAAGCAGAATCCTAAAACTTCTAGCTCCAGCAGTACTGTGGAGCTTGCCTGCCATTCTCTACATTTCCTTCCTTTTTTCCGTAACTGATTATTAAGTATATATGCATGACGGACACTATTCTAGGCTTCAAAAATAGGCTAGTGAACAAACCAGATGAAGATCTTTCTCCTCACGGAAGTTCAATATAGTTGAGGAAAATTACACACACACACACACACACACACACACACGGAAAATAAAGCTGGAAGGAGTATAGTGAATTGGGGGTGAGCCTAGGTCTTGCTGAGGAGGTGTTATTTGAGTAAATAAATAATGGAAGGAAGTGAAGGGATACCAGGGGGACAAGTTTCCCAGGCCAGGGGAAGAGCAAAAGCAGAGTCCCTGAGACAGGAGCACACATTTGGTATATTCAAGGACTAGCCAAGAGCTTAGGGAAAGAGATAGAAAAAGTCTAGACCTTGTAGAATCTTGCATACTGTAGCAGGGGCCTTGCTTTGAATTCTTAGAGACATAAAATGTCTTCAAAGGTCTTGGACAAGGAGTGATCTGACCTGATATTTTAATAGGATCTCTCTAGTCATGTTGAACAAACTGAAGAAGTAATGAGTGGAAGAAAAGACCTGCAGTAGGAAACTACTGTAATGATCCTGATGAGATACTGGTGGTTTGGACCAGGGTATTGCCAAGGAGAGATAAGCCAAGATCAGGATTTATGTGAATCACCTTGATGATCTATGGCCTAGTGTAACAAGACAGGAAAGAACACACATTCCCTCCCTGAACATACACCCTAATAACTCTGTCTTCAGATTTCCTTATAGCCCTGTGCAAACTAATGACTCACTTTTTAACAATCAAGAACAATGAAATACAAAAAAAGAATATAATTCTTGCTGAATAAGTATTCAGCTTCCTCTTTTTGGTTGCTGACTGACCAGTTTGTGGAGGAATCTAAAAGGGAATTTTGGTACCCAGCAAAGAGTGGCAATAGATGAGTTTGAATGTTCCTCCCAATACAGAGATTCTATGATTCTATGATCCTTAGTAACTCTGAAAATTGTCTGGGGATACATAGACTGAAAAGTTATATTATAATTGATAGTGGCACTAATTGTCACCCAAGTTAGAAGTAAATTCTCATGATCATGGGTAATATTCAAAATATTTTGCAACTGACCCAGCACTGACACTGACCAATAATAACAGATGCCAATAGGTACAGCTGTGTGTGGATGAATACCAGTTGTGCTTATCCTTGGATGTGAATCAAATCATTCTGTAGCAGACATGGTTTGACAAAGGCACATGTCTCTTTAAACCAATTTAATTGAGCAAGTGTAGTGAACATCAATTTTTTGTGCCTAGACTTGTGCCTAGCATTTTGAGAGAAATATAAGAGAGGTATAGAATATGGTCATGACCTCCTGAGGATTTCTAATCTAGTTTGGAAGAGGACAGTTTGCAGTCAAAGAAAATTGAGAATAGTGCAACATGTGAGGTCAGAACAATTATTGAACCTTAAGCATTTCACCTAAGTTGCTGTTTCCTGAAAGAGATTTTAGGTTAGCATAGTGAAAAAGAACCTAAGCTGACTTGAAAATTTCAGGAAATGTCATTGACTTCCTGATACTTCCTCGCACCTCAGGAGCAGATATGTATGTCCCAAGTCAGTGATCAACATGCTAACTTAGGCAACTGTCATATACAGTGATATCCCTTCTCTACATCCCTGTTCCACGCCTGGTCCGGGTGCTTCCCAGCTCTATAAGAACCATCAATCATATGCCAAAGCCCATTTAGAGAGTGGGATGGAGTAGCCCTAAAACTGCAGCCTTTCTACATGCTTCACCTTCAATTCATGACTAACTTCAGGAAAATCTTTGTTATGTAGGGTCTGATCAAGTGCATCAAGGACAAATATGTATCATCCATTCAGCACATGAAGCAGTTGTTTGGATCAAGATTGGGACTATTATGTCCCATCCACATATCTGGCCTATATGACATTCAAGTTTATAGAGTTTTAGTTTATCTGACCTATCTGGATCCTGATCATTAGACTAGAGGCAGAAGGGAGTGGTAAAAGCCTTATCCAGCAGGAGCACAGAATTTCCAAAGTAGGCTAACTATAGATCCTGTCCCTTACGATGGATGCCCATAATAGCTCAGCCAAATACCTTTTTTCAGTATCCTCCTCTTTCAAACTGCCTCACTAAGTTGGTTAAGGGCCAGAATATGTGGCACTGACCATGCTATAATGGACTTCTTCTGCATTGAATCTTTCAGAGTTGGTAAATTTAGAACAACCCAAAGAGCCATGTTATGTCCGTACTGCCTTTCAAATTGGCATATAAGGGTTAGAGCCTTAAAACTGGGAGCTAGATTTTCCCAGAGGGCTGAATTATTTAATCATTAGCAATTCTGAGGTTCTCAGTAAAGTAGAAATGATGAAATTATCTGTTTCTATATGTAACAGCATCTTCCTGGTGGGTCAGAAGGAGTTTGCAGTCTTTTCTGTTTGCTGGGTATTCAGGGTCTGGCCAATATGAACTGCTTATCTGACCCAAAATGTGAGAAGATTCTTTCATAGTAGAGTAGTCTGCACAAATATAAATGGCAGGCTCTACGTCTTGCTGATGGCACCTCCTAGAGATAAGGTGTCAAATCAGGTACATATTTCTCCAGTTCTGATGAATATTCTTCCTTGTGGTGGAGGAGGTATGGAGTCGAATTCCAAATCTTGCTTCTGTACTTGGGCAAGTTACTAGTGGCTTAATTCCCAGCCCTGCTGTCTCCTCATCTGTAGAATGGGATGATATCTGTACCTCTGTAGTAGGGTTGTTCAAAGCTGAATTGAACCTCTTTGTGATGGTGAACAACTTGGGGAATGTTAGCTGTTCTTATTCGCTGGTGTTGAAATGGAAAGAGCCAACAAGAAAATTTCCACCAATGAGCATTTTATGTCTTTGTATAAAATTGTCAAAGTTCTATTGAAATAGATGGAGAGCTTAAATAAAATTAATGAAGCATGCACTGGTGTAACAAGAGTAATAATCAATCTGTTTTTTAAATAGTATGTTGAAAGTGAAGAAAACCTTTTACTCCAGCAAAAAGACTAGCATATTTTGGGAGTGTGATATGTGTTGGGCATCTGTAGTGACAATGACATCACATTCAGCCCTCCCCTTACCCTGCGGCTGCTATCTTCACTTAATAAAGAAACCGAAGCTCTGGTTAGCAGCAGCTTAGTGATCAGCAGGCTGAAAACTCAAGTGTGACATCTTTGGAGACGCTTTTGTTCTACTCATTCAAATGCCATCCCTCCCTCCTTCCTCTTCTGAGCTTGATTCCTTTTCTGTGGTTCTGAGATACCCTGTCTCAACCCTCCTCTCTTTTCTCTTGCAGAACTGCTTTTCTGACTCTGCCCCTTTGTGCCCTGTTAGGTCTCCTGGACACAGTTGGATCTCACTGGAATGGCTGTAAGATGTGGCAGCTTGTTCTGGGTTTTTCTCCACTTAGCAAGTAGCAGGCCTCTTATGTCCAACAGTCAATTCCTAATGACTCACTTTGTAGTCCCACAACAATGAAAACATTTAGAAAGTTGTGGAGAAGCTGTCAGAAGATGAACAGTAAAATTGTGACAGCATATGTGTGTGTATGTGTGTGCTCCTTGAAGCTATGTCTCTGCATTTGTGTGCTCCAGTAATACAAACATTTGTATTCACATGCTTTACTCAACAGGCTTCTGTGGAATTGCTTTGAAATATATCACACAATTTGGAACAGGGGGATTTATACCCTTGAACCAGAGGGAAGACTGAAGTACATTGGGAAAAATTCCTGAGGAGAATGTTTGTCAGCTTGGACCTAAAAGTAACACAGACCTGGGTTCAAATTCTTTCTCTAATTTTTAAAAAAATTATGACCTTGGAGAGTTCTCTTAACTTCTTAGGCCTCATTAGTCCTTGTGTAGAAGGAGAATATCCATAACAGTGCTATAGGGTTCCCTGTTTATCAATAGGATAGAGAGTCACATGCATGACACACAGATTATGAAGTGCCAGGAGAATGTGCACTGATTTAACTAGAAATGCCAGCGACTTAGAAACCCTCATGTTTCCCCATTCACACCGTGGTCTTAGAGACCTGCTCCACAGCAAGGACCTCCTGCAACTTTGTTCTTTTGAAACCAAGTTTCAACATGCTACGGCAGCCACGTGTATACCCCTGAGAGTGGACTCTTCTCATTAGCCTCATTCAGCTCCATTTCACCCCTCTGAAGATATGTGTAACCTTCAAAATAAAAAATGTGAGGGAAGAGATGAATGACAGCTTGAATAGTTGACTTCTTATCACTGAGGTTTTGCACAAATATCCCTTTCTCAGAGGAAATTTCCCTGACCATTTTCTCTCAAAAACCTTCATACTGCCCATCATCCTGACAGCTGCTCTCTGTAGCCTTTATGTTGTTTTATTTTTTTTTAAATAAGAGACATTATTTTTACAGCAGATTTAGGTTCAAAGAAAAACTGAGCAGAAAGCACCCATGCATCCTCCCACCATCAACATACCCCCAAAAAGTGGTACATGGCTTACAAGTGATGAGCCTATGGGGATACATCATTACCACCCAGAGTCCATGGCATACATTAGGATTCACTCTTGGTGTTGTATGTTCTATGGGTTTTACAAATCCATGACATGTCCACGATTGCAGAACCATATAGATTGTCTTTACTGTCCTAAATATCTTCTATGTTCCATCTGTTCATTTTTTCCTTCTCTTTAGCCCCTGGCTAAACTTTTTACTGACTCCAAGTTTTGCTTTTTCTAGAATGTCATACAGTTAAATCCTTCCTTTTTTAAAAGGACTTATTACTATTTCTATTATTTACAAGTTTAATGACTTATTTCTTAGTCCTCCCAATAGAATGTCAGCTGCATGAAATCAGGATCATTTTCTGGCTTTCACAATGCAGTGTCCTCAGTATTAGACTATGTATGGCTCAGAATAGCCCTCAATAAATATCGAGTAGGTAAGTTAATGAATAAATCTTTCCTCTATCAAAATTACCCTCTTCCTTCTCACCTTTGAAACTGGTGATTAGAGATTCTTACATGAATGACAATAACAAGACTGGCTGTCATTTTTCTTATTTTCCAGCTGCCAAGCACTATGCTGTATATGCTCTGAGCAGTATTTAACTTAATCCTCATAACCAGCTTTTGAGGTAGATAGCATATAGGTAGTGTAGCCATTTTGCATTTTGTGACTCAAGGTCACAGAATTAATAAGTGGCAAAGTTAAGGCTCAAATTCAGATGTTCTCTAACCAGATGTTGGAGAGGACTGGAAGAAGCCTCATGGTTAATCCATTCTACACCTTGGATTTGGAGCACGGTTAGTAATCTAAATGCTGTGGTGCTTACTCTGGTCCATTTAACATTACACAGCATCCACTCGTAGCAGTTCAGTGCACTCTAGGGCATTGCCTGGCTATTCTTAGAAATGCAGACTCTCAGCTCTACTTCAAACTTACTGATGCAGAATCTGCATTTTGAACAAAATCCCCAAGAGATTTGTATGTGTAAGGTATGTATGTTTGAGAAATTCTGTCCTGTAAGGGATATCAAGACCCCAAACTCCCTAGACCCAACTAGTGAACAAAGCAGAATCTCAGCTTTCAGAGTAGTTTGTACTCTAGAGGGGGAAATGGTCATCATGTCAAGTACTTCTCACATTCCCTAGCACTTAATAAGCACTTCATAGACATTCAGCATTCTTATAGATGACCCAGGTAAAAGGCTAAATGTAGCTGAGTATGAACAAGCCAGCCTCTAGTTCCCTGACAGTATAAAATATTCTCTCAATAACGCATAGAAAATTCAGTTTTCCTCTTGCTGTGATTCAGTGGTGGTGTGGGTATCTGGTGGAATGTCAGCTTAGCTAGCTACAATTGGGCAGATTTCTGTAATGTAGTTTAGACTGTAGCACATCTGCAATCATGCAGTAATGAGCATTGCCAGGGAAGGCTGATGTTTGACTACAAATCAGAGAAGTACTACCGCATTTCCACCAGGGAGGTTGTGGGTGGTCAATTTCAGCACAACTTGAGGCTGCTGGGTTCTTACAGTAGGGAACAGCGTGCCCACTTTCTTATATATCTATTCCAAACAAACTCAACCCTCGTTACCGGCTTTACTGTGTAGGAGCAGTAACACCAGGGAAATTGAATTGAGCTACTGTAGGTTTGCTAACTATCCAGGCATTGTCTGCATCGAAATGCCAGGTTGCCATACAGCTGAGGCTCTGCACTGCCTGGTTGTAAAGTTGTATTTGAGTCTGAGGATGAATTCGGCACTTTAATCAGTTCATTTGTTTTCTGCTTTGTCATACACATAACTGGCACGTCTAGCCAGGGTGCTGTTTGCAGAGAAAATCTTCCTGTGCCTGGAATGCAGAGTGGCCAGCTTCTCGGATTTCTCTTCTCTTTCTCACTCACCACCGCCACCCTTTCCATTGTTCCCCAGTTACATGCAGACTATAATTATGTATATTTCTTTTCATGCTGCTTATAATTGTACAACATTTCTGCATCCAGGATGAATGCAATTCATCCAATTTTCTCCCTTTTTATCCTTTGTAACTCAAGCTGTTGCCTTATTCTTTCTCATTGATTCCTGCACCACAACACAGTCAGATGGAAATACGATATGTCGCACCTGACATCCGCTTAAATGGCCTGCCATGGTGCTCAGAGGTGCCAATTTCTTAGCATAGCAGTCAATGGTGAATTGTCTTGGTACTGCAATGGGTGCTTTCATTTGCTTTTTCTGGGATTGTGCTGTGGGTTGTTGCATGAATAGTTCAACAAAATTGTAAGGATTCAGTGAGAATGAGTAATAGATCTTCACTGAACATCTTTTTTAATGTTTAAATCCTCATAGCCCCAGCAGGTTTTTTGGTCCTTCCTGTGATCTAAGATGGAAGTAGGACCTAGCCCTCGCTGGGCATTCTCCATGCTTCAGGCCCTGGACTGAGTACTTTATAGTCTTTTACATGTATTTTTGCTTAATCCTTACAAGTGATTAAAATTTTAATACATACATATGATTTATTTTATGGGCGCGGGAATTTCAAAATTCATGGAGGTAAGGTGATTTTTCAAGGTTTCATAGCTGGTCGATAATAAGATGGAGATTTATTTGATACTAGCCTTCATCTACTCCCTGTACACTGTCTTCCTCTTTGCAAAGTTTTAACTCCTTTAAGGTCAGCACGTTCCTTTGCTCTCTGATGCTGATTAACTGGGTCCTGTGGAGTCTATTTTTTATCTTATTCAACTTGATCACTGCCAATCTGTTATGTGTGAATTAAAATCTTTTTTTTTTTTGAGGGGGTAAAAGAGGTTTTTTTTGCTATATGTTGGCAATATATGTGGGTCCAAATGCATTTTAAAAATCTTTTAGTTCATCATGAGTCCTCCTGGTGTTTTCAATATGGTCTTCGTTGCATGTCAGTGAATAATCCTAGTGAGCAAGACCAAAAGATTAAGTGCTAGTCTGGCTTTGTTGCACATTTGCTGGGCTTTGTTGCACATGTCACACATGACCCCTCTACAACTCAGCTTATTTGTCTGTAAAACAGGATAGCACACAGACTCTGCTTATCTCACGTGATTCTTGTGGGTATTGAATGAGATAATTAGTATGGAAATCATATGAACACATAAAAACAGAAATGCATCAATGTAAGTCATTGGTATTTGCTGGGCTCATCCTATGAATGGTTAAGCATTAACCAAGGTGCTCTGAGGGCTTTATTTCAGTTAGCTTTAAATGTAGACAAATCAAAATACAGTAATTGAACTGGTTCTTCACTTTTTAGCAAAGTTAGAATAATTGCTCTTATTGTTCCTTTAGTGCCATTAGCTATTGATTCTCAAGTGGAGTATCAAGAAGAGACCTGCAGGTATCTGATATTTTAAAGCTTACATTTTTAAGTTTTTGAAAAAAATTAAAACTTACTTTATCATGTCATACAGTCAACTTGCCACATTTTTACAGTGCAAAAGTATTTCTCATCCATCGAGTTCAAGTTCAAGCCCCACCACTTACTAGAGCAATGATTCTCTGAGAGTGGTCCTGTACTAGCAGACTTAGCATTGACTGAAAAACTGTTAGAGAAGCCAATCTGAGTCTCACCCCAGGCTTACTGAGTCAGAGACTGAGGGTGGGACTCAGCGATCTGTGTTTTAATAAGGCCTCCTGGAGGTTCTCATGTATGTTCAAGAGTAAGAACTCCTGCTATGCTAAGACCTCAAAATGTATGTCAGAAGATAAGAACTCACAGGCTTATGGAGGCCAAGAAGGACGGGGAGACTGGGAACAACACCATCACGAGTTGGTGAGTAACAGATCTTCATCCAACATCTTTCTCAAATGTTCAAATCCTCATAGACCGAGCACATTCTTCGACCCATTCTGTGATCTAAGATGTAAGCAGGAACTAGCCACCCCTTCTTAAGAGGAGCTATCAGCAATTAGTCCAGATATTGCTGGCCATTTAGGAATGGGAAGAAGGTCCAAATAAAATGTTCTGAAGGATAAAAACATGACTGTTGTACGTGACATAATGAACACATATCAAGGATTAGTTTAATTCATTAGTAAGAAATTGGCAATATGATAAGGCTGGTTCAGAGGAAAATGAGAGTTTGGCATATATACATAGTTGATAGAAGAAAGATACTGAAATAAATTTTAGTACCAGAGCTGATTAATACCCTACAGGGAAATAAATTGGTTACCTATGGGGTTATTTATTCTACAGTGCAAAAATACCTTACAACCAATCAATCTATAGGCTAACATCTAAATTTACAGAGTCTTAGTCCTAATAGCAAACAGTAAATCAAACAATATTGTATCCCTAGAGTCTAGGGTCTAGACAATTGTATAAATCGGCTTGTTAGACAATGCTTCATTATGACTGAAGGGGCAGGAAGTACATTTTTGCCTTATTTCTAAGGTGAGATCAAATTTTTCTTAACAAGCAAGTATGGCAGAGCTTCCATTTTTAAAAGAAAACTGAGATCAGAATTTATGTGTGGAAATTTTCCATTAATAACTAGCCATAGGCTAAACAAAATTCACTTGAGAACTGATAACTGGATTGGCACCTTGCAATCCAGGTACAAACCATTACTGAATTTGCAGACTCCAAAATTATTCTGTTCATCATTTGATGCCACTCGTTCTATTCATTTTCTCCATTGTGTCCAGTTAAGCACTCTGTGTTTCATTATTAAAGCCTATTATCCAACTTCTGAAAGCAGAGCTAACAGGGCAGTCTTGTTCAAATACCTTTACCAGCTAATTCAGGCATCAGCTCCCCTGTGTTCCTCAGAAATTTTTAGCAGATTTGCTTTCTTGCATAACTTCAACCCAGACACAAGCTGCTTACCTTATCAATATTTAAGGAACTCAAGGCAAGACTGAGAGTGAAAGAGGTGTCTAGGCAAAGTAAAACCAAAGCCATTTAAAACCTTATTACAATATCCTTAGGCAGAGGAAGTGATCTGAGGATTTTTATAAAAAGAAGATTTATCTTCCTGCTTTTCCCCTTGTTCTAGAACCTTCTACCCTTTGAGCCAGTATCTTTCAAGCATCAGAGGAAGGGCAGATACAGCCCAGAAAAAAGAAATCAATGCTTAAATTTGGGTTGCAAAGTAGAATTTTAAAGGTGCACAATAGAGAAAATAGTCTTGAAATCAAATGCAGGCTTCTTGTGAGTTTGTTTTTTTTTTTTTCCCAAACATGGACTTTCCTGCATGTGAGCAACTGAAAGTTTTCTATATCCTGAGAAGGAAAGAAAACCACCAGACTACAAGGACTTGTGGTGAGGATCAGGAGGATACTGTGTGAAGTCCAGGGTCCACACCAGAGCCAGAGATGCTGGTGGCAGCAGACGCGGAAGAACTGGATTCTAATACCCATGACCAGGTGGACTGAAAGATGCTACAGACAATGCCAGAAAAGACATGGGAATAGGGACAGAATCTCCTTTTCCCAAAAGAAAAACTCATCCTAACACAGTTTTCTGAATAGTATGCAGTCTCAACAAGAAGACGACACTGAGAGGACAACATCTGCAGATAAAATTCCTGATTGGGTGGGGATGAGCAGAAAGAGGAATGACTATAATTCTAGAATTTTGAACTAGATGAGGGGATCCAAGTATCTAGGGTTATCTGTTCTTATGGAGATTTTTGTTCCCTGTCTGATCTATTCTTATTGTCTAAGTAACTGGAGAGTACGAAGAGTAGTCAGTTTGTCTTAAAAATTGAGATTGCATATGGATGAAAAAATATTACTAATAGCTTCCAGTTCTGCTTCTGGTAAGAGTAGACTAGAGAATCCTCTCTACCCACACCCATATACTCACCCTTCCAGAGGTCTCAGTCTCCATCTGTAAAATGAAGAGCTTGTGCAGGAAGCCTACAGCTCCTTAAACTCTGAACTTGCTGGACTTTGTTTTGCCACTCAGGTGCTTTCAGCCACACCATCCCTTTTCCATCATTCACCAGTGTCTGGCGCAGTGCCTTGCTGCGTTCTAAATAATTGTTACCCTATGTTAGGTTCTAAATAATTCTTACCCTATGAATGAATGACACTGGGAAGGGTGCCCATGTACTGAGCCCATTGTAGGGCCTTGCTTGAGGTAAAGAACTTGGCTGGCCTTGACCTGAACCCCGTTGGAAAGCAGATTAAGCTGGGAGCCATGACCAGCTTATTTTATACTCTTTTCCAGAGTGGCTCACCTAGCTACTTTCCGACTTAGTCCTTATAAAATACAATAGGCACATTTGGACTCTTTGTTCCTTCTCCTTGCCTTCACTCTCAGCTTTTCTAAGATATTAAAACTGGGAACTGAATATGTCCAGATGCTAAACTCCCCAGATGGTGGTTTCTGTTTTTTCTTAAATGTATGTGAAAGTGCTCTAACCAGTCATTAAAAGGGCCCGCTAGAAACTGCCAATCCCCAGCATCTCTCAAGTACAGGACAGACAGTACTTTTCTTAGAGCAAAGCCATGATGGTCTGAGTGTGCTGGTGAAGGTACCAGGCTCTGCCGGCTCTCTCCGGTCACTGCATTCCCCATTGACGTTCTCCCCAGATGAGGGGAACTCAGATTCACACCAAGTATTTTCTAATGCTCGGGAGGAATGGGTGTGCCTAGAAAATGGAGAGAGGTGATCACTTGGACTAAAGAAGGCAAGGCCTCCTTAAGACGCAGACAGCTGACGGCTGGTGTTTTGGGATGGGGAGATACTTGGGGCGACTGAGATGAAGAGAACTGTCAAGGCAAATGTGAGGAAGGGCTGGGAGAGCAAGTTTCCCGGGGGCAATAGCATCATCAAGGCATCAGTTTGGCTGGAGTCAGTGATCCTTGTCAGGCCAGGACCTTAATGGATGGTGCCACCCTAGGAGGGTTTGCAATCTCAGGCCAAGGAGTCTGTATTTCACAAGGTCCATAATTCAAGGAAATGTGGCAAGGTACCTGTGATGATCTGCTGCGTGTGTGATTCAGAAAGCAGTGGAAACCAAATAATTGTGACCCAAACCTCCCTCTACTTTTGCCTTTTAAAGATGGACATGTAAGTGATTTCTGACAAATTCCCAGCAGTTTTTCACTTCTGTGGGCTTTCTGATTTAGAATGAATACTTCTCTGCATTATCTAATTTCTTTGTATTGCTGGGGGGAAAAATGTCTTTCTGCTGAAAGGAAAACCCTTCGAATGTTTGTGAACCTGTCTGAACTCTGACAATCCTATTGACAATATCCACACAAATTTTGGTTAGGATAAATGAATTAGATTTGAAGGGGTTTGATTTTCTGAGAAGTATATATGTTTTCTGAATGAATTAACTCATTTATGAAGTACCAATGATATGCAAAGCAGCTTAGGCTTTTCAAAAATTTTTTTCATGGTAACAGAATTTTCTGTTAATGTTCTGATTCTATACATCTCCCTGGTTCTTCACACACTGATTTCAGAATAAATCACTTGGTCTAGACTATTCCATAATTTATGCATGAATTGGAAATCTACAGCTTGTATTTTAGATTGAGTACAGTAGTAGGGTGGGAAAAACAAAAAAAGCCTTAGAGATAAAAGAACCAGAATCAAAGTCCCCACCGACCATTTCATACTCTAGTGTCCTTGGGGGAAAACAAACAAACAAAAAACTCCCAACATAATTGTTGCCTAGACTGGTACTTAGCAAAGCCTGAGGAGGGTGTGGGGAGGAGGGATGCAGAGAGGATGGCAAGTGGGTGTGGGATGTAGTTGGGTAGAAGGAGCAACTCCTAATGTCCTACAACAGTAGGACCATTATGGTTGACAACAATTAATTCAATATTTCAAATATTTAGCAGAGAGAGTTTGAATGTTTCCAATGCAGAGAAATGATATATTTCTTGAGATGATAGATATGCCAATAACCCTGGTCTGATTGTTTTATATTGTATACAGCTATTGAAATGCCTCACTCTACCCCATAATTATGTACAATTACTGGATGTAAACTTAAAATGTTTTCTAAATAGATGATTCTTCTCATTTGTATAATAGTGAAAACCATACCAACCTCCAGCGTGGTAGAGTAGGGAAATGAGAGTTTGCTTAGGGTGCCTGATGTGTGGTAGATGATGAACATGACTCCTTCTACTCCCTCTTTCCTCTTCCCTCTTCTTGACTCTTTTCCTTCCCCACAAAATACATTACTAGCTAATAGAGTCCTATCCCTAAAAGCTTCCTGTTTTTTCACTGAAAGCTTCATCCACTGTATGACCTTGAGGAAGGGGTTCTTGCAACATCCTAGGGTACAAAGATTGTTGAAGAAATCATTTCTGTCCTTTGGCATCTCTTTCTATAAAGGAAGGGACTAATGATGATTGCTGACTTCTATCACTATCATTCAGTAAGTCTGGGGGTCACACCTGCTTGCTGGCTCAGCATTTCCTCAGCTGTCTATTCCCTCCTCCATCCCATGAATCCTCTTGCATTTCAACGTAACTTACATAATGAGAACTGTATGGCTGATGTACCGGATCTGTTGATAAGACCTTAGCTTAGAAATAGGCTCATAGAATTTGCTAAGAGCTGCCTGTGAGGCAATCAGTGTTTTTCCTCTTGTTAGCTGAATTTCTTTTTCCTTTCAAAACATTATTATTTGCAGTTCTTTAAGAATTTTACATCTTCTGACTAGTTAGCACAACCTGCTTATATAAAGGATTTGCTACCCAATCCACTAGCATTTATTTTAGTTTTAAGTATTAAACTCCTAAGGCCACTATGGCTTATTTATATGTTTCAAACAAAAAAGTGGTATAGCTAGGTTTTGGAAATATGAAATTTTTTTTTTTTTTTTTTTTGTGGTGCTGGGGGTCGAACCCAGGGCCTTGTGCTTGCTAAGCAAGCACTCTACCAACTGAGCTATCTCCCCAGTCCTTGGAATTCTTTATTAGGTTGTTTGACACAGAATTCCAAGGACTCTATCACACACACACACACACACACACACACACACACACACACACACACTTGTCAGTCTCAGTTCTTGGGTACCCAAAATTCTAATATCAGACAGATCTCTAGAAGTGATCAGAAGTACATACTAATTCTAATATGGTAAAATGTTGATGCTGCTGGAGCAGTGGGGGCACCCCTGTAATCCCAGCCACTCAGGAGCCTAAGACAGTAATAATAATGATAATAATAATAATGTTGATGCTTCATTCTTTCAATCTCTCAGTCAAACACTATGAGTAACTAATTCTCTTTCTTCATAAAGAAAAATTCTAAGCATTTCTGTGTGCACTGCTATAGTGGCTAGTATCTCAGATCAGAGGACCTGGGGTATGGACACTGTCTCCCACTTTCTAGCTCTGTGACCTCAAGCGACTTAAATTTGTGAGCTTTAATACCTTTTGCATAAAGTGAGTATGATAATCCCTGTATCCTAGGATGTTCCATAAATTAAAAGTATTGATATGTGGAAGATAATACCATAAGGTTTGAAGCATGAAAGTTAGCATTTTTATTAGAGAGCTTTTATTTTTGTTCATATTAAAGCCATTGCTGTTTTTGTTTTCATTTTTATTATGTAGGACCAAGTGCTAGATTCCTTAATTCCCCACTCTTTTTAATAAATGCTATAAAATCTGAGGAAATAATAAGAAAATGTATAATAATCCCTGATTATTAATAACTAAGTTAAATAACCAAAAGAGAGGAAAATAACCAAAAGAGAGGAAAATAATACTATGACATTAGTGCCTATGTTTTTAGAAGGTGAAAATTATTTCAACTTCTTCACATTTTTACAGGTATATTGAGTTGATTTTGAGTATGAAATTATGTCTTTGTCATTATATGCAATTAGAGAGTTGATATTTAGGTGGTACCTACTGTAAGTGTTATCCTGATTGTAATACTATTGAAAAATGTCCATATTCTGCTGGTCCAGGACCCTCCCACCACAACCACCTCAGCCTCTGCCCAGGGTGTTCCCTTCAACCCTTATAATTCAACAACTAAATGAGTTAAATCCTAGAATAACTCTGAGTCTCCAGAAACTCTCTAGCACCAAGAGCATCCATTCTGATTGATGGATGGATTTTGAATTCCATCTTTACCTGAGTTCTACGTTGAAGATTGAGTGACTCCATTACTCCTAGAAGGTAGTATCTTTTCATGAAGAGACATGCTGAGCAGAGAGGCTATCAGAAGCACTTCTTTCTTTACAAATGCCTTGCTGGCATTAATCCTAAAGATTTAATGCAGTTCCAAAATTGATTCAAACCTATAATTTTTATATGTATCATTCTGAAGGGTACCCCTAACGGTCAATGACTCCAAAAAGTCTACGAATATTTCTCCTACATTTGTTAGACTCTTTTTTTTTTTTTCTTTTAGGTTACATTGAAACCCATGTGTTTTGTTTTTTTTTTTTGCCTTTTCTATTTTTTTAATTAAAGTTTTTAAAATTTTTATAGACTGCATTTTGATTCATTGTACACAAATGGGTACAACTTTTCATTTCTATGGTTGTACACAATGTAGATTCATACCATTCATGCAATCATACATATACATAGACTCTTTCTAAAACAATAAATTGTTAGATTTATAGAGACACAAGGGGACACATGTATAGATGGAAACCATACAAACAAGAAATAGTTGTCAACATTTTAATAGACTTTTCTATTAAATCATTCAGGAATGAGACTTGCATGATTTAAAAAGAAGTGGAAATTAATTTGGTCTACTCTGCAGCTGGACATATGAACATTTCCAACAGAACTCTATAGAGTTACCTAGACTTGCACTTCTATTTACTTAAGTTCTACTAAAATAAGAAGATGAAATATATTTTATGATCCAGGAATTTGGAGGAAAATAGAGCCTTACTTGCTGGCTTCCTGCCCCTTATCAATTTTAGGTGACATAATATTGAAACAGAGGCTGTGTTACATATAATCAAGCATTTCCCAGTGGTATTAAAGCCATGGTATTTGCAAGCACCATTTCTGAATCAACTAATGAATAATAAGATAAACAACTACAGCTAATTGTTCAAGTGCCATTTACTGGATACTTTATCAAGCACTTTATTAATATTATTTCATTTAATCTACATAACAACCAATGAGATGGATGCTATTATTCCCAAAATATAGATGAGGAAGTTTGGGCTTAGAGAAAATAACTTTTCTAATTTTCTCTGTTTTTAGTAACAGAGCCAGGAATCCAATGTAGGCAATATGTCGTCTGCCTCAATATTCCAATTCACCCAGGTAATCAGATTTAGGCTTAGATAGACCAAACACTCTATCTACTTTTTAATTTTAGGGAATGGATCAATTTTAATGGATGTTATATGTTATTTGTTTTGTTACCCATGCCTCTCTCATCTGGATTATCCAAACCCCCTCCACAAATGCATAATTGGCAAAGACTCTTCAATTTTTGCATGGTGCCTTTTCATGTATGTGCTTGGTAAATTTTTATGTGTTCATTATGACAATTTTCTGTTTTTGCAGACTACTCCCAACTTTCCAATATTGTTCTTTTCTTTTGATAATTTAACTTGCTACAATATTTTCTCCTCCTCTATTATTCCTGCTACTATATACTCTCTTTCCTAGTCTTAAGATGTTGCTAGATTTTGAATAAACATATGTAAATATATTTGACTAAATATGTCATCATGAATTTTCATCGGTAAAGTTGAACTATAATATTATAGATCTGCAAGTTCAGCTAATCCCCTTTCCTATCTCTTTAAGGTAATTGCCTGTTGGTTGGTTCCAGAGTCTTCCATCTACAGTTATTAGTGGGCTGGTTGTGGGGATGGGGGAATGGAGGGCCTAGGAGGGCAGGACACATGTAAGGCTGGGCGGGAAGTATCAGGAAACCCCTCCTCAGGAAATGGGAAGGTAAGCCAGACTCAGAAAATCAAGGACCAAATGTTTTCTCTCAAATGTGGATGCTAGAGAGAGAAAAGGAATGAAAAAGGAATCTCATGAAAATAGAAGGGAGAGCAGTAGAACTGTGGAAGGAGATCAAGAGAGAGGGGGAGGGGAGGCTAGGGAGTACTGGGGGAGAAAACAACCAAATTACACTGTGTTGATGTGCAAACAGACCACAATGAATCCCACCTTTATGTATATTGTAATGCATCATTTTTTCTTTTTCTTTAAATAACTTCTTTTAAAAATTTGTTCTTTCTAGATATACATGACAATAGAGTATATTTTGACACATTATACATACATAGAATAAGTGTAACTTGTTTCAGTTAGGATCCCATTCTTGTGACTGAACATGCTGTGGGATTATACTGGTCACGTATTCATATATAAGGATGAGAAAGTTATGTCCAATTCATTCCACTGTCTTTCCTATCCTATCCCTCCTTCCTTCCCTTCATTCCCCTTTTTCTAATCCAATGAACTTCTATTCTTCCCCTCCCTTCTTGTGGGCTAGCCTTCACATATCAGAGAGAATTCTAATGAATCAATTTTTTAAGTGAAAGGAAGATATACAGTAGAAGAAGGGGATGGGGGAGGGAAGAGGGGAAGGCCAAGGAGATACTAGGGAATGAGACTGATCAAATTAGGTTATATGCATGTATGACTATATCATAATGGATGATACTGTGATGTATAATTATAATGCACTAATAAAACCATAAACAGTGGATACAGGAGTCCCCAGAATTCTACCCAATCCCTTTGGGTTAGGTTGGTGAATCAGATATGAGAATCTCTGCTAGTGTTTAGAAGTCCTAAGCTGTCACAAGCCTGGAATTCCTTATGGACATTTAAGTGGGCGCAGGAAAATGGCCACCAGGTGGTGCCAAACCACAACTGAGTTGGATTTGATTCTTACCTGGATGCCTGAAACTGCCCGGGACCACGCCTGTCCATAGTTAGAAAGAGGCACAAAAAGAATTCATTGTATATTGTAGAAAATACAGAGATTTGGAGTTGGACGCACATGTATTATATCTTCCTGCTTCCAAGGTTTTCTGTGCAGCCTAAAGCCAGACAGTAGCCTAGGTGCAAGCAGGCAGAAAGCACTAGGACCCAGCTTGTGTATTTGTACCTAACCTGGAAAAGAATTGATGTGGCCTGCAGTTTGTTCCTCAAATATTGAATTAACTTTTGCTAATAGCACTCTTACTGTATTGGAAGCAGAGTGACCTTTTTCTCATTTGGTGTTGAATCCAACAGAGTAAGACTATTTCTAGAATGAAATTATCTGTAAATAATTGAACACATTTTCGTCTTTTAAATCCACTGGCTTCACCAAGTCACCCAGTTGGGACTGGTATACACCACTGAAAAGCAGATATCCTATCCTAGAAATGTCTGGAGATGAAAATGTCGTTCTTCGTGGAAGAATGGAGATTTCTTGGCAGCTTTACAAGATTTCATCAATAGCAGAAAAGCAACATTGAATAGTAGGGCAAGAGAGGCTCAGGGACCAAAGAAGTACCTTGGCCAGGCAGAAAGAGCAGAGTAAGGAAAGAATCCTTAAAGTTGATTACAAGATAGCTTGAGGAACAGAGTGAGAACAGCCTGGCACAACCATACTGGGTGAGGGACAGGAGGATTAAATTTTGTCTACATAGTCTGGTGAAGGGGCCAGGGATGGGGGATAAAGAGATATAGGAGATGTGGCTGGCATTTTGGTGTGCTACAAAAAGAAGCTACACACACACACACACACACACACACACACACACACACCCTTTGTAAATCTTTTAAAAGAATCTGGGACAACAGCAAGGTAGTGCATTGGACAGAGAGCGTCTCAGACTCTGAACCTTTGGAGTCTGCTTCGGACCCCAGAGATGTCTCTGATTTGAGACTAGACTCCAGTGTATCTCTAGAATTCTCTGGGCCTCTGTTGATGAGAACTAAAGTAATCAGGGATCTCTAATGCACTTTCTAAATAAAAATTCTTATGATTGTGTCTTCATAGATGGAAAAATTATAAATGGAAGTAGTATTCCTTATGTACAGATTGGTGAAATTAGTAGAAAATATTGACAGAAGACCAAGAAAAGAGTCAGCTTTTCTATGTGCCCAGGTGGGAGAATCTGAAGGCATGCCCTGGGGAAATACCCAGCGCCTAAAGGGTTAATGAGGATGTCAGATAAACAACAATTACAATGGCTAATCTGCCAGTAATTTTTCATTTTTTTTATTCCTCCTGAAAAAGAAGATAGGAAATATCAGAGAAAATATAGATGTGGACTAAAACTAGTCCCAGATATCTTGAATGGCTTCTGATTAAATTCAGGAACATCGGAATTATTCAACTCTTTGATTCTGTGGGAGATCAGTTTGATGTTTCTGTAGATTTCTAAAGGAAATTATGAGCTCAGTTTTTTTTTTCTTTTAAATCAGCAGAACCTGATTCTTCAGAGCAGCTCAGCAGGATTTCTGAAGCTGGTCAGATTGAATCTTCCCCAGGACTTAAATGGCGAGAGCAAAAGATAAAACAATGATTTCAAAAGCAGGTTCCTAAAGCTTATAAACCAAGCTAAATTGAAATTCAGGGTTAGGAGGTGACATCTTTGTAAAGAGATGTCTGGAGAAATGGAAACCCAGTTAGCAATGACTTTCCTGGTTACTTGTCCAAGTGTGGGGGCACCCAGGGTCAAGGCTGTGACTGGGCTCTTAAGTTGTAGGTATAATGAAGTCCGGGGGTTTGAAAATTAAAAAGATTTGTTTTTCTTTCCCTGATCATTTTAGAAAACGTCCAATGTGACATTTTCAAACTCAAAACTATTTCTGTCTGGTTCTGTTGTTATAAGTGACTTAATATCCAAGTCTTGAATTTTGGAAACTGTTCTTACCATTTCCCAAGGGTAAACCATCAGTAGAGTAAATCAAAGACAGACTCACTCTCACAGCCAAGATTGTCCTCCTAGAACCAACAATGTTTTCTCTAGAAAAGGAATATCATAGTGTGAACATGTTTTGAAAAGTACAAATTATCTTAAGCAATAATGTCATTAAATAGCACACATGTCACCTAGTACCACATGTGCCTTCTATGGTTCCCCCCCATAGGAGGCACTGTAGAGAACAGGATAAAGGCAAGGTGAGACTGGTACTCATCCATGAGTCAGGGCAAAACTAAAGGTGCACATTATTTGAGGTAGTATATAATGAGATAGAAAACTGAGTGTCAAATGTGTAAAATAAAGACTTGGAAATGGAAGAAATTAATGAGAACTCAAGTAGTCAAGGGTCACTTTATGGAGTGGATGAGACCTAAGCCAGTTCTTGAAGCCAAGGTTGGTTTGGAAAGATTGAGGTGCAGATAAAGTGACATTGAAGTCAGCCTATGTGTGCTGACAGGGGAGGGGAAGAGGAGAAAAACAAGAAATAAAGAAAGAAAGACAAAGGAAAAGGTGGAGAGACTGCATGTTTGAGGAGTCTGAAGATGGAGAGAAGGGAAGAATGTGAGGGACTGGCCAGCAGGGTCCTCCTGAGTGGCAGACTGGGAGCGGAGGAAGCTTAGAGGCCAGAGGCCTCTGATGGACCTCATTTGTTTCCCCTCATTCTGAGGAGTCCTTAGACCTCTCTATGCTCAAAGGACAAGATGAGGATTTTCTCATACTAGCTGTGGAAGCATCTCCTGCTCCATCTACTTCACCACCCGCCAGAACTGAGATTGCTACCTTGCTTCAAAGCCCTTCAAGCTCCAGATCCTCCAGAGTTTATTTCTCACACGGCATTTGAAGTTTTCTTTTTGTCTGTTTGTGCTGTACAGATCTTATAGTGCTCGGTAGCAGAAAGGCTTCACTATTGTCAGAAGTCACGGTCTTCCCATAGTTCCTTAAGCTCCACATTAACCTGGGAAATTGTAATCCAGGAATAAAAAATAGGTGGAAGTGATAAAGACACAAACCCTCACTTGAAGAAGGTGAACATGCCCCTTTGAATGACAACTGCTCCAATTTATATTTATGGCATATGCTTCGGGACAAGATTAAAAAAAAAAGAATATGAAATCATTTTTTAACTTAATGGCAGATCTTCTAGAAATCTAAAAATAACTTTATAGGGATTCTAAAAACAGCCATAATTATTTTTAAATGTTTGCAGTTATTTTAAAGTTGTCATAATTTTAGTAATACTAAAATAAAATGGAAAAGCTTAATGAGAAGGTGAATTATTTTGAACTCAGCTTAACATCGGCAGAGTTATTTTCTATAGCTCCTAATAGTCCAGGTTCTGGAAAGACACTGTTTTACTGGACCTTGAAGAATTTTATTGTTGCAGAAATATTGTCAATTCAGAACATTCGAATATATCAAAGAGAAAAAAGTATTCATAGTTTTGGCATTTTCAAATCCATTTTTTTTTTTTACCTATACCTAATTCAGTGTGATAGTATTTTAGAGGTAAAGATGCTTATCACATTGATGGATTAAGAATTCCATACAACGTAGATTCTGAAAGATGTGGGGAAATTTTCAATTAAAGTGTGTTTAGATGGATTAAGAAGGCATCATGCTTCTGAAGAATGGAAAATTTTGAAGTCTTCTCAAATGTTTTCATTTACATTTCAAAGAAGATCTTCAAGGCAATAACAACATTCATCATTTTTTGACTTGTGAAAGAAGTAAATGTTTTTCAAGGAAAAGATGTATAATACAAAATACCAATGACAATAAAATGAAACAATTTATTTACTCTTCTCATAAATTTTTTAAAAATATAAACCATATGTCAGTGCAGTATCTTAGACATGAGTACCATAGATTTAAGCATGCCTGACACAGGGCAGGTCTTCAAAGAACTTAGTTATCTCTTGAATAAGTGAAATAACAATTGAAGTTCAGTGATAATAATGAATAGGATGGGTAAGATACAGGGTGTCAAGGTAACAACAGAGTACCTCACGAGGCAGAGGCTGGTGGGATGGTAATGAAATCTAAGCATGCATCTGAGGAAGAAGCAAGACTTCTTTAAGTGTAAAAGTAGTGGAAGTTGAGAGGGTTTCCACTGAGGGTCCAGAACATTTGAAGATCTTGATTAAAAAGAACATGGCAAAGCTGAGGAACTGTCTGATCATTCAGAGTGAACTTTCTTGACATTTTTGCACTTATAGATCTTGTCTATTTTTAAAGCTGTGTTGAAATATATTTTATCACACTTCAGATCAAATAATTTTCAACCTAAATTACTCATTTAGTAATAAATTGTGTTTATTGGTCCACATCATTGAAATTCTTCTATGTAATGTTTTATGGCAACACACCTATGAAATAATAATCCCATAACTAATCATTCCATTTTTATGGAATAACTTTATTTTTCTTCAATATAAAAAAGCATTTTAATAGGTATCTTACACACATCTCTAAATGTTTTCTTAATGTATTATTCAGAATTATACAATTTTAATATCAAATAAACCTAGCTCACATTAAACACTCACCAACATGAATTAGTGTCATTTCAAATTCTTTATTAAGAAGCATTTTTGGAAAAGCATAACAGGTGGGACATACACAAATTGACTTCAACAACCATAAACTGATTTGGAGCCTTATCCAAAGGTCTCATGTCTGAATATTCTGGCTCATTCTCTTATCAAAGTCTCACCTTGGTCCACCAATCACTAGCTAGTTTCTTTAAAATCCTCCAGTTGGATGTCAGAGAAAGCTTGAAGCAATTTTAATCTCTGATTCCCCATGTTTATTTTTAAATAAGGGTCTCAGTAATAGTAGCAGAAAACAGAAATCTTGACTTGGGATGAATTCCAGTACCTTGTTCTAATTGGCCGTACCTCTGCAGCCAGGAAAGTGGCATGCTGTTTGGAATTGGAAATGGATCATTGCATAAACCTTTGCAAAAAGTGTCTCACAAAGGTAAGAAAGTAAATAAACAATAAGCACGCCTACAAGATCACATTTCAGATTTTTGAAAAGAAAAAGAGGAAGTACTGAATTGAAAATCTCTGATTTTCAATTTAATGCTGGTCTTCCTCCCTCCCCAGATAATCCATTCCCCAAGCTCAGGAAGCACCATCTGTCATCTCTGTTCCTACATTGCCTGTGAAACTACCCAGCAAGTAGCACCAGCAAAAGCAAATTGAATTAATGAATGAGTAGATGGATGAAAGAAAGAACAAATGAGTGGACATTAACCCCAACACCCTTAGAAGAATAGAATGTGATTCAAAGCAACATGGACCCCATGTTAGCATGTCCTGAGCCTGCCCGACCTTAAGATGACTTGTCCATGAAGATGGGGGGGCACTACTCTAACAAGTGCCTCCACAGCTCTTAAACGCATAGTGAAGGAATGAGTTTTGAATAGACATGAGTTGTCTGCACAATATTATCTTTTCTATTTTGTATTTTTTCAAAGCTTTCCCTTTAATGTTTATCTTTCACTTGCACTGCAGTATTTTAAAAAAGTTATTACACAATCTTTTTACATGTTTATGGGGTACAATAATTTGATATATGCATAGAAAACAAAATGACCAACTCAAACAAAATCCCAGTGAGATATCTTCTCAGGTAGAATGGCTATTACCCCAATGATGAAAAATAGCACATGCTGGTGAGGATGTGGAGAAAGGGGAACTCTAATGCTCTGTTGGTGAGAATGTGAATTATTATTATTTCTGTCCATTACAGAAAATAGTATGGTTGTTTAAAAAAAATTTTTTTTAGTTGTTGATAGACCTTTATTTTATTCATTTATTTATATGAGATGCTAAGAATCAAACCCAGTGCCTCACACATGCCAGGTGAGTGCTCTACCACTGAGCCTCAACCCCAGCCCAGTATGGTTACTTTTCATGGTAGTTGTAATCAAGTTTTGTACTTTTAAGAAGAAATGTAGCTCCTAATTTTCCAGTTTGGAAACAGTCTTAGCACCAGGCTACAAAATTGCCTTTTCCCAAATAACAAGACTTTTCCTCAAAATGAAGACACATCGTAGAGGGGAATAATACTGAAATGCTGTGTTCTAAAGATCATTGTCAACTTTAGAGAACCTCAATGCTGAACATCAGGTGCTGAAAAAGAACTAGTGAAAATCATTAAAAGAGAAAGAAAAGAATCCATAGACTTAAAGGAGTGTTGGAATGAAGATCTGGTGATAGACATTTTACAAACCAAGGCAGCGTGGGAGGGCTTCAATTTGTATTTTTAAATGTGAGCAGATGGGCTGAGCACTCTTATAGAAAGTGGATGTGTGTGTCTCTGTGATGGGAATGTAGTTCATGAAGGCTGTTCCTTTGCAGGTGGGAATGATATGAGCTTACTCACTTTGCAATGATAAGAAAGCTAAAATCAAACCCCAAAAGCTTTTCACATATGGTGACCCAGTTCTTCATGTTTTCTTATTAACTATCCAGAGAGTTGTTCTTTCTTTTCAGTTGACAATTTGAGTGAAAAGGGTAGTACTTCCAGAAGAAATTTGAGTGTCAGGCATATAAAGCTTAGCTGTGTCACTGCAGTAGACTGTTACGTACTCCTAACAGTCCTGGGTATTATGGGAGTTAAAGCAGAGGGGAGTAAAGACACATTTCCTGCTTATAAATCTAGCATGAGAAGCAAAACTACTGTGATATTAAAGAATAGGAACAATTAATAAGTGTTGACAATGTGCATAGGTATACACATTATTGTTCCCCTTTGCTTTCAAGAGAAACTATTGAAGGTAAAGACTCTGAAAACAGAAGACCTGAGTTCAAATCCTGTCTCTACTACTTCCTAGTAGAGTGACCTTGGGTAAATCACTCAACGTTCCTGTGTATCAGAGCCCTTGCCAGTAAAAAGGAAAGGATAGGAAAAGATAATAGTATTCATTGACAGTGAAGTTTAGGAAGATTAAATTAATTAATATAAGTGTTTAGAATAATGCCTAGCACATATAAAATGCTATATGATCATAATTGTCCCTTTTTATTACTTTTTGTTATTCTGATATGATACAGGTAAATAGAGTCTATATATATATATATATATATATATATATATATATATAGTCTCTCTCTTTCTCTCTCTCTCTATGTGTGTGTGTGTGTGTATATATATATATATATATATATATATATATATATATATATGTTTTTGTGGATGGTGTGTTTTCAGGGAATTGAACCCAAGGCCTCAGGCATACAAAGCACATGCTGTATCACAGAGAAATATCTGCAGCCCCCATTTTTGTTTTTAATTGGAACATCTGTTTTTGGGTTCACCTCACAACTCCAAATTAATATTTTAAGATTTTTTGAATGAGTGCGTGACATGGTGGCACACACTTGTAATACCAGTGACCCAGGAGGCTGAGATAGGAGGATTGGAAATCTGAGGCCTGCCTGGACAATTTAGCAAGAACCTGTTTCAGAAAAGGGAGAAGAGGCTGGGGATGTAGGTCAGTGGTAGAGCATGCTGGGTTCAATCCCCAGTCCCTCCTATCAAAAAGAGGGAGGGGGGAGAAGAGGAAAAGATAGGGGGAGGGGAAGGGATAGGAGAGAGAGAGAGAGAGAGAGAGAGAGAGAGAGAGAGAGAGAGAGAGAGAGAGAACTAGAGAGGGAGGGAGGGAGGGAGGGAGGAAGAAAAAGAAGAGAAAGATTTGTTGAATGAATCATGTTTATTCAATGTATAAGCTACACTTCAGTTCAGGCTCCAACTATGCATACCATTGTGAGGTTATAAAAATGAATAAAACAATTGTTATTAGATAGATTAAAATCCAATGGGACGTAGACATTCACATATATAATGACAGATTATTTTAGAAACCTTGATCGTATCCTCTTAGTCTTAACCAATTTCCATTTCAGATTCCTAATTTTTTAGCGAGTTCCTCTCTGCCATATGGCAAAATTTCCTCTTCCTTTGTTCTCTGTCCCAGCTTCTTTCTAAGCCTGTTCCAGCTTCATCTCTCCAACATTGCCAAAATGCACACAGCATTCCAGGTAAATCTGGCAGGATCATGTTTCCATCTTGCCACAAATACCCTTTGTGAAGGTTTTGCTGCTGAATTAAACACAACAGTGTAGTGGGCCAAATAGGAAATTATGCACAATGACTTCCAGAACTTTTTATTTTAAGTATTTCTTTTTCTTATGCTGAAATGATATATGCTCATAGTTCAAAATAGAAAAGAATTAAAAAAAAAAACAAAAACTACTTAGAGTCTCAACATCAGGAAGAACATAGCTACCATTAGTATTTTCATATATTTCTCTTCCTTCCTCTGCTGCCTAACAGATTTGAGACCAAACTGCTATTCTTTTCCTGCTTTTCAAACATTATTAAAATATGGGCATTTCCCCATGCCATTAAGTATTCCTAAAGGAGTCATTTGATGGATTTAATTATGATTTATTTAATCAAGTTCTTTTTATGAGCAGAGGCCATAGTATTCAAATAAAACATTGACCTGGTTTCTCCTTTGTGCTTTTAAAAGACATTACTCTAGTTTGAGTCACACAGAGCTTCCTGATCTTGTGTTCTTTTGCAATCAGTCTTTCTTGTTAAACACTTAAGAATTATGGAAAATGAGCAAGATTTAGGCCCAGTTATCCTAAGGCTGGGTTGTGTGGTGCCCCGCCAGTCCCTTTCTCTGCCTTCCCTTCACGGTCAGGTCATCTGTAAGCGGGTGACTTTCCCTGCCTGACTTACAGCGCACTTCCTGTGCAGATGCAATGAGATAGTTCATGTAAAACTGCTTGACAAATTATGAAAGGAAAGATTGTTTTCTTCTTGTGCTTTATTTTTCTAACCTGAAGGCAACATTAATTCTTCTTTAAATTTTTTCTTTTTAATTTTTAAGCAGAGAAAGGACTGCATTAAGGTGCTGAAATAGAACATTATTCAACTGCGTGATCTCCCAAAGGATTTGTTAATGTTTAACCCTAACTCACCCCTTTCCCTCAGTGACCTGATTTAGCTGACGATTTTACACAAGGTTATTTGGATGGTGAAAGTACAATTCTAAAATATTCATTATGAAAAAAAAACCCTATTGACAATAGGAAACCTTAGTTATTTGTTTCCAACTTCCTTTTTTATCATAAACTATAAATTTATGCTAGAAACAAAGTGTAGACATAATAACTACAATAGATTACCTACCCAAAAGGTAACAGCTAAGGGGCTTTAGATACTAGTTTACATTCTCTTAGCAACACTGCAGTTTATTAGTTGGGGTGAAAAGACTATTATTGGAACAAAATCATTTAGGAAAGATTCAGAGTAGTTAAAAAAAAAAATCTTAATTAGAAGAAAACTGGGTTTAAAAGAGGCTACAGAAAACAAACTTAATGGATATATAGACTCAACAAAAGAAAAACAAAGACTCCAGTATGGAGGAGAAGCAGACAGCAGACCTCTGGCCTCTCCTCCTTCCTACTTCCCTCCCTCCCCCCCCCTCCCCTCCCCTCCCCCTCCCCTCCCCCTCTCCCTCCCCCTCCCCCTCCCTGGTGCTGCCCTTGACTCATTGCACTGTGGGTGCTGGGTAAGTGAATGTCCTCCGTTTCACCCTGAGTGTTTTAGAATGGGGCCAATGTCTATGCCTTGATCACCATTTTTTTTTTCTTTTTTGAGGATTAAAATATTTTTATTTGAATATATTTTAACTGACACATAAAAAATAAAAGTTGTACATATTTATGGGACAACATCTGATGTCTCATTGTATGTATGCATTCTGTAACATTTAAATCTGGGTAAACATATTTACGTCCTCAGTTATCATGCATTATAGTGAAAACATTTAAAATCCTTTCTCCTAGCTTTTTGAAACGTACAGTACCTTATCTTTATCTGCAGTCACCCTACCTTGCACTAGCACACCAGAACTTACTACCTAACTGTAACCCAGTACCCAAGGACCACTACTTTTTTATCAATCAATTATATTTCATCCTCTGGTTATACCACAGTTTGTTTATCCATTCATCTGTTGATTAATGTTTCAATTATCCAATGTCAGATAACAGATCATTCCAGAATGTAAAGGCTTTAGACAAAAACTCATTTGTTTACTTACAGTTTCTGCAGGTCAGACATTTGGGAGCAGCATAGATGAGTGGTCAGAACTATAATCCTTCCTGTTGAGCAGAACTAGAGGATTTTCATGAGGCATCCAACCACAGCTTTTTACCCTGGAATCTTAAAGCTATGCGGAGAGTTCAGTCTTCATTATATTAGGCTTAACAGATTTGTTAAGGCTTGGTTTCCCCAGGTTCAAAACAAGCAATATTGACTGATGTCTGCACTCCTTTTGAACTTTGATATTATGTAGTATGAGCAGTGGGTAGACATGTTAATTGAAGAGGAGTCCCATGTAACTGACTCCTATATGTGATCCCTTCCCAAAGAGGCAAGATGGAGCCACTAGCTTTGTTGAGCCAAGATAATGTTTAAATTGGACAGACACTGTCCTTCACTTCCCTGGTCCTCCATTAGAGGAGGCTAGAAAGAGGACCTGGCTTCAGAAGCACCTTAGGGTGGAGAGGCTGGGAGAGGGGATAAGTGGGTTAAAACTATCATTATATTTTTTGCTCCTAAGTCAAATGAAGACTAAGTGACATTTACAGACTAGGTAAGATGAGGGGTATTGATGTGATGGTGATTAAATGTTACTAAAATAACAGCAGTGTGGCATTTAAAAACTCAGACCCTTTAAAACATCTTCTTGCCCTGCCTACTTTGTGTATATTTGTATAGTACAATTCTTACCCTATTTATTTGTTGTACCCAAATTTGGTTGAGTTTTATTTTCTCTAATGGATTTTAAAAGTATTAAGTATTGTGTTAGCCAGGGTTCTCCAGAGAAAAAAATAGGGAATTTTTTATTATCTATCTATTGGTTGATTGATTGATTGATTGATTGATTGAATTGGCTTATGTGATTATGGGGATTGGCTAGTCCAAAATGTGCAGAGCTGGTGTTCCTATTCAGTCCGAAGACTGGCAGGTTGCTGCAGGGCTAGGAAGACCCAATTTCCCAGTATAAAGGCCAAAAGGAATACATTCTATCTTACTCAAGGGAAAGTGGTCGTCACTCGTTTTATTCAGGCATTCAACTCTTTGAACAAGGCCCACTCCCATTATAGAGGGCAATCTTTTCCACTCAGTCTACTGACTTAAACAATAATCTCATCCAACAATTTCCTCACACGAACACCTAGGCTAATGTTTGCCCAAATATCAGGCACTTTATGGCCAGTCACGTTGTTACATAAAATTAATCAAAACAGATATATTGACTATGCATTTGTTTTTAAACTACACAAGGTGCCACCACCATCTCTTCCCAAGATTCTGTTTAAGGTCATTCCAGGGGTATATTTCACATGTATTTGAGAATCCCCACCCTGTAAGAAGGGAGTATCTTCTCAAAATCACCTTCCTAGATTTGGCCACCAAATGTAGAATGACTCCATTATGTAAACCTCTGTTCATCCCTGCAGCCCTTGGGAGGCCTAAGGACCAAACAAACTTTTCCTAACTACCAATCCTTTATTCCTAGCACTGTCATTATCCTCCTCCCCTCCCCCTTCCACATTTATGAAGTATCTATTTTATGCAGTTTATTAACAAGGGTTGGGAAAACTATAAGGATGACTATTAAATGGTCCCTAATTTTTCTCCATATGCCTTGAAATGTTCTGTAAAGTGGCATCATGATGACAGTAACTCCCAGTGCATTCTAACTTTGGTGATAAAACTGGAATTGTTGGCATGAGTTGTTGTGAATGGGCCACTGTGTTCTTTTACACCTCTTACTAAGGTAGGCTAGAAGAAATTCTAAAATAACCTGAAAGGCCAATTGTAGCATTACAGCTACTACACATTTGGTCCTAACAAGTGGTATTCCTTGTGGATAATTTTAGCATGGAATCTTTGGGTTTTACTAAGGGACTAAAATACCCTTGAAATTTTTTGGTTATTGTAAAACTTCTATGGCACATTTTCCTTTATTATGTCCTTTTGATTGGTTTTAATGGTCATTTGCTCTCTTTTTAATCATCTGTAATCATCAGCATCAGCTTGGTTAAACAACAAAAGGTATATAGAACTTGCTTGAATCTGGGCATGATCATTGTGAATGTGTGTCACCATACCCCCGACCCCCGAGGAACCTAAGGAAAAAGACTTGGGGTACTTGGAAGAAAATATAAGTGTTGAAGACCAAGAATTATTTAGAGAATATGGTCAGTTTTATGGTCTGGGAGGATGAAGAAAGAACTCAATTTTTGCAATTAAAGACTCTCTTTTAATTAAGAAGAAATAAGCCAGAATGAAGGGAAACAGGAGGTGTGCTATTCATTGTTCCCTCCAGAACCAGGATTACTACTCCTGAGGGTTCATAATGAATCCTACTTGCCTCACTCATCCTCTGTATGCCAAGTTGTTCATTTGTTCAGAAATGTGTCCATCACACCATGGATAACTCAGAAATGTTGACGGTTGCCAGCACCACATAGTACCACTGTATAAAGAAAACTGGGTATGCAGAAGTTTCCCAGAAGGGGCAAGGACTCCCGGCGCTCTGAGGACGGGGAGAGGACAAAAGGAGTGTGGACATCGGAGAGATGCACCCAGAATGCTACTGGGGCAGTGTTGAGGAAGGTCGCAGTCTGGCATTCGATGCGAAAGGAACTGATTGTATTGCAGCTCTGATTTTGGAGGAACAATAGCAGGAATGTTAACAAGGTAAACTGCTTCCCCTGGAAAGGAACCTCAAAACACGAGGTGGTGGGTGTGTGGATTCAAAAGTACAATCCGAATATGACTAATTCTTTTAACAAGGCCCCAAGAACCCTATTAGGTTGTTTAGCCTCTGATAATATGACTCCAGGAGCTTTCTCTTCCTCGGGTGGGAAGACGACCGGGCCGGGAGTGGGGACCCGGCGCAGTCGGTCCCGCGGCGCCTTCCGCCTGTTGAGGCTGCACTACTGGTGCGCTCCGCCGCTCTGGCAGCGATCCCGGAGCTGCATGAGTCAGTTTTGCGCTGAACCTCAGCATAATGGAGGAAGGTGCTATTTTGGGATAACAGGCATATGATCAGCTCTTTTTTTGGGCAGATTTCACAGGCCGCGATGTTTGCAGAAAGAGTGACTTTCCAGAATACCTCTCTTTCTGCTACAGCACAGAAAACCATCTCCCTAAGTCGTGGCCTCTCCAGCAGAAAAGATTTCACATTTGACATTGACAGTCCATTAATGGTGTTAACGATAGTAATAGCTTCAGAGCAGTTTAATGGAATATGTGTATGTGTGGTTAATAAGCTGCATTCTTTCCTTATTCACTATAGAAATAAAAGAAATAAAAGTGGGGACTAGTTTGAAGGGTGTGGAGAAGCTCAGAAGCTGGGTGGAGGGTCGTGCTAATAGAATCATGGAACCCAAAAGAATAGGTACTCCCTTGTCCGTTCCTCCCTTTTCCATCACTAAGTCATTTGCTCTCCTAGCCTTCCCAGGAGGATTGCCAAGAAGAGTTTTCAGTTCAGAATAGTTGTTGAGAAGGGTTGTGCTAGGATATAAAGCAGTTTTACTTTCTTTTTCTTGTGTGTATTATTATTCTTACTTGCAGTGAACACATATTCTTTTGATAAGCTAAAGTCAATAAAATATTTTATAAAAACATGAAAATGATATGTGTGTGTGTGTGTGTATGTGTGTGTGTGTGTGTGTGTGTGTGTGTTGACTTCTCGGATTGTGAAATTTGGGGACCTGCACCCTACTAGAGGTAATGCAGACAATATCTGCTTATTTGTTAAAACCAATGTATTCAGGTTCTCAGCAGCCTTTGTGTCTACTGCCTCCTCATGCTCCTCACTGGTATTACCCAAGTTTCAGGCCTTGTCATTTCCCTTCTGAAACTTTCAGAGCAGCTCTGCTATTCACCAACTCTCTGTCTTGTCCCATTCAATGTTTTGCATGCATATTTCTAAAATACAAATGTGTTGTTTTTTCTCTATTACACATTCCAATGACCTCACATCACCTATGGGATGAAGGCCAAACTCATTTGCATGACCCATGCATTTCTCAGTAAAGAAAGTATAGGATCTGAAATTAAACAAGATTGAGTTCCAATTCTCATCCTGCCATTTACCAGCTGTGTGGCCTTAGATAACTTCTCTGGGTCTTGATTTCCTCATCTCATTAAAAAAGGAGACTAAGCATGGTGGTTACCTGTGGTCAGCCTTACTGCAGTTCCTTGCTTTCCCTCTACTTGTGAATGTTGTATTCTCCTGGCTCTTGAAGTTAGGTGTAAGTGACTTGCTAAGCTAGAGAAAGGTAAGCAGAGGTGTCATTTCTGTGTCATTTCTGTGTGGAAGTATTCCGTTAACAGTACTCTGGGATGAATGTGAAAACGTGTTGATATTGAAGATTCCATAAGAATTAAGGAGACAGTGCTCAACCACACACAGAAGACAGCTGTCCTGGAGATCTACCCCAATCCACAGCAAGTCAGGTGTGCATGAGAAGTAAGCATTCGCTGGATGAAGCAAATGAGATTTGGAAGTTGTTGCTGTTTCACATCTCCATGTCCTTAACCATCATCACTCTGCAGGTACTGTTTTCTCCTACCTTGCTCAGCTTTTGACATTTATTCAACCCTTGAAAACCAACTTAAGTGTGTCTTCTGTGAAAGTTTTCCTTACATCTGCATCCATTCATAGCCCAGGTGGGTTAGTTGTATGGTCCTGTATGCAGGTTCTCCTTAGTACTTCAATGCTAGATCACAGTGACAACATTATGGATCTGACTTTCCTGATGAGTTGTGAGTTCCCTAAGAGGAAGATTCTTTCTTGACCATTTTTATAGTGTCAGAATGTGTAACAGTGTCCTCCACAAAGTGTGTGTTTAATAAAATGTAAAAATAAGCAAATGTACTCCCCGAACTAGCAAGGGAGATAAAACCAATTCCACTATAACAGGAAAAGTGATTGACACAAGGTATGAAGGCTCTCCTTTCTCCAAAGCCACCAAATTCTATATTCCCTTTCAACCCCAAAATACTTTTACCTTTGTCACAATTGGCTGGTCTGACTTTCTGATTTCACAGATGAGGTCACTGAACTCAAGGAGAGGGCACAGGTGGCACAACAAGATGGCGTCAGACTCTGGAGCAGAAACCAGATGTAATTTTTCTGAATATCTGATAACATGATTGTCAAAGGACTGTAATATGCAAACTTATAAGTTCCCCACAGGCAGGAGGAGAGAAAGACAAGAAAGCATTGCAGTGAGTTGAGAGGCGGACTCCCAAAAGATATGCCCATAGCCTAAGTCCTGGTCCTGTGAACCTGATCTTACTTGGAAAAAGGATCTTTGCAGATGCAATTCTCCAGGTGAGATCATTCCAGATTATCTGGGTGGTCCCTAAATCAAATGTTAGACATCCTTGTAAGAGACACACAGAGGAGAAGACCACATAAAGCTGGAGGCAGAGATTAGAGTTATGCAGCACACACCAAGGACCTCTTGGAACTCCCAGAAGCTAAAGAGGTAAGAGAGGATCCTCCCCTAGAGCCTTTGTTGGAAGCTCAGCTTTGTGAACACCTTGATCCCCAATATCAGGCCTCCATAACAGAAGCTTGTAGTCATTTGTTATAGCCCTAAGAAACTAATGCAAACATCATTGCTGGCTAATACAAACATTTCTCCCAGGGCATATTTTCCAGTTAAGCTTTTATAATATTCTCTGAAAAAGAAAAAAAAAAAATTAACCCTTTCTTGTTAAAAAATGAAAATGCTTTTCCTTTTTTTTTTTTTTGTTCTTTTAGTCTCCAATTTTGGTGAGGTGAGGAATTCCTTATAGCTATCAATCCCCTAAAACATTGACCATTCTATCCAACTATTTTAGATTTTCCCCCACTGAAATTCAAGGTATAGTATCCCCATCTAGAGTGCTTTTACCCTGGAGCACATTCTAAGAGAAACAATGACATTGTTTTGAGCTTTGTCTCACCTTGGAGCCCGAGGGGTGCTTCTGGTACCTGGAGTAAAAACTTTCGCTCCTGTTCTCCCAAAGTCCTGTACCAGTGGACTTCACAGAGTCGTGGTAAGAATCAGATGAAAGAGGTATCTATGGGAGATTTATAAGGTGTGAAGTGGCATGTGGAGAGGATGGGATTAATGTTGCAGTTGCTGACTAACATGTATGAACTGCACTGAAAACGCCTGGAACCCCAGGGTGTATGATGCAAGACGCCCTCCGGGTCTCCGCTCTCGCTGCTTTTACGCTATGTTTTGCTGCCATCGTGTGGCCGCTCTGGTAGTTGTTCGTGTTATCAGTTCTTGACTAGCTTAACACTTCGGGAGTTTAAAAAATGTTTTTTTTCTGTTAGAAGAAGCACTAGAAATACAACTCTGAAACTATTTTTGTAAGAACAAAAGTTTGAGGGAAACTAAGCGATATGTTTGGAAACATCATTTGAAAAATTACAGCTAGATCTGGACATTGAAAGTCTCAGGCTGGTCTGAGAGAGCACAGAGAGTATTGCAGGTTTTAGAGAAATAAAAGCACGTGCCCTGCCCTATCCAATGGACATCCACTTATTACTATTATGATAGTTTCAACATTTCCTGTAAACTTTCCTGGGCTCATCACGTGCAGTCATGAGTCTTGTTAGCTTATTTTCTCCATTGTCTCTTACATTTATTTTGTGCTCTCTGCTTCATGGCCAGTGTGTATTTGGGGACCTTGTTATTTTTTGTCACAGTCTTTTCATTATCTTGTTCCCTTGTCTTCAAAATATCTCCTTCTTTTTGTCTTGCTCCAATGGTCATATTGATTTTCATTAAGTACCATATAGAAATAGTACAATATAGTGATCAAGAATAAGGTCTGGGCTGGGAGTACGGCTTATTGGTTAGAGTGCTTGCCTAGCATGCATGAGGTCCTGGGTCCAAACCCCAGCACTGCCAAAGGAAAAAAAAAAAAGAGTGGTGGTGGGCAGGTAAGAACTGGGGCCAGAATATGAATCCTAGATCCATCACTTTGCTTTTAACTAGGTAACCTGGGAAAGTCACTCAAACATTCTGTTTCAGTTTCCTTACCTGTATAAGGTGGATACTGTAAGTGCCTTCTTCATAGATTTATGATAAAGACACAATAAGTGAGTTCATTTCACTCTACCTAGCATTGCGTTAGTGTGCCACTAATATTTGCTAGTATTAGTCCTTCCTGTTAGACTGTGAATTACTCTGAATACAAGTCTTTGATTTATCTTTGAATCTCCCAAATTCACATATCATTTTGATGTAGTAGTAATTCATTATTATTTTCCCATATTTATATTGGTACATTATAATTGTACAGAATAGTAGGATTCATTGTTACATGTTCATTCATGCATACAATATGACAATATAACTTGGCTAATATAATCCCCCCATATTTCTTCTTTTCCTTCCCTCTTTCCTCCCTCTGGTCCCTTTCCTCTACTCTTCCGGTCTGCCTTCAATTTTCATAAGATTCCACCCACCACATTTTGTTTCCTTTTTCCTGTCTAGCTTCTATATATGAGAGAAAACATACAACCTTTGACTTTCTGATTTGGGCTTATTTCACATAACACAATGCTTTTAACATACTATCCTTCTTCCAACAACTGACATAACTTTATTCTTCTTTATGGATGGATGGAACTTCATTCTTCTTTGTGGTTGAATGGAACTTCATTGTGTATATATGTTAAGGAACCAGCTGAGGTGTCTGTCAAGGGATGAATTGTAAGATGATATATATGTATATACATATACATGTATATATGCACACACACACACACACACACACATATACCACATTTTTTTTTATCTATTCATCCATTGACAGACACCTAGTTGGTTCCATAATTTGGCTATTGTGGATTTATACAATAGTAATTTGATAGCAATTTTTGGATATATAAGAATCATTAAGGTCTGATGGGTACAGTCAGTTCATTTCTTGGAACTCTCATTACGTTATCAAAATGTACCTAAGGCCACACTATGATCATGTGTGTGTGTGTGTGTGTATACACTAATGTACAGAAAAGAAAATAAATTGTCTTTCAAAATTTTAATGGTGCGTTATAATTATACATACTGGCTGCCACAAATGGGAGAAAATAATTGACCTTTGACATCTTGCAGTCTGACTTATCTAACTTAGCATGATGTTCTTCAGTTCCATTCTTTTACCAGAAAATACCATAATTTCATTCTTTTTTATGACTGAGTGAAACCCCATTGTGTATATACATCACATTTTCTTCATCCATTCATCTATTGATAGACACTTCAGCTGGTTCCATAACTTGGCTATTGTGAGTTGTGCTGCTATAAACATTAGTACACATGCATCACCATAGTAAACTGATTTTAGCCCTTTGGGATAATGGGATAGTTGAATCCTATGGTGATTCCATTCCTAGTCTTTTGAGGAGTCTTCATACCACTTTCCAAAGTGCTTGTTAATGTACAAAAAATGTTAAAACTTGATACATTTACAGTTAAGAAAACAGTGATCAGCATTCATTGAGTAATTACCATGAGATAAGCTCTGCTCAGAATGCTTTGTATGCATCACTTTATTTAATACTCACAACAACTTTGGAATTGGAGCTATCTTAACAAAGGTGTGAAGGGAAGTTCCACAGCAAGTAGCAGAGAATAGATTAGAACCAATGCACTATGTCCCAAGAGTCGATATTCCTAAATCACCTCCAAGCTATAAAGACATTTTCTTCTAAGTCCTGGTTTCAGTTTTGAGATGAGGTTTCTGAACATTAAAACAGAATCATTTTTGAAATTCCAAACCCAGTGGAATGCAGAGTGCCAAGCTCACTGCCGTGTTCACGTATTCACATTGCATCTGGCCTCAACTTCCCATAGCCTAATTTGGGAGCGGCGCTCCATGCGATAATGAACTGCGATCACTGGTTTCTGTTGTACTTGGATTGCTCCAAGTGTGGAGACAGTCTGGAGACCATAAGAACCAAGGATTTTTAAGCTTCTTACAGTAGGTAAGGTGGTGATTCTATTCCAGTGAGCATACTGTCAGACCGAACTCCAAACGCCTGTGTTCTCACTGCTGGTTTATGTTGGAAAGCCTTCCTGAGAATTTCTGCCCCAAAGCACAAAGTGGACCTGGAAAAATGAAATTCCTGGGGTAAGTGAAAACCCTGAATTTCTGGATGTTCCAATGAGTTGATAAATGGTTTAGTTTTCAGATTTGGTCCTTATAAAATCAGGAAATTTAAACTTTGAAAAATGTAGGCATACAATGTGGTAATCATTGGTTGATCATACTAACAAACAAATATGTCTTGTTATTACTGTTCTTAAGTTTAAGATGAATTAATTTACTTAATCCTTGTAACAGATCTATAAGTTACTCTTATCATTGATGAGAAAACTGAGGTAGAGAAGTTGGAATTCCTGATCAGGAAGTTTGGCTCCAAAGTCCAAGCTGTAACTACTAAAGTGTACTACCTATTATTGTATTTATCCAATGGTAGCAGCAGAATTATTACCAAACAATTATGTGGCGTTTCTCTCTGTTCCAACACACCAATGACACAAACTAACTGATGATGAGAAACTATGCCCACTATTTGGATTTAACTGTGTTCACATTTAACTTGTCAACTCCTAATCAGAATGTTTTCCTGAAACATTTCCTTTCTTTCTTTCTGGGTTTAGCTTGTTTTTGTCTCTTGAGAAATTAATAAAATTGCAACACCCCTGCCTTTCCACAGTCTCCAGAATCAAACCGTGAGCAGCAGCTGGAGATGAGCAAGGAGGGAGATGGGATCTTGTGGACAAAGTCCTTGTCATGTGAGCCAGTGGGAAATGTATGAATTGCAAGCTTGAGGGAATAAAGAGTCTGGTGGCACCTCTAAGCCTTTAGAATCATTTAAACCTGGAATGTGAGAGACCTGAACCTCAGATTGCCTAGCCATTCATCAGATGCTTGAGTTTTGTCTGTGATCATTTTCAGTTTATACCACCTCTTGACACATTCCATTTATCTTTAGTAGATCTAGCTTTTCTACTGTGAACTGCAGTCTCTGTACTTTTAACTTCCACAGTAGGTCCCTGGTGTAAAGTTCTTGGGATCACATCAGTAAGTCTAATCTTCATTCAGGGGATAGAAATTTCAGGACCCTGAGTGGCCTCATTATCCTGGTCATTTAGTTTGAGATTTCTCATGTGGAAAACAATGTGTCTATGAGTGTGTAAGTCAAGCAATATTGATTTCATTATGGGACTCTGCGTGCGTCTGATGGATGATGTTTAAGATGAGCGCTGACACCAGATGCATAAGAGAGAGAGCTGTTTGCAAGAGAGCATCAGTGGATGGAAAATAGCAAGCCTCATAGAAGTATGATTGACAACACCCAAATTTACCTTCTGTTCCCGATTTTGTGTGCTAGTTGGTTGGCATCATGAATGGTATGCCTATTTGATAATGACTAATATATTTTATTCAAAATAATATATAATTCCAAGTAACCATTTATCCTATGGTCACAAGAAGGTCTAAATAAATTTCATTTATCAATAAGAGCTATGGCAAGCATAATTCTAGTTCACTGTGGGTTTTTAATTTTGATAAATTTTTTATCAATTAAAAATGCATGTATACTTTGTGTTTTTATTTTTGAATTAAGGTAAAATTTAAACCCAGTAAGATACAGAAATTTTACATACACAATTTACAGTGTTTGACAAATGTAATCTATATAACCAACACATCAATCAAGACACATAGCATTTAACTTAAGGAAGTTCCCCCCCACCCCTTTCCATTCACGTACAACTAATCATCTAATTTTTGTCATCATAAAGTAGTTTGGCCTGATCTTGAATTTTATATAAATAGAATCTTTCAGGATATACTACCATAAAACTGATGTTTTCCACTAAACACAGACTTTTTAAAATTTACCCATGTTGTTATCTATTGGACAGTTCTTTTTAAACCATTGGGTATTATTCTGTTGCACAAGTATCCTATAATGTATCCATTTAAATTTTGGTAGACACTTGGTTTATCTCCAGATAATCTTGAGTAAAGCGGCAAGAAACATTCATATATAAATTTTCTTGTGTTGTTTTCACTTCTCTTGAAACCCAGGAATGGAAATTTGGGGTCATAGTTTAAATACATTGTTTAACTTTACAATGATTTGCCTAACAACTCTGAAAAACAACTAAGGTAGTTTTTTAGTGATATTGTCAGAAATGGTATTTTCCAGTGGTTTGTAGCATAGTACAGTGTATGTTGCTGGTTCACATCCTCACAAATATACAGTGCTTTCAGCCTTTTAAAAATGAAGTCTCTTATCATCATTTTAACTTGATTACCAACCACGTGAAAAACTTTTCATATACTTATCCATCATTTGCATATCTTCTTTTTTGAAGTGCCTCTACAAATCTTTTGTTTATTTAAATTTTTGGATTGACTTTTTATTATTAATTTGTAGAGAGAGAGTGTGTGTGTGTGTGTGCGTGTGCATGTGTGTGTGTGTGTGTGTGTGTGTGAGAGAGAGAGAGAGAGAGAGAGAGAGAGAGAGAGAGAGAGAGAGAATGACTTCCCTTTCCCATCCCCTATAGGTTTGCCCATTCAGGCAAGTCCTACAAATGGATTTATATAATATGTCAACTTTTGTAACCAATTTCTTTCACTTAACATAATGTTTTCAACATTAGTCTGTGTTACATGAATCAATTTTTTCATTCCTTTTTGTGGCTAGATATTTTGTTGTATGGTTATGCTGCATTTTGTTTATGCATTCATTCTTTATATTTTAATGGGTTTGATTAACTAGAATAGTTTTAAAGACTTTTTTGGTACTGATATGTATGAGAACATTGATTTGTGTTTATTTTCATTAGGAGGCTTTTCAGATTTGGAGATGATTCTCCTCCCCCCTCTGATTTATGACGGAGTTTAAAATTACTATTTTCCCTTCCTTAATGTTTGACATAGGTCAGCAATGGAAACAATTGGGGCTTTAGCTTTCTCTCTGGGGAAACGTTTTATTTACAAATTAAATTACTACATTAGAAATGGTTGTAAACATTTTCTCTTCTTTGTTTAGTCAATTTTGAAATCATTCTTGTCAAGAAATTCATCCATTTTACCTAATTTGAGTATATTGACACAAGGGTGTTTGTAACATTCTCTTCTTACCAATTCTATATACCTATGGGATAAACCATCTAGTGATAAACCATCTTTTATTCCTAATATTGGTAATAAGTGTTTTATCTTATTTCAAATGTATTAGAGGTGCTAGTGTTTAGCAATTTAATTAATGATTAAATAAAAACTTTTTGCTTTATTAATTTCCTATATCCTTATATTTATTGATTTTTCTCATTTTTTCTTCAGTTTGAATTAATTTGTTCTACTTTTTTTATATCTTCTTAATCCTTAAATTACTGATTTTAAATTTTTCATATGTTCCAATATAAAAATTTAAATCTTATTTATTTCTAAGACTAAGTTAAACTGGATTTCATAAACGTTGAGTGCTTTGCTTTCATTAACATACATTTCTAAATATTTTATTTGGAACTTCCCTGGCAATTTCTTTTATGCCTTGGGTTATTTGCATTAGATGTTATTTTGGCTATAGGCTGTTTGAATATGTTCTTTCTTCAGTTGAGAAAGTTCCCCTCTATCCCTAGTTTGCTGAAAGAACCTATCATGAGTGGATGTTTGATATTGCCACATGCTTTTTCAGCATCTATCAATATGATAAAGTGATTTTTCATTAGCCTGTTGGTGAGATGGATTGCTTGGATTGATTTTTTAGTGGTGAATCAACTTCACATACATTCCACTTGGTCATGGTGTATAATTCTTTTCATACATTGTTGGATTAGTTTGCTAATATTCTTTTGTTGTTTTTCTTTTACATCTATGGTCTTTTTATGCTTTTATCAATGTATTGTAATTATACATAGTAGTGGAATTCATTTTGACATATTTATGCATGACATAACATAATTTGTTCCATTTCATTCCCCAGTACTTCCCTTTTCCTTCCCTCCTTGTTCCCCCATACATCTTTTCTTTATTTTTATTTTTAATTTTATTTATATATTTTTTTTACAGATTGCATTTTGATTCATTGTACACAAATGGGGTACGACTTTTTGCTTCTATGGCTGTGCACGATGTAGATTCATACCATTCATGTAATCATACATGTTCATAGGATAACGATGTCTGTCTCATTCCACTATCATCTATGTTCTTAAGAAATATCATTCTGTAGTTTTCTTTATTTGTAATATCTTTGTCTGGTTTTGATGTCAGGATAATCCTGGCCTTGTAGAATAAATTCTTATTAGTTAGTAAGAGGGAATTTAATAACTTTATCTCCTCTGCTCCTATCTCCTGAAAGAGATTGTCCATTTTTTCTTAAATGTTTTGTGAAATTAACCAGTGCACCTGTCTATCAAGGTCTGATGCCTCTCATTTTTGAAGAGTATTAATTATTGTTTGAATTTATTTAATATACATGAGCCTATCTGGTTATTTGTTTCTTCTCACAGGAGTTTTAGTACTATCTTTTAAGAATTTAATCCATTTCCTCTAGGTTACTAAATTTGTGGGTATAGATTTGTTCATAATATTCCCTTTATTATCTTTGCAATGTCCCTGGGATCTGTAGTGATGTCCCCTCTTACATTTCTTTATTGATTTGTATCTTCTCCTTTTTTACTTAACGTGGCCAAATGTTGATTAATTTTACTGATATTTTCAAATAATCAGCTTTTGGCCCATTGATTTTTCCCATTAATTTTCTGTTTTTGATTTCATTTATTTCTCTTCTAATTTTTATTTTTCTCTGCTTACTTTATGTTCAATTTGCTCCTTTTTCTAGTTTTCTAAAGCAAAACTTAGATGATTGATCTTGAATCTTGTTCTCTATCATGCATTCAGTGCTCTAAATTTTATCTTAGTGCTTTTTTCATTGCATCCCACCCATTTTGATAAATTGTGTTTTCATTTTTATTTACTTCAATATATATATATTTAATTTTTTTTTATTTTTACAGACTGCATTTTGAGTCATTGTACACAAATGGGGTGCAACTTTCCATTTCTAGTTGTGCATGATGTAGATTCATACCATTCGTGCAATCATACATGTACATAGGGTAATGATGTGTGTTACATTTCAACATCTTTCATACCCCCACCCCCTCCTCCCTCTCATTTCCCTCTATGTAATCTAAAGTTCCTCCATTCTTCTTTCACCCCTCCACTCCCCCACCCCCATTATATATCATCATCCACTATCAGGGAAAACATTTGGCCTTTGGTTTTTGGGGATTGGCTTATTTCACTTAGCAAGATACTCTCCAATTCCATCTATTTATCTGCAAATGCCATAATGTTAGTCTTCTTTATGGCTGAATATTATTCCATTGTGTATATATACCACAGTTTCTTTATCCATTCATCTGTTGAAGGGCATCTCGGTTGGTTCCACAATCTAGCTATTGTGAACTGAGCTACTATAAACATTGATGTGACTGCATTAATGTAGTATGCTAATTTTAAGTCCTTTTGGTATAAACCGAGAAGTGGGATAACTGGATCAAAAGGTGGGTCCATTCCAAGTTTTCTAAGAAATCTCTTCAGATTTCTTCTTTGATCTATACATTATATAAAAGTATGTTGTTTTGTATAGAAGCATGTTGTTTAGTGTACAAGTATTTGGGGATTTCAGACATTTTTCTGTTACTGATTTCTAGTTTAGTTCCATTGTTAGTTACATTGTGTTTTATGGGCCAAATTGTGGTCTATCTCAGAGAATGTGCTGTGTGAGCCTAAAAAGAATGTATTATCCTGTTAGATGAGGTGGTCTATGGAAGTGACTCACATCCAGTAGATTGGTGGCACTATTGAGTTCAACTATGGTCTTACAGATTTTCTGCTTCCTAGGCCTGTCCACTTTTGTTAGAGGAGTATTAAAGATTCCAATAACAGTAGTGTATTCATCTATTTCTTTTTGCACTTTCAGTTTTTACCTTACCTATTTTGATGCTTTTCTGGCAGATATTGTATATTAAGAACTATTTATTCTCAGAATGTTGACCCCTTTATTTTTATGTAATGCCCCTCTTTATCTCTGATAACATTCCCATATCTGCTCTATCTGAAATTAATATAGCTTCCCCTGCCTTCTTTTTATTGGTGATTACATGTACTTACTTTTTTTTTCTGTTTTTTTTAAATAATGTTCTGAGTATTTGTAAAATGCATATTATAATGTGGAATTATGTATTTCTCTTTCATTCTATTTTTGCTTTATGTACTTTGAACCTTTGTTAGTAGGTGTATACATATTTCTAATTTTATGTATTTTGATTGTTGAACCTTTTATCAATACAGAATGTCTCTTATTTCTAGCAATAGTCCTTACTGTAAAGGACTATTATGTTAGTATGTTACCTAATATTTGTTACTCAAATGTTCTCATACTTACTGCTTGCATGGCATATGTTTTTCATGCACTTGCTTTTAACCTATATTTATGATTAAAGGACATTTATTATAGACTCTATATAGTTTTTATTTTTTCTTCTCAATAATCTTCATTTGAATTTTTTTAGATTTACTGTGATTTCTGATATTCTTGTATTTATTTTTTTCTAAATCTTTTTTTATTAAAATATTTTTATTTTTACAGACACATTTTGATTCATTGTACACAAATGGGGTACAACTTTTCATTTCTATGGTTGTACACAATGTATATTCATGCCATTCATGTAATCATACATATATATAGGTTAATACTATCTGTTTCATTCTACTGTTTTTCCATTCCCACCTTCTCCCACCCCTTTTTCCTCTACACCATCCAAAGTTCCTTCATTCTTCTTTTCCCCCCGCCACCCCCCATCATTGTATATTGTCATGCACTTATCAGAGAAAACATTTGGCCTTTGGTTTTTTGGCCTTGGCTTATTTCACTTAGCATGATATTTTCCAACTTCACCCATTTACCCAGCAAATGCCATAATTTTATTTTTCTTTATGGCTGAATAATATTCCATTGTATATATATACCATAGTTTCTTTATCCATTCATCAATTGAAGGGCATCTAGGTTGGTTCCACAATCTAGCTATTGTGAATTGAGCTGTTATGAACATTGATATGGCTGCATCACTGTAGTATGTTGATTTTAAGTTCTTTGGGCATAAACCAAGGAGTGGGATAGCTGGGTCAAATGGTGGATCCATTCCAAACTTTTTGAGGAATCTCCATTCTGCTTTCCAGAGTGACTGTACCAATTTGAAACTCCACCAGTAATGTATGAGTGTCCCTTTCCCCCCCATCCACGCCAACATTTATTATTGCTTGTGTTTTAATAATAGCCATTCTAATTGAAGTTAGATGAAATCTTAGTGTGGTTTTAATTTGCATTTCTCTAATTACCAGGGATGATGACCACTTTTTCATATATTTGTTGATCACCTGTATATCTTCTAGGAATTAGACCTGAGACTCTTCACCAAATAGAAGAAAAAGTAGACCTGAATCCCCATCACGATGGCTTAGGACCAGACTTCCTTAACAAGACCCCCACAGTGCAAGAAATAAAAGCAAGACTCAATAAATGGGATAGATCAAAACTAAAAAGTTTTTTCTCAGCACAGGAAACAATCAATAATGTGAAATGAGAGCCTACAGAGTGGGAGAAAATCTTTTCCACACACACTTCAGACAGAGCACTCATCTCCAAAATTTATAAAGAACTTAAAAAACTTCACACCCAAAATACAAAGAACCCAATCAATAAATGGGCTAAGGAAATGGGCAGACACTTCACAGAAGATATACAGGTGATCCACAAATACATGAAAAAGTGCTCATCATCCCTAGTAATTAGAGAAATGCTAATTAAACCACCCTAAGATTTCATCTATTCTTGCATTTAATTTGCATTTTTTCTGTTTGTTTTCTATTTATATAATTTGTTTTGGTTCTTTATTTTTCCTCCTTTGTTGGGTTATCTTGGGTACATTGATATTTTAGTACTCTTTTTCTTTTTTGGCTTTTGTGTGGTAAAGAACATATAACTTTTAAGGTGCACAGTATAGTATTGCTACATACGTGCATATTGTGTATAGGTATTCAGACATCTTATCTTCAATAACTGAAACTTTATACTTATTGAATAGCAACTCTGTTTCTCCTTCTCACAGTCACTGGAACCCACCATCCTGTGTTCTGTATCTATGAACTTGACTACTTTAGTTACCTCAAATAAGTGTGATCACTCAGGATTGCTCCCTCTGTGACTCACTTCACTTAGAAGAATATCCACAAGGTTCATCTATGTTTTTTATGAGAGGGTTTTCCTTTATAAGGAAATAATATTCCTTTGTGCGTAACATGTTTTCTTTATCCATTTATCCATTGATACTTATTTGGGTTGTTTTTCTCAGTTGGCTATTATGAAGAATGGTGCAATAGGGGAGTACAAATAGTTCTTCAAATTTCTGTTTTCTGTTCTTGTGAATAAATATCCAGAAGTTAGATAACTGGATTATATACCAGTACATTTTTAAAATTTCAATTTATTTTTAACTCATTTATAAAAACAAAAATTATGCCATATTCTTGATGCACTGTGTGATATTTTAATGCATGTATATTTTGTGTAATGTTAAAATCAGGGTAAACATGTTTCTCTCCTCAAGTGTTTAACATCTGTTTGTGGTAAAAGTATTCTATCTAAATCCTTTCTGGAATGTGTAGTACCTAACTGTTACCTTGTCACTCTATTGTGCATTGTGCAACAGCACCAGAACTTCTTACTCCTAACTCTACTTAATACCCATCGATCAACATTTCCTCATCCACCTCTGCCCCCTGCTCTTCCTGGCCTCTGGTAACCACCATTCTATTTTCAGCTCCTATGAGATCAGCGTTATTTGGGTTTCACACATGAATGAGATTGTGTGATACTCATCTTTCTGTGCCTGGCTTACTTCATATAGTGAAACAACCTCTAGTTCCATCCATGTTGTTGCAAATGAGAGAATTTCATCCTTTTTAGTGGCTAATTTGTATCCCATTGTGTAATTGGTATTCCATTATGTACATGTTTTCTTCAGTCATGTTCAGTTGAAGTCGTCTTTCAATTTACTTGGCTTAGGGTTTGTGGAACTTCTTGGATCTCTAGGATGATTAAAAAAAAAAATTTGGAATTTTTTCAGCTTTATTCTCTCCCTCCCCTACCTGCTTTTCTTCTTCTTTCTCTTTTGGGTTTTCACAATGATAAATTATCTGAAGTAATAGGACACTATTTACTCTTTTCAATCTTTTAAAAAATGTCTGCAGGGACCTGGGGCTGTAACTCAGTGGCAGAGTGCTTGCCTAGCCATCCTCAGCACCACATTAAAAAAAAATTAAATAAAGATATTGTGTCCACCTACGACTAAAAAATTTTTCTTAAAAAATGTCTTCAGATTGGCTAATTCCTATTGGTATGTCCTCAAACTCATTAATCCTTTCTTTTTTGATGGTGTCTTAACTGCTGTTTAGTTATTCCATAAATTTATTCAGGAACTGTATTTTTTAATCTATAATTTCCATTTAGTTCCTTTTTATAACTTCCTTTCCCCTGCTGAGAGTTAACTAACTCAGCATTGTGAGTACATTATTTCTGCATTTGCCATTAAGTTGTTTTTCTCTTTCTACGTATATCTATACATATAGATGTATACAGATAATAAGGTTATATTTACATTTCTATCAACCTGCTTTTAAAGTCTTTGCTCCTTATTCCAACATCTGTACCAACTTGGATTTTGTTTATATCAACATTTACTTTTGACTATGGGCCATATTTTTTCTTACTGCTTTACATGTCTAATAATATTTGACATAGACATTAGAGATGGTATGTTGTAAGGAACCTGGTATATGGGTTCTTTTGTAATTTCAATGTCATCCTTTGTCCTGTGTCATGATCCTTATTCTAGAACACTGTTTTTACTCATAGGCATGATCTTTCTGGCCTCTCAAATGAGTACCTGAGTTGTTCGGTAAGGCTTTTCTGCTTTTCTTCTCTGACTGGTTTATAACTCTAACATCTCTGCACACTGGTTAATATCTTTTATCTTCATCCAGAGGAACACTGAAGGACTTACCACTGAAACAGTTGTTCTCTGGCAAGTCTCACAGAATCTTTGCTCTTTGTTCATAAATAGTTCTTCTTCTGCTTAAGGACCTGAAGGCACTCTATGAAGATTTTTTTTTTCCCTTTCTTTATTCTTTGGAACTCCCTGTCTTCAGTACTCTGACTCACAAATTCCAGCCATCTTTACCCCCTTGCCCCCAATGTATTCTATGCCTTCTTGTCTCAACTTGGGTTCTCTTTCTTATATTGCCTCATGAAAAGTGGCCCCAGGAGGAAAGTTGGATGTAATGTTGGTCTTACCCCATGGTTTCCTTACTCTCAAATATTAGAGTTGTGCACCATCTTTTATCAAATGCATGGAAGTGATTACTTAATAGAATCCCTCCCACCAAGTTTTATAGTTGATTATGGCATGAGGATAAGTACAATACTAATTACTCTTCCATGGCCAGAAACAGAAATCTGAGAATTTTATCCACTGTGTTTTTATTTAACCTGGAATAGGCCTCCTGACCAAGTGACTCTAGACCTGATAATTACATGCATTTCAGGCAGAAGAAGTGAGATTAAGTGCAAAAACTTTTCCTTTTTTTAAGAGAAAGAAAAAAAAAAGATGTTTGTGTCCTTTAAGATATTTGAAACATTTTACTGTACAATTTTTCATTTCATTTGCGAGAGAGAACGAGGTGGGTGGGGAGAGGAAGGATGGAGAGGAGATCTATTGTAAGGAATTGGTGCACATGACGATAGAGCCAGAGACTTCATGGCCCTCAATCTGCAGGTAGAGGGAGGGGGAAGGAGGGTTGTATGTAATTCCAGTCCAAGTCTTATGGCCTGAATGCCAGGAATATTGATGTTGTCATTTCTTGCTTGAAAGTTGACAGGCTCAAGGCCCTAGAAGAGCTGTTGTTTCACTGAGCCTGAAGCTTGGTGAAGATCAATGCAACCAGACAGAAGGAGTTCTCACTTCCTCAGCTGTTTTTTCTACTTAGGTCTTTGGCTGATTGGACGAGGTCCACTCATCCCAGGAAGGAAGTCAGCTTTACCCATTCTACCAGTCAACCTGTGAATCCCATCCAGAAACACCCTTATGGACACACCCTGGACACTATTTGACCAAATATCCTGACATCCTGTGGCCCAATCAAGCTGACACAATTCATAATCAGTTTCTTCAACTCTGTTTTCAGTCATGATTTTGCCTTCCTTTTCATTTGTTGCCCAAATATGAATAACCATCACTCAGACTTGAATAAAAACATGTCTACGTAGCTCTCCTTTTTACTTTGAACTCCTTTTCTACTTAGCATAGGGGCTTCAACTGCTTTGCGTCTTCCTCTCCCCTGCTCTCTCACACAATCCCTTACCAAGTCCTAAAGATGATGTGTCCAAGGCATCAAAATCCACTCTCACATTTTTATCCCCATTGCATTTGCCTACCAAAGTAATCCTTTTGAATTTCATATTTGATTAAAAAAACTCCTGAATTAAAATCTTTCAATGCCTTTTTTGTGATAAAAGTGAAACCTAACCTAACCATAAGTGTAGTTATTGTGCATGATGTAGTTAGGAAGCATAATCTATTTAGACAAGTAGCTGTGGTTTGTCATAGGAACGTAATGTAAAGATTTGCAACAGACAGTTTTGATGGAAGCAACCCAAGTGAGGTTTGTTTTTGTTTTTAGGTATTAAGAATGACAATCATATTTTAATGAGTTGTTGCCACAGGAACGTATTATAAATTACTTATGGGAATACTAATTTTTAGAGTAATAGTGCCACTTTTTAAAACGTACTGTCTGTTGTTTTTGATGAGAAGAATACCAGTGCCTGTGTTGGGAGAGATATAGCATTGCAACTCAGTAAATATGTACCTGTCTGCTCCTGGGACATAATGTGACATTAATAGAGAAGAACTACCTCAGACTTAATAATCAAGCTCAAAGTCAGGCTGCTGCATACTTGGATGAATTAATTGACCCCTGTCATGAGTAGAGTAGATGAATCATTATACTGCCAAAGAAAATGCAGGTGGCAGCCACGCAGTTGGCAAGCAGGAGGAAATCCAGCAAAATCCATTGGAAAGGGATAGAAGTGAAAAGGTCTGAAGTCTACTCTAGGTGGGTTAACTATGTTATTAACTATCCTGAGTGATTCATTTCCCTTCTCTAGGAATCAGTTTTTTTTTCCATTTGTGCAATGAAGGTATTACACTATGTATATCTGAAATCTCCATTATTTCTAATATTCTTAACTTGAATTTGAAATTTAAAAATATGTTGACTTCATGCTTTATATTTTAATCATATATATCAATGCTTTGAGAATTAAGGCCTTTCACTTGCTTAATGTTATCTATTGTCACCAGTCCATTTGACAAGGTCTCTCTCTATGCATTTGATAACAAACCTCCCCCATCTGTCCCTCAGCATAGCCTGAAACCTGAGAAACTGGAAATGTATGTGTTTTGGGATTTCATTCAACATAACTCACTTGGAAGTATAGCTAAGGGAGTCATGTTCCAGTCCTGTAATAATGAGAAGTGTGTTTTTAACCTCGGTTCATATATATATGTGTATTGTTTTACTTCACTTCTGGTTCTAGTCATCTACCTTCTGAGCCCACAAGCACCTCCAGTAAACTCTACACGAATGCTTGGGAACTATTTCCAAAGAAATATAGCTTTATCTCCTAGGACATGGTGAAGAAAATAGTGACAGAAGCCATAGAGAAGAAAATGATAGCTTTGACCAAAAGGTAACTCAAGCCAGTGCTATGGTGAGTGATAATACTAGTTTTTTGTTTGTTTGTTTGCTTGTTTGCTTTTTTAGTAAATTCTGGTATTATGTACCTAGATAAAAAATTCTGAAGAGCTTACAAGTCAGATAATACTTCCTATCAGTTTTGAATTCTGATTTCTATTCAACAAGTTCTTTAGAATCCATTATCATTTCTATGTGACCAATTTTTCTCAAATATAAGCCATTATGGTATATCATCAAAGTTTGCCAGTGACAATGTACCTTTGCAAAGATATTAGCATATTTTGAAATACAACTGTGACTATTTAAAGACAACTTTCCTTTAAATAAGTTGGTTGAGCTGATGAAAAGAGAGAGACTCAGGGTTACTAGAGACATAGGGATATTGTTAAAAAAATGGATGAACTTGAGTAAGTTGGGAACCCTGATTAGGAATTTATTCTTGTGAGCAGACTTAGGAGGACTGATCATGGTGACCTAATTACAGGGAGTCAATGTTTACTTAATGTCAGATGCCAATGGGTGCATCTGCACTGGGAAAATGGTATCTGCTGCAGTGCCACTGGGAACCGCCAGCTTGTTTTCTAGAGAGAAATACACATATGGTTCATGGAAAAAAAAATAACCATCACATTGTTTCTTGGAATATGTGAAACTAGAACAGAGAGAGGTTCGTATGCTTTTCAAAAACAAGGATCTTATGACAAGGAAGGACTACTTGAGGCAGAGCTATAATCTGGGTTATAGTCTGAAAATCCTCATGGTTTTCATAGTGGAAAATGCCAGGCACTTATTTATTCATTTATACTATAATATAAATTTATTGAGTATATACAATATGATAGACCTGGTTCTGGTCTTTAAAAATATACTGGTGAATGGGAGTTCTTGCCTGTATAGCTCGTATTCTATGTGCAGGAAGATAAGAATTGAACTAGATGAGTGTAACCAAATCCTTAATCAACAATTGTAACTTTGGCATATTCTTTATCTGTTATAACATCCTTGCTTTTTAAAAGCAGTGATTTCCCATGACAAATATAAATTCTAAAATTACAACCTACTCCAAATTTCTACTGTATTTATGAATGTATCTCAAAGTGCTCTTTTCACAAATGATCCTGAAAAGCTAAGAACACTGCGGTTACCATTTAAAATATTAATGAAGACAAGTACAATTTATTTAGCTTCTAAGTCTACCATCGTGTTAGGCACTTTATGTATAATGTCTCATGCGTTTCTCATAATTCTCTGTAATGAGGCATTCCTACCCATCCTATGATGAAGCAGCTGACACTCAGAGAAGTAAGTAAATTGTTTAAAACCACACAGCTAATAAATGACAGTACTGGGATTTGAATCCAAGTCAGTAAAACTAAAAAGTTCTTTTCTACTCTGCCACTTTGTCTCTCATTTAGCAGGTTTTTCCCTAAGTGTATTTACAGCTCGATAATTATATCCAGCTTAGAGTTAGAGAAGTGATGATTTCCCCTCCATTTCTAACAGAGGAAATGTGAGAAGCTGTGCATGGTGGCACATGCCTGTAATCTCAGCAACTCAAGAAGCTGAGGCAGGAGGATCACAGGTTTGATTCTAGCCTCAGCAACTTAGTGAGGCCCTGTCTCAAAATTAAAAAAAATAAATAAATAAAATTGGCTGGGGCATGACTCAGTAGTTAAGCAGCCCTGGGTTCAAACCCTGGTACCAAAAAAGGAACAAAAAGTAGAGCATCCTTATTCCAAACATTGCAGTTGAAGCTGTGTCCCTTATCATGCCCATTCTATTTTTTTCTGTAGACACATGGGATAAATTCTTCCTAGGGTTTAGCACAAAGGAAAATGTGTTTGTCGTGTGAATTAGTACACTCATTTTGATAATTAGAGCTCATACACGAGCAGTTGGGACCAGAGAACAAGCATTAGGTCAGAACCTATCTGAGGAAGTGTCCTGTCATATTTTATTTCTTGGGCAGCTGTAGTTGGCACAGGAATCTCGTCTGCTGTACTAGAAATTGCTGTTTGTCACAGGCGATCCTGACCACTGTGGGGCTCTCCCTAATAGTTGGGATTCCCTTGGACCTGCTCCTGTTAGTCTCTTGTGAGTCTTCATACCTGCTCACCGAGGATTCAATTTCTCCTTGGGCTATGTATCTCAACTTGACTTCCCTCCAGCCCCTCTTCCAGGAACAGGGAAACCCAAGTCTGACAAGGATTTCTAGTGGTCACTCTGAAGGGATGCTTAGTTCTTTTCTGGACACACTGACTCACAGACAGAAGGGGCTGCAGAGGCCTGATAGTGTGATATACACAACTGTGCCCATTTCTGTGTCCAAGGTCACATAGTTAGTAAGTGAACCCAGATGTGAACTCAGGCAGTCTGGCTTCAGAACTAGCTGTTATAAATTCTATAGTACAGTGTGTCACTGCTGATACAATTAATAAAAAATCTGTGACACCATGTCCTACTTCCATGAAAGAAAAAAACCTGTAAAATTTGAATATGTGGAGAGACATCTACATGTTTTGATATGTGTTCAATCTTTTAGAGAACTTTAATGCTGAGACAGTTGAATTCATAGTAAAATTTTCTAAAACATGAAGCAATTTACAAGAGTTAATGTTCCAGATATCAAAGTTGGTTCCTTTCAGTATTAAGCATCTTCTAAAATATAAAAATATAACAAATGCAAACAATTTGAATGCTTATAAATTTTGAATGCAATTTTCAAGTCTCCTCTTAGAAGATTATGACTATATTTTACAACTTTGTGAATTTCTCAAGATCATTTTATTATTATTATTATTCTAATTAGTTATACATGACAGTAGAATGCATTTTGACACATCATATATAAATGGAGTATAATTTCTCATTTGTCTGGTTGTACATGATGTGGAGATAAACAGGTCATGTAATCATACATGCACATAGGGTAATAATGTCTGATTCATTCTACTATCATTCCTTCCCCCATGCTCCCTTTCCCTCCTGTCCCTCCCCTCTGTCTAGTCCAGAATACCTCTATTCTCCCCCACCGCCTTATGGTGAATTTGCATCCGGATCATTATTTTTTTCTGCAAGTCATATTTTTATTAAAGTCAGCATACAAAGAAACAGACTTTCAGGTCCTTACAAAATCTCAAAGGTTCCCTTCTATTTCTGAAGTCTTCCTCTTGCTGGGTCATCCCAGGAGAGTGGGCACTGTCTGGTCCATGCTGAATAGCACTGGCTAGGCAACTCATCTGCACTCACTTTGTGCTTGATTGACCTCTGCACAGTAGGGGAAAAGGGTCATTTATGTCTGTTCTCCCAAACTTTTGTCAGCTACCACAGGGGGGTGCTTTGTGTTTCTCTTTTGATCAATCTTCATTATTTGCATCATGGGTATGGGAGAAGTTGATCATGACACAGGCCAGCAGCATTGTTAGCTTCCAATTTCCTTTTGTGTTAGGTTGAATTTCTTAAATTTTAAAGCTGTGAGTGTCAGACCTATGTGTCCTGATGGTCTACCTGACATGCCTATTTTCTCTGTACTGTGTACTATATTGTAACCAAAATGGTGCAATTAGCTGAGAATCAAGAATGGACAATCTGCCATCTTTGCTTCATGGAGGGAGAGGAACCTAACTTTGTGGGGAGAAATTCTCCAAGGAGAGTTTGTATCTCTTGTCGTGGGGAGCTGTTGCAACCAGTCATAGTTGTTTTAAATAAATAACTGTATTGCATTATAAAAGTACACAACTCCCTCTCAGAGACTTGTAAACACACCAAAATGTACCATGTATTATGATTTGGGGAGGGGGTGATATTGTTGGTTTGGTTGGTTGATTACTCTTTCACCTTAAAATTATCTCTCTTTTTTTTTAAAAAACTGTCTCTAGTTCCATTTCTGAATGGAAGCTCAGCAAGTATTTCCTGTTAAGGGCCAAACAGTGACAAGTCAGGCTTTGTGGGTCACACATCTCTGTCACACTCACTGACCTCTGTAGTCATAGCTTGTGCATGAATGAATGGACTCAGTTTGAGTTCCAACCAAACTTTTTTTTTTCAAAAACAGGCAATTGGATGGATTTGGCTTTTGGGTTGTAATTCATTAGCCCTGCTCTAAACTGTGGAGTGCGGTGAATAGCTATGCAGGGTAACGTAAAAATGTAAATAGAATCTTTAACAAATATAAATAAATGTTGCACAAGGATTTAATATGACCTTACAAATGAAATGTTTGAATTTTTGTGCCAAATGTTATGATAGCATTTTTGTGTACTTGGGTATCTTTCCTCCTCTTTCTTTTTTCTTTGCATCTTTTTTTTTACATTTGTATCTATGTTGTAGGTATTTGGGTTATTAAATAAATGAACTCTGGATACATGTTCTTTGTGAGTTGGTACATGCATGTGTTTATGTATCTCAGATGTAGCTAAGGTCACTGTACCAATTCATATTTAGATAACATTGGTTTATCCTAGTTCTGTAAATTTTGCAGAGTTCAATAACCCCAACTCCAACCAGCACTAAGTTCTATGTAAATTTTCAGAGTAGGTTATATTTTGAGGTTATCCCTGGTTCTGAATTCTGCTTTTGTCTATCTAGTTCAGTCTGGCAATTGTCTGACTACCATTTTTCTCTAATATCTCTTTGCCATTATTATACCTCAGAGTCCAGTTTCTTATCATTTTCTCAGTTTTCCACACTCTTTTCAGATGACCCCCGGGAAGCTCCAAATTCTTCTCATTGTGTTAACCATTTTTTTCTTCCCTTATTTATAAATTTCTTTCTGACTCCTGTGTGAAGTTTTAACCCACCAGGATGCTCTACTGAACATAAAGGACCTCTTCTCCCTGAGTTGCATCATTTTTCTAAGAAGGAAGTTTTAATTTGGATTTTTTCCTTTATGGATGTACAAGTGATTGAATGGATGCCTGGCAGACAGGTGTTATTCAGTACTAGATATTGGAATAACTATGTAATGTGAAGAATAATGCTAAATACAGAAAACTCATATTTGGCTTATTATAGTGGATTTTTGTTTTCTAGGGATAACTTAGGGCTCTTTTTTATCCCCCCATAGCCAAAACATGCCTAATATGCTATTTCTGTTATTACTCATAAAAGTAGTTTATTCATTTCTTGTTTGTTTTTTAAAAATATACTGATTTTCTTACAAAAAGAGTCAAATATCATTTCATATGACAGTCAACCAAACTTTGTAAATAGAAATAGTATTTTAAACAACATATGATAAAAGTTAGGCCTAAACTCAAATGAAACTACATTGTATCCATTCAAACTTAACATAATAGGGTAGTATTTCTAATGGAGAGATGTTGCCAGATCTCTAATATTAGAAAAATTAGTTCTTCCATCCACCTCATCTGTTTGACATAAAAATGTTTTTATCATTATCCATGAGTATTATTATTTATTCATACATAAATACATTAGCAACTCTTAATTGTTTGCAAAGGGCATCACAAAAGAGTGCAGAACAGGAAGACACACTTCTAATTCATCAAACACCCTAACACCCACATCTGGAAATGATATGTTATGATAAAATTAGAAAAAACATAACATGAGAAAGTATGACATGAGAACATTAGTTTTTTATATTTTCTGGTGTAGATGGACACAATACCTTTAGATTATTCATTTATTTTTTATGTGATTCTGAGGATTGAACCCAGGACCTCATACACGCTAAGCAAGCACTCTACCATTGAGCCTCAACCCCAGCCTGAGAACATTAGTATTTTAACTCATATTTTCTGAGCACTGCACTAACCTAACCTAAACTCTCAGGCTACTCAGAGCATCAAACTGGAAGGAAACAATATTATTTATACTACTATTATATACTACTATTTATACTACTATTATACTATACTGTATACTATACTATTGTATATAATAGTATATATATATAATAGTATATAATACTATACCATTATACTATTTATACTACTATTATACTACTAACAATATTATTTATAATCTTTCTTAGAATTACTAGCAAATATTTGACCAGAAAAGATAGCTCCTGAGTAAAACTAGTTTTAAAACACTCCAAACCTGTCATCTTGTGAAAGTCCACATTTATAAAGATGAATCAAGCTATGGCTGAATAGAATGCTTTGGATTTGTCTGGTCAATATTATATTCATCACGCTTGAATCCTTCCACTCGCTGATTCTTTGAAGAAAAAGATACTGCCAGGAGTTGCAGATGCATTGGAAAATTAGGCACAGAGCTATATCTTAAGGATTTCTAGTGAAGAGGGAGAGATGCTAGTGCTGAGAGCAACAAAGGACAGAGTACTTCTGAATTGTGGCTATATAAGAAGAAAGAGTTGACATTTGGGCTGGCCAGTGAGAGATGTAACAGATTAGAAGAGACACAGAGAACATTCTTGGCTAAGGAAATAAAATGGACAAATGCCCAAAAGTTCCAAGTCTGTGTCCAAGTGTGTCCTTACAGTCTATTGCATGTACTTCCTTAGTCCAAGAATCTCTGAAAATCATTTTCACCCTTTAAGTTTGCACCAAAATTACTTGGTGGCACCACCTGAACTAAATTGACAGAAATATTAAGATAATATTTATTCATCCCACTTATGAGAATATTTGTGAATGTTATTGCACAAATATCAATGTATTTGGTTGCAGGTATAGCTCCACATACATGGATTTTATAATACTTTATACACTTATTGTATTACTTTTTTAAAATGAGGCAGGAGGATCGCATTTGTAAAGCTAGCCTTAGCAACTTGGTGAGACCCTACACAACTTAGCAAGAACTTGTCTCAAAATAAAAAAAATAAATAAAAAGAGCTGGGGATGTGGCTCAGTGGTTAAGCACCCCTGGGTTCCATCCCCGGTACCAGATAAATAAATAAAATAAAAAATTAAAACATCACCCAGCCCACGATGTGAATTAAAAGAAACACACCTAACCCCAACTGTTTCAGTTAATGGCTTGTGGATGTGAAGTAATCATGAGTAGTAACTGTGAGCTTGTTGTAGAATGCCACCAAAAAACTAGACGAAGATTCTGCGGACTTTCCAATGCCAAGTTACAGATGTTGGAAATTTGACTTTAGACTATAAAGAAACATTATTAGCTTTTGAAGCAGAGAGTGAACTATTCAAAAATATTTTATAAAAATTGAATGCTATTCCTGAGCACACAGTATTTTAAAATTCTTTCCCTAATTATGAAAACTGTGGTATTTTTATTTGAGTAAAATAATGATGGCAGATAAAATGACTTTTGTGAAAGTAGATATTTACATCCATCATTTGTTTCCTGGTAAAGTGTGTGTGTGTGGGTGGAAATTGGGTTGGAAAAAGCAATTTCAGAGTGTTTGCAGTTTACTAAGAGTCAGAGCCTATTAATGTGGTCAGTTTGTTGTCCCCAAATGACTTTGCTTTGAAAATGCAAGAATTGCTTTCTGGAAGAAAAAACAAACAAACAAAATGTATAAGAAATAGTAATTTATTTTATTTTTTGTTCACATGCCGTTACTAAAGATACCTAAAGGCAAAATCAAGATAATTAGACTCTGATTGGGTTAAGAAAATTAGATGAAAGAATAAAGATGTTGTTTTTGTAGTGTATGGATGTGACTCAGAGTAATTCTTTAAAAGTCAGAGTTTAAAAGCAGGCAACAAAACTTTGGAAAATAGAAAGTTACTTCAGAAATGAACCCATCTCACTTTTTCATTCTTAGACTGTCTGCATAGTGTGCTGGTTTCTTAATTTTCCCAAGCTAGTATTAATTGGTGGTGGAACCCCAGAAATAAAAATGAATTTTATTTTAATTTTTTAAAAATGGTGCTTCAAGATCTGGAAATAGAAGTAGGCACATATCAACTGTGAATTGGTATATTCTTTTAAAAAAGTACTTTTCAGCCATTTTAGTGACATTACTAAATCTACTTCCTAGAATATTCCAATCCCCAAAGGTCTCTGTAGGGAATCAGAAAGTTCCATGCAATTTATGACATGGATTTTCTGAAAAATTTTGTATTTGACTTCAGGAAAACAGAATAGTAATAACATGTTTATAAATATTCTACAGCTCTCACTAGAGTCCAAGGATGAAGTCCTTGCATTAGGCCATAAAAGAAGAATTTTTTTGATAAAGTACTCAATGGTTATATTCTGAATGTTTGAATATGTGACACTGCGTGTGTGTGTTCCTGAGTACCAAACCATATGTATGGAAGGCAAGTCCTCTACCACTAAACTACCTCCCCTGCCCAACATTCTTAAATACTTAAAAAGTGAAAAACATGGTGGTATTATTTAAACAGCATTTATTTCTGATTTTAAAACATTCAACATTAATAATAGAAAAGTTCACAACACAAAAATGGAGTTAAGAATTGATGATATTGATACTTACTGAGTTTTTTAAAGCTGATTCAGGTGCCATGCCTCATGTTTACAATCAGCCCAGTAAAGTGCCCCGTGATGTGTTACTGTCCACATTTTATACAGGCAGAAATGGAGGCCTAGACGGGTTAAGTGATTTGCACAAAGTCATTGTGCCAGTGACAGGTGGAGCAGAGGTAAGCCCACGAAGTAGGAGTCCACCTGACACTCCATTCTGCGGCTTTCCACAGGCAGCAGGCACCACCAGAATCACCTCTGTTTTATTTCTATGTGTACATATATTTATTTCAATTATGTTTTATATAAGTATATGTAGATAAATGCATAAGGGGTACTTATATAAATGAAATATGTAAGAATATAGAAGAAATTCATAAAGTATAAAATAAAGTATATTTTATACATAAAGTATAAAAATATATAAGAAATATATAAAGTATAAAATATATAATAAATATCTATAAATATATATTATATACATATATAAACATAGTGCAAGCTGTTTTTTCACCCACAATACTAGTGTTTTAATGGCAAATGACTAATAAAATGGCAAAAGCATAATCTTGCTGCACACTAATCCAAAAAGTAGACTTATTGTTGACTGATCTTAAATTAAAAAAAAAAAAGAGCCCTCTCCAAACAAGTTGCCATCAGACTAACACCCCTGTCCAAGCAAAAGTTACTTGTATTCCTTGGATCCAGTGTCAGTTATGATATCAGAAATGTGGGAGAAAATGGAAGAGGGGGTTGATTTTCCACATTTTATTTTCATATCCCTTCCATTACAAATATAAGAATACATGTTTGTTAATGACTCTAAAGTTTTAGAATTCACCTTTAATAAAATTATTTTGATTTGCATTAACAATTGATATATTTAAAACACAAGAATGACCAATGGGTAATTCATACTAAGTTCTGACTTAAAAAAAAAATCTGTTTTCTCAAAGTGGATTAGTCCTTGTTAAGCAGACATTGGGAAAAGGGAAACAAGTGCCAAACTCTTCATTAAGTATATCCTTCTCTCTCTCTCTCTCTCTCTCTCTCTCTTTCTCCCTGTTTCTTTCTTCCTCTCCTCCCTTCCCTTTCTTTTCCTTTCCTTTTCTTTTCTTTTTTCTTTTTTTTTTTTTGCCACCACAACCCTCCAATCAGATTATTTGCTTCATTTTGCATATGAATGTAATCAAGCTCAAATAAATTAGGAACTTGTCAATGAACACATAGCTCGTAAATGGTAATGCTGGTAGTTGAAATTGACAACATGTGACTCCAAAATTTCAAACCTTTCATAGAATGTCGTATAAGTTTCAAAACAAATGGATTATAATCTTTAGGATTTAGAGTAGATTTGCATCTAATAGGAAAGGTGGAGTGCAATGAGAAAAAGGAAAAACTATTACTACCTGAATCAAGTTTGTAGTCAAAAATCTCCTTGCTAGGTCTAACTACTTTTCTTAAAGATTTCTTTTAAATGATTGAGATATAATTCAGATATCAAAAAAATCCTTTTAAAGTGTAGATGAAGTTCAGTGATTTTTAGTATATTCACCAGGCTATGAAAACATGATCATTATCTAATTCCACAACATTTTTATAACCCCGCAAAGAAACTTCAAACCCATGATGAGTTTTGGTGAAGCAAAATCTTCAAAACCTTTCTTCTAAAACTCCAATTTTCTTAGATTCTTCCCTCAGATAAAATTGTTCTTATTATTTTAGATATAAGAGAGAAGTTATGAAAATAGTTTCAAATAACATGATTGATGTGGTCTTTGTTGAATATATTTATTCAAGGATGAAAAGGAATATTAATAGGAGAGTTTCCTAAACATTGTAAATGTCAATAAATAAATCCCACCACCACCACTATTATCATTACTACTAGCTACTGAGCACCTCCTACTATCTTGCAGGCATTATATTAATATATTCTATCTTGATTAATTCTGATAACAATTTGGTTAAATAGTTCTTTATATCCACTCCATCACACAAACAAGAAAAACTGAAACTTGAAGAAGTGAAATCATCTAGCTAGCATCAGAGTTGAGAAGTAAACCCAGGTTCAGTTCAGTTTGAAAGCACAAGCTTTAACCTCTGAGCTCCACCAAGTGACAGGAAATGGATCAAAAGAAAACACACTTCTCAAAACAAAAATAACAGTTGAATCCCAATGGAATATTTGTACAAATCCAGGATGCTGAAGATGGTTTTTTAATACTGACTCCTACAAGAATTATCCTGGTGCTTTACATATCTACTGCATACTTGAATGAGACCATGGAAAACAGATATTCTAGTCCTTCCATTGCCATTACTTGATAATGTATAAAGTTTGAAATGGAAACAATTGAAAAGTCTGAAAGTATGAAACCTTTCAAATTAACCTTCCAGGTCTTTGACTGTTGGTCTTCCAGGGCCATTTTGTTAGACCAGTCAGTTTAGGATTCCAAAGTCTGCTGTTCTTCTGATTTGAGATTCTCTTTGCTCCTTTCATGATCTCCCTAATTTTGGTCCATATGAGAAACCATATACTAGGTCATTGATTTTGAGGAAAGAATGCATGATACATACTGCTTTTGTATGAAACCAAAATGTAAGTTTATAACAGATTTGATGACAGCCCTATCGTTGTGTGAATTGTATGCTTAACTCAATCTTGAAAGAAACAATTACAGAAATAATTTTGGGTGATATTTCTTATTCAGTTCAGTCGATATTTATTAACCATTTATTATGTTTTGGGTAGTATATCTTTATGGGGAAAGGTGGTGATTGTGGTATTTCATGATGGATGCACCTCAAATTTGCCATGAAAGAGAACAGAAGTTTGTGTGTAGATGTGTGTGCATGTGTGTGTGTATGCATGCTCATTTGAGATATATAGAACTTATGCCCAATTAATTGTGAAACAAACTATAACCTGGAAATCTCCTCAGTTTTTCATAACTCTTCCATCTCAGTCAACAACCTTACCCCCTCTTTAGACCCTACAGAAGCAGTAATTTCTCTTTTCTTGCACCTGTCATAGTTTTGCAATTGTACATTAGTTTGCATGATTATTTGATTGAATTTCCATCTAGTACTTTAATTCCTTGATTACTATATCAGACCTAAAAACCATTAATAAAACAAATCGGAGATTATTTTGTGAAAGTTCTATGCTAATATTCCCAAGGAAGGGCATGTAACCTACTTGGGTCGAGTTTCTGGGTGGAGTGACACTGCACCCAGATTTTGCAGAATGGATGTGTATTCACTGGAGGAAGAGAGATGGCAGGATATTTCAAGCAAGCATGTGCAAAGGTATATAGGCATGAACATGAAGCAGTATGACAGAAGGATGTAAATGGAGTTAAGTTCATGTATTGAGATAAAAGAAGATGAGCAAAATCATCACAGATATTATCTATTGAACTTAAATTGGCACCTTTATCTTGAATGATATGAAAAGTTTTGAAGAAAACAATTCTTCAGGAATTTGAGTTTGGGGTTGATTATGATTGTAGTGTGAAGGCTGAACTTAAGGCAGTGGGACTGCTCCTTATAAAGATACTGTAGTATGCTAATTTAAGTCCTTTGGGTATAAACCAAGCGTGGGATAACTGGGTCCAAGTTTTCTGAGGATTCTCCACATTGCTTTCTAGAGTGACTGCATCAATTTGCAACTCCACCAGCAATATAAAAGTGTGCCTTTTTCCCCACATCCATGCCAACATCTATTATTGTTTGTGTTCTTGATAGTTAGCATACTACCGTAATGCAGCCACATCAATGTTTATAGCAGCTCAATTCACAATAGTTGATTGTGGAACCAACCTAGATGCCCTTCGACAGATGAATGGATAAAGAAACTGTGGTATATATATACACAATGGAATATTATTCAGTCATAAAGAAGAATAATATTATGGCATTTGCAGATAAATGGATGGAATTGGAGAGTATCATGCTAAGTGAAATAAGCCAATCCCCAAAAACCAAAGGCTGAATGTTTTCCCTGATAAGTGGGCGATGATGTATAATGGGGGTGGGGGAGTCAGGGGGTGAAAGAAAAATGGAGGAACTTTAGATTATGTAGAAGGAAATGAGAGAGAGGGGGTATGAAAAATGGTGAAATGAGACAGACATCATTACCCTATGTACATGTATGATTATGCAAATGGTATGAATCTACATTGTGTACAACCCTAGAAAGGAAATGATGTACCCTATTTGTGTACAATGAATCAAAATGCAGTCTGTAAAAAATAAGTAAATAAATAAATAATTTTTTAAAAAGATGTTCTAATAGGCAAGAAGTAGTGCAGATCTAAAAATACACAAGAATGAAGGTACAGATGTTAGAGATGTTAAGGAAACTATCTATAATACTCTGACTATTGGAGATGAATTAGCAAGAAGAGTCTAGGAAAGCTCACAGGATGTTGAATTTGGAAAGTGGGTAGAACATGTAGTCATTTACTAAGATTTATGGTAAATAGATGTGTTTAGATGTCAAAACACTATTTGGATGTACCAGGGGAACATTTAAGTGGAGCTTTCTAGGGAAGCCTGGATATATATGATAACTTTATGGAGAGATCTATTCAGTAAACCCAGACCCTGGAGTCACCAATAGTCAATTAAATTTAGCTCAAGAAAAATAGGAGAGTGAAAATGTTAGAGGTTGTAATCTTAGAAAATAGTAACACTTGAAGGGTGGGCAGAGAGAAAACTATCATGTGAATAAAATGAAAGAAGCGGTGTCTATGAGCTAAGGAGGAAGAATTTCATGAAATAGGCATCAGCGATCTTTTTATAAAAATTTTTCAGTTGAACTTTTATTTCATATATTTATTTTTATGTGGTGCTGAGAATCAAACCCAGTGCCTCACACATGCTAGGCAAGCGCTGTACCACTGAGCCACAACCCCAGCCCGGGATCAGCAATCTTAAAACATATAATTACTGTTTTTTTTTTTTTTTGCATCATTAGGACAAAATGTGTCCGTTCAATCTGGAAGAGCCAAATTTATGATGGTTTTCTATAAAAGAACTTCAGTGGGATTGTGTTGAGCAAAAGACAGCATTCAACAAGTTTAGGAAAGAACAAAAAGTGCGAAAGTGGGGATAGTACATATAGATTCCTAAGGTTTTTTCTTTTAACGTTTGTGGGAGGGAAGAAAGGTAAGAGGAAGAGGAGGAGGAGGAGGAAAGAAGGGGACAAGAAAATCAAGAAAGGTTTCAAAAACTGTACAGGAGAGTGGGGCGTGGCAGAACACACCTGTAATCCCAGACTCAGGAGACTGGAGCAGGAGGATTGCAAGTTCAAGGCCAGGCTCAGCAATTTAGCAAGGCCCTGAACAAATTAGTGAGATCCTGACTCAAATTTTAAAAAAATTAAATTAAAAGGTCTGGAGATGGAGATGGATCAGTGGTAAAATACCTCTGGGTTCAATCCCCAGTATCGAGAGAGAGAGAGAGAGAGAGAGAGAGAAATTGCACATGATATTACTTCCAGTTAGTTATTAACTTCTAGTTAACCTTCTAGTTGTATTCTTGAACTTAACCTGTGTTCTGCACAGGCACACAGATTTGTGCTTATATATATTTGTGAATATAATTGAATGTGTAAGAAGTCTCTTGAAACAGGGTAAGCTATTCTTACTCCAAATTACCACATTGTCAATAAGCATTCAAAATGACTCTAATCAATGTTTCCAGTTAGCTCTTTCTCTCACCCTCCTCCCGCTTCCCTGACCATGAATCCACAAGCACTTATATTATGACAATCAAAGTTCACCATTTTGAGAGTTTGCCCCAGACATAAACTGAGTCTCTCTTCCATTCTCCTTTTGGACACTCATAGAAACCTCACAAGTGACTGGAAAGGCAGTAATGATTGGCTTCTATGATAGTCTTTAAATGAATGACTGCCCTCTGCTTTTGGAAAGCAGACAATTTGCAGAGAAAATTCTATTTCCAGAGAAAGGATAAAAAGTCCTAAATTCATTTCTGTGCATATTGTCAGATGAGTGTGATTTGAATGCTATCAAAACCAGGAGCCTGGTGCCTTTTAAGAATATTGCACTGAAAGAGCGTGTCCTGAGTCATGGAGCTGCAGCTTCGCCCCTAGGAGATGCGTGAGGTCAGGGGAAATCACTGTTCCCTTTTTGTCTTCTTTTCTGTTCAAGGATGATCTAAATAATAAATGCCTGGCCTGGTTTGACCTATGTTGAAATTTTATCTCCTGAAACCCTTAGTGAAGTTATTCCATAAATAAATTTCCTTTTCTACCTGCAGTTTGGAAGAACACCTTGGAAATGTCACGGCATTGCTATGTGGTTTTTCATGCTCTACATCCCTCCTGGGCAAACAGAATGGCTCCTTCATCTGAGTTTACAATAATATTCACACATCTCCATCCACTTGGCAGGTGGACTTCACACTGTAACATTTGATAAGAATTTTATTTAAAGAGGTTGGATAATGTGAAGGCTCAAAGGAATTAGCTGAGACCATTGGACATGATGGGAGTCTATTAGTGTCTTTGTATCTTAAACTCAAGATTATTGAAAATTCACAAGGACATATGAGAATCAAATGCAGCTGATTTCAATCATGAAGTGGTAACTAAAACGAGTGTATAACTTAAAAGCAAAATCAGAGTTGTGGCACTTCAAAATTCTCTTATCTTTTGCTCAAAAAGCAAAAGATATCCCTTCACAGTGGAAGATAAGGCTCATCGATACTGAGCTCTTTTCAATACTAACACTTTACTGTTAGGCACTGAGAAGGCATTATTCTCATTTAAGTCTTCTGACTCTTGGGGCATCAAGACTATATCTTGTTAGCTAATCAGAAATAATATTTCAAGATCTTGTGTATCTCCTTCACTTTCTGGAATTTTGCCTTTTAATCAGGTTTAGTAATAAAATCTTTCTTAACCAAAGCAAAGTTTATACATGTAATTTTGTTTTAATGTTATTTATTTTGAAGAGTCAATATGTATACAATATTTTAAAAGTACATAATGGAATGCAGTCACGAGTAAGTCTCCTCTCTGCTGTGTTTGTCTCCCTAACCCTTCTCCCAAGGATCACACCTGATGCTAGTTTCTTGTGTGCCCTTTCACAGAGCCCACAAGTTCACAAAAATAAAAGTATGCAGTCTTTTTTTCTTTGTTACACAATTTGCAGTATACTAACTATATTCTCTTGTATGCTTGTTAAATTTAGTAATAAATTTTGTAGATCTGTTCATCTCAATGCACTCAATTACTGAATTATTTTAAAATTGCAGTCAATTCCTTTCTCCTGAATTTAATTAGTTCCCTATTGATGGATTGGTATAGCTAGTATAAAATAGTATTATCACCATGTTATGTGACTGTATTGTGCTGTGTTGTGTGTTTATGCAGCCATATTGGAAGTTAATATCTAAGACAAAGAATTGCTAAAGAGAGAAGTGGCATTTTAAATTGTGAAAAAGAGAAAAATTGCCACCCAAAAGGTATCAGTGTTCCTTCAGTAGATGAATGGATAAAGAAACTGATATATTTTCACAATGGAATATTACTCAGTCTTAAAGAAGAATAAAATTATGGCATTTGCAGATAAATGGATGGAGTTGGAGAATATCACACTAAGTGAGATAAACCAATCCCAAAAAACCAAAGGCCAGTGTTTTCTTTGATAAGTGGGTGCTGACACGTAACGGTGGGGGTGAGAGAAGAATGGAGGAACTTTGTATTGTGCAAAGAGGAATGAGGGGAGGGGAGAGGCAAAGGGTGGGAAAGATGGTAGAATGAGAGACATCATTACCCTATATACATGTATGATTGCACGAATGGTGTGAATCTACATCATGTACAACCAGAGAAATGAACAGTTGTGTACAATAAATCAAAATGCATTCTGCTGTCATGTATAAATAAATAGAACAAATAATAATAATAAAAAGGTTAAAAAAAGGTATCAGTATTTACTCTTACCAAGAATACATGAGAGTTCCCATTTCTTTTACATTCACTCTAGTAGACTGTCATCAAATAATTTTATCCTTGGAATCTGAATAATTGAGAAATGATATGTCATTGTGTATACAATTTGTCTCTGTCTTATTATGAGTGAATCTGATTTCTTTTTGCATATTCAAAGGTAAATTATATCTCCTATGTAGCTCATAGGCTCACTCTAAATTCTTTGTGGTTATCATTTTTAAATTTAATGTAGTGTTGCAAATATTTTCCCCCAAAGGAAAAGCCACAAAATAGCCTGCATTTAATTCATCTCATCAATACTTAGTATTTAATAGGTAAATTATTTATTACATATTCTAGGTACTAAAATATATAAAATGACAGATAAGTATACAAATATCAAAATTTGTAGGTAAAATGACTTAGGACCTCTTAGGGGAAGATATATGAGTTAGACAGAATATAATAAATCCTGTGATGGAGGAAATCTAGTGAACTAAGGGACTTAGAAGAAATAGTGATTTATTTGGGTAGAGGCAAGTAGACATCAGGGATTGTCCCAGGGAGATCACTGTGGCTTCTGTGATAGGTCTTAAAGAATGTGTGAGGTTTTCAGGGTCAGAGAAATGTTCAGATGATAGGGGAGAGGGCTGGGTACACCCGTTTGGAACTGTTCCCTTATTTTCAGAATGAATTTTGATGTTTAAATGTTTTTTCCTTGAAATTCATAGGTATCAATGATCTTGGATTGATTGACTTCCTATTTCAAACAATAAACAATTCATAAGGTTAGTTTTGACCAACTTGGTCTTAAACACATGGCAGGAGAGGATAGCCTAAGCACAGTCCTACATGGACATTTAAAGGAAAAACAATTTTTTAAAATGTAACTTAAGATGTACTCTGGTATCAGCCCTACCAAAAGTAAGTAATGCTGGAAGCTATAGAGGAAGGATTCTTGGGTGGGAGTGCCTAACAATAATGATCACAAAGGACTCCAGAGTTTCAAGTTTGTCCTGAGTTAATCTGAGCCTGATCTCATGGACCTACAAATCTTCCTGACCTCCTACATTGATAAACTTGATCTTTTTTCACTGTTATGGTTATGAGTTACTGTCTTCAAGGTTTTCAGAGACTGACTGATTGTTTACAAAGAAGTAATGCTTTGCTGTCTTGTTTATTGTTGTCTTAGCATGATCCCTGACCTATGTACACCTTGTCCAGTCATCTGACATCTGCCACTGTGGACCTCAGGACTGCTCTGATGCTGAATGCTCTTAACTGTTCTCGCCCCACCTGATAGAGAGCAAGGACTTTAGGTTACTTCCCTTAACTTCGCCCCCTTTCTGTAGGAAGCAGCTTGGAGATGTCATCACCCATTTTTCCATAGAAATGGAATGTAGAAATTGACAGTGGGGAAATGTAACAGTGGTTTCCTTTATACTTTGAATATAGCCCTTGCTACCCCACCACTGCAAAAAAAAAAGAAAAAGAAAAAGAAAGAAAAGGAAAAAAGAAAAGAAAAGAAAAAGAAAGAAAGAAAGAAAAAAAGAAAAGAAATTCACATTTGGCTATGCTCATGATACCAAAACACTATTATTCCATTGACTCAGCTTATTTTTAAAGTTCTTACAGATGACAAGCTCTGCACTTATTCTAAACAACCTGGTAAAGTATTGTTAGATGAGAGGAAATTGTCCCACTATAGCAGCAAATCCTGGAAGTATTATCTATTTGAAGAGTCGGGGAAGGAGTGGGGAGATTGGGGGAGTATGAAGAGGAGTTTTATTTGTTTATTTATTTATTTAGTTTTTAGGAGTCTTATTTATTAAGGTAGGTTTTATCAGACAACAACTAGAAAAGTTATGTTATTCATTGCCCATTCTATTTATTTATTTTTTAGTCTATTAGGGTCCTATATACTATGGTAGGTGAAACTTACTGCTTTGTAGCCAATGGTACTATAATGAATCATAGGGCAGGGGTGGAGGTAAACCTGAATCTGAATTTCAGACCCTGTTCTGTTCAGAGGCAGAGTTTGTTCTTCAGAGGAGACAGTACCTATTAACTGTAGCTAGAGAGGAAGGTGGAAGCATTGACAGAGAACCGTGCATTCTGTATTTAAATACAGGGCATCTCTTTCAATTCCACTCAAATTTCCTCACCTAGATGAAGTTCTTTCTTATTGCTTACTCCCCACTCTCAAAAGATAGAATAAAGCATTCCCACTTTTGTAATTTCATTTACCTCTGAAGTGCTGTCTGTAATGGAAAACTTTGTTTTACTTATGGTTTATACATTTCTTCAGCTTTTTAGGGCAAAAAGTCAGTTATAGTTTCTAAATATTTGTAGCCCAGGAGGATGGATGGATAGATGGATGGATAGGTTAAAAGTTAACTTGAAAACCTACAAGCGTTTCCTGATAACAGTGGACTTGTTTTGAACACCTGTCTCAGATTAAAAAAATAAAAGTAAAGCAAGCATCTCATTTCATCTCATCTACTACAATGTTCTCCCTGGTAGGAAGCACTGGTCTTTTAAACGTGGGGTTGAAACAAGTGTGTTTGTTCTGATGTAAAAAGGTACAAATAACATGAACAGATAATTTTCTTCCCAAGTAAGTTCTCAAATAAATATCAGAGTGTTCAAACATGCAAGTTGAGGCAATATTATAATCAGATGGAAAAATGAAAAGTAGAAAAATATATTTTAGTGGTAAGACTTGTGGGAAAGTAGGCACTCTCATTTATTGCTTCCCTGAATCCCAATTTGTAGATGCTTTCTAGAGGGAAATTCAACTTAGTAAAGCTATCTATACACTTATTTTTGAACCAGCATTCCCATTTCTAGCAATATACCCTGAGGACACATCGGAAACAATATGAAAATACTGCACATGAGGTTATTTATTGTAGCAGTATTTGTAACAGCATGATATTGAAAAAACTGAAGGCCACAACTAAAACTAATGGAGACTCTCTGTTCATGTGTGTAAACAAAACACAGATAAGCTAAAGTGACCAGTTCCCTAACTAGAGGAGATGCCTAGGAAAGGAGTGGAAAGGTGTAGGAAGGGGGACTGGCCAGGAGGAAGAAAGAGGACATAATTCTTAACTGGAGCATGCTGTTTGTAAAGCTTTCACTCTTAGCACCATAACAAGGTTTTACATACTCAAGGGATGAACACAGTTAGTTAATTTAATTAAATAATTAAAATCAACAACTGTGGAATGCAAAGAGTAATGAATGAACCTAACTGGATGACAGATGAATAACCACACTGAAGAGGGTGAGCACGTAAAGAACTAACCATGTCACCTTGGAAAATAATATTTTAACTGGATTCTACAAAACTAAAGACAAAAATGACCGTGTATAACTGCACTGTTGTAATAAATCTGTTTCTCATGAGAGATTCAGTGAGCAATTCTGTAACCACATGTATACTAGGATTCAGTAAATAAGCAGATGCATTATAAGTAATAAAAGTCAGATATTCCAATGACAAAAAAAGAAGTCACAAACAAGGAAAGGGCAAAGACCAAACTGACATGTATGGTCTTGGACTGGAATCACAGGTGTTGGCTATCTTTATCTTTAACTTGGTCTGATAGATCTCAGATATATCTATGATGCTGACAGAGAAAAATATAAAAATTTCTTTTCCAAGGTATTTTTCAATTGTAAATTTAAAACATAACTTTACAATATAGAAACCTAGCAGACACTACCTTAACCAAGTGATGAAGGTTAATACTACTTGTGGACAACATGCAGTTCCATGAAAGTGATGTACTGAGAAGACACACATCACTTCTATGACATTCTTTTACAAAATAAGTAAACTTAGACTAATAATTAGAAAATTGAAAGACATTCCATGAAATATTTGACTGATATTAATTAGGAGGGTCAATTCCTGAAAGACAAGAGGAGACTGAGGGACCAGAACATTTTGAAGGAGATGAAAGAGATATAAGAATTAAGTGCAGTGTGGGCCTTGGTTGAATCCTGAAACAGAAAACCGACATTAAGGGGGAAATCAATGAAAACGAAATGAAGTTTGTAGTTTAATCACTAGGTACCAGTGTAAATGCTCTGGGTTTGATATTTGTACACTGATTACATAAGTGGTTAATACTAGAAGTTGGCAAAGAGAATATGTGGACTGTGTATTATTTTGCAACTTTCCTATATGTTGAAACTTATTTATAATAAAACGATTGAGGAAGAAGAACAACAGATAAAAAAAAAAAAGAACAAGAGAACAAAGATATATATATATATATATATTTTTTTTTGTACTGGGGATTGAACCCAGGGATACTTGACCACCGAGCTACATATCCAGTCCTTTATATTTTTAATTTTGAGACAGGGTCTCGCTAAGTTGCTTAGAGCCTTATTAATTTGCTGAGGCTGGCCTTGAACTTGCAATCCTCCTGCTTCAGCCTTCTGAGTTCCTGGGATTATAGATGTGCACTACCACGCCCAGCTAGGAAGAAGACAAACTATAAAAACATCCCCATGTGGTCTAGGAATGTAGTTCAGAGATGAAGTACTTGCCTAGTACATACTAAGGCCCTGAGATGGATTCTCAGTACAACAAAACAAACAAAAATTATCTTTGCTTTTTGAGAAACAGTTAAAGTTACATGGGTCATATGTCATAATAATTTTAAGTTAGCTACTGGTGACTGGTTTTGTTGAATTATCTAAAGAGGGTATTGTTGCCTATCAAAATCATCTTCGAGGATTTTTCTAAGACCTGAGGTACAGGCATGGTTTGTATTCTTGCAGAGTGAGTGAGTTATGTATGGAGCAGAACAAATATACTATGCTAGATGACATACTGATTTCAATCTTTTAGTTTATATGTTGTTTTGTTTTCTTGGTGTATTCAATATGCATTTTGTCATTAACATACTCATTAAAAGTTCTGGGACCAGGCAATTTTCTGAATAGGTCATTACCAATTCAATGTAGGCTTCCAAGCAGATAAATGCACCAGTGAGTTGCATAGCTGATGCCAAGAGTCAATAGATTCTTAGGTTTAATAGGAACAAAAAGTATCTTAGATAAGTCACCATTTAAAAATCTCAGAAACTCCACACAGTTATTTAAAGATAAAAATTTAGGTACTAGAAATTATCTATCCTTATGTACTGAGACTTTTCAACCCTTCTAAAATAGTGCTAAAGTATTTCATTTTGAAACCACACTGATGAGTTGTTGGCTAGGATTGATCTAAGGTGTCTGAGTCAATTAGAAAACAAAGAATGGTTAACATAAAAAATTAGAGACAGATAATATAGTCTAAAATTTGGTCATTAAGATAATAATATACTTTAAAATTTAATACAAAAATGTATTAGTATCAGTAAAATTTTATTTTGACTTAGGAAATAATATAGAGAAAACAGAAATCTGAGATTTTGCTCAAACTAAAATCTGCCACTTTCCTCCCATCTTTATATTCCTTCCTACTATAATTTACATTTGTTTTGTATCATCTTGCTTTGGGATATTATGGTACAAATAAAAATGGATTCTTCTGAAGTCCCGCTCAGGTTACTTTAGAAAGACTGAATTCTATATGCCTAATTGTGGAGTTACTTTTAGCAGAATATACATTGGAGACCTGATAGGTGTAAGGAATCTTTTAGAGTTAAGTCTACATAATAAAAATCCAGTGATGATGTCCCTTTTGGGCCCACATTGTCCAAAGGTCCATAATGAATAGTAAGGAAATAATTTGCCTTCAATTGTGATGTGCTGTCTTTAGTTTAAGCTGACCTCATCTGAGAATTCAATAACAACAACAAAAAACTCTGAATATAATCTCTCACTTTCTTTCTCAAGACTGTGATGATGGATTTTCTCTGAGATGAATATATCTGGTCATAAGAATCACTGTGACCATGACAAGACAGCAGTCTATCTGAATATTAATTGTGATGAAGTTGATTTCCTTGCTCTGTCTTCTGAGAGAAGTCAGAAGATCCACTTTTACATACAATCAAGTAGAAGAGTCACTGAGTTAGACCTTAATAGCCCAGTACCTGAAACCCAGGGAAGCTGGTAATAACTAAGTATCTTGCAAAGATAATTAGAATCTTCAGAGCACTTTCATGTGTTTCACCTCACTGAATTCTTGCAACCGCTTTGCCAGTTAGGCAGAGATGGTCATCATAAATGTGAACGTTGATACTCAGGAGGTCATTTTTTTTTTTTTTTAATTACACATGGATCTGCTTGCTCAGCTCAAGTTCCATTGAAGGAACCAAGGCCAGGTCCTATTCACTTACCGCTTTTTAAGGAATAGCCTTTCCCTCAAAGTAAAGCAAGAGCTGTAGGCAATGGGTTCCAGCTGGGTTCCATCAGGAGAGCTTTACAGAAGACTCCCTGTCTTCTGCTACAGCACAAAGAACTATTTTTAGATATTTTCCTTTAACTAATTGTCTCTCACTCCGTGGGGAATTTCTATGGGTAGAATCCCAGATGAGCCATTTCTCACTAATTCCCTCAGAGACTGGAAAGACAAGACCATGGCTGAGTTGCCCTGGGGCCTTAGCACTTCCTCAGTGATGACAGTATGGTGGCTTTAGCAGATCTTTAGGGATCACAAAGCCCACAGACGTCTGGAGATCCCACTGAACAATGGGAATAAGAGAGTGTTGGAAGGGAAGCCTGGATATGGCTTCCTGAGTCTTTGAATCATCCACAACAGACCTGCCTAGAGCTCAGTTCTGATAGGGGCTAAGTGGATAGTGGCTGTGGGCTTGGGGGATGCTTCATATGCTTTGGTTTTCCTACCACATTTGAAAGGAAAAGAGAAGAAACTTTTTTCAGGCAACTTCAAAAATTACTTCAACTTTTAGAAAACATCAGAGGAACTGTGGAGGGTTAGCCCATAGGGTTGGAAAGAGTCAATAACCATTTTTACTCTATTGTAGGAGAGAACTCCTTAGCATTTAGTGATAGGGAACCCTGCGACAGTGGGTGGAAAGAAGATGGTCAGGTTTTGGCTCAGTATCAGGGTAAGCCTTATAACAGGTTTTGTGCAATGGACTACCTGGGAAGTTGCAGAATTCCTTATCACCTGGATTGTTGAAATAGAAATTCAGACACTGGTATGGACACTGGCATTCACTGGAAAGAAAAGTTATCCAAAACCCTACCAGAGGGTGCTAAATAATAATAATTGATGACACTATTATAGCACTTGTGACAAGAGTTTTTAACCCTCAAAAGGGGCGTGTGAGATAGATGCTATCATTAAAAATTTTTAAAGATTAAAAAAAAAAAGCCCTCAGACACAGAAAAGTTAATTTTTTCAAGATCACACAGCTAGTAGGAGTTTGAATTTATGCTGCTTATCTCCAGTGTCTGTGCTGTTAACTTTGTATTGCCTTTTTACACTGAGATTCCACATAGGTTGGCATCCTGTCACATGCCAGCATGCTTTAGATGCTTCCGTCATCCCACTTCCAAAAGGGCACTGGTGGCCTCTGGGAATGCGTTTTCGGGACTAGAGCCAAGGTGGCTATTGTGGGAAATATCGAGATCCTTAAAAGCGTCTTGGTCATGGAAAACCTTGTTGGTTATTTGGGTCGGTTGTCAGAGGCAGAGCCTATTAGAATGTTCACGCCGAAGTGAAGCGCAATTGTTTTCAGATTTCCCGCCTCAACTGCTTCTTTCTCTAACTTTGGCGATTCCTTCTGGTCCCACGTCCCACTGCACCTATACTAAGCTTTTCCAGGAGACTGGAAGACACGGGACAAGCTATCACGAAGCTGTGAATCCTCTATTTCGCACCCTCTTTCCAGCCCAGATTTAGGGAGGGAGGCCGAGGAAGGTAAGCGTTTTACCCAAGGTCACAGAGCCCATGCAAAATATCCAGATGTCCTGACGCCCCCTCGGCGCTCCACCCACGCCTAGGCACACTTACTTTCTCATCGCTCTCACCCAAGAGCTTTCTCTATCGCGCAAGCCGGTTTCCCTACCCCAACCCCCAGTTCCCTGGAGTCGCTTCTGACGCTCCGCAGCCTCCAGGGTCCAGCTCTTCCTGCGGGCGCTTCCCTTCCGCCGGCTTCCCACGCCGGAGCCGCGCTGGTTCCACCAGCCCCCCGCGGGAGCCCTGCCTTCCCGATTCTCCCCGCCGCGCAGCTCCGACCCCGCGGAGTCCCTCTCTGCGCTCAACCCGCGCCGCGGACAGCGGGGACACTGGCGCAAGTCTGCGCCCAGGGGTCTCGGTCCAGAGCTGAGGGCAGGCGCCGAGAGGGTGCCCCAAGCTCGGGTCCTCAAGACCCGGACCAGCACAGGACCCGGTCCTCGTCTCTCCGGGTGCCTGCACCTGAAAGGAGACACCCATCCACCGAGACGTCCTCCGCCGAACCTGTCCCCTCACCCTCCCGCCCGCAGTTGAGCCTCCTCTTTCGGAAAGTCCCACAGTGTCACGTTCGATTCACTAAGGTGTGGCAGTGTCTCTGGCTCCCGGGAGGGTTGTCCCGGGCGGAGCAGCACTTCCTCCTCCCCTCCTGCCCCGGTCGCGGCGCCCGCCGCACTCCTTGCTCGCGCAGGGGCTCCTTCCCGACCCATGTGCACGCTACCCTGCACCTGCGACGCGCGCGCCATGGACTCGGGACCCGGCTTCCGAAGAGAGGCCGCTTTTTGGTTGGACAATTAGCGGAGGTGGGCGGGGAGTTGGCGAACCCCACACACGCGCTTCTCGATGAAGATTCTTGAGCTTTCTCTGAGGAAAGGAGTGCATATGCTGCAGTGTCTCTGTGGAAGGAGCCTGAGGTCCAGCAACAGCCCAAGTGGTGAGCAAACGTTCTTTCCCCAGCCCTAAAACCCTGCAAACACCCCCATCCTCCTCCGCCTCCCTCCCCTCCTCACTCAGAGCGGTAAGTGATGGAAGGAGGGCGTTTCCTTGCAGGGGAGAGGTACCGGCCCCGCCGCCGGTGCGGTTCTCTCTCTCTCTCTCTCTCTCTCTCTCTCTCTCTCTCTCTCTCTCTCTCTCTCTCTCTCTCTGTGTGTGTGTGTGTGTGTGTGTTTAACATCACTGAAGTCATCGGCGCCTCATAGAACGCGCTAGCTGTCGCCCAGCGCCTGAACTGGAACCCGTGGGTCCCTTTCCGAGGGTTGCTTGAGTGACCTGCTTTCACACTTCTCGCGGCTCCTTCCTTGTGATTTGCGAGTGCAGCATGAGACTTGGAGTTGTTCAGTGCCTCCTCCACTAAGTTGCCGGTGCGTTAGACAGGAGAGGGGACTTGAAAACAGGTGGCTGGAGAGGCAGGTATCTTTTCATTTTTCTTGCTGTGTCTGAAAAGTAGACGTCTGATGGTCGTTTGGGGTACTTTTCTCTGGAGATCAAGAGGTTTCTGTCCTTGGTGCTGAAGCATGAGAGTCCCAATTAGCCCTGGGCTTAACCAACAGGGTCCCTCAGGAATGGCTTAGGAAGGAGAAGAAACAAAATTAGACCCTTGAATGACCTGTGATATCGAGTAAAGTCATTTAAAAATTTAACTTTAAAAGCCCCAGACTAAAACCAAATAAGTGATTCTATTCTGCTGAAGCCTTGCAAATGGTTGTGTTGTTTCACATCATTTTTTCCATTTTTTTTAAAAGAGGTAAGTTCTCTTTAAAGCAATCGTGTATTAATTTTGAAGTGCTAATTCATTATCGGTGTTTTAAAAAATTATTTTCTTTTTAAAAAAGTGAAGTGCGAGGGAAGAGGAAAAGCATACTATTATGCTTAAATAAGTCTCTCTTTCTAAGAGGATATATATTTCTGGTTCACAAATCCCAAATAACTTTAACATTCAAAAATTCAAACGCATTATAATGGATTTTGTGTTTGAAACTTCATATGTTATTTTTGGACATCTGATTCATTTGGTAATGGTTCCTATTTTCATTCTGTAATGGAGCTATGAAAATTATATTTGGAAAGATTAGAATACATGTAGGTTTCATTCATTCTTCCTAAAACTTTGACTTTCTGGTTACTCACTAGTCAGAATGAAAACTAAAACTATTTTAAAAGATAATTTAACTCTATGTGATAGTTGAGAACACACTTTAAGTGATATTAGCAGTAAGATCTCACGTTCTTGCCTCTGTGTAATTCAGACGAACATTTAGGCATTCTTTTTGTTTTGCCACCTTATTTCTAAATACTAAAACATATCATACCACTACATTTTAAAGTAAGTGGCTTTATGTTGAAGTGTTACATTTTGATAATACATATTTCAGGGAGAGGCAGACATGTATGTTGATATTGTTTCAATTTTCCTGATTTACATTAAACGAAGTGTGAATAGATTATAACTTGTACACGTTTCTAAGATGTGAAAAAATTTAGTGTATATGGTTTGTAATAAAAACCGGGCACTTCCTTGTGTAAAATTAGGTAAAATGTTCAATTAATATGCAGGGTTATCTTCCCAAATAGTAACAAATCCAAATAGAAAATGGAACCTTCTATGATGGGACAGCACAAGTTGTAGCAGGCCTGTGGAGTGGAGAGGTCTAGTTAAAAGGCAGTCTCAGTAAGTCACCACAAATCTTTGAAACTCCACTTTCATCCCCCCACAAAAAAAGTGAAAATAATGATATCTCTCCCCTGGTTCCTGTATCTGACTTTGCCTTGGATTTAATGTGATTCTATGAAAACTGTTGTGCTTTTTTGTACATGTATATTTACTAGTGGGGTAGATGTTTTGTTTTGGGGAACTATCTTTCTAGAGGAATTCTTGTGAAATAATACAGTCCCAAGTAGAGAAAATGAGGATTCTTTCTCATCCTTTCCACAGACAGGTAATATGTAGTTATTTACTGAGAGATTGTTTTGTAATTATTCTACCTTTGCTTGAACTGTAGTCATTTTTAGCTTATGATTGTGTATAACTAATATGACTTTGCTGTTTCTCAGTTTATGCATAAATCTAGATTATAATGAGGACAGTACCTAGCTCATAGGTTGTAAAGATTTGATGAATCAAAAATAGCTAAACATTTAATTGGGCTCTCAATTATTCTAAGGGCTTTAAGCTTACTATGCACAACATGCTTAGTATATTTTAGATATTGTCATTATTGTATTCTGTTTTAAGTTGATTTATTTCACGTGACTTATGCCATTGGCATGACCTCACAGCAATTCTTCATGTAACATTGGTATGCCTCATGTTCACATGCAAATTGGAATAAAGACACCAGAAAATTTTTCACAGAGCAATTTTTTAAAAATAGAGCTAAACTGAATTATTTTAACTTTAAAAGATTTGTCTGAAAGGAATACACTGTATTTTAAACAATGTCAGCATGTAGTAACAGAGTTTCATGACAGCTACTTCTTCCCCATTATTTTATAGTTAAGGTAAGTGAGGGCCATAGGAAGGAGGTAATGTAATTTTTAAAGTAAGTTTAGAGATGATACTAACAGAGGCTCAAGTTTTGGAACTGTAAAAATTTTAATTTTTTTTAGATTTTATCAAATAAATGGAACTAAGAAAATACAAACTAATCATTGCTTTTGAGCTTTTAGTATAATTAAAATATTTTATTCTTCCTGTCCATCTTCTGAATTGTGGAACATTAATGACTTATCTTGTTTATCCATTTTATTAGCTTATAAGTCCTTTGTCCTTCAGTAGAATGAAGATAATATGTGATATCAAACAGAATACAGGCTCAAACAAGGTTAAGTTGATTGTATAAGATTAAATTCCAACCTCTCATGATCACTTTTTCCTTTTTCTTTTTTAATTTCTCCAAATGAAATAATGTTTTGAAATCGTGTAGAACCCATCCATTAAAAGACATATTAGAAATTTAAAACTCTACACAGTCCTGCTCAGGGCATGTGACATTTATTAACCTGATAAAATACTAAGTTCTCATTCAAAGGGGCAATAAAGCCTGTTAATTTTTCTGTGGAGGTGGGACCTTTACAAAGAAATAGTCTCACAGAAGAGCAGTGGTTAAAGCAATAGTTTTCTTGCCTGCTCCCATTACTCTTGAGCTGTAGTCAGGGGAAAGCAGAAACTGTCTATCAAAGAGGTTAAGGTTGCAGGTTTCTCATCACTTCAGCACAGAGATTATGCAAATGTTGTAGAAGAGGATTTCCTGACCTAACAACAAAGCTCCCAAGAAAGCTGAGTTAGTTCTTTACCTGAAAGAAGAGGGCAGCAAATTTGATAGTAGGTTCCTATAACAGTAGTAACATAAGTGTGTGGATGTGTGTGTGCGTGCACGCATGTGTTTGTCCTTCCTTGCTTGTGCTATCACTTTCAAGTTTCTTCAGAAAAATCACCCCTCTTCTGTGTATAGTTGTGACTCCTCTGTGATATTCAGGTAGGGGCTTCCCTGACTGTCAGCATGAAGAAGTCTTAGATGTCCTGCAGATAGAACTAAACAATCACTGTGTTTCCTGGATGTGCAATTTAAAAACTCTGGGCAGAAATAGCTCATGAATTAATTCTACAGAAAACACATAACAAAAACTCAGCCACAACACTGTTTTCAAGTGTAGCGTGGGTATCCAGATGAAAACTGCCCACGTGCAGCCAGGTTGCACCCGACACTTGAATATATTAGGGGTGTAGGCCCTGAGTATTTCACAGGACAGTGAAATGACTCAAGAAAGAATATTTGCTTACAAATGTTGTGTGTGTAAGCTTATTTTCCAAGACAGGATATTATCTATAAGTATCCATACCACTTTTTAACCTTTTTGAATTTTCCTCAAAGATAGAGTTAGCAGATGCCTTCTAAAATTGGGGCAAAGGAAAATAACATATTTATTAATCGAGGGTAGTTTTAGATTCAAATGCAAGCTTCAGAAATCTAGCAAATCAAAAAACAAATTACAAAGTCCACCTTTCGAAGATATGTATTCAGTTGTTTACATTGTTTTAATTTTGAAACATGACCAATTTTTGTATAAAACTGTCTTCAGTTATCCAGTCTTAGAAAATTTTATTGAAAAATTATTGATGACTTATTAATGGTAATTACCTTTGTTGTAGAAGTTTTTGAGCTGGATTTTATGTCATCAGCTTAAAATTCTTCACTATTTCAATGATATTCCAATAGCTAAAATGAATATGAGTTATTTGTATGCAAAATTTTCATAACTTTCATATAGGTTTATTTTCAAGTTTTTTTGCTGTTTCAATGATATTTTCAATGTAAATGAAAGAAAATTCAAGAGGTTAGCACTCACTATTGTTTTGTCTTATAATAGTTTTAAAAAGCACTTTGTTGCTTTGTATAGATATAATAATCACTAGAACTTCTATATAGACTTAATCATTTTAGTTTAACAAAATTGAGAGGAAAGTACAGAGATAGCCCATTATCCTCTAGCAACCATTATCCTTTATCAGAGTACTATGTTTGTTGAAATTAATGAACCTACATTGACACATTATTACCCAAAGTCTCTAATTTTATATTAGCATTTACTATTGGTGAACTCTACGGATTTTGACAAATACATAATGTCATGTATCTACCATTATAGTATCATATAGAATATTTTTACTGTCCTAGAAATCCTCTGTATTTTACCTGTTCATTTCTCTCTCTCCCCACCCCAAAAATAACATTAATTTTTCCTTTTTGTTTTCATAGTTTTGCATTTTATAGAGCATCATATAGTGGGAATAATAAGGTGCTTAGTCTTTTTTATACTGACCTCTTTAGCTTGGTAATATGCATTTAAGTTCCATCCATGTCTCTTCATGACTTGATAGTTCATTTCTAGCATTGAATAATATTCCATTATCTGAATATACTGCAACTTATTTATCCATTCACCTACTGAAGGACATTTTGGTGGTTTCCAATTTTGGAAATTATGAAGTTATTATACAAAAAATCAATTTGCATGATTTTGCATGGACATTAATTTTCAACTATTGGATAAATACCAAGGGGCATAATTTTTGAATTATACAGTAAAAGTATGTTTAGTTTCATATAAAACCATCAAACGGTCTTTCAAAGTGACTGTACCATCTTGCTTTTCTACCAACAATGAGTGTAAGTTTTTGGTGCCCCATATCCTTGCCAAAATTTGATGTTGGGAATGTCTTGGATTTTAGGTTCTAATAGGTATGTGGTGGTATCAGATTGTTTTAATTTGCGATTCTTTAGCAGCATATCATGTTGAACATTTTTCATATTCTTGTTTGCCATCTGTGTATTTTCTTCGAAGAGGTGTCTTCTGACCATTTTAAAAATCGGATTGTTCACTTCCTCACTGTAGAGTTGTCATTGAACACTTTTCAGCCAGTATTTTAGGTTTTCCTTTTGGGCATATTGTAGACAGCATTATTCCATTTCCTTGAAGTTAGATGTGGTTGCATGATTTACCTTGGCAAGTGAACTGTGAGCGGAAGTGACATGCTTCCCTGTGGAAGCTTTAATAGCCCAGAGCACAGTTCACCTCAAGCTCTTTGCTGATGCTGTTCAAGTTCAAGGTGGTAATTACTCCTTTAGCTTGTGTTCCTGGGTGTCTGTAATGCAGAGAGCCCCACCACATGATGGACACTTAGTACAAATGAGAAGTTAAAATCTCTTTTTGTAAGTAACTTCAATTTTTAAAGTAGTTTTTTATACAGCCTATTCTGATTACTATAAGCCTGTGCTATTTAAGATGATAAAATGGTAATGTTTAATGGAGGGTTATCAAGTTACATTTATGATTCTTTCAATTCAAAACTTTTCAATTTCTCTATGATATTGTCAGATATACAATGAATAAACATGTTGGTTTTGCTCATGTATTTTAATAATTATTTTAGCATATAAATCATGAGATTTTGTTATCACCCTTGTAGTAATTTATTATGTTCCTTAGTTTGCATTATTCCTCAAAAGATACTTACCTCTTAACCAAAGATGAAATGACTCTCCGCTGGTGTTTTCTGTATACTATATGATTATTCTCTCAAAGTTGTGATTTAATGGTAAAGTTCTAAAGGATTCAATTACTCCTTTACACTTAACCTGAAATGTGCAAATTACCTTTTGATACCCCCAATTATATCTGGGAAAGGAAGAATTATTTATGATGCCTGAAAAGCAGTGACAATGTGTACTTCTCATCACTACTGCAGTTTTTTCCAAGCCAAAAAAAAAAAAAAAAAAAAGTAAGAAAATACTCCTTTTCTTCTCCAAACTTATGTATTGGGAAGAAAATCGGGGCAGCACTTTATGGTGAAGGGATTGGGCTCAGTGCTTCCATCTGGGTCAGGGACCAGCAGTGCACTTGTCCAGTTCTGCATTAATACAACAGAAGATGGAAAGGAAGCCAGATTTTCCCCAAAGCCTACCATACTTGCTGTATACCAGCGGACCCTCCCTAAATCCCTAAAGGGTAGTCCTCCCTTTCTTCTGACCTTCTTCTTCCAAGGGTATAGAATTAAAACAATACATTCCAGCTGTAGGAGTTGCTGTTTCCATTCAGCAGGTAATCCTTGAGGACTGATTACATGCTAGGTTCTGTGTTAGGCAGTAGAGACCCTGAAAGGACATATATACTTACAAGTGAAAGGTTTAATCCAAGGCAGAATACAATACATTCCCAAAGTGAAGAACTTGGTAACATCAGATTGTACAGCTCAACAAAACAGGACTTGATTTAATTTTGATGGTAAGAATCTCCTGAAGGAAGGAGTGAGGAACTCACTGTAGGATTCCTTTTAATTTCCCTGAGCATGAAAATCATCTAGGCGTAAGGAAGTAACTGCTGAGGGATGGCAGATGAGAGCTGTAATGGAAGGGAGTAATATCTCTGTATATTTTACTGGAAGAATATGTTTGAATGAAAATAAGAGGAAGATATAAAAAAAGCAATTCTTTTACAAAATTGCCCTACTATTCATTTGAAGCCTACTTAACACCACCCATATGTAGATATTCTGCCTAGCTATCTATATTATACCTCTTCTCTGCCTCTTCTTCCACATGTTCATTTATTCACAGCCAGGTGTAATGCATCAGCTTCTTAAAAAGGTGTAAGTCCTATTTTGTGGTGCCAGAGTTACAAAAAGATATTCGGGGAGTGCTCATGGATTTGTTCTCTCAATTTCTATGGATGTTTAAAACAATGAAAATCTTTTGCTTTGTTCAACTTAGTGCATGCAGTTGCTATCATTACGCCATGTTATTGCAATGGTGACATTGCATGATGATGCAAATGTCAAGTCTGAATATTTCTTCTAATGCCATTAAATGCAGGGCATTTGAATCTCCTAGGATGCCAATCAGAAAGAGACTGTGAATCTGTCAAGACAATCTCTCTTGCTGAAATGATTTTTCTTGTTTGTACATAAGCTTCTAGTACCATCCTACCCCCTCCACTCATTACTGTTTATAGAAACGATAGCATTGCAGTTGGTGCCACTGATTGCCCACGTTGCTGCTTCAATGAAGCCAGCTGGGATGCGATCGCATGGTCTTTAAATAAAACTTAGTGGCACAAAATGGATCTCTTTTTTGAGGGGAGAGGGGTTGTTGCTAGCTGCATCATTTTCTAAGGCACTAATTATTTGCTTAACTTGGAGGAACTTGAGAGTCAGTGAATTGCCATGTTGGCTCAGTGTCTGACCTTGACACTGTGGAGTTGTGGGTGTGCAGCATAGTTACAGACTTTATGAAGCCATTCTCAAAGCCATCATGATGACTGCCTGGCCCCCAACCCATTTTGGCATTCTGTAAATAACATGTTATGTGGAATAGTGGCTGTGCCTCAGGTTCCAGCTACCCAATGACTGAGGTCAGAAGATTAACTGACATCAGGAATTTGGGACAATAATGATCTGTGCTAACTTGGTGACAATACTGCATTCATAAACAGCATGAAAATTATCTGGAAGTGGTGAGATGTAGTGCAAAAAGTTGTTGCTGCATTTTCTCAAACTACCAAAATGGAAAGTGGAGGACATTGATCACTACCTTTGGTCTTTTGGTGTGTAAATCTCATGAGATTTGTAGGATAGCATATATCCTTATAGTTATATAATAAAAATTAGGAAACTAAGGCTTCTTCAGGCAAATATTTATATTTCTACATATACTTATTTATTTAATCCTGAAAAATTTCAAATTATAACTGCATCCATAGCTATCTAAAATGTCTGTGCTTATGTGACTCGTGTGTGTGTGTGTGTGTGTGTGTGTGTGTGTGTTTGAATGAGTTCAAAGGTGCTAAAGACAATGACCTTTAGAGAGGGACAGTAAAGATAAAAGATATGTTTTTTACTTTATATGTCTATATTATTTGAATTTTTATGAAAATGTATCCCAATTATAACAAAAAGTAATGATGTGTATTTCGGATTATATGCTTTTCTGCTCATAGGGGAAAACTTTGAAAAATTCCAAAACTCTATAAAATAAGAAAATTGCTTATAAAATCATGATCCAAATATAACCCTTTTCAGTCTATGTATATGAATTTTTAAGCAGAAGTTCCTACACAAACATTGTCTTATTTGTTTCTTTGTATGGGATTAAGCAATTACTCTAAATATGGAGTTTGATACACATGTTGAAATATTTTGAAATTTTTTTTCCCAAAAAGTAATGAGAAGACGTCATTAGTAATGGTTCTTGGCATATGTTTTTAGTGGAGGGAAGGAGGTTTCCTGTATTTTTAGGTTTTGCTTTCTGGGCTGCTCCTAATTATTTGTGCACATTGATTTTTAGATATGGTTTGCCAATATTTTGTTAAGGATCTTTGCATCTGTATTCATCAAGGATATTGGTCTAAAATTTTCTTTCCTTGATGTGTCTTTTCCTGGTTTGCCACATTGACTTTAAATTACATATAAGTCAAGGAAATTATGGATCATTTATGGTTTTAAAACTTAATTTATATTAAAAATACTAATGAACATATCATTTTATATAAAATTCTCCCATACATAAGTTTAAATTACTTATGAGGATGATATCACATGTATCTCTTATAATTATCAGTCTAACTGCTGTCATGGAATGTTTAGCTCATATCCATTTTTCTGTACCTTTAGATTTTGTCATGATACATCTTCTTTTTTGAAATCTTTGTGTGCTGTCAGCTGTGGGGAGGATATCAGTAATAACTTTTCTTTCTCCTCCTTTTCTTTTCCTCCTTCCTTAATCCTCAGTTCAAAACAATTGAGAAAATAGACAAAGCTTTGCCAAACGGATGGCTATTAAGTGTATTTACTTCTTACTGGATTGCTGCCATACTGGATTGAAGAATGGTTAAACTCAGATAGCTTTCTCCTCAAAATAAATCTTGTCATACACAACTCAGCGGAAGTAAGTTTTGGGTCTACAAAACAGACCCACCAGCTCAAAATTCCCTCCTCTTCCTTGTTGAACCCCTGTGGTGGAGTCAGAGAGAGTTGGATTCCATATCTACCTGTACAGGTCACCCCAGGTGCCCACCTAACAACTCAGAATGTGCCCAGCCTGTAGGCAGGCAGGTATATGTACAAAGAGAGAATCCACAGCCAGCCCAGCCTCACCACCCCATTTCTTTCCCCTCATCTCCCAATCAGGTAAGAATTTCCTCTCCCTCTGGGAGAAGGGCAGGTGGAAGGACAGAAAAAGTACTTCTGAAAAGGCAAAAGCACCTCTTTTGTGGACCAAGAGGTAAATGTGGAACATAGGAGAATGAATATTAGCTCCTGCATTGTGTAACTTTCAAAGGTGTGAACATTCTTAAGGGTGTTGATTTGTCCTCCAGGGAGTTACATTCTGCCAACTATGTAACTTCTTCCTGACACTCTTTCTACTAGGTGTACCTTTCCTATTATGCAATATGTGCCCCTTTTAAATAGTTACTAGGTGAAAAAAAGGTCATATCCTTTGCATGTCTTTGATAACTGGTGTGAGTTAAATCTTGTCTCATATATTTATTGACCTTTTTAATTTCTTTTTGCTAGTTAAGGTATGTAAGGAAATATCTAGACATTTTAATATTTTTGAATTATTTTTTCAGGTTAATTTCTAGGGATATTTTTATCCCGTCAACCTTTTTTATACTGTTAACAAAGTAGAACTTGTGTCTTTCCTTTACAACTTTTATTTGTTCATGTTGGATGATATGAGAAAATGGCATGGGATGTACAGTTTTCTAGTTCAGTACTGAGAGAAAGAGAGAGAGAGGGAGGAGTGGGGTGGGAGAGAAGCTCCCCAGCCTCTTCTTGGCTTTAAATGTTTATCTATTCATAAAAAAACCTGATTTTTCCCATAAAGTGATTGAAGGATAATGCTGTTTTTACCTCGCACAGATACCCCAACTGCCTTGCTCTTTTGAAAGTTTATCTTTGAATCCTGTCAGTCTTTCACCTTTAACCAAAAGTATGTGTTTATTTATGTACTTTTAAGTTATAAAACCCAACAAATTAATTCTAGTAACCTGAAAATATACAGAAAAACAAAAAGAAAATAAAAATTATTGATGACTTCACCTCAAAAAACTGTTATTTACATTTGATATAAATTTTTGTTTTATAAAATAGTATTATGCTGTATAATAGTCTGTGAACTTTAAAAAAACATTGTCATCAGTATTACATATTAAAATACTTTTTAAATATTTGTAATGATTGTTTTGTATTCACTTATGTGTGGATGGCATAATCAATTTTGTAAATCCTTCAGATGTATGTGTGGGCATGTGTACACATATATGTATGCCATATTTAATGTGTGTGTGTGTGTGTGTGTGTGTGTGTATTAAGCTTTATATATTGTCCACCTCTGTATCTATCTCCTTATGGGTAGCAGCTCCCCTTCCCCACACACCGTAGTATTTAGCACGTTGCCTGACAATTGAAAGGAGCACAAAAGCATTTGTGTGTTAAGTGAATGAATTATGTTTTTGAAGGAAAATGCTTTTAAGGTTCAACTTGGGATGCTAGTATTTTGCTGTTAACTTCGTAGTCTGTTACTGGATGTTTCCAGAACTAATCACTGAGGATGAGCAACTTTCTAGATATATCATAGGAGGAGGGATAGCATGGTGTACAGAGAGCTAAAACTTCCTTGTCTGGACCAACTCCTGGGCTACCCTCTCTTCTGCTGCTAAGGCCCTGGGTACTAAGCAGAGTGCTACCCCATCCACATTCACTTGCTGTTACTCTTCACCATAGAGCATCTCTCGCACTAGTAAAAGGGAATACAGTTATATTGGTTCTCCATTCTCCTCTTTGAATTGAAATCAGCATAGAGTACATTTGAAATTTTCAATTTCAAATATATAAGAAACCAGTATGGTATTTAAAAAGTTCTCCAAATTGACCCTCTTCTTCTACAGTAAGTTATTTGGGCTCTATTTTTAAGGGCAGAGAGAGGCTAGATAAAGATGGTAGAAGGGTCTATAGGGTGAGAAGGACAGGTAGGGCAGGGGCAGAAGAAATCCCAAAGAGAGATGTTTGAAGGATTATTAGAATTTCTCTCTTTCTGTCCTTCTTTGTTTCTATTTTTCAGTGGTGGGGTTTGAACTAGGGCCTTGTGCATGCTAGGCAAGTACTCTATCACTGAGCTACATCCCCACCCTAGAATTTCTAAAGCAGTTTTTCAGGGCCAGTTATTCCATAAATCAGCTACCATAAATGAAGCGTTTTGCAAGTGATAATAATGAGAGAAACTGAGGGAGGAAGATTTGGTTTAAAGGATATGTTTTTTGGTTTCTACATGCTGAGTGGAAGTGATGGAAGAATGGAAGGGCCTCCTGATGTCATGTCATTGGCACTTGGATAAGAGTTCAAGGCTGAAGGTTAGATATATCATGTTTGAAATCTGGGACCTAAATTGGTCCTTATTGAGGTGTGTTCCATGTTTAAGGCCACAAGGCCTCCAGATGGTCCTCCCAGCATACACTTGTTTTACAGTGGGAGGTGCAACCTGAGGAAAGGTGTTGGATACACAATGGGGATTTACCTGTTGGCTGGGGCGCTCACTGACTGTGACTCTGGGCTGGTTCCTTGGGTTTCTGTGCCTCATATAGGAAATGGGGCACAATGATAGTGCTTATACTTAGGATGTTTCTGAGGATTAACTGTATTAATGTCTGTAGGATGTTAAAAGCTATGAAATCCTGGGTACATAATTCTTAGTGTTTTCTGCTGTTCTTGCTTCTCATCCTTTCTGGTATCATAAAGTACCAAATGCATGCCATTGGTATATGAGCTATCATAACTTATTCTTTGTCTTATTGTGCAAAAATTTATACTCATATGAATTCTTTGAATATATTTAAATATTTGATTATATAAAACATTGGTTACTATAAATATGTAAATTTTTAACTTCTTTTTTGATGTATTTGTGCTGAAAAATAAGCCTCTGCAACCTGTTTCCAACCAACTTTATTTGCCAGGATTCCTGTTTATTTCCATAAAACTAATAATCACCATAATATTAATATAATTAAGGAAAATTCTGAATTTGATTTCATTGATAGAAATATATTTAAAATGGCATTAGGGAGTAATTTGTGCAATACAGATGATTTGAGTGATACTCTTTTATGTCATTTTGGATAACAAAATTTTTGGAATTAAGCATAGTAATAGATAGTCCATGTTGCTTGTTTGACTTATTTTTAATATTATATGATAATCAATATTCAAGTCTTTCTTGTTTTTGTAGATAATTTAGAGTATCAGGACTGGAGGCAAACAAAAGTCCTGTTACATTTTAACTTTGTTGAATGAGTGTAAATGAAATCACTCTTGGCTTCATCAGCCTGTGAAAGTTAATTCACTTTCACTTTTAAGTTCTGGCAGTTAGTCTCCTTCAGGAGACTGCTGATTTTCCATTCCTTTGCTGGATTTCCCTCACTAAGTAATTTATAGGACATACTGATTGGTGTTTACACATTCTGCAAATTTGTCCTGTATGTTGACATTTCTACCGACCTTCTTCACTCTGAACCACTGAGATGCAAGAACTTTCCCGCTCTGTTCTTTCGCTCCTAAGAACAGCCAGCCTGGATCTTCAGAGTAATTTGCTGAGGAAAGAAGAAGTGTATAATGGGGCACTGGATGAAAATCTAAAGACAGATGTTAGCTATCACTGTTCTTATAGCCTAGAGGGTATATTCTTCCCTAGGAGAGCCTCTTGGTCATCTCCCTGTAACTCCCAGAGTATCTTACATAATGAATATTGTTTGTTCCCACTAGCAGTTAGGCACTATTTCCAGCCAGAGGGACAATGAAGTTATTCCTACTTATGTTCCAGGGGTCATTGCTTTTATCTCTGTTCTTTAGGAGGAACACGCTTTTGAAAGAGCAATCACAGCAGTTATCAGTACGTTTATTTATTATTTATTTATTTTACATGATAGTAGAGTATACTTCAAAATATTCACATACCTAGAATAGGTATAACTTGTTCCAATTAATATCTTATCATTGTGGTTGAACATAATGTGAAGTTACATTGGCCGTATATTTATATATGAGGATGGGAAAGATATGTCTGATTCATTCTACTGTCTTTCCTGTTTCCACCCCCTTTCCTTTCATTCCTCTTTGTCTAATTCAAAGACCTTCTATTCTTCCCTCCTCCACTATTATTGTGTGTTAGCATCCACATATCAGAGAGAACATTTGGCCTTTGTTTTGGGGGCAATTGGCTTACTTCACTTAGCATGATAGTCTCCAGTTCCATCCATTTACTGGCAAATGCCATAATTTCATTCTTCTTTATGACTGAGTAATTCCATTGTGTATGTATACCACATTTTCTTTATCCATTCGTCTGTTTTAGGGCAGGCAGTTTGGTTCCATAGCTTGGCTATTGTGAATTGAGCTGATATAAATATTGAAGTGGCTGTGTCACTGTAGTATGTTGATTTTAAGTCCTTTGGGTATAAACCAAGGAGTGAGATAACTGGGTCAAATGGTGGTTCCATTCCAAGTTTTCTAAGGAATCTCTGTACTGCTTTCCAGAGTGGCTGCACCAATTTGCCATGCCACCAGCAATGTATGAGTGAACCTCTTTCCCCACATCCTCACCAACATTTATTGTTGCTTGTATTCTTGATAATTACCATTCTGACTGGGGTGAGATGGAATAGCAGTGTAGTTTTGATTTGTATTTCTTTAATTGCTATATATTTTTTGACCATTCATATTTCTTCTTCTGTGAGGTGCCTGTTAAGTTCTTTAGCCCATTTACTGATTGGGTTATTTATTTTTTTGGTGTTAAGTTCTTGAGTTCTTTGTATAACCTGGAGCTTAATGCTCTGCCTGAGATGCTGGTGGTAAAGGTTTTCCCCCATTCTATAGGCTCCCTCTTCATGTTCTTGATTGTTTCCTTTGCTGTGAAGAAGGTTTTAAGTTTGATACCATCTCATTTATTGATTCTTGATTTTACTTCTTTCACCTTTAGGAATCTTATTGAGAAAACTGGTTCCTTTGCTGACATGATGGAGAGTTGGGCTGACTTTTTCTTTTAGTAGGCACAGAGTCTCTGGTCTAATGCCTAAGTCTTTGATCCTGTTTGAGTTGAGTTTTGTGCAGGGTGAGAGATAGGGGTTTAATTTCATTTTGTAACATAATGAATTTCCAGTTTTCCCAGCACCATTTGTTGAAGAGGCCATCTTTTCTCCATTGTATGTTTATAACTTTGTCTAGTATGAGATAACTGTACTTATGTGGGTATGTCTCTGTGTCTTCTAATCTGTTCCATTGGTCTTCAGTTATCAGTATATTTCTAAATGTTTGGGTAATTCCTCTTTCAATACCCATTGAGGATTATAGGAGTCCAGCTTTAGTACCTAGGAACCCTCCAACTATCTTTATTTCAAGATAAATTGCAAAGCAGATGAGTCTGGCATGGTCTTCTTGGCATGATCTGTTCTCACAGGCTCTTGGGACAAATAAGACAAATCCTTTTAAGATTGTAAACAAAGGATTTCAAATAGGACAGTCTAAATGCTAGGGAAAATTATTTAACTCTTCATGAACTTGGTTCAGCTCAAAATATACACAATGTAAATAACTAAACAAAATCCCTAACATCTCAGATGGAAGCATCAGCTGCAGTAGTAGTAGTGGGGGCATTCTGAGAACACAGAATAGGGAGTGGACTTGAATTCGCTTAATTAGAAAGGCTATAAAGGGTGGTCTCTCTCAAAACAAAGCAATTTTCATGACAAGGGGCACATTATAATCTCTAAGATCAAGAAGAATAAAAAATTACTAATAATTCACCAAAAGGTTATCTATCTAGTCTTAAGACATTCAACTTCACCCTCCATTGGTTCTCTTGTTACTTGAAGAGTTGAATATTTTAGGTTTAGTAAAGCAAAGACATTGCTTTATTTATGTTTTTCACAACCAACATTTCTAAGAACTACAGCAAAGCAATAGGACTGCATGCATCCCATTATTAAAGAATGTACGTTTTGATAAGGAAGACAGTCTGTGGACACAATAAATCCTAAATAAGATGTTAATTAATAATATCTGGAATGTAGCTTTGATTTGTCATTGTTCTAGAATACTAGAATAGTAGAGATAAATTCTCCCAAAATATTTGTTTTTAGATTTATTCTCTGATAATTTCTGTTGGCTGCTGTGCTTGCCTGTGTTCCGTTAGTTGAGTGGTTTGGTTAACTTGTTGTGATCACTATTGACTGGAAATATTCTTGTTGTAGTTAACATTAGACTAACTAGCCAAGTTGAGTTATCATTATGATTTTGCTTTCTGAAGTATAACATTTATGGATTTCATGACCTCAGCTAGAAATGGTATTTATAGAATAGGAACTGGAAAGACACAAGACAGAAGCAAAGGCACAATATTGTTCTTGAGTTTAACATATGGTCAGCGAACATATGCCCCAAAGACTCAGAAAGATTGCTAACTTTTGTCATTTTCTTCAAGTTTTCTTTTAAATAAAGTAGCCAAACATCACTGAAAAATTAAAATTATTAGACACCATCCCTAGTTGGCGTCCAGAATCTTCCCTCTCAGGTATAGCAATTTTGGTGCCTGTCCTTCCAGATCATATATTATATTCTTAACACACTTTGTGCATAATATTTTATTTCTAAAATTTATATAAATGTTTGGGTTTATTGCATCAGCAGCAACACCAGGACAACTGAGAAGAGTTTGAAGTCCATTTCCATTTCCTTTTGATTTTATGTTATGCTTTCCTCTTTCCCCTTGCCAAAATTGTAAATAGGTGTACTTCATCATCTCGCCTTTTAAATTGAGAGGGAGTTGTTCTTGGTTAAACTCGAACTAGGGTGAGCACATGAGATAGAGCAAATCCCTCCAGGGATTTAAGAGGAAAAATAAAGGAAAGAGAAGAGGTAGAGCTGAGACTGCCCAACGACTCTAAATCTGTGTCCGTTCAGATCTGTGGCCACCCGGTGCCTCCTTAGCAGGTTCCTTATAACTGAAAATAAACAGCTTTCTCAAAAAGGTTGGAAGTGCATTCTAAGGCAGTCATTAGAACTAAGCTACAACCTTGTTCCAACTGATCTCCCAACCTCATGAATCTTTCTGGCATGAGCAAATTTCAACAATTCTAATGCACCATTCTGTCATCACAGCACAGAAGTTAGGATACCTAGATTGTAACCTTGTCATAAGTTATCACATTATGCATAGTTTAAGTGATTCAAAATGAAAAATTAAAGTATTGGGGTGCTAGCAACAATTGTAGGAATTGGAGAAACCCTTTCATTTAGCAGATGAAGAAACAGGTCTGGTAAACTTGAGAAGGTTGTTCAAAGCCCCATACATGTAAACAGGCTGGATTTTTGAATCCAGGCCTTTTAACTCTTAGTGCACTTGCTATTTGGAGACTGATGTCCTGGTTTGGAACCTGTTTTTATTATCATTCACCCACTGAGGACCTCGAACAAGTTTTTTTTAACTTCTGGGAGCTTCAAAATCCTCATGGATGAAGTGATTGGCAACTGGTTTTATAACATGTGGTAATGAACTCCAGTGTCTATGCTAACTTTTTAAATTGAGAGCCTTTGTCATTCTAGTTCTCAGAGAATTGTGAGCAAATATATGCTCTATTGGGTTTTTTTATTATAAACATATGGGATACATGTTGTTTCTCTGTTTGTACATGGAGTAAAGGAATACCATTTATGTAATCATAAATTTACATAGGGTAATGTTGTTTGATTCATTCTGTTATTTTTCCCTTCCCCTCCACCCCTCCCACCCCTCTTTTCCCTCTATACAGTCCTTCCTTCTTCCATTCTTGCACCCCTCCCTAACCCTAACCCTAACCCTAACCCTAACCCTAATCCTAACCCCTCCCACCCCCCAATTGTGTGTCATCATCCGCTTATCAGAGAGATCATTCATCCTTTGGTTTTTTGAGATTGGCTTATCTCACTTAGCATGATATTCTCTAATTTCATCCATTTGCCTGCAAATGCCATAATTTTATCATTCTTTATGGCTGAGAAATCTTCCATTGTATATATATACCACAGTTTCTTTATCCATTCATCAATTGAAGGGCATCTAGGTTGGTTCCACAATCTGGCTATTGTGAATTGAGCAGCTATGAACATTGATGTGGCTGTATCTCTGTAATATGCTGATTTTAAGTCCTTTGGGTATAGGCCAAGGAGTGGGATAGCTGGGTCAAATGGTGGTTCCATTCCAAGTTTTCTAAGGAATCTCCACACGACTTTCCAGAGTGGCTGCACTAATTTGAAGCCCCACCAGCAATGTATGAGTGTACCTTTTTTCCCCACATCCTCGCCAACACTTGTTGTTGCTTGTATTCTTGATAATAGCCATTCTAATTGGGGTGAGATGGAATCTTAGTGTAGTTTTGATTTGCATTTCTCTTATTACTAGAGATCTGGAACATTTTTTCATATGTTTGTTGATTGCTTGTAGATCTTCTTCTGTGAAGTGTCTATTCATTTCCTTAGCCAATTTGTCAATTGTGTTATTAGTATTCTTGGTGTACAGTTTTTTGAGTTCTTTATAGATTCTAGAGATTAGGGCTGTATCTGAAGTATGATTGGCAATGATTTTCTCCCACTCTGTAGGCTCTTTCTTTGCATTGCTGATAGTTTCCTTTGCTGAGAGAAAGCTTTTTAGTTTGAATCTATCCCAGTTATTGATTCTTGCTTTTATTTCTTGTGCTATGGGAGTCCTGTTGAGGAAGTCTGGTCCTAAGCCGACATGTTGAAGATCTGGACCTACTTTTTCTTCTGTAATCTGCAGGGTCTCTGGTCTGATTCCGAGGTCCTTAATCCGTTTTGAGTTGAGTTTCGTGCAAGTTAAGAGATATGGGTTTAGTTTCACTCTGTTGCATATGGATTTCCAATTTTCCCAGCAACATTTGTTGAAGAGGCTATCTTTTCTCCATTGCATATTTTTGGCCCCTTTGTCTAGTATGAGAAAATTGTATTAATTTGGGTTTGTCTCTGTGTCCTCTATTCTGTACCATTGATCTACCTGTCTATTTTGATACCAATACCATGCCATATTTGTTACTATTGCTTTGTAGTATAGTTGAAGTTCTGGTATTGAGATACCCCCTGCTTCACTCTTTATGCTAAGGATTGCTTTGGCTATCCTGGGTTTCTTATTCTTCCAGATGAATTTTATGATTGCTTGCTCTATTTCTGTAAGGTACATCATTGGGATTTTAATTGGAATTGCATTGAATCTATATAGCACTTTTGGTAGTATGGCCATTTTGACAATATTAATTTTGCCTATCCAAGAACATGGGAGATCTTTCCATCTTCTAAGATTTTCTTTAATTTCTTTCTTTAGTGTTCTGTAGTTCTCATTGTAGAGGTCTTTCACCTCTTTTGTTAGATTGATTCCCAAGTATTTTATTTTTTTCGAAGCTATTCTGAATGGGATGGTTTTCCTAATTTTTCTATCCAAAGATTCATCACTTATGTATAAAAATGCATTAGATTTATGTGCATTGATCTTATATTCTGCTACTTTACTTAATTCACTTATGAGTTCTAAAAGTTTTCTGGTGGAATTTCCTGCTTCCTCTAAGTATATAATCATGTCATCAGCAAATAGGGATAGTTTGAGTTCTTTTTTTCCTATTCGTATCCCTTTAATTTCTTTGGTCTGTCTAATTGCTCTGGCTAGAGTTTCAAGGACAATGTTGAATAGAAGTGGTAAAAGAGGGCATCCCTGCCTTGTTCCAGCTTTTAGGGGGAATGCTTTCAGTTTTTCACCATTTAGAATGATATTAGCCATGGGCTTAGCATAGATAGCCTTTACAATGTTAAGAAATGTTCCCAATGTCCCTATTTTTTTCTAGTGTTTTGAGCATGAAGGGGTGCTGTATTTTATCAAATGCTTTTTCTGCATCTATTGAAATAATCACATGATTTTTGATTTTAAGTCTGTTGATATGGTGAATTACAGTTATTGATTTCTGGATGTGGAACCAACCTTGCATCCCTCGGATGAAACCCACTTGATCATGGTGCACTATCTTTTTAATATGTTTTTGTATGCAATTTGCCAAAATTTTGTTGAGAATTTTTGCATTGATGTTCATTAAGGATATTGGTCTGAAATTTTCTCTCCTGGATGTGTCTCTGTCTGGTTTAGGTATTAGGGTAATATTGGCTTCATAAAATGAGTTTGGGAGGGTTCCCTCCTCTTCCATTTCTTGGAATACTTTGAGAAGTATTGGAATGAGCTCTTTAAAGGTTTTGTAGAACTTGACTGAGAACCCATCTGGTCCTGGACTTTTCTTTTTTGGTAGGCTTTTGATGACTTCTTCTATTTCATTACTTGAAATTGGTCTATTTAAATTGTGTGTGTCCTCCTCATTCAGTTTAGGCAATTCATATGTCTCTAGAAACCTGTTGATGTCTTTGAAATTTTCTATTTTGTTGGAGTATAGATTTTCAAAATAGCTTCTAATTATGTTTTGTATTTCAATCGTGTCTGTTGTGATATTTCCTTGTTCATTCCAAATTTTAGTAATTTGGATTTTCTCTCTTCTTCTCTGTTAGTGTGGCTAAGGGTTTATCAATTTTGTTTATTTTTTCAAAGAACCAGCTATTTATTTTGTCAATTTTTTCAATTTTTTCTTTTGTTTCAATTTCATTGATTTCTGCTCTGATTTTAACTATTTCCTGTCTTCTACTACTTTTGGTGTTGGTCTGTTCTTCTTTTTCTAGGGCTTTGAGCTGTAGTGTTAGGTCATTTATTTGTTGATTTTTTTCTTCTTTTATTGAATGCACTCCATGAAATAAATCTTCTTCTAAGTACTGCTTTCATAGTGTCCCAGAGATTTTGATATGATGTTTCTTTGTTCTCATTTACCTCTAAGAATTTTTTAAATTTCCTTCCTGATATCTTCTGTTATCCATTCATCATATAATAGCATATTGTTTAATATCCAGGTGTTGGAGTAGTTTCTGTTTTTTACTCTTTCATTTATTTCTAATTTCAATCCATTATGATCTGATAGAATACACGATAGTGTCTCTATCTTCTTGTATTTGCTAACATTAGCTTTGTGGCATAATATATGGTCTATTTTAGAGAAGGATCCATATGCTGCTGAGAAGAAAGTGTATTGGCTCTTTGTTGGATGGTGTGTTCTATAAATGTCTGTTAAGTCTAAATTATTGATTGTGTTATTGAGATCTATGGTTTCTTTGTTCAATTTTTGTTTGGAAGATCTGTCCAGTGGTGAGAGAGGCGTGTTAAAATCACCTAGTATTATTGTGTTATGGTCTATTTGTTTTCTGAAATTGAGAAGGATTTGTTTGACATACATGGATGAGCCACTGTTTGGGGCATAGATGTTTATGATTGTTATGTCTTGCTGATTTATGCTTCCCTTAAGCAGTATGAAATGTCCTTCTTTATCCCTTCTGACTAACTTTGGCTTGAAGTCCACATTATCTGAAATGAGGATGGATACCCCAGCTTTTTTGCTGAGTCCATGTGCATGGTATGTTTTTCCCCATCCTTTCATCTTTAGTCTATGGGTATCTCTTTCTATGAGGTGAGTCTCTTGCAGGCAACATATTGTTGGATCTTTCTTTTTAATCCAATCTGCCAGTCTGTGTCTTTTGATTGATGAATTCAGGCCATTAATATTCAGGATTATTATTGAGATATGATTTGTATTCCTGGTCATTTGGCTCATTTTTTTTTTTGACACGACTTGGTTTCTCCTTTATTTGACAATTCCTTTAGGATAGTTCCTCCCTTTGCTGATTTGCATCTTTGTTTTTCATCTCTTCCTCATGGAATATTTTGCTGAGAATGTTCTGTATTGCTGGCTTTCTTTTTGTAAATTCTTTTAGCTTTTGTTTATCATGGAAGGATTTTATTTCATTGTCAAATCTGAAGGTAAGTTTTGTTGGGTATAAGATTCTTGGTTGGCATACTTTTTCTTTCAGGTCTTGAAAAATGTTGTTCCAGGCCCTTCTAGCTTTTAGGGTCTGGATTGAAAAATCTGCTGATATCCGTATTGGTTTTGCCCTGAATGTAATTTGGTTCTTTTCTCTCACAGCCTTTAAAATTCTGTCTTTATTTTGTATGTTAGGTATTTTCATTATAATGTGCCTTGGTGTGGGTCTGTTGTACTTTTGTGTATTTGGAGTCCTATAAGCCTCTTGTACTTGATTTTCCATTTCATTCTTCAGATTTGGGAAATTTTCTGATATTATTTTATTGAATAGATTGTTCATTCCTTTGGTTTGTTTCTCTAAGCCTTCCTCAATCCCAATAATTCTTAAATTTGGCCTTTTCATGATATCCCATAATTCTTGTAGATTCTGTTCATGATTTCTTACCATCTTCTCTGTTTGGTCAACTTTGTTTTAAAGATTAAATATTTTGTCTTCAGTATCTGAGGTTCTGTCTTCCAGGTGTTCTATCCTATTGGTTATGCTTTCTATGGAGTTCTTAATTTGGTTTATTGTTTCCTTCATTTCAAGGATTTCTGTTTGGATTTTTTTCAATATCTCTAACTCTTTATTGAAATGATCTTTTGCTTCTTGTATTTGCTCTTTTAACTCTAGATTGGTGCGATCATTCGATGCCTTCATTTGCTCTTTCATCTCATCGTTCAGTACCTGCATTTGCTCTTTCATCTCATCGTTTGCTTCCCTGATCATTTAATTATGTACATTCTGAACTCCTTTTCTGTCATTTCTTCTGCCATGCTGTCATTTTATTGATGTAACATTTAGATTTGTTTGGGGCATTTTCCTCCCTTGTTTTCTCATATTGTTCAGGTATCAGTGGATCGCTGAGATATTGCAGATTTCCTCTGTTGACTTATAGTGTCCCTGAAGATTTCTAGTATATCTCCTCCTAGCCTTCAGTAGCCTGAAGTCTTGGAGGAAGTTGATAATGCGGTGCTCCACAAGGAAGCTGCCTCTCTAGGGGTGGTGGCCTTCAGGTGGGGTATATTCCCTGCCAGTGGGCAGAGGTGCCTCCATTTGTTGACCAATGTTCATCCAAAGGGGAACTAGGCTGCAGGCTGAGGCAAGGCCTGTTTGGGTCTGTGTCTCTGGTTTTACTGTCCTTATGGGAAAACCTCACCTGGCAGGGAAGACTCACCCGGTGGGGAGGTCTCGCTGCTCATTTCCCCTCCTAGAGGTTCCCCTCAATCCACAACTACCGCCTGGGCTGGGCAGCCTTCCTCTGCAACATTCCCAGGGGCCCGGACCTACCTCCTGGGCCTGGGAGCCTCGCCCTGTGCAGAAGAGTCTCCTTAGGCTGCCTCTCCTCAGAGAATCTGCCCGCAGTCCTGGAACCTTCGCTCTGCCCCTAAGCTTGTCTCCATGTGGCTCTTCCAGCAAGAAGTCGCCTAGGCCCTGGGACTGTGCTTTGCACCTAATCACCTGGCTGTGCAGTCCCTCCTCTGAACAGCCACCTGGAGCCCCATACAGTCGCTCCAAGTCCAAGCGACCTGCCGCACGCCTCTTCCTCCAGGCAGCCCCCGGAGCCCCGGTGCAGTCGCTCCGAGTCCAAGCAACTCGCTGCACGAATTCTCCTCCAAGCAGCTGCCTGGAGTTCCGGTGCAGTCGCTTAGAGTCCAAACAACTTGCCGTGCACCTCCTCCACTGGGCAGCCACCCAGAGCCCTGGTGGATTGCTCCGAGTCCCAGCGCTGTGCTGAGCAGCCTCCTCTACAATGCTCCCAGTTGTCTGAGTTCACTGCTCCAGCGCGGGGAGCAGTGTCTCATTGGGTAACTCTACTTCACAAAGTTCCCTGTGTTCCGGGACTACCGCCCCATCCGGGATGCCTCCCCAATGGGAGAGACTCACCCAGTGGCTTTGAGTTGGTCCCAAGTCTCTCAATATCTCCTCTTCTTGAATCCTGAGTCCTGGAGCAACATGAAATGCAGCCACCCTCTAGTCTGCCATCTTGAAACTCTTCTCTATTGGGGTTTAATGCTAAGGACCTACAGGCACTTTTATCTATGGGGCAGAGAGAACAAATGAGCTACTTTTAGGTATGGTACCCACAATAATGGACAGTAGCTGCAAAGAAAGAAACAGTATAAATTCATGTGAGCACTACCAATCAAATATAAACACTATTGAATTCCTGGTATGTGTTGGGTTTAGAGCCTTCAACTCTGCCCCAGGGAGTTCTTAGTGTGGCAAGGGAGCAAAAACTAAGAAAAAACACACCTTCAAAGATAGGTGTTAAACTAAAAGTAGGAATAGTTTACCTCTGGAGCAAAGAGAGATGAGAGCATCTCTGTCTGCCTGGTGGTGGTGATGGTGGTGGTGGTGGTGTGTGTGTGTGTGTGTGTGTGTGTGTGTGTGTGTGTATAGTCAGGGAGGCTTATCTGGGAAGACTTCAGGGGAAGATGCCACCTGAGTTACACTTCATAAAATATATAGTCATCTGCCTGCCATACAGATGATGAGAAAAAGCATTTTAGTTAAAGGGAAAGATATGCATTGAGGCACTGTGCCAAGAAAGAGCATGTATATCAGGCTAATGAATTTGCTTATTCTTTCATTCATTCCTTCATTCATTTATTGATGGCCTACTCTTTGCCAGGTACTGTTATAATTGCTGTGAATTCAGTGGTGAGCAAGACAATGTCTATTTTGAGAACTTACTTTCTAGTGCAGAAGTAAAACAATAAATAAATAAACAACTAGCATGCATATAATATAATGTCAGATGGTGGTAAGTGCTCTAAAGAGAAGTAAATGCATTCAGGGGTTGGAGAGTGAGAGGAAGAACTTTTAAGACAGAACAGTCTTTACTAAGGGAATGGCCTTTTAGGAGAGACCAAAGGAAGCAAGGGAGCCAGCCTGCAAGTGCCTCGGGAAAACTTGCTCTAGCTGCAAGGAGCCACAGGTGCAGAGGTCCTGAGGAAGCAATAAACTCAGCAAAGGCAGAGTGGGGTGGGAAGGGCAGTGTGGTAGGAGTAAAGTGAGGAAGGATAGTGGGACAAGGGATCAATCAAACTTGTTATAGTTTGGGTCTGGAATGTCCCCCAAAGGCTCATGTATGGAATGCTTGGTTCCCAGTGCAGCAGTGTTGAGATGTGGGGCTTTAGGGAAGTGATTGAATCATGAGGACTCTGACCTCATCATTGCATTAATCCATTGATAGCAGAATAGGCCACTGGGAGGTGGTGGAAAATGTCGGCCTTAGGGCCATGGTTGGAGGAAATAGGTCACTGGGGGAATGTGCCCTGCCAGGGTATTTCTTGTCCCTGGTCCCTTCCTCTCTCCTGCTCCCAGCCCCTTACTTCTTCCCAAGTGCCATGAACTGAGCATTTCCTTGACTATGCCCTTCTGCCATGATGTCTTGTCTCGTCTCAGGCCCAAAGCAATGGAGCCATTCCCCCATGGATTAAAGTCTCTGAAATGGTGAGCCAAAATAAATATTCCCTTCTTCAAGTTGTTTTTCTCAGGTATTTGTCAGAGTGACAAAAAAAACTGACTGACAAAGTGGTTTTATAGGCCATGGCATATATTTTTGAATTTATGTTGGGAGTTATGAAATTATGGGAAATTATGGAGGGTTTTAAACAAAGCTGTGATAAATCATTTATATATTAAATGAATCATTCTGACTGTGGTATGAAAATAGACTGTAGCAGGGAGACCATTTTGCAGGTTATTACAGTATTTTTGGTGAAAGGCTGAAATAGATATTGTGTTAGGTGGTAACACATCATCTGATTCAGGATATATTTGAAGGCAGAGCTAACGATATTTACTAATTGACAGTAGAACTTGAGAGAGAGAGGGGAGTTAAATATGACCCAAGTAATTAGGCCTGAGTGCTAGCTGAAGAGTGACATCTTTTACTGAGTTGAAAAACATAGTATAATAGAGAGATTTTGTGCAGAAACAACTGAAGTATTCTGTTTTAAGTATGTTGAATTTGACACAGAGCAGAGCAGAGGCATTGAATAAAATGATAAAATTCTAAAATTTACAAGGGGCCAGGGCTGGGGAAATGCATGTGTGTTTCACCAACCTAGAGATAGTATTTAGGATTGTAGAACTGTATTCAAGTAAGGAGTTAGTGTTTATATGGAAGATATTAAGGAACTGAGCCTCCATACTCCTATATTTAAACTTCTGAAGTTAAATCCTACCAAAGGAATCCAGAGGGAGTAACTTGAGAATTGCAAGAAATTCAGGAGAGTATGTTAACACAGCAGTGAAGAAAGTGGCCAAAAGGAATTAACAACTGGTTCACAAGAAGATGAAATATCAGAAACGTGAAGGCTGAGAATGGATCTTTTGAAAAGTATTTTTAAAATTTGTTCTAAGTAGTTATACATGACAGTAGCATTTTGACACATCATACATAAATGGAGTTTAACTTCTCATTTGTCTGGTTGTACATGATGTGGAGTTACACAGGTCATGTAATCATGTATACGCATAGGGTAATAATGTCCAGTTCATTCCATTATCATTCCTACCCCTGTAACCCCTCCCCTCCCTTCACTCCCCTCTGTCTAGTCCAGAATACCCCCCTCCCTTGTTATGAATTTGCATCCACATATCAGAGTAAACCTTCCGCCATTGGTTCTTTGGGATTGGCTTATTTCACTTAGCATAATATTCTCCAGTTCCAACCATTTATTGGCAAATGCCATAATTTCATTCTTCTTTATGGCTGAGTAATATTCCATTGTGTCTATATACCACAATTTCTTTATCCATTCATCTTTTGAAGGATACCTCGGGTGGTTCCATAGCTTGGCTACTGTGAATTGAGCTGCTATAAACATTGATGTGGCTGTGTCACTGTAGTATCTTGGTTTTAAGTCCTTTGGGTATAAACCTAGGAGTGGGATGACTGGGTCAAATCATGGTTCCATTCCAAGTTTCCGAGAATGGTTCTTTAGATTGGGAACTATGGAGGTCATTGGCAGCCTGGGTGAGCAGTTTCAATGGTAAGTGGGTATGAAAGTTTGATTTGAAGGTGGGCAGGAGATTACGGAGTAAGCTACTGAAGGACAGGAAGTATAGACAAGGATTTCTGTATGTCTTGCAGTAAAGTTCCATGTAGAAATAAGGGAATATAATATTAGGGGAGAGTTATTTTTATGAGAAATATTACAGCATATTTTATTGACAATGACTCACTAGACAAGGGAGAGCTAAAGTTGCAGGAGGTAGGGCAGAGATCACATGACTAACAAATACCAGGCTTGGGCAGCTACATCAGAGTCACATTAGACTTGTTAAGGAAACAGATTGCCTTTTCCTCCACTAGACCTCCCAAGTGTCAGAAAAACTCCCCGCCCATGATTATAAAGTAGAATCAGATTTGGAAGCTTTTGTTTTAAGCAATATAAGGTATTACAGTTGTGTGAGAGTTCTTTAGGCATGGGTGGCAGAAGATGGGGCTGGAGAGTTTGACTTTTTATAAATATTGAATCCCTTGGCTTTGGATTTTCCAGTTTTTGGTTTTCCCCTCTTAAGAATGATAGTAGCATTGGTGATTGGAGGTTGCTAATGGTTTTGGAGCTTATGTGGGCTCTAAAGGGAGAGAAATTTACTGAATTGTCTAGCTCTCACTATTAGTGACTAGAAAAACCTTGATCAGTAACTTAAAGAAGTATTTCCCCCTTTAAAAAGTGCCTTCCTCTCATGTAGAAATATATAGAAATGGCCACGAGACTGCCAAATGTAGCTCAAACACATTCGAGTAAGTGGGTTAAAGGAAACTGTTAAGATTTACACCTGATAAATTAGGTCTTAGGACCAAACTAAATGTTCAGACTCTTGATTATTTACGGAAAATAATGCTGTGAAAGGAGATTGGATCTGGCATCCAAAAACCTGGCTTACAGTTTTGGCTCTGGAATTTATAAACTGTGAATTTTGACAAGAGTTGTGTGTTTATATGAAATTGTGTGTGCTGATCGATTCCTTGTCTCCATGCAAGAATTGTGAAAAGCAAATACATGGAAAACATTTCATGACTGAGAAATATTTATGCATTTTGTATGTATATATACTTGTGAAGCAAAGTAAGCCTGATTAAAATGTATATGTACACACATTTTATATATTCACATACATAATACAAATATATATATAGGTGCATATATAGACATACATACATACATATATTGGTGTCTGTCTTTGTTCAGCATTTTTGTTAGGTCTTCTTAGAGATTAGGATCATTTGGATTATGGTTAATAAGACTGTGGAAAGTGTGTGTTAGTAGTGTCCCCCAAGTTTTTCTAACAGTGTTTTCAAATCTGGAGACAAGTCCTAGAGCTTCACTGGTGTCTCTCTGTGTACTGCAGGTAGATTTCAGTCTACATTCCACAAATTGTGGACAAAATTCACAAATGAGAGGGGGGAGAAAATAATACAGCAGGTTGTTCCATTGAACTCCAAGATGATCACAGAACAGTTGCAGGGGGAAGGAGGTGATTGCATCAAGTCTTGGGTGTCATGATTTCCAAGGGATAATATCACACTAGAATCATTTAGGAAATGGTGAGTTGGGTATTAGTGGGGTTTGAAATCAGGACTCAGAGGGAGCAGGTGAAGACTGTGAAGGTATTTAGCTTAGAGAAGAGGAATTGAAGTAGAATACGAGATTCTGGTGATTTCAAGGAAATAGAAGTAGGTTCCATAGATTGGGCTTGAAAAGCAACTCTGGGCTCAACAGGAAGTATAATGACAACAATTGTAGTAAAGTCACAGTGTGTGTTTTAGCTGCCTCTCACTTGCCAGTTACTGTTATTATACAAGTAGATGCCAGATATCGCAGAGGAATTTAAACCTCTGATACAAAGTGAAAAGAGATGACCTACGAAGTCTCTTCTATCTCCATGACTCTGTGTCAAATCTAAGATGCTTTGAAAGGAAGAGCTAGTGAATTTTCTAAGCTCCAGTGGAGGTTGGATCGTAGGCTACCTGGGAAGACAGAAAAGCAAGGTGTGTGTGGTGATGGCAGTCAGTAGAGAGGATGTTGAGTTCAGTTCAGAAGGTGTCTGGGAACATAAAACTTGCCATTTCAATTCTCAAGGCTTTAGATAAATCACTGAGTGCATTCTGTTCTGATCCAGGGGTCCCGGATAGTGTCTTTGGTGTATAACTTGATCTCTTCTAAGTGACAGAAAAATATGTCAGCATATGAGACTTTCTGTTCTTCTACATCTTCATTCAGGGGGTAAAATACACTGTAAAATAATAAAATCTTTAATACATAGTCCTGAATGAGTAGATAAGTTGGGTATAAAAGTAAGAATCTAATTTATGGACTGCTTAGTTAACCAGAAGTTCATTCCACATCCTCAATAGTTAACTATGCTCCTAATGCAGAGTTGTTGTTTTGTATATTAACTCACAGATTGATGTTGCTGAAAGGAACTTTAGAGACAGTTTAGTCCTTTTGCAGATAACAAGCTGAGGTTCAAGGAAAAATCTGTCCAGAGGCTCCCCATCTTGGAACAGAGACTAAAGCCACCCATTTCTGGAGGAATGTTCTAACTCTCCACATTTGCATTGGTCTCCTAAATTTATATTCTTTTGATTACACGTTGAGATAATAATTGTTTTAGTTTTCCTAGAACTAATTTTATCCTAAAGCATCACTTCTGATCTCTGCTGTCATGAATACAAATTGGAATAGTCTTTTGAGTTTGACTTAGAAGAGAGCATCTTTAAGGAGATTTCCCATATGTAATGACATGCAGAGAGCAAATTTCAGCTAGACCAAACTTCTAGAAATTCACACACCTCCTGTATGATTTTACTGTATCTCTGTACTCCTCACAATAATATCTGTAAAATCAAAGTTGAATATGCTGCTTTTTTCTAATATAAAAAAATATTTACTTCAGTATAACCATAATATTTTAAAGGATTTATCTGGGTGTCACTTAACATCATTTCTCATAATATGCTTTGGGAAATAATAAAGAAATTAGACTATTTTAACAATCTCTTTGCTGAAGTAATATATATTCATCATTTTTTCCCTCTCTTCCCTCTCCATCCCACTATCAATATCTCAGTAATTTCAGAGAAATAACACCAACTCCTATTTCTCTCTCTCTCTCTCTCTCTCTCTCTCTCTCTCTCTCTCTCTCTTTCTCTGTGCTTGTGTATGTGTGTGTGATTTCTCTCTCCATGGGTTACAGGAAGTAGGGAGGAAATAATCGAAAATACTTTGTTAGAAAGTGAGTGAATCAAGTTACATTTATACACTAACTAATGATAAGGATCTCTTGGCTTTAAAAGTAATCAAGAAAGAGGTAAAGTGAGTATTTTCTTCCTTCTCAAATATTGACCACTTGTTTACAAACTTATTCTCATGAGAGATGAAGGCTATAAATGAAACCAGGCAGCATGGTACATACCTATAATCCCAGAAGCTTGGGAGGCTAAGGCAGGCGGATCGCAAGTTCAAAGCCAACCTCAGCAACTGAGCAAGGACCTAAGCAACTTAAAAAAAAAAAAAAAAAGAACTGTCACTAAGAACAGAATTTTTGTGTTGGAAATATTTAAAATCCTCTCTACTGTTTTCAAATATTCAAATATTATAAACCATAGTTATCCTACTGTGCTATAGAATATTAGAAGTCATTTACTATGAAAAAATTAGATTTAACTTAAATATTTTGAAATTACAACATTTTTGTCAATACTAATCAACCATAAGGTCAAAAACTTGTTATTAAATGGAATTTGTGCTGCCCTGAATTTCACATAGATCTCAAATATAGTATTTTTAGAAATAGTTTTAAATTGAAATATTAAAGAATTCCAATTACAAAAACAACAACAACAACAACAACAACAACAACAAAAATATATATATATATATGAAAAAAGGCTGGGGATGTGGTTCAGTGGTTAAGTACCCCTGGGTTCAATCCCCACAACCAAAAAAATTTTAAAAAAGGTATAAATGAAGGCAACTTGGAGTTTTTCTTTCAGTGATGCTGTGAAATGTCCGTGAAAACATAATAAACATGGCATTTCAAATTCAGGTTTTGGGATGAGAGTCTGCTCCTTATGTGAGAGATGACATTCCTACTTGGTTATAGACGGTGCTAGGGTGCTGGGAAAAATCTGTCTCATAGCCTATCTCTTCTGTATGAACTCAGTATACCCCTGGACATACCTGTGTTCTTGAAGGAGAGACAAAATGCTTTGTCCCATTTTAATTCCACTAAGTTTGTAGTTTTTTAGAACAGAGCTTTGTAACCAGCATAGATGGAACTTATTTTCTATCCCTGAGGAATCCTGCTATTTTACTCTAGTGTGTTAAATGATAATTATAATTTTCTAAGTATGTGATGTCATGAAAAAGGCTAAGAAATACTGCTGTAAAGTGATGAAGAATAGTGTTTCTAGTTTTTATGTTTTGGAGCTTACGAAACCTCAATTCTCTTAAGACATAGTGTTTCTGTGAGGCAAAGGTTATTATTCTCATATTACAGATGAAGAAATCAAGGTCTGAGAAGTGAACTTGCCAGTATTTGCCTACATAAGGTAGAGGCAGGTGAAAACTTGCAAGTAGTCATAACACGTTTGATCTAAGGCACTTTTTTCTATAATACAGCAACATAGCTGCCTCTAGAATCTTGAATTTTCATATTACTGGATAACGAAAACAGAAACACATACATTCCCTAAAACAACTGATCTTTGGTATGTAAAATTTATAGGAAGCTGTTTTGAAACAAGAATCCATTCAAAGATGTTCACTGATCTGTTTGATGCATTGCATTGTGACGTGCATATGAGATCCTCACCTTTACGAAGGTCCTTGTCGTGTGGGGAGGGCAGGGGATTTACACATGTGAATGTTTTAGTACGAGGCAGCTGGGATGTGTGTTATAAGGTAAGCACAGACAAAATTCTGTGGTGGAAGAAGAAAGAAAAAGGTTAAACTGAAACGAAGAAGAAATCAGAGGATGGTGGAAGAAACGTGATTACGCTAATTCTTTCTAGCATGGATGAACTTTTTGCTTTTTAAAAATATTTAAATATTACAGAGAAGAGCACAAATTATAAATACACTGATTAATAAAATTTTACAAATCAAACACACCTATGTAACCAGCACAGAGACTGAAAAACAAAATATCACGACCATCCCAGTAGCTCTTCATGTGCCTCCTTCCAGTCACTGCTATCCCCTGGGGCAGCAATTATCTTGCTCTTACAACAGGTTAGTTTGCCTGTTCTAAAACTCTAAATGAAATCATAAAGTAGATCTTCCTTTGTGACTGAATATTTTGTTCAACATTATGTTTGTGAGATATATCTATGTCATTGCATTTGGCTGAAGTTATAGTTTGTTCAAATATACCACACATCAGTCATCCGTTCTACCATTGATGGTTATTTGGGTAGTTTCCAGTTTGGAATTATTTTAAATGGTGCTTCTATGAATACTCTTGTACCTGTTTTTGGTGAAGCTGTACATGCATTTATGATGGAAATATTCCTAGGAGTGGATTTGCTGAGTCATGGAATATGCATATACTAACATAATATTTTTTAAGAGGAAAAGATAATGATGCAAAAGTACTTCACTGATGGAGAACCATTCACAAAGACCCATAGTGAGCCACAGAGAAAGTTCAGAGAGTGATGGACAATCTGAGTGGCTGGAATAAACAGTGTTTGAGAGCTGTGGCAGAGTGTGGCTTTGAAGAGAGAAACAATGAACAAGTGAAGATTTTTGAGAAGCCCTTAGCTGTTTTACAGAAAGCTAATTGTAACAGAAAGGCAGTCAGTTGCAAGCTACAGAAGACTCCAGTTAGTGTCTTAATCAGATGAGAATTGATTTTCCTCACATGATCTCAAGTCTGGAAGTAGGCATCTGGCTGGTTTTAATACTGACTTCGGTAAACTCACCCAGGATCAAGAGGCCCTCTTTCCACTGTGGCCTCTTAGCAGGCTGCCATTCTTATTCTTACATGCTGCTTTATAGCCTCAAAATAGTTGCTACAGTTTCAGATGTCAAGTATAAATTCAGAATGACAAGGAGGGTGGCAGATGATGCCAACCACATCAGTCTTTCATCATAGGAGTAAGTTTCCCAAACATTCCTCCAACGACTTCTTCCCAATTCTCATTACCAAAAGTTGGGTGACCCCTAGCTCTCTGTGAGACATGGGGATCGGGGCACAGCATATGTAAGTTTGGCTCATACTGATTATGATTCATTCCTGAGATTAAGCATAGCCTTGTCCCAAAGAGAACTGGGACTCTTAGCAAAGAACAAAAAAAAACCTGAATATCAGATAGGCAATTCTACGGCTGTTCCTTAACAATATGACCTCAGAGAGAAGACTGGCTGGGAAGGGATTCCATGTAATGTGCAATTTTACCTTCACATAGAGAGCGAGGAAGGATGAAAATTTTTATAGAGAAGCTTAATATATCATTCCATTTAATGATTTGAAACTCATCAAGCCTTTTCATTCTATTGTATTTATCACAATGTAAAGTAAAATATCAACTATTATGTCTTAAAGTGAATTTGTTCCAGAAAACCTACAGTCATATAAAGTGACATTTTAGTAGCTTTTCCAGAATAAAATGAAACCAAAGAGCAGGCAGTCATCGCAAGCTGTTGTAATTACAGGCAGAGTGGTGAAGAAAGATTTCTATGATGCATAAATTAAAACATCCCATCATAAGGCTAACAGATCCAAAATAGCCCCAATTGGTTTTTCATGTGACATTATTTCTATCTCTAACCTACAGTTGTTGATTTCTGACAAATTAATTTGGTATAATTTGAGTTAGTGCACTGAAGGACAGCACATTGATTCAAATAGTATTTGAAAACTCCTGTATACTGCCTTGCAAAGAGAAAAATGGTCATATGAGTTTCCAAGTCTCAGAAATTAGGTCAGTCTATAAATTTTGGTTCTTGACGATTTATTTCCTACGGGCAGAAAAATAAAATGATTATTCAATTATGCTTCACAAAACATACTTCTGTCCCTTATGATTGGTTGTTCATAATTTTGTTAGATAATATAGTGGTGGTATTAATTTGCCAAGTGTTAGAGTTCTGTGTTTTTAATGGAACTAAAGAGGAAGAGCAGAATCACAACTGTGTCATCTCCAATGCAATATCAATAAAGTTAGAGCTAATGGACTGAGATTTTAATTTCATACTGAGTATGATGAATATCTGTTCTATCCAAGAAGTTTTGTTTAGGGTGAAGAGAAAGAAAGGGATGTAAGTGTGGTTGGAAGCCATGATTCAGACCTGGGTTTGGTATTTGGATAATTCTGTTTCCATATGTGGTTATTAGTGTTGAGTATAGTAGTTCTTTACCAGGAATGCTTCCTAGTAAGATTGTTTCCTAATTTTAAAAATATGATGTCCATTGGTCTATTTCAGCAGTATGGATAGAACCAGAAGGAACCTTGCTTTTATCAAGAGGGAATTAATGAACAATTTTTTTATTCTGTGGGATGTTGCAGATTCAGATGTAAACAGGCTTAGGAAAACAACATGTGAAATAGGAGCCATAGCTCACATAAAGTAAAGTGGTATTTAGGGAAGTGAATGGTATAGACTATGTTCCTATTATTTTGGAGACCTTGTCACAAAGTACAACCTTGTTTTCTGTTTTGTAGCTTCATATGTCCAAAGCACAATACTGGGCTGTTTGTCCAAAGGTTTGATATTCATTCCCAAATTCAACAAAGTATTTAGTGAAAAGCTAACCATATTCAGCTCTTCTAGAGGCTGTAGGTGAAGCAGTAATCAAATTAATGCTCTTGAATGCTTTTAGAAGCCATTTTTTATGAAATTATTCATGACTCAAAATATGTGCTTTCTAGGAAGATGAGAGAAAAGGGACAAAATCAGAAACAGATTTCAGTTAATCTCAACCCCAAGAGATTGCACTTAATATAAGAATTGCTTCTGTCTTGCTTTTGAAGTTTACAGTTAAGTTATAAAGCACTTTAAGAGTAGCATATATTTTGCTTCAGAACACTTGATTGTACAAAGGTCCCAGAAATGACTTGAATAGCAGATGTCAACAGGGCAGAGTCCAAGTGTGAATGGCTTCAGCAAGAAGCCTGGTCAGATGTTGAGCTCGAAACCCAGGGAATAATTCCAAAACTGAAGCTTAGGACCAATCTAGTAGGATGAGCTCTAAGATGAGACAAGGTGATGTTTCACTTCTAGGGGTCTTGGAGGGACGAATAGACAAAAGAACCCTGGGTTGGTTAGCAAAGAAAGGTCAGGTACATCCCAAGGTCAGGTAAGGTTAGGCATCATCTATCCCAGGGTTTTGAGGAGGCACAAGGGTACTGTTGCTGCAGTTCCTTTGAAGAGGTAGCAAAACAAATGCATGTAGATGTATATATCAGGTGAGAAGTAGGCTACTTCTTAGACAAAGGGGAAGCAGAGACGTTTAAAGAACTGGGACAAACGTGAATAGCAGTTTCCAAATGCGGACATGGAGCAGTTACTCCTCAGCTCTGGTCCATTGGTTCTAGGTAGGAATTCAGGCTCAAGGTCACTGGATCTTCCAGAAAATTAAAACCATCTCCAGAGATGCAAGAAATCCAGATATTTTAGGTAAAAATTTCACTATTTTCATAAGGTTGGCAAATCAAATTAAAACATAAACTTATAAACACTACCTTGACTTTGCCTCTTTTTAAGGTGGTTTTGGCAAGGAAGGAAGGATGCTGTATATTTATTTGTCTATATATGAGTCTTCTATGTTTGCATCAATGATGTGTCTAGCTATTTTACCCACTTCAACCTGATATTCTCAAAATATAAATGAGATAATGTTCCTTAATGATTTCCCATTCCACTCAAAGTAAATTAAAAACTCCTCAATAGGTTTCAGAGGGCATGAATCATGTTCATTGCCTACTTCTGCAAACTCAACTCATGCTAGTCTCCTTGCTCACAGTTTTACAGTCATTATTATTATTATTATTATTATTGCTAAACTTTTAAATTAGAGGCTTATAATTTTTTATTCCTTCTTCTGGAATTATTACCCTTACCACCCAAGTCTACTCTATATTTACACAGCATGTTTTGTTTTTCTCCTCTGTGGATCATCTTATGCACTGTACCCTCTAGGAGGTTCCATAGATGGGCTAATCTGAACTGGTCATCCCAGTTACTGTGTTCATTATAGGATTACACACTGAATGCAATTGGGGTTTTTTAAAATTACATTTTCCCTGCAAATTCTTAGGCTTGCTCATTTGATTCTAAGCTCCCTGAGGATTGGGAACATGTCTGTCTTGATCATTAATATAACTTTCCTAACACCCAGTAGGTTTTTAATAACTATGGATGAATATGCATTAATGAAAAAGAGGACTTGAAAGTTTTGTGCTTTTTGTATGTTAGTTTGCTGCTAGATTCTTTGGATCTAGATTTTCTATAGCAGTATTTCTCAGATTCAGAAAGGAACTCACTTCTTTTAATGAAAAATCATGTTAATGGACATCCAGTGTCAATTTAGATTATTTTATCTTATATTGTATAGATTGCATAATATTATTTTATTAATAATGCTTGTGAAATTATGAACTAGATAATTTATAAATTAAATTATAAACAAGTCTATACAAAACAGTTGACTTCACAATATTGATTTAATGTTATATATGTGTAATAACATAAAATTGCCTCATTTTAGAACCTAATCAGATGCAGATTTTATTTAGTGTTTTTAAATAATACTTATGCAGAAAGTAAGCATGTTGAACAGAATTGTATTAATCTGTTCTTGGTTTAGTTTAATTGAGAATAATTAGACCTCATCCTTAGCCAAATTATGGTCTGCCAAAAATTCTAATATGCTACATTTAATTGCATCAGTTCAATTATTTTTTCACTTGAAAATAAAGTTAATAAGACATCATTAATGAAAACTACATTAAATATTATGTGAACTAGTTGGGAAAATGGAGACAGAAATTTCTCACTTAATATTTGCTATTTATTCTTCCTAGAATGAATTGTTACACAATGGTATATTTAGAGCTGAAATTTCTGCTGACTCAAAGTGAAATGTCTCTTTATTGCTTAAGCATAAATACTTTTGAGTTTTCAAAAGTCAGATGATCTATCCATTTTTTCAATTTGAACTACTACATCAAATTGTTTACTGAATGCACAGTGATTTAATCTGACATTTACTTGGAGTGAAGCAGAGAATGATAAAAAACAAACATTGTTTTCAGTATTTTTGGCAATAATTATAAAGTCATCATCCAGATGCCCTAGAATATGTCTACTTGCAAATTATAAACATACATATGCACCCATAAACAAATATTTTTATGTGTAATGTATATGAATGAATGATCTTTGTCTGCGAATACATGTAAATTTTTAAATTTAAATTTCCATGGACCCTTCCTCCTCTACTTTAATTGAAAAAGAGTGGATTGGAAGATTCATTATGCTTCAACTCTCAGAAGTCTAGATGGAAGGTAGGGCTCTAAATCAGTGTTGAAATATGTAGACTTAAATAGAAATGCAAATAAGATGAAACTCCCCTAGAAAATACATCTTTGAACTTGAACTTCGTTCAGGGGAAAGACTTACTGACGTATTGTTGCATAGCTCTGGGGACACTATTCTTATGACTTTCTGGGATGGTGCTTCAGGATGTTCTGTTTCCCATAAATTTAGTAGGAATAGTGCTTCCTGCAGTTTTGTGATGTGAGCTGTCTTTTCAGATTCCTTGTGTAACATTCCCCCACCTCTGTGGCAATTGTCCTCTCCTTCCACCCAGGGGACCTGCACTTTTCCCATTCCACCTCTCCCAGTCAACTGCTTACTTTAGTGATAGTCTCACAGAGATGCTCAGGCTGAGTTAATCCCTATATATGATGAATATTTCAGTCATAGAGTGGATAAGGCAGAAGAAAAGACGATTTTACTTTTGTGAAAGATGTGAGCTGAGGTTGATATCACTTATACTTCTATCACATGTCAGGCTAGGCTGAGGGACTCTATGGCATTTCAAAGTCTAGGTCTGTACCAGGTTTTAGAGAAAGTTGTAAATCAATTAAAACAGACATGTCTCTGTGTCTCTTATTAGGAGAAAGGGATGCTCTTAGATTAAAAAAGCAAAAATGGTTGGGTGCTCTCTTGCATGAGCAAAAGAAACCTTTGAGCCTTGGTTGTGATAATGTAGAAAGATTGCTCAAAGAAACACTTGCTTTAACAGTCTCCCCAAAGTGCCTTCCTCTTCATTCAGTAAGACCAGAATAGTTTTTTTTTTTTTTTTTTTTTTTTTTTTTTGTCTCATCTACTTAACCGGAACACCTGTGGGTATACAGGGATATTCTCAGTTTCCCCAATCTTCTAGTTTCTTCTAGTTTTAAATTCTTGGATTTACTTTTAAGATCTTATTTTAATTTTCTTTGCTATTGATAAGTTACATATAATTAACACTTTCTTTATAATTTATATTATGCAGTAAGTGACTTCTCAAGAATGGAATGACTTCCTCATATCTATAGTATGAAGGCCAGCCAGTTCATTAGACTTGAGTTGGCTTTTCATCAATTCTTGTTTTCTACCTTTGTCTGTCATAGTCCACATGATTGTTGGATGGGTTGCTTCTCTCCCCTTGCCACAAATGAAACACGTTTTTTCTTCTAGGTTACTTCATATATATAGAGAGAGCCTGGAATGCCTTTCAGGTTCCTATTATCAATTAAGCCAGATTCTATCCTTGCTTTAACTATGCTTCAGCCACACTTACACTCACTCTTAATCCACCCTGGAATGATCTCTCTTCTGTTTCACTTTTCACCTTATAAAGTAAATTCATGCCTATATCATAATAGCCATTTTCTCCTTCTGTTACTTGTGTCTATTAAGCTGATATGTACTAAGATACTTATTTGTGAATTGTTTCATTTTAGCATCTTCAGGAAACAGAACTATATTAGAGATAATTCTACTTATAAGGGTTCACAGTAAATAAGAGACATAGGATGTTTTGGTTTGACCATTATGTAATTTTTGTGTTGTTTTTCATTTTTGTTTTTGTGCTTTTAAGGGCAAACAAGTTACAAATAGAAGGCTATAAGAGTACGTAGTATAAGAGATCACAACTAGTGATAGGTAGTATGTGAAAGCAAATAAAAGAGGTGGCATTTGAACTGAAATTTAAGACATTAGTAGTCAATTAAAATAATAATAAATAATAATAACAATTTATATGAAGACATGAGTAGATTTTTAGGCAGAGAGAGAGAGAGAGAGAGAGATTATATTCTTCGAGGACAAATGACAAAAGTCAGTTCATTTAAGTGGCCGGGTGTAAGGAATGTAGAGAACAACATGGCCAGGAGGCAGGACTGTAGGTTTGTCAGCAAGCAGAGTTTGTAAGCAACTGCCAGGAGATGAGAATGGAGACATACGTTGAAGTGAGTTGTAGGGTTTAGAAACTATGAATTCTATTTGGATATTATTGTTTAGACAAGGAAAAACTCAAAGCTTTGCATAAGGACATGAGTTGGTGTTTTACTATGCACTTTAAAAACATGTTATTTTATTAATATAAATTAATTTTACTTATTAATGTATTCACTGTGATATTTGCATACATGCATGCATACAGCATGCATTGCTTATATTTTCCAAGTCAGTTGAATGCTGTTCATAATCAGGAAGTCTTATATAAATCACAAAAATTATTAAGTTCTTTCACATTATCTTACATCATCCTCATAGTATCCTTTGAAAATTATAGCACTGTCCTTTTTTTATACTGCTGAGGAAAGTAAGCCTTAGGAAGTTTAAGTGATCTTCACAGGGTCACACAGCTAGAAGGTAAAAGTATTACCATGTATCAACCACATTCTAAGCTTCTCTTCTTTACTCTTTTACCTCACCTCAATTGAATTTTAAATTTTCTAATGAAACTTAGATCCTTATTTTATGAAAGACTTTTAAATAACATATGAATATAGTTTTATAAACATTATTTTTCTTGTGCACATTTTGCTTAGTTACTTTCAGATTCTAAATCTGTAGTCTCTTCTCTGAGGTTCAAGACCTGGATTTGGAAACTCATAATGAGCCCTATAATGAGGCAGCTTCTCACTGCCCTCAGCAGCAATGAGATTAGTATGTGATAATGACATAGCATTAAGCCCTGGACCCAAGAGTCCCCATTAGTTGCAACCTCTAAAAATCATTCTGCCTTCTTCAGATGGCCTCTTTTTTACCTCTTCTTATTTAGGCGTAAAAATATGCCTGAATACTCAGCAGTCTTTAAGATGGAATTTCTTGATCTCTGACTAAATATAGGCTCTGTGAGGATTTGAGCAACACACATGGCATAGTGGTAAAGATAGTTTTGAGCAGAATCGACAGAAAATATGTTGCAACCTGGCTTAAACACTATGATGACTGACTCATTTTTCTGGAGAGTGGACAGGTAGATGGAACTTTAGGGTTGGTTGGTCAAGTAGCACAGCTGTTTCTTCCTGATCTTTCCTCACCTTTAGTTCTGCCATCTACAGTGTTGTTGACTTCACTCAGGCTAGTTCACCTTTTGGGCACAGACAAGAGGTGCCTGGAACAAATTGATACAACACACAGTGGGACCCAGTGAATGTCACTGAAAAAACATTCAAGAAGTTTCTGTGGCCGAAGAATTATCATTCATTCATTGGATAGGTGTAATTTACCTTAAGCAAACAAAGTGACTATGATTATCTTATGGATGTAGGTTAATGAGGACTGACCCTAGCTGGGGACTGTGGGGAGTCCTATCCAAGGTTGCAGTCATTCATTGGATACTAAAAGAAAACTGATGCCCACTGTTTATAATCAGGATGAACAATTTTATTTAAGCTATCAAACCATTTTGCTTTTTCCAGTTTCAAAAATTTTTCTTAAAAATATGTGAACATACCTCTATGTGAAATTTATTTTTAAGGCTACTGATGAAGTCACAGAGCCCTAGAGGCCTTTGAAGTGAAATTTCTGTTATAAACAGTATTCTGAGCAAGATATGCAACAAATAAAATATTTCATCTGTCGGCATGATAGTTAATTCATTTGTGGGGTGGGATGAGTTTAGCATGTCTGCTTTTTAGAAAAATAAACATTTGGGTCTTTAACCAGGGCTACTCTCCTTCCCTGACTCCACAATTAGATCTAAACAATCATAATGCAGTCTCCTTTGATTTGATTCTTAAATGGATATTGGAGTAGTAATTAATCTCTGTTAGTTCAGCATGTAGACAAAGAAAACACTTTGATCAATCAATAATAATGGGTAACTGTCAAAAGATAATGCAGTTAAGTTAATTTGGATTCCCTTCTAAGTTTCAAAATGCACTGAGCTATCTTTTAATTTTTCATATAGATGATGACTCTTGCTGTATCCCATATTGCTGACAATTAGGACTTTGGACAGCAGATTTTTCTGCTGTTTTAGTTTAGAGAGAATTGTAAGAGATCTCATAAATTTTCACCTCTGTAGGTACTTTTAGCACAACTTACTCCCTTCCGCCAACAACTTTACTTGTAACATATCTTGCTCTTCTAATTGTTTCTTTACCTCATGTCATCATTTGTGTGAGAGTTCTCTTGGAGAGAGGCATGTAGTCTGTAATAATCTATATATTCTATTCCCAACAATCACATTTCCACACAGAGTGACCTCCTAGAATTATCCTTGGGATCTTCTACTGATATTCAATATCTTAGAGGAGAACTGAAGGAATTTAATGTTGAGATTTCAAGATGAATATACCTAATGGAATGTTAGAATTGCACAAACCTGTCTTTGTGGAGAAAAATGAGTTTCTCAAGGGTGAGAAGATTGGTGAGGAGCATTTACAAAGTCTCATGGCTGTTCCTTTTCCCATTATTCAGTCTCTGTCATTATTGACAGTTAGCACTGAGATAACTTCAGTTGGGTCCTCAGTAGTTTCTTTGGTCCCCTTTCTTCATCTCCACCCCCACTGAAAGTAATTTTCCTTACTGGTTCCAGCCCATATACCCAGAGCACTGATGTTCTCTCTGCTACTACCTCTTTTCCACCTGCATGGCAAACCAGAAAATCCTTCTCAAATTCTCTTTTTCAGTTCAATCCCCAGCACCACAAAAAAAAAAAAAAAAAAAAAAAAAATTCTGTTTTTCAAATTCAGGGTGGCTTGTACCTATGCCACAAACCCGTCCAATACTGTAGTTCATAGCAAATTCCTCATTTTATGAGTTAGAGTGATTAGGGTCTTCATCACCCATAATTTTTTATGTATTAGCCTAGCTCATCTTACTCTTTAATCATTTTATACGTATTATGAATCTTAATAATCTGGAGGATGGGAAATACAATTTGAATGTTACAATCCCCAAATCCCCAGAACTGGGTGTAGAAGAGGCATCTGATTAAAATGGATGGAAAGATCCAGGCAACATTGTGATTAGAGAATAAAACATGATTTTGTTGAACTATATAATAGGTTAATAGGTTTATTCCTCTATTTTTTGTCTCCATTTTAGTCATGTCCACCATTTAGGAGCAAGGAATATCTATCATAGTATTGGTTTACTGTGGGAAATGAAAATTCATAGATCTTTATTTTCCTGTGTGTGTGTGTGTGTGTGTGTGTGTGTGTTGAAGCAAAAACTAGGCAATTCTTACAATTTCCACAGGTTTTATTGAATTGGACAATGAAAATAAAAAAGTGGGCTAAATCTATGTTACTGAGTCTCCGTGTGTCTTTTACTGGGCCATATGTTGCAACATCTGACCAAGATGGAGACTGGGACTCTGTGCAGGTGGGCATCTGTCTGCTGGCTTTCTCTTACAATAGCTGCTGCTGCCTGCTAGGGAGATGATGGTGTCAGATTCTAAACACAGGCTGCCCTGATGGTATCTCCATGGTATCAAACGAGACTTATAAGTGGGAGAATTCCATTTGGACAATGCTGAGGAGAAAGTCCTAACCATATTGTCTGTTTAAAGAGGAATGTATTTCCCATATCTAGAAAAAGAACTGGAAGGAGGGGAGAATTGAGCTTTAGTTGATAACACACATCAGCATGATGTTTCACAGTGTTTTTCAATGTGCCTCTTAAATAAAGGCTTCTGTATTTTCATTGATATGAACAACTAGAGATTTGTATTATTTTTGTAATGTCTCTTCTACAGATAAGTACACTGAGCAGGTTCTGAGTAGAGAACACATACAGTAAGAATTAAGATCCATAGCACAATGTAAAGACAATGTTAATAATATGTTCCATGCCTACTGGAATATGAGGGATTCAAGTCACAGCTGTGCTGAAATAGTAACATAATTCTGAAGTGCAAATAAATTCTATAATCATGGTAAAAAAGAGTGTATTTCTTGAAATTTTTAAACTTCATTTTTCTTTCAGCCAGTTTTCACCTTTTAATTACTTCAAGATTTCTGTCCCACAATCTAGTATTGAAGAATTCTGCTTCAATCACAGAAAGACTGAGATCATTAACATATGATAAAAATATTTATGTGAAGAATGAGTAGAATAATCTCTTTGAAAAAGGTATTCGTAGGAAGTGGTGTTGACTGCTGGAATTTATAAAATAAAAATCATTACATTTATGTAACATGATGTATTTTAGTGTATATATTCTTCATTCAAACACCAAAAGATTATTATGGGGCAGAAGGAAAGCATAGTGTTATAGTATATAGTTTGTAATCAGGGCAGGTCTATGTTAAAAAAAAAAATCCTTCTTTATCATTTACCAGTTGCAAGCTTGCAGATCATTTACTTAACCTGTGTTACTGTGACAATTTTTAATTATCCAAGATTATTAATAAAATTATAAAAACCGACTGTCATATCTATTTCTTAGGTTGTTATGATAAGTTAGGGAGATAAACATGGTGCTGGGAAAGTAGTAATTGCTCAATATGTATTCCCAAGGGTGATTAGAGAGGGCAAAGATATTTGTTTTAAAAAGGTCAAAAGATTTGCTGAAATGGGACCCAATCTCAGATACCTACCAAGGGTATTTTATCAATTCTCAGCAGAACTAAACACAGAACTTTGGCCCACATTTTTCACAAGCCAGGATGCTTATCTTGGTGTGAAAATGCAACCCATGGGTGCCCAAGCACAAAACAATGTCTCAGAAGCCAAATCCAGTACTGTTATAATCACTTAGGTCCTGAATAGGAAGCACTAACATTCCTGTTTATGGGAGCTTTCTATTATGTCATGAACTAGAAAAGTATCATTGATCAAATGGCCTATTAAACTATTAATATCAATATGTAGCTTCAAGTGAAGTTAATTTTTAATTATCCATGCTCAGTTGTCTGCTATGAATAATTCTGAGCTAATTTTTCACACTAGATCAAATTCCCCTGTGTAAACTCCTGATCCATTCTTAACTCTCCTCACTCCCACTGTCCATCTCAGTAGCTGGTATACTTGGAGAAACTTGAACTACAATGTAAATGAGTCTGATGCTTTGAAACAAATACAATTATGCTACATAAGCATTGGGAATGAATTACCTTGTATACTAGTAGAAATTTCATCTGTGCTAACATTGCCTCTATGCAGTCTTCATCTCTGTTAATACAAATAATGAAAAGTTGTCTGTGTACTACACTGTGATAAAATTTTCCTCATTATTTGGAAGACCCTGAGCCAGTTATCTTCTACTTGAGCCTCTAGGTACCCTCTCCCCTTTCCTGACTCCACTTTCTTCCTGACAGGTTGGCCTGTTTGAATTCTTAGCGTCCTTCTGTGTGTTCTGGCTCCCCGTTGACTTTATCCAGATCCAAGTTTTTATTCCTTTGGTTTGTTCTTTGTGAAGCCAGCTCCAGCTGGTCCTGGCAAAATGTGACTGCTCTTTTCTGGCTAGCCTGTACAACACAACTCTCTCTTCTGGTTTGAGTAACTCTTCTCTGTTCGGGTTGCTATAAAGCAGCACAGCTCTGCTGGGACCATTCCTGACTCCCTACGTGCTCCTTGATGTTTCTTTACCCCCTTGCTCTCCCTTCTATAATTAGTTCCTTTGTACATAAACCCTCTTCAAATAATCCTAATTTAGGAGTGCTGTGTATCACCTTTTCTGGATCCAGTCTGATACCAACAACAGTTATTTGAAAGCTGTTATTAGATGCTTGCTCACATTTGGCTGTGATCATGTTATCCTTCATTCAGGAGTTATTCAATGGCTTCAGTAATAAGATCATCCTAGCTTATTTAAAATTTGGCTATACTTAGAGCTTCTTTTTTTATTCCCAAATATTCTCCTTTAAGTACACTCCTAGCAAAACTGGACTGCCCAGTACTACTCCAATCCTTAGTATTTTGTTTTGGGAAAGTCACTGTACTTCTCTGTTCTCAGATCCTAAACTTAGTTGTTTTCCAGCACTTTTGCATGATGGTGGTATGTGTGGTGGTCATTCCATGAGAAGTCACAGTTGGAATTAATACCAGCACAATAAACAGGGAACATATTAGAGATGTCTTTGAGGATTTTAGACTTCACACCATTGATTCATTTGTTCATCAAGTATTTATCAAGTACTTCCTGTGTGTTATGATAGAATGCTGAGTAATTCTTCAGGAGTAATGTGGAGTAGTGAGAATCAGATTTGGAGCCAAAAGTTGGGGATTAAGTCTGGATTGTATCATTCATTCACTGAAGGTCTTTCGGCTTTATTTTCTCTTCTCTGAAGATAGATAACATTTTCCTCACAGGTTGCTGGGAGGAATGAATTGAGATAATCACCATGCTGAGTCATTTAGATAAATGGATACAGAAAAAGAGGCTTCAAAATTGTAGCTATCACTATTATTTTTATAATTTCCTTTCTTTGAAAGAATAAAGCTCATATGTGATCCTAGGTTACATGTGGAAGTCCTTTGTCCAGCTGGGTGACCTTGGGGGTGATTTCAAGGTTCTACACCAGGTGTCACTTCAACTGGAGTCATAGGCTCTGATAAAATCAAATGATTCAGTTTCTCTTGTTTTTGCTGAATTGCCAAGGCTATTTTTCAGTAGGATTTTATCTATCTATCTATCATCTATCTATCTTCTATAATGATCTTTGAGTTGCAAGTTGTAATTTTTTGGAAGGATGTTTTCTAGCTATTAAGTCGGAATTGTATTTTAGACACATAGGAGATGTGTTTTGTACCTCTAAATGTCCCTATCAAAGAAACAACTTCTGCAGCGATTTGTAATCTTTTCTGTATCCTTGTTAGTAAAAAAAATCATGAAATGAGGAGATTTAGTCTAGAAGCACTGGGACTATCCTAATGATGCTGTAGTGCATAATCACTTAACAGGCTCTGGCTAATTTTTTTTTTAAATTTGATTTACAACCTTTTTGAAGGTTTACAACCTTCCTTTTAATGTATAGGAGCATTTTTGAATTTGTGCTTTCTTTATATTGCCTGCATTTATTTTAATGTTTCTGTAAAGAGAATCCAGGAGTAAGCAGATGTTCCAGGTCCTCTTAAGTCTGCAATCATGTTTGTTTTGCCCTCTGATTTCATATACAAATTGCATGTTTTATAAGTGCATCATTTTTTTCTGCATCTCATTCATTTAATTTACAGACTTAGGGGGAAGTTCTCTGGGTGTGGTTGGAGGCTCTGGAAGTGTTCAGAAGCAACCCATCCTCAGTGCTTACTGATTTAGAGCTAGAAACACCATTGACTTATGGTTCTATGGTGTGCTTACAAGAACATCATGCTTTAAAACCCAAATTTTTGGAATTGATTGATTTAATATTCTTTCTGTATTTGTTTATAAAATCAGTGATTGGAATTTATGGCAAGTAAAGTTGTATGTAATAGTATTTCTGTGTTACAGATGCAGAACCTTAATGTGAATTTACTTAAGCAATGAAAGAATTCTTAGAAGGATACCAGGATTGTTCACATAAAGAAAGAACTATGTGGAAGAAAGAAAGAGGTTAGATATGGAATTTCAAACTGGTCAAAGGACTCAAGAACCCTCATGAGAACCTCTTAGTTCTGCTATTCTGTCTCTTGGTTGGCTTTTAGTCATTTTTCTTTATGCTGTTTGAGCGTGGCTGCAGTCTGCTGTAACTGTGAACCCAGGGGAAAAAAAGTGGGAGTTTTCTCCAACCACTTCAGTATATAAAAATTCAAGAAAGGACTCTGTCATCCCTGGTCATATGCCTATCCATGCACCAATTACTGTGACTGAGAAAATGGGGTGCTATAATTAGCCAAATCTGGGTTATATGCCTACTTCTGTGGCCTAGGAAGCTAGAGTCTTTTGGTTGGGAGCCTTAGAAGAATCCCTTATGCCTTAGAAGGGGTGGCTGCTGTTACTGGAAGTAGGAGAAGAGATTGTGAACTGACAAAAACAACAGATGTCCAATACACAAAGGCAAACTAATTTTTAGTTTTAATTTCTACATAATTAAACAAAACCTGTTTTACTTTATGGTAATTACATTCATTCAAAAATATGTATTTAGTAGTTTTTATATGCCAGATTATAAAAAGACAAATATTATGTGTTCCCTACTTTTAGATTTAAAAATACATTTTTAATAATTTATCCTAGGCATGGGATTTCTTTTATGTCTCATGTATTAACCAAGCATGAAACTTAGTGACTTACCACAGTAAATTTAATTCACACTCATATACCTCAAGCACTGTAGGGCATGAGGATTGGGGTCAGCATAGCTCTGGTCTATATATCTTTTAATTATGGAACCTGTGCTGAGGAGTAACCACTACCTGAGATGTGATATTCTCCTGGTGGAGGGCAGGTGCAAAAATCCTGGAGCTGAACCATGCAGTTATTGTAAAAGCCTCTATTGAATCACACTAGAAGGATTATAAAGGTGAGTAAATTCATAGGCTCCCCTATGAACAAATAGAGTTAAAAGCATGTAAATTATAGAATTTTTTTTTAAAGTACAGAAATGATATTGAAGAGAAAATAAATCTCTGGAACCTGCCACGAAAAGGCAGGCAGATGTCCTTCATTGGGTGAATGGATAAAAGAATAGGAAATATTTAGGTGTGAATTGCCTTTATGCTTAGGAAGTACCAAGTAGCAGGAATAGCAAGTATAAACTCAAAATTATAGGTTCATAGGCTTTTTTAGCATTGCTGGTAGGAATCAAGGACATGTGGTGAAAGGAGGTGAGGAGACAGGACTGAGGAGCCAAACAGGAGCAAGAGAGGGAAGATCAGACTCCTCTTCCCAGAGTGGAGAGAGTCTTGTTATCCTTCTTCTCCTTCTCATCCTTCCTCTTTGGAACAGCTGGATGCTCTTCAAAGATGACGCCTTATGAACTACTGGGAGTTTCTGAGCGGTCTTAAGTCTGCAGGCTTTTATTTTTATTTTATTTTGGACTGGCATCCAGGTACTATGTGAAAGGGAAAGCTATTAGAGGAAGCATTGAGTTCCATTCCGAGCATTTGAACAATGGCACAGCCAGAAAGCGTGACTAGGGAGGCCTGTCCTGGTTGTGGCAATAAGGGGATGTGATGTCTGTAGAAGATTTAAAAACATAAATAAAGTGATATAAAATCCATATGCTTTTTATTTTCAGCATGTGCAGTAATTCTAAATGTCAGCGATAACATACTTCTCTAAAATGCCTTCTGCTGCATTGCTTACTGTCAGTTTTAAGAATATATATATGTGTATATATATATATATATATATATAAAATCTCAAAATTAGCACATTTTAAAATTACTTTTAAAGCACTGTACTACATGAAATTTAACTTGGAGGCTTTCAGTTACACAGTCAGCTATCAATACATGCAAACAGCTGCACATGTTTATTTTAAGGATAAGTTAGTAATGAGCCACAATATCCCAATTCACTTTGGGTGCAGTTTGTACCTACCCATCCCTGAAATTAAATAGATTTGAAAGAAATAGTAATATCAGGGTTTCTGAAGATTAAGAAATCCTTTGAGTTACTGTGACCACTTAGAGAGTTTTGGTCTAACCTTTAAAACAGTAGAGTAAAACACAAACCATGGTGTACTTTTTTCCCTTTTCAAAAAAGTCCATTAATGATAGTGTTTTATTTTTTATTTGTAGTATTTGTCATAGTTTTTGATTATTACAGACCTGATAATACATAGGATTCAATAAAACTAATTTTTTAATTTCTAATTTTTTTCTATTAATATCTCTAAAATTATTAGAGGCAGGGATGCAGAGCCAGCTTTGTCCTGGGATAAAGATGGCATTTGAGGGAGGCTTTCCCTATGAAATGTACCCCTGCAACTATAGCATGACATTGATGGAGTGTCCAGTATTTGCTGGGCACCATTCCTGAATAAAATGAGCCATATGTTCTAGTAGGGAGTTAGTGAAAATAATGATGTAAAATAAAGTACCTTAAATTGGGAAACAAAATAGCATGGCATGCGATATGTGATGGAGGGAGAGGTATATTAGACTGGTGATCAGATAAGATGTTTAAGGAAGTGTCATTTGTTGGGAGTCAGTGATGTGAAATGTGGAGGAGAACCCAATGTAGAAAGTCAGCAGTAGCAAAAGCTGCAAAGAAAATAGGCTTCAGTTGACTAAACGATAGAGCAAAGGTCACAGTGGCTGGGACAAAATGCACATGGAGGATAAAGAGATTATTTTTCCTTCTGTGAAAGGTCTTCTTTTCCTTTGTTTTTTTCTTGGCATGGGGTAGGGGCGGTGAGGGGATTAAACCCAAGTCTTCTTGTCAAGCATGCTAAGCTTGAGCTCTACCACTGAGCTACGTCCCCAGCCCCTTTCACTTGTGAAAAAGACTGACCATTTGAACCTAGAGGAAGAATAAATGATAACTCTGATAATGATGAATGCTCATGTTAGTTATCAAACTCCAAAATTAAAACAATATACTTAATAGATCCAATGTTGGATTTTCAAAGTTTTGTAATAAATTTATACAATTCAAACATGACATTTCAAATTAAAATATCTTCACTGCTGAATTTTTAAAATCTTGCCTTTTAGCTTCTTAAGACTTTGACAAATTTAATATGACTAATTTATTTTTTTAATTTTTATATTGATTCATAAAAAGGATGAATTATGTCATTGGCTGATAAATGGATGGAACTGGAGACTATAATGCTAAGTGAAACAAGTGGGACTCAGAAAATCAAAGGTCAAATATTTTCTCTGATATGCAAATGTTGATCTAAAATTAGGGGAGAAAAAGAGAATAAAAGTTTTATTTTTAAGTTAACTACTTATTTTATTGTTGGCCTTTTCATTTTTTCACTGACTGTGAATACATTTCCTGTTTTTATTTTTACCTTGCAAGGAAATTTGAATTATAATTTTTGATTTATCACACGATATCACCTTGGTTCAATGAAAATGCATCTCTGCTATTTCATTTTATTCCAAAATACTCTTTCCTTTCGTAGCCAATCCCTACTCTCATTTCCCTTCCCACTATGATATGCATGATTGAAACATGCCAAGTACACATTATCTTTGTTAATGAAAATGATTTACATAGGTATGTGCTTTTGATTTGCATAAATTCTGTTGCTGTTTATCTCCTGATTTTTTGTTTAGCACTGTTTGAGTTTTAGCTAAGTCTATTTTATTTTACAGTAGGCCACTTTTTACCTCCATTAATGTTTACTTTTCCATTCCCCCAAGGAGAAACACCTAGCTTGTCTTTGGTTTCCACAGCTATAGACAACACTGCATTGTTCTACACATTCTTCCATAGACCTTGGGTATTTGGCACAGAATGGTTTCTTTAATCTTTGAGACATATAACTACATAATTTCATTTGACTTAGTTCCCATCTTACCCAATTCTACTTACTTTGCTGAACATATGCCCTTTTGTCTTGGCGGAGTAGGTAATTGTGAAGGCCAGGCTCTGCTGTGGATTGCTCTCTAAGAGCCAGGTTGCTCATCATTAGAGAAAAAATATTACAAATAAGGAAGGCTAACACGAGTCTTGTGATTGACTGAATTTAGAGGTGTCAGTATGAATTTAGCATTAGATAGACATAAAAACAATTAGGTATGTATATACATGCGTTAGTTAATATTCATATATTTCCTAGACCAGTTTTAGAAATAAAGGCGTTCCAGATATAATAAACACACTCAATAACCAGAGCTTATGTTTCTGAACGGCATTCTTCAATAACAGGAGCCAAGACACCTTGCTGAGCTGGGTTAGGCAGAATACAAGATGAACCTGGAGAATTTTATTATACTAAAAATAAGGAAATGCTCTAAAAAGGATTTAAACTTGTCAAAAGAACTTGAGAGCTGATCTCAAACTTGGACAATTTGAGGAAGAAAAGAAATAGTGATAATATAGTATTAGATTTAATTCAGATGACAAAACAAATATCCCTGAGACCATGCCAGTGTAAGTAAGTGTTAAAATAAATAAGTAAATAAATCGAAGATAAGGGACTGGAGTCTCCTTCTTTAAAGAAGAATTCCTATTAATAAACATAGGGGGAAAGAGGACATCACTATGGGCAAGCCCACTATGGAAATATTTTCAGTGAAGAAACCCAGAAGATATCAGCATAATCAAGTGATCAAAGTTAACATCACTCATAATAAGACGTACTGCCATCATTAACTCCTTGATCAGATCTTCTGAGAAGGATGCGATCTGATTTCTGTAGCATTCTTTCAAAAAAGGGCAGGACAAGTTGGGGCATGAAAGCAGTTAGCCTCAACCCAATGTGAAAACAGAAATCGTGGGACTATGTACAAAATAACTGATCAGTATTCTCCAAATGTCAAATGTTAAAATGTTGAGGAACAATTAAAAATTGTAGAAGTGTTATGGTCTGGAGAATGTTAAGGAGAAATAAAAAAATCAAATGTATTTTGAAGTCCTGGATAAGATTCTGGAATAGAAAAAGGGCCTTAATGGGAAAACTGCTGAAATTAAGACCTGCAGTTTAATGAATATGGCACCAGTGCTAATTCACTCATTTTAGTAACCATCCTGTAATTGTGGAGTAAGTTATTATTAGGGGAAGCTGGATGGAGATTATACAGGAACTCTCTACACTGATTCTTCAAATTTTTGTCTAAAATTAACTCAAAATAAAAAGTTGAAAGAAAAAAAATAAAGATTGTCCTTGCACTCATCAAACAGAAAGCCCTGAACCTGTAGCCACAGAACTCCAAGTCGCCTCATTCTCATATAAGAAGAAGCCATTTGAATGTCTTTGTTACGTTTACCCACTCTAGAGTGGGGCCATCGTAGCCAGTGTCCCTAGTGACCCCAAGTTTAGTAGTTTGAAGCACACAACTTCCCTGCGAACCTCTTCAGCATTGCAGCATAATCATTCTTCTGAAAAAGCTCTGGTATGTGTGAAGAATAGGATATTGGTCTGGAGTCAAAAGATCTATTTTTCTGTCTTGGGCTCTGCCATTCCCTAAAGCAAGGAATTGTACATATAGTAGTTCTTTGTAGGTGTAGCATTCCTATCTTTAAAACAGTCCTAAACTTCTGTTTCTATGAGTTTGCAACCATGTGGTATTCTTTTGAATTGAGAGAGAGAGAGAGAGAGAGAGAGAGAGAGGAGAGAGCGCTTCTCTATGGGTATTCCTATTCCCTGATACAGCATGTTCGAGGCAGCCAACAGTTGATTTTTTTTTTTAATTAAGGTAATTGCAATATAACCTTTTGTGGTGTCCCCTTCAGTATAGTCTATGGGTGTCTTACACCTGGACTTGGCTCATAATCTGGCTAAAGTGGAATTCTGCTGCCATCGTGTGGTCATTTCTAGCTATGGTTGTGCCAGCCAAATAACTGATTTCAAAGCGAATACAGATCCAGGAATTAGGGAATCATAAACCTCTTAAGATGTGGAAGATCCCCAGAATGCACCAAAGTTGACACCTCTGTTAATAAATTGATCCCCAGAGAGGTAGAGCTGTCTACCTCGTGATACTCAGTAATCAGTGATAGACTAGGGGCAGAACCCAGTCCGGTGAGGTTGAAGTTAATTTTTCAGACATATGATAAGAGGAAGAAGATTCCACATCCTTGAAATTTGACTAACCAAAAAATCCTAAAACCATTTTGGATCCTGTCAATCTAGATTGTTTTTTTATTTTATTCCATGAAGACGTTACAGTGAAACTAAACACTAAAAAGTATAAATGGAAACAGCCACTATTATTTGTAAAACCTTCTAACAGTATGAATATTTTAAACCCTAAGATTATATGGCAACTATTTGTGAAGCATTTTTATTTTTTCTCATTCCGATGTGTCACTTTTATGGTATAAATGCCTGTTTATAAACCACATTTGAGGGAACTTCTGGTAAGAAGAAGGAAAGGGGTCAGGGTTTTGAGGTCTGATTTTAAGTCCTCTACATTCTACTAATGTGATAGTGTAACCTTGGTCACAGCGCAGACTTCCCTCCTCTTATCCTCCATTCCCTCATCTGTACTAGTGAATACCTTCCTTGTGGGAATTGTGCGAAGATTAAGAAAATGAAGGTAAAATTGGCTGTAAGCTATTAAGCACATGAAATATGCTTATTGTTTTATTGTTATTATGGACCAAATTGACATGAGATTTAAAAAAAGTTCATCAAAGATATGGAAAGCTCTTCAGACTCCCTTTCCTCTCCGGCTGAGGAAGGAGTCTTTGGTAAGTACAAATAACAAATGTATTTGGCCTCCTACTATAGAGAGGTGTATGACCTGGGAACTCTGGTGCTGGCCACTGCCCATGTGTGAATTTATTACATGTTTAACTTAGTCTCTGAGTGTGTATGTACATGTGTGCTTAAATGTCTGGGAGATCCTGAAGACCACCCACACATTTTGTGATTTGCTAGAAAGACACAGGACTCAGATTATGGTTGCACTTGCCTCTTCAGTGTATTGCAGGGAGAGGATGCAGGTAATAGGGTCAAGAGACAGGTGGAGGAAATCCATGTAGAGGCTTCTAATGTTCTCTCTCCTTTGACAGAACACTCCAAGAGTGCTCTTTTCCCCTGTAGTAGTAATAATTGCAGTAATACAATGCAGTGGTTCTCAGGGAAGCTTGTCAGAGACCCAGCAACCAAGGACTTAACTGGGGGGCTAGTCTCATTCACACTCTGTGTCAATCAAAACTAGAGACTCCTAGAAGGAAAGTGTATATTCAGCTTCCATGTTGTTCATAGAGTCTGTATTTGCAGTGAACCACCTTTATTGGCAAGATAATAGGAGGAACCATCTGAAAACCCTGTTTCCATATACCAGTCAAGGGCTAACTTTGCAAAACACCCTTTCTGGAGATAGTCTCAGTCCTGCTTTATTAAACATTCTTCTGTGCCCCAAACTGAAACAACCTAGTAAACATGGTTTTTACAGAGTCTGAATTCAGGATAAGTCTTGGGTTTATTTTTATCGATTGTCATGGTACTTTATGTATTCACATGATGTGTGCATGTTAATTCTCAGCTTCTTATTTGGATTGGTTGTATATTTGTATGTCTATTTCAGAATCTGAGTCTTTTGGAAGTTATTTTGGTCTGTCACTGCTGCAATGGTGAGCACTTCTTCGAACAGTTTTCAGTGGACTCAAACATGAGAGAATTTTCATAATATTGCCTTCTTAACCCACTAATTTGAATTTACATTAAGAAAAAAATCTGCAATGTAAAAATTCTTCCATAGCCTTTAGGAGAATATTGAGACTTAAATTATTTTAATTTACATTCAAAGGATCATTTATGTTAATAGACACCCAGAGAAATATTATATTATGTGAAAAGGAAGTCGTACTATGTTACATTAATTATAACATATCTGGTTCCTAATAAGGAAGACCATGATGAAAGAAATCACTGGAGACCAACCTTTTCTCATTAACTTCAAAACTACTGAAATGAAGCAGAAGAATTTTTTTCCCTTCGTTTTGTGCTTCAGTTTTACTCTTTGAATTTTGGGGCGTTTTTCTTCTTCACAGCCAGGCCTCTCAGAAGTGTGTCTGTACACACTGTCTCCATTGTTGCACTTCTATTTCTTTAATACATACAAACGGACTTCCACAACCTTTCCCCAACCCATGAGAGAAATTTGTAATCCAGATAAATAAGGCAGAGACACTTTCTGCCAAAGGAAACCAAAGAACAAAACAGATGGAGAGTAGCTGCTCTGGTTGAAGTGAGTCAAGGAGCTAATGCTTTACCCAAGGTTCCTCTCCTTCTTCCATCGTCCTTTTGAGTGGTCCCCTATTGTGGCTTCTGGAAACAGAGTCCCCAAACACCATCCAGGTTAGAACCACCATGTTGACCTGAGAAGGTGTGTCAGTTCACAACATGTGCAACTCCTGGGATATGTGACAGTAACTTTCCTGAAAGGCCAGATAAACTTGAAGAGTTCATTCCTCAAAGGTAAAACAATGGTCAACATTTTCAGTTAATGAAATCAAATTTTACTTTTCCATTATGGAAATGTTGGTAATTCCAGAGGTCAACAGCAACAGCACCTGTCATCACAAGGTTTATTGTTTATTTCTAGTCCTTTGTTGTTGTCTCCCCTCCCCTTATACCTGGGATTTGTTATGGTTGTGCTTTTTCATCTGGCCCTTTTCATTTGTCATAATAGTGTGAGCATTCCATGTCTTCAGGAACTTTCTGTGTCTTCATGGATTCTCACCTTATTTTTAATTTCCCTGCAAACTGTCATATGCCATTATGGTTATATAGGTCCTACAGAGTACCTTTCATTTAAATAATTCAAAATATTAAAAATCAATTATACATATGATCAATACATATCATTGTTAAGTACAACTTTGTAAATTTGGTTCCTTATTTTTCTTTACTTAAAGTTAATTCTCCTATAGACTTCCTAAATCAAATTTAGGGGCATTTATGCTTAGTATCCTCTAAGTGAATTCGCACCCTACAGAACCCTGATAATGGTTCTGTATGTTGACAAGCCAGCTCCCTGGGGGCTCTGTTCAGAGCACTTTATACTCTCATCATTTTATTGACATCAGGCATTTGTATTAATTTCAATATTTTTAATTACATCATTCTTTATGCTTCCTCAGTTACTTGTGAGTTCTAAAAACATATCTTTTTAACTTTAGAGTGAGATAAGCCATATTTTAATTTAATTAATTCCCTATTATCCAATAAGTGTTAAATAATAGTTCTTTTAAACACTCCCCCCACCCCTGCACACACACACACACACACACACACACACACACACATATACACAATTCTATTTAGGGCCAGATAGTTGGGAATTCAGTTATAATCTCAGTGGTATTGTTTGTAAGAATGAAAACACAATATCTTTAAATTAAGGAAAGAAATATCACATGGTATAAAAATACTGACAGGATTTGGCGGATCCAAGTTTGTACTTTCCTTCATAAACAAAATGCAGTCCAATCAACTATTAATTCTTCATAGGAACATTTTGCTTTTTCTTTACCCTAGAGTGTGTAACAGAATTGGGACATAGTGGCAGTACTGATTATTTCTTTCTTTTTTTTTTAATTTTTATTTTTTGAGAAAAAGGAAAAAGAAGGTTTACTGCTTTGCTAGCCAAGGAGAAACACAGAGACTCCTGTCCCAGAGGCTGTAATTCTGTCCATCAACAGGAACAGGGGGCTTTCAAAGAGGTGATTCAAAGGCTACATTCCACATGTTCTCTGTTGGAGTTGTAATTTACTTGTTAATTTGGGAGATAGTCATTTCTTCCCCAAAGTCTGACTTCCTTCCTTCCTATGGTGGGCGTGTACTCAAGGACAGATAAACATGCCTAAAATGGGGGATAAAATCCAGTTTCCCCTGAGATCAGGATGGTGATGAGACTAGGGAGGAGCAGGGAGAGAGGGAGAGAAAGAACGTTTTTAAAAAAGCAAATTGTAGTGGCAGAGCAAGTGCTGACCAGTTCAGATATCATTGTACTAATAGTTCCAATTGTTTTTATAAATGGAAGTGTGCTTCAATTGTTTTATAAATTGTTTTTATAGACTGGATAAATCGTTTAATTTTTTTTTTCTCCATCTCAAGTCAGAAGTTTCTGAGCTGGAAAGATGTACATGGGTTATGCCTTTGACATGTGTTTAGCTATTCAAGCATGTCCCCCCCAAAGCTGCATTTGTTATTCAAAAAATGCTTTCACATTGTTCATCCACCAATGTCCCAGTGTTCATATGATTGCAGTTTCCAGGTAATTTTGCCTGGTAAAAAGTATATTATTTATGGTACTTATTTTATGATCCTGAGAAAATCTTAAGTTCCTTAAAGCAGAGATTGTGGCTTATTGATTTGTAAATTTCTCCCAGTGCCACTTAGCATGAACTCTGAAACATACCAAGTGCTTAAAATATATGTGTGCTTTGGTTGAGAAGGATAGGTTAGCAGCACCACGTTAGGATGCAAAATAAGAGTTAAAAATGCTTGGCTTTTTGTTCTGACTTGGTTTAAGTGAAGGCTAGAGAGTCATTTCATCTCTCTGGTGCCCATATTCCTTGCCACAATGAACTCAGAGTACTTTTGAAAGAGTCAAGTCAAAGAACAGATGGGAAAGAAGTTTTCAATGGTAAAGCACTATTTGAACGCAAGGTGGATGTTTTTTAAAGATTTTTTAAAAAATGGTGACTTTCAAACATTCAGGGGAGATAAAAAGAAATGATTTCCTAGCTTCTCTGCCTTTTAATGTTAGCTTCAACAAACATATACTGAATGTTGCTCTAGTCACTGATGGGGAGAAAAATTACACCAACCTTGAAAGTCAAGGACCCCCAAAGACATGATCTGCCCAAGCCTCACGTTGCACTATCTTTCCTACATTGAGTTGTAAGTGGGCACACAGGCCATGCAGTATTCATGTGTCATTTGTTACTGACCTAAAGCACAAAACAGCTTTGATTTAGAAAACTTTCTTTGATTCCAGTTGAAAATCATATTATCTACTTGTAAAACATGCGTAACCTGGTTTTCATGGATGCTACTTCAGTGGATTGAACTCTTACATTCTTGGCTAATTCTTACAGGTTCAAAATCCTTTCTTCCTATGTTTCTCGCTGGCTCCAAAACAAAACTGTAGAAACGTGTACTATAGGGATGTGTCTTGAGTCCATTGGGGAATCTCAATTTCCTGCTGAAACTTGTTTTCTCAATCAACTTTGCAGAAAACCTCATCGTCATTTCCCAGGATGGGAAACAGAAAACATTGTAAACAGACTATAGTGTACAGGTTGAAAGGAAAGAGGATGTGTGCTTTCCCCTGAGTGTGGTTTCAGTCAACAAGGGCTTTTGTGGTTGCCATGCAGAACTTGCCACTTGGGGAAAGGGAATCCTGAGAATGATGCAAGATCTGCAGGAGGCAGGACATGTTTAACCGGAGGAGGGGAGAGGGTGGCTAGTGCAGCAGGAAATGCAGTTTATTACTGATACAGCGACACTGCTCACGCATATATTCTCAAACTAGTTTTTCTCCCAGTACACTGCACTCTCAGAACCAACCATCACTGGTTTCTGCTTTTTCAGGAAACTTAATGAATTGCATTGGTAGATTTAAGCCAAGGTGAAGCTCATGTCTGGGTTAGGTAAATTAGCATGACTGTCCCTATAATTACAAGGGTAATTGAAAGTTAAGAGCAAAAGTTAAATTCATGTAGGAACTTGAAGAACATCCACTCCTTAAACCACCTCCTGTTAGTTAAGCTTGGGGTTAGTTCTGACAAGTACACTGGGGTTTTAGCTTTGATGTAAGTGAACATTACCTAGACAGCCTCACATATGGCTCAGGTCAGCTCTGGCTTTCTCTAGACTTCCTCAGTCCATAACGTGTATTTTGTGTCTGGATCTCTAGATGAAAACCTCAGCTCTGGTGAAGGCATGGGGTCAGGGTGTATAGCCAGGTGGCCAAGCAGGCCTGCCTGCTTCTCAGTGGACGTTTGGTGCTTCCCTGTCATTCTTCTGGCTCTAAGGCTGTCAGCAAAGCTCAGACAGAGAACCCGGGCAGGCTTCTGAATTTAGAAAGAACTCCCTCTTCCTGCCCAATCTGAACATGAATAGGTGTGACCACTCTGTGATCCAAGTTGCTAGTATAGCTAGGTCTCAAGTGCTCAATAAAGGTTTCTTCCCCCCCACACCCAGTACTAGGGATTTGAACTCAGGGCCACTCTACCACTGAGCAATATCCCTAATTTTTTTTTTTTTTTTTTCATTTAATTTTGAGACAGGACCTCACAAAATTGCTCAGGATAGCCTCGAACCTGCCATCCTTCCGCCTCAGCCTCATAAGTTGCTGGGGTTACAAGTATTACAGGTATGCACCACTGCAACCATCTTCAATAAAAGTATTTTTTTAAATAATATTGACTCTCCCTCCCTCCCTCCCCCCTCTTTCTCTCTAAGAATTTTTTTAAGTACATGTATATGCATTGCTGTATTTTAACCACTAAAATTAAGCATGTACATCTTCAAAATTATTTGTTTCCTTTTGGAAACCATGCAACCATTCTAAAATGGTTTTATTGTTACTTCATTTCAGCAGCTTGGATCAATGTACATGGTGTGCCCAAATTCAAGGCTCATGCAGAAGGGCGCTTTTTCCTTTTCTTTTTTAAACAAGCAAGTTTAAATTGCCTGGTTCCTATGGGAATCAAGCCACAGAAATAAAAGAAATGAAATAAGAGTCATGGTTTGGTGATTGTTGCTACTGCATAGAATTTTCTAGATCTTTTTATTTCACATGTAACATTCACAATCAGCAGGAGTGAAACAATTTATGTTGTCAAAATTGTGGTTCCTATGTGCCAGCCAATTCCTTTGAAATGGAAGAAAATCAGACATAGAAAATACCAACTTTTGTAGCCTGACCATTTAGCATTTGTGGCAAAAATTGAGGCTAAACTTTTAAAACTTTTTTAGGTTCACTAACTTAACTGAGCTAGTGAAACCAAAGAGCTATAGTATTTGAGAATTTAATTCTGAATTCTTATGGGATGCCGAGAATTATGCTAAAAAGGAAACAAGGTGAAACCTCTGCATGCATGACCTTGCATCTTATGATCTAAAGGAAAGTGTCTTGAGTTTGAAAGTACAGGGATCATGTATCCCCACAGAGAGATTTCTATTCACTGGAAAATGGTTTAACTGACTCTTCAAGATATTTTTAAAAGATCTAAAGTGGGGAAGATCTAGAACTCAACACTGCCAGTGTGATTTTTTGCATTGTAGTTCTTATTTGCAAAGAGTTCTCAGACTAGTGTGGGAGACAGAAATATGAACTGACTTTTAACAACAACCCAGAGTCTACTAACAGGCCAGCATGGATGCAGGACGAGTATGCAATGAGACTCCAAGGAGGAAAGGGCTCTGTCTCACTGTGGTAAATAGATGAATGCCTAGAGAGGAATAAGAACTGAGTAACTATCTATTTTATGTTTAATTTTTTGATAATTTTTATTGATCAAAGAAATATGGCAGTTCATCTTGCAGCATCAGTGTTCTTACCAGAAGTAAGAACAACTCTCCAGGCACTTGCATTTCACAATACCTTGTTAATAAGTCAATTTTTTTTTAAAAAGAGAATGATGTTGATTAAAATACCTAGTGATGAGAGAGGGAGAGAGAGATGGTGCGCACACATGCGACAGAGAGAGAGAGAGAGAGAGAGAGAGAGAGAGAGAGAGAGAGCGAGAGAGCGCCCAAATAGAAGGATATACATAAAATGTTCAGTTTTAACCCTGATTATCTCCAGGTAGTGGGGTTTAAGTGATTTCTTTAATTTTTAAATTATATCCATGAAAGTTTTCTACAATAAGCATGTATCACATTTATAATAAGAAAGATTTATCTTCCAAAATATCTTTATTAGGTGGAACTCTCTAATGGCAGTGGGATTCTATCCACCAGCTCTGCTTGGGACCAGGCTTCCAGCTCAGATATCCACCTCCTAATATCATGTTTTCCCAGTAGCTTAATAAATTTGTTTTTCCAGTTTCTTTTACACATAGTCCTGACAAGCAGAAATGCATTTCTGATATCTGAATAGGTCTATGGTATGATAACAGATTTCTAAGAGCACAATTAAATTTCAAAAATACTACGCCTCATATGCTCTGAAAATTTCATAGAGCTTACCATATTTTTGACATCTTCCAGATTTTTCTGTGTACCCAGAATTAACTGAAAGAGGTTTGGTCAGATCATCTGTGTCATATTTGTCTCTATGAACAAGAAGACATTGCTATTAGTGTATCAATCCATCTATTCAGTACTAGGCAATGTGAGCCAGGTGAATTAATGACATGAACCCCAAAGACTAGGCAGACTGGGTTTTGGTGACCACCTGTGCAAGTTGTACCTTAGTAACCACTTGGCTTCTAGGTTGAGCACCCCTGAGCTGGGTGAAGTGTGTCTTCATCTTTGTGGTTTTAATGCATCTGTATTGAATTGCATGTGAGGAACCAATGGAATTGTTGACCATATCACAGAGGCACGTAGGCAATCCGAGTGTATTCTCAATTACATCTATTCATTCACAAGAGAAATATCAAAATTATGATAGTGGAAATGGAAAATAATCTACATGTGCAATAGCAGTGTAAAGACTACATTAGAACAACTTATTGGAATATTTAGTAATTGACAGTCATAAAAAGCTTAGAACAATGAAACCTGTGTATTATTTAATGTCAAATGATAGTTATGAGCTATTATCATTTTCTCTATTGCTATAAACAATGAACTGTGTGGAGATTAGCAGAGATCCTAAGAGGGGAGGGAGCCATCTCAACACATTGTTGTCATTTCTGTTCTGCTGTATGTACATCATGTGGATGTGGAGCTTCTCTGTAAGCCTTTCTTTTCTAGAATTCCAAACAAGATCCGGGATTGAAGTCCTGTGTATGTTCAGTTTCCTCCTCAGCAGGAGGTTCAGTCTTCTTGCCATTACCTCAAGTGAGCTAAGAGTTGGAGGGTTAGAGGCATCAGGAGCTTAGGAGTCTCAGAGAACTTTTGACCCCCTTTTTCTTCTTCTTCTTCTTTTTTTTTTTTTTGTTCTCTTTAGTTATAAATGACAGTAGAATGTATTTTGGCGAATTATACCTATATAGAGTATAACTTATTCTAATTAGGATCTTATTCTTGTGGTTGTACATAATGTGGAGTTACCCTGGTCCTGTATTCAAATAGAAGACTAGGAAAGTTATGTCTGATTAATTCTACCATCCTTTCTTTTGCCCACCCCTTTCCTTCCCTTCATTCACCTTTGTCTAATTCAATGGACTTCTGTTCTTCCCCCTCACCCTCCTTTGGTTTTGGTTAGCATCCACATATCAGAGAGAACATTCGGCCTTTGGTTTTTTGGGATTGGCTTATTTCACTTAGTATGATATTCTCCAGTTTCATCCATTTACTGGCAAATGCCATAATTTCATTCTTCTTTATATCTGAGTAATAGTCCATTGTGTATATATAGCACATTTTATCCATTCGACCATTGAAGGGCACCTAAGTTGGTTCCACAGCTTGCTATTGTGAGTTGAGGTGCTACAAACATTGATTGATGCTGCTGTGTCACTGTAGTATGCTGATTTTAAGTCCTTTGGATATAGACAGAGGAGTGGGATAACTGAGTCAAATGGTTGTTCCATTCCAACTTTTCTAAGAAATCTCTGTATTGCTTTCCATAGTGGTTGCACCAATTTGCAGTCCCACCAACAATGTACGAGAGTACCTTTCTCCCCACATCCTCACCAACATTTACTGTTACTTGTGTTCTTTATAATTGCTATTCTGACTGGAGTGAGATGAAATATCAGTGTTGTTTTAATTTGCATATCTTTATTTCTTTAATTGCTGGAGATGTTGAACATTTTTTTATATTTTTTTTGACCATTTGTATTTCTTCTGTAAAGTGCTTGTTCAGTTCCTTTACACATTTATTGATGGTTTTTTTTTGTGTGTGTGTGTGTGTTAAGTTTGAGTTCTTTGTATAACCTGGAGATTAGTGCGCTATTGAGGTGCAGGTGGCAAAGGTTTTCTCCCATTCTGTAGGCTCTTTCTTCACATTATTGATCATCTCCTTCACTGTGAAGATGCTTTTCATTTTGATACCATCCCATTTACTGATTCTTGATTTTACTTCTTGTGCTTTAAGAGTCTTATTGTGGAAATTGATTCCTAAGCTGACATGATGGAGAGTTGGGCCTACTTTTTCTTCTAGTAGGTGCAGGGCCTCTGGTCTAATGCCTAAGACCTTGATCCATTTTGAGTTGAATTTTGTGCAGGGTGAGAGATAGGGGTTCAAATTCATTCTATTAATATGGATTTCCAGTTTGGCCCACACCATTTTTGACCCTCTTCTTGTCCTTGCCAAGAAACACAGCAGTTTCCTCCATTTCTCTTTCTTTCTTTCTTTCTTTCTTTCTTTCTTTCTCTCTCTCTCTCTCTCTCTCTCTCTCTCTCTCTCTCTCTCTCTCTCTTTCTTTCTTTCTTTCTTTCTTTCTTTATTTCTTTCTTTCTTTCCTAGGGGTTAAACTCTGGGGCACTTAACCACTGAGCAACATCCCCAGCCTTTTTTATTTGTATTTTGGGACATGCTCGAAATAAAAAGAGCTTCATTAAGTTGCTGAGGCTGGCCTTGAACTTTCAATCCTCCTGCCTCAGGCTCAGAACTGCTGGTATTACAACTGTGTGCCATCCAACATACTTTTATATCCCCTTTCCTGGTAGAAATTTTCTGTACATCATACCCATTTTCTTACTGTATAAACTTAATTTTAGGAATTACTTGCCCAGTCCTTTCCAAGCAAATAGTCTCATGGCTTATCCTTGATGTTAGAAATTCAATCAAAGTAAACTTCTCACCAGAAAGAAAAATTACATTAGGATTGAGGAGAAGGTTTTAGAAATGTTCTCTCCATTTCAGATGAAGAACAATTAATTAAAAATAAATATTAGTATAAATTCTGGAGAAATTGGTACTAGAAATAGTTTCAGGAACAACAGTGTTCAGGCCCAAAACTTGCAAAATAGCTGTAATTTAAAAATTGTGAGCCTGTGGTGTCTCTTTTACAATTGATTGTGGGTTAGGTAGTAGATTTCGGAGTATCCCCTGACCCTTTCCCTCCTTGGAATATAAAGAAGTTACAGTTCATTAAATATGAGCTTGAAGTATTACCAAACTCCCTTTTTAAAAGACTCTTATTAATGAGAGTTAGTAGGAACAACAAAAAAAAATAACAGATTTAGACCCTGCAATGACCAAAAGCTTCAAATATTAAGATGACCAGTTTCACAATACTAGAGAGCTATGTTTATAATATTTTTTAATTAAGATTTTTAAAAGTTTGTATGAGAAATAAACAAGAGATTTTTCAATCATGACCAAATTAGTTTCTAAAAAGAATAAAATACAACTTTTAAAAACAAAAACTGTAATTGAAATAAAAGGATGATTTGGAAGCACATCAGACACAGCTAAAAAGAGAATAAGTGAAATGGAGACATGAATTGATTACAAATATCATAATAATGCAGAGATAAGAAGATAGAAAATATGGAAGAAAGGTTAAGTAATAGGGAAGATACAGTAAATATCTAAAATACATCCAATCAGAGTCCCAGGAGGAAAACGTAAAGTTAATTGAGAAAACAATTAAATGAAAATTGTCTGAATTGTAGAAAGGCACATCATAGATCCTCAGAGGAACATGTACATTAGAATAATGAAAAGAACTATACGTATATGTGTAATGAAATAATTGGATCTGTAGAAACTATAGTGTAGTTACAGAACAACAACAAAAAAGATATCTTAGGAGCAGCCAGAGAGAAGAGACCTGATCAACTGTGAAAGAAAAATAATTATGTAATTTAGGTAAAGAACAAATTCCTAAAAAATGTAAGCTGGAAGCTAATGGATCAATACCGTCAGCCCTCTGAGAATTACCAACAAGGCAACTACACATATCCACATGGGCGGTGCACTGAACAATTCCTGGAATGCCACTCACACAGGATTTAGTGTGTGTGGTGTTTCTGTTTCCTGGACTTGACCAAGGCAGCATGAGGTAAACTTTTAGATCCCAGACACTATCATTTAAAAATGCCCCAGTAGAGCTGGGGGTGTAACTCAGTGGTAGAGCATGCCTTTAGCTTAACCAATACCTAGCAAGAAAAAACGAACATAAAACCAAAAAAATGAAACAACAGAAAAAAATGACCCAAAGAAAATTTGGTTAACTAAGAAGTAATTTCAGTCTCCATGAATGAGACCAATATAATCCCATTACTAAAACCTGGCAAAAATATAAAATTAGTTCAGACTGTAATACATAACACAGACCCCCCCCCAAAAAAAAATCCTAAATGAAACATCAACAAATCAAGTCTAGCAATATGCAAAAAAGAATAATACATCATGGTTAAGTGGTCTGTATTCTTGGAAAACAGGGTCGGTTTATTATTTGAAACTCATCTATCAACTGTAATTTGCCATGTTAACAGAATAAATGTTCTTAAGCCTTATTCTTTAAACAAGATTATCTCAACAGAGAGAATACATTTAGGAAAAGCGAACACTCATTCATGATACACACGCAAACAATTTCCCAGCAAACTAGAAATATAAGGAACTTTCTCAGTTTGCTGAAGGATATCTAAACCAAAACAAGAAAAAAACTAGTTTACTTACTTCAAAATGAATGATTAAGTATTAAATGTTTTCCTACTATAATTGGGAGTAAAACAAGGATATCCATTTTTACTGCTTTTATTCAATACTATACTGGAGATCTTTGCTGAAGTAAAAAGGCAAGGGAAGAAACAGAAATTCATTAATGTGAAAAATGTGAATACTCCATAATTATGGTTACTCTTTAGGTAAATCTACATATCTGAATATCACATATAAGATATTTATAGCAAAATTATTTACACTAGCTACAAGAAACCCAGGTTTTATCAGTAGTGGAATGGTTAAGTAAATTTTAGTAAATTCACACAATGGGATGTTGTATAGTCATGAAATAAATAAACTGTAACTACATGGGTGATACTATATGGGTGAATCTAAGAAACAGATGGTTGAGTAAAAAAGAAAATTGCAAAAGATTAAAAAAAATATGCTGAATATCAGTAATATCATACCACATTAATCGTATCTGGATTTTTTAGCAATCTCTTAAATTTAATAATCTCCTAAGCCCTCAATACAATTGATCTTCATTTCATTAGATACCTGTGTCTAATAACCATTATAAATGTATCTTTTAATTATTCTCCCCTGATTAATAGTCATAAAGACATAAGAAAATTCCAAGTACTGTAGGCTGGTTTCAATTCTTATAGTTTGGCCATACCAATCTTTTAAATTTCCCTCTCGTCAAGTATGATACAATCAGATTGGTAATTCTCTTGGCTGTCTTTCACAGAAGTCTGGTGTTAACAACTAACTTTAAATATTGTCTCTTGATGCTTAAAATGGTATAGCTCGAAGAGGGCTTTTAGAAGGTCAAGGGACTTAGATTCTGTTCCTGGTCATTCTTCATATCTATTATGTGAACTTGGGAAACTCTCTAAATATTAACCATTGAGCACTGTCAATGCAGAAATTGTTGTTTGTAATTTTGACAATATCTCATATCAATAAAATACTTTCTATCTTTGAGTGAATTACAGCTCTACAAGAGACTAAGGAACATACATCCATGGTGAACATGCAGATCGGAGGGCACAGATCATCACAGGAGAAACAAAGGTCATTCTATGGGACTTCCAATGATGGAGAGATCATATTTTATTTTGTTGGTGGATATTAGCAAAGGTTTCACAATGGAAGTAATATCTGAACCAGGAATAGCACAAAGGTGCAAAAGTGTGCTGAATATATATGGCAGATAAAACCAAGGGAAATGATTTGAATGAAGAGGTATAGAATTGATACAATGTTTGACATTTTCACTGCATTTGACATTACCATCATTGGTTACCTAGGCTAAATGTTCTCTTCACTGTCAGAAGATGGGACCAGGGCCAGCTGGGTAACTCTGAGGCTTCATCCACTCAATGGTATTTGATTGAGCTTTGTTTAGATCCTAATTTAAGGATCCAACTTTTCTTTATATACTAAGTAAATGACCCTTGACTACTATTTGAGTAAGTCATAAAATGAATATCTGATTATACCATTTTAAAAAATAATTGTATAGTTATTTCATCACAACTTAGGGTATCAATCTATCCCATATCCTATATGCAGTTTTACCTATGATCTGCATTCAGTTTATCTGGGTTGAATACCCCCTGTGGCTTCCAGAATTTGCTTTGTGATGAAAGTTCTGTATGGATAGTATTGAGTTTCATGTTTTGCTCCTCAGTGTGGACCTGAAAACTTGTAGTGGATAGTCCCCATACAACTTGTATTGTGATGTGGTACTTTTGTCTCTGAATGTCTAAGGGAATGAGTTGAAAGGGGGATACAATAGAATGAAACTGGTATTAATTATTTCAATAAGTTAAGTGCTTATTCCTTTCTTGCCCAATACACCTTTATTTATGTTAAGATGAATTTGGTTTCATGGAAAAATCATGATATTTGGGGTTTAGAAAATCGGAGTTTGTGTCTTGGCTTTGTCTGGGCTGTCCTGGAATTTCATCATCTTGAAAGATACTGTATCAGGAGTATCTTTCTGAGGTGCTGAGAGAGCATTCTACAGGCAGATATTGTACCACAAGACTTACTACAGAAATCAAGCAGTGCTGGAGGAAGCTTCTTGCTGCTGGGCATTGCTGGCCACCAGATGCTGCAGGAACCAGAGACTGGAGAAGCCACCTTCTTTAGGAATGGGGCATTGAAGAAACTGCACTTTGCAGGAGTTTAATGCTGGAGAAAGTGCAGGCATTGCAGGAGCTGAGCACCATCAGATGCACAGACAGAGTTGGCATGGCAGGTGCTTGCTTAGCTCAGGCTCATGTGAGGCATAGGATGTGTTATATCCACATGAGGAGATCCGTGCTGGGCTGGGACTAGGGCCACAACCTCACCAAGGGACTGCATGCTCTGTATATGTGAATGGGGCAGAGCACTATTGAATTCCCCTTGCCAACTAGCTGTTGGCTGCAGTAGGATTAGTAAGAAAATCAATATAGTAGTACTATGGAAAAAGAAGGAAGTACCATTTCCTCCAGCATCCTCTACTGACAAAGTGTAATATCATGGGTGATGCAAAGAAGAGAGATTTAAAGGGTCTCTTACTACAGGGTAGGTAATAATGAAGGATGGATTTGAGCTGAGGTGCAATAAATTGATAACTGCACACATGAAGACATATCCCTGAAGGTACCCAAAAGATAGAGTTAGATTTGAATTTAAAAGTACTCTGGTATTCTGAAACAAAATACAAAAATTCACTGTTGCTATATTTATAATTTATATAATTAAACATGATACTGATATAAATCTGTAGTATGAGAATTGGATTGGACAGATTGTATTGCAACTAATCTGCTGTTCTTGTTTTTAGAGAAGTTGTTTCAAGATTATATTTGGGCAATGTTTTACCCGAACTTAAACTTATCTGGGCCTCCTAAGGTAAAATACATTGCATGTTGGTGGTCATTTTTCATGATCAAAATGATACTTATAGAAATCTAATTATATATCAGGCATACAAATACATTTAATCCTGATACTATTAATATTTTTTTACCCCAATTTTGAAATGTGGAGCTGAGGTAAAGTAATTTTCTAGGGCCACACACAAAAGGGGAGTTCAGATTCAGATTTTTCTGATTCTACCATCTGTCCATTTAACTTCGAAACAAACCGTAGTATCTCCCAAATTCAGAATAGTGTCCAAGTGCTGTAATTTTGGTAAAATGCATATTTACTTTGGCCCTTTTATGTCTGCATGCTGCTTACCCTCCTCATGTGGCATACCCTCCTGCTTCTATAGGTGTCTTTTTCTTTTGTGTTTAATTACTTCTCAATAACTTAAAATTTGGTGCTAGAAGTAAATAGTTAAGCAGAAATAGATTTAGAGATGGCTGTCCATCTCTAACATCAGAAAATGACTTATTTACAGAGTTCATCACAACACGATGAGGCATATTCAAGAAAAAATAACATCCTACACACCATTGGCAGATTTTGGCAATCCATTTCAATCAGCGGTGCTTTATGCTAGCAATACGATTAGATTAAAACGTGGTTAATCATAGCCCCATCCTAGAGATAACCCAACTGTCCATAAACAGTGGCATGGATACAGTATGGTATATTTACATGAGGAACTATTTTAAAAAAATGAAAATGAACAAACTGCTTCATTTGGAAGCAGGGGTGAATCTCACAGTCACGATGTTGAGCAAAAAAAGTTAAGCGTAAAAAGCTATGAAGTTCAAAGACAGGCAAAACCAATTTATGATGCTTTAAGTCAGAATGATAAACCTTTGATGGTATTGCCTGGGAATGAACACAGAGGAGGTTTGAGATGCAATTATCGTCAAGTCCTTGATCTAAGTAGCAGCTGTATGGAGTAGACATTTGGGAATTTGAGGGAGCAGAAAAGGTAGTATTTTTAATAAATATGTTTAAAAATTTATAAAAACCTAAGTTTTTAAAAATGGAAACAATGGAAGTAAAATACAATATAGTAACATGACAACGTGAGGTAGTCATTATGTGAAGTATACTAAAGGTTTTTTAAATGGTACCGAAAAAATGCTTGGGTTACACATGTTGGGAGGAAACAAATTAGAGTCCCGCTTTCAGTGTACTGTATTATCCCCCCTATGTAAAACTAATGCCTAGAAAATTACTACAAAAAATACATCAAATGCTAGCAATGCTATAGAAATGGGTGATTTTTTCTTTCACCCAAGGTTACCAAAAACAAACAATAGACAATAAACAAACCTTCCTTTTCTGAATGCTCAAGTACTCTAAAAAATGGCTCCAATATCACTCTGTAGCCTAAATTCTTCCCACTTCTCCAAGTATTCCCTACACCTTATTGAATTAGGCTTTATCATTTTCTTCATTAATTCAGCAAAAGATTTTCAAGCAGCAGTTATTTTCCAGGAATTCTGGGTACACAGCAAAAGTAAGAATGATAATGATTTCTGTTCTCTTGGTTTCTGTTCTCTCTGTCGGAGAAGATTGATTAGATTGAAGGAAAAAATCCAGGGTGCTAGTAAAGTACAGGTAACAGGGGGACCATATCTGATCTAAAAAGAAGGATCATTGATGGTAAAACAGTTTTGTTTAATCACAGCTCACACAGATGAGAGGCAGCCCACCAGTTGTGAAAGAACAGGAGATGTGATGCTGGTCAGTGGTAAGAACAATGGATTAGAGATGTCAGCAAGACTGAGGAATTGTTGGGGAATGGTGGAGGGAAGTGCTAGAAGGATACAAGGGTGTATCAGTTGCACATTTCAGATAAAGACTTGCCATGTGGCACAAGTCCACGTGCAACTTGGGTGTGGGTTGCTAGGTAGAATGGAGGAAGAGAGGATACCTGCAATTGAGAGTCAGTGCTGGGTGACTGGGTGCTGTCCTCACCAGAGAACGTGATATTGGAGGGTAGAAGGGAAAGGATGTTTCCTTTGCTGATTCTGTTCATGGTATTTCCTCTGCTTCACCTACCAATACTGTGCATCTTTTAAGGCCCCATAAAGCATAAAATATTCTTTGAGACTATCCCTGAATAACCCACCTCTATACATGCTCTTATTCCTTTAATCCCATGGCATTTAACGGCTTGTTACACGAGTTGGTGCTCAATGAACATTTGCTTAATTTAATTCTTCCTTGCAACATCACTATTAGAAACAGACACATTCAGCTGAATGATCTATCTGTTTAACCTGGAACTCTTGTTATATTCCAGCAGTAAATTGATTTGCCTATTCTGAAAGCAGTGTGTCTAGAGAATAATAATCTGAGTTTTTCATTTTGGGTACAGCAATGTGCTTTAGAAAAAAGTTTGCATGCATCTATACTAAAAAGATAAAACTATGGCTTTTTAAGTAGTCACTTAATGTTTGTACTTCTGTTCTATGTCTAGCTCTGGTCTCACTTTTCTGTAGATAAACTTGCAACACCAAATGACATGCACAAATTCCAGACAGATGCCTCCAATGTCTGGAATCAAGACAAATTATATCACTTGGCTGTCACAAAGAGTGCCTCTTTTGACGTTATGGAGCAATTTGTTTAATGACACAATTGCTAGGCTGTGGAACAGATGACTGTCTCCTTTGTTGCTCAGAATTCCTGGGGCACTGCAGAAAGCCAAGCAGTTGCAGCATGATTGGTGTGTCTGAATAACTGCAGTCACCACGCTTGAGTGGTGGAGGAGAGGAACAAGTCCCTTCTGGTGACAGTTGCTCTGCTGCTTTTAGGGTGGGTGGGAAGTTTGTTTTCTAGTGAATGCACTGCAAATTTTTTATTTTTTATTTTTTGCTTAGCTAATTATTTGAAGCCAGAAGATTGCATGTGCAAATTCCTAAGAGTTTGGATGAACTCTTTAAACCTTGTCGTGTGTAAGAGGTTGCAACATACTGTATTGTAGGGGGTCATAAAGAGATATGTGAGCGCCCCCACGTCCTCAGATTTTTCAGTGAAGAAACAGATGCTGATGAACTACAATAGGAAGGAATAATAAAATTATTGTGTAAGCTTATGAGTTGTATGAAGGATTCAGAGAAGGAGGTATCTGAATTTTCTGAAATAAATTGGGAAAGCTTCCTGAATAAGGTACTATAGGAAGATGAGCTATGAAAAACTGATAACTTAATATGCAGAAACAAAAGCAATTCTATTCCTGAAATGCTTAATTTCTGGATCCAGTGCAGAAAGCAGTGGCTCACTAACTGAAGTATACAGTATGGAAGAGAATCAACTAGGATAGTAACTTCAAATGCCTGTTCCTGTCTTCTAGACCAGAAATCCTTACTCAGACCAGAAATTCTTCATCCTGGGTGGGGCTGCACTTTAAGAAAATACATAGGTGACTTCAATGCAAATAGCCTATAAACCACTCCTCTGACAGTAGTTGGTTTAAATATGAAAATGTAACTTGCTTTTGCAAAGTGGGTGATAGTTCCAAGGAAAGAAGATATTTTTTCTAGGGAAGATTTAATGGAAAAGTAGTAATTAGTGCTCTACTTTAAAGCATGAATGGAATTTATTGCTCAAGATACTATGTAAATTTTAATTTGAATGTAATCTGCATAATCAGTGATTTTTTTTTTTTTTCTTTTGAATTTCTGACTTTCTGAATTTAGAGAAGGGAAGTCAGGGTTGTCCTTCACCTTAAACTTTATCTGAGGACAGATTCATCGTACAGATATGTCTGCTGCTACTCAGAGAATACCTAGGATGGAGAATTCATAAATTCAGGCTTCGCTTCAGTGACTGGATGGTGTTCAAGCCATTTTAAAACACAATTCTCTCAAACGTGTTCTGAGAACTAAAAAGCAGTGCAGCCTTTTTCATCGAGTCCACAGGGTGGCACTGTGCTACCACTCCTGGCCTCCTGAGCACCAGCTGAGCTGGGAGGCTGAGCTGGTGGCTGAAGGCAGAGAATCTGGGGAGGTCCTGTCAGCATTATGGAACAGCCTTGTTTGAATTATTCTTAGAACACAGAATGACAATATACTCTGCTCTTTTCCAACTTGTTCTAGTCTTGTCTAAATGCTGAAGGTCACATTATCCTGTTCCAGAAACAATGTTAGGATCAATTGGCTCAATAGAGGAAATAAAACGAACCTCCCACAAAGGGCAAGTGGAAAAAAAGACCGAAGGGAAAAAGGCGGTTTGAGAATCAAATGCCTGCAATCCTTCTAATAAACCTAGTGGATGGGAAGCATTGGAGGTGAGAGGAGATCAGGGAATTGTGGCAGAGGATGAATTCAGCTTCTAGAACTGTGTATTACACTCAAATCTTTCTCCTTTTTCCAAGGTCAGCTCTCAAGGTCAGACTGGAGAGCCCTGGAGAAAACAGGTTACAAGCCCTGTCATGCTGGTTTTAGTACATGGCTTCAGAACTCAATAAGGCAGCCAGATTGATGGTTATTCTCTCAGTTTTTTCCTCATGATCAACTCATTAAAGTTTATGCAAACGTCTGGGATCCAGTAAATCCTTATTATTTTATAAGATATACTGGAATTGTTGGGAATCTGTGGTCCCTAAATTTGAGGGCAGATCTGTGAGGGCTTAGGGGAGCCCAATACCTGGCATCAAGCCAGCATTGCACCTTGCAGGACCAGAGCCTCTCAGCGTCTGTTTGAGCATTCTCATTGCTACCTGCTTCACGTGCTGCTTTTCTGATTCCCATAAACACGAGTCTTGCGCGTACATCACAGAACAGCATTTGACCAGGAGGGCAATTTCTATCCAGACTTATTGTATGTGAAATAAACAAGCGTGAGAATGAAGCAAAGTCTGAACTAGAGTGCTGATTTGACTGAGTTAGCATTGATCTTAAAAAATTTTTTTTGTAAATCTTATGAGGTACATTACGAGACATTTTGAACTCAGGTCTTGGGCAAAATGTTATCTGAAACATTAAGCTAAAATAAAATGATTAACTGCATTTCCTAAAGCAGAATTCTGATAGTGTCACCCCTGCTTTGCAAAAGTCTTCAGTGACCTGAAAGACAAAATTAAATACCTAACCTAAGTATTCAAAGCTCTTCCTCAAACTTTGGATTGTGTAGAGGGAAATGGGGTGGGAGGTGGTAGGGGAAGGAATGATAGTGAACTCAGACAGACATTATTACCCTATGTACATGTATGAATACACGAATGGTGTGAATCTACATTGTGCACAACCATAGAAATTAAAAGTTGTACCCCATTTGTGTACAATGAATCAAAATGCAGTCTGTAAAACTAAAAAGTACAATAAAATATTTAAAAAGCTCTTCCTCAACCTTTCCAGCACTGTTTATTAGTACTGTCCTATAGTATTTCAAGTTATTTATGTTTTTATTAAATATCTATTTTATATAGGGTTGTCCACAGTTTGGGAAAACTTTTATATAAGAGAAGCAAAGATTATTTCATTCTGTTACATTTAAAGTAATGTCAACTCAAATCTGGGTTTAGGAGCTATTGTGACAGAATTGTACAAAGCTTCAAAAATCTCACTTCTGGTTATCCTCAGATAACTGATGTTTACACATCTTCCAAAGAGGGTGGCTATCATTGCACCTGTCTTCATTTCTCTGTCATAAGTCTAACTAAAATCCAGTTTTCCCAAGTAAAACTCATTCTTTCAGCTTAATGAAAGACCACATTACTAAAGATGGAAAGTGTGTGGTTTCTGTTTCTCCATCTGATAATGATACAGGGTTCTTAATTTAAGGCTCATCTCAACTACCTGGCAGCACTATTTTGGCACCACCTGAATAAATTAATTAAACACTGAGATTTGGGGTTCACTGAGGGCTAATAGCATGCCAGCATACTATCAAGGCTTCTTTATTATCTTCTCTCCAAAGAAGAACATCGTACGTATAAGCCTCCCCTCTTCCCTCTGTAACAGATATGCAGTTCGTCTGTAACTACTTGTTGGGCATCTTCAGATGCTTTTGTCTTCAGCAACTCAAACTGATTGCACCCAACTTAACTCACTTGCATCCGTCTACCCTGAACCAATGTTTTTTTTTTCTTTTATAACGTAGCTGATCTCAATTGCCTCATGCATTTATTCAATAAATAATTACCATGCATCTATGCTGTGCCACATACAGTGCTAAAGTGGAAGCAGCTTTTGTCCAAGGACATCTTCCACTTGTTTTTTCTCTATAGAATCAGCACTTAGTAGAGCATGGTAAACACTAGGTAAACATCAGCCAAATGCATGCTTGGAGCAGAGGGTGAATAAGAGACATGTGTCCATGTTCCTTGCCCCTTGTTCTTGAATGTAGAGACAATGTCATAGACTTCTCTGAATCACCCATATCTCACAGTTCATTTCGCATGATGGTCCTATTTGTTAATTCTGTAGGCTAATGAAGACATCACTCAATTTTGACCTGTATGGCATACTGTAGATCAAAATTAGGCTTCTAAGATTAGGCAGCAAAGTCTTTCTCAGGGAAACTTAAGTTGCATTGAGATCATCTAACTCAGAGAACAAAATTCCAGTATAACTATGGACTCGTGAACTGTGACTAGGGAAATTCTGTAATCCTTGAAATTGTTCACCTGGAAGCCAGGCTGATCCTTGTGAGATGTTTGGTGCCTGCCCACCTCTGCCCCATGGATTCTGCCTTTAGAATTGCTAAGGATTCACTTGTTAAACAGTTGTGTCTCCTAAAGTAAAATTTCTCCTGCCATTTCTTGAACAAGGAGAAGAAAATAATACAGACAGCATCTTAGGGGTGAATCTAAGAGCTGTCATTTCTCATTCGAAGAGGTCTTTTCATCCTGGTAAGGAACAAAGCTTTCAGTTTATTGGCCCTTGCTTCATTCTCAAGGGGATATAATTGATCTTCTCTCTGTGACTCCCTGGCTCTAGACAGTGACAAGAGGGTGTCATAAAAATGTGCAGAGTTACTGGGAGAAGAGGCATAGGGGAGGAGGCTGAGGACATGAGGGAAAGAGACTGAGCAGGGATCAGAGATCGCATGTGACTGAACTGGGGCTGCGCGCGGCCCTGCCTCACTCCAAGCTCACCCTTTGGCTGGCTGCTTCCTCCCCCAGCTTCTCCCAGACAGATATTCATTCAGTCACACCTTGACTCATTCAGCATTTACTCAAGAAAGATAAGCAAAGCTGTCCTAAGTTCTGTGATAAATATTTGGACTTTGAGTATAGTGTCTCCTGTAGCTGAATCTTTTGTAACTGAGGCCGTTGAAGCCCAGTAAGTGAAATAATATCCTCACTTCACATAGATAGTTAAGTGGCAAAAGTGGCATGAGGACTCAAGTCCTCAAATACAGCTCTCCTTTTTTATTCCATATACTGTGATATCTTAACCAATGCCCCAAATTACGTTAGAAGTTGGAACATGCATTTATTGTACTTCGTTGAAGTACTTAACCTAGAGCATTTTCTACAATGTCTTAGAAATTAAATGTGACTCCTACCATCAGCGAGCTTATAGTTAATTTGGAGATAAAAGCTACAAACATAAAACTTTAAGTAAAACCGCCATCAACAGATCAGATTATAACATGTGATGGGGTGGGAAAGTGCCGATGGCCGAAATCTTGTGGTGGGTGAGTGAGGCATCGCTTGTTTTACTTGCAATTTGTTGAGTGATTAATATGTATTAGAAGAGTAAATAGAGTTGAATTTTCAAATGTGGCAGATGTTTGAAAACCTCTTACCATCTGCAAAACAGAAAATGTGAAGAGATACTGCCCCATATCTTTGCACCCTCTTTTTTTTTGACTTACAGAGATTCCACAAGAAAAAAGAAAGTAAAAACTACTTAAAAGGTAGAGAAAAGAAGAAGGCGGGTGAAGGGAAATCTTAAAGCTCAACACATCAAAATATAAACTTACACTCTTACCCCTCACAGTGCATCTGTTGGCAGTGTCGAAACATTCAGAGGATGGTACTCAGACTGTTACATGGTTTCGGAAACCTAGAGATCGCCTTTGACACATTTTGTGGCTTCTGCCCTCAAATCCCATCTGACTGATCACCCATTGCTCTTTGCTACCACTTTTATCTTACTTTTTGAAAACCTGGACTGTTGCAAAACACCTGAAGCTATATATCCTCCTCGGCTTAATGCCCTTTCCACTGGATCATTTCTCACGCTACCATCAGAATGATTTTTTCAATATGAAGTTTTTTCATTTTATTCCATTAACTCTTTAAAACTATGAAATAAATTACCTGTTGCTTTTATAACAAAGAATCTTCCAATGGTCTTACAAAGACATTTTTCCCCTAGCATTTTAAAAATAGTTTCTTCTTCCTTCTACACTCTTTCACACTACAAAATCTTCCTACGTGCTGTTCCCCATCTAAAAAAGTATTCACTTAGGTATGCCTATCCTCAGGCCTTGGACCTCAGCTGATCTTTTATTTCCTTAATAAAATCTTCCCTATCTGTCCTCTCCTTGTCTTATGTTCTTATTCTCCTTCACAGATGCAGTTTCACAGTTAACCTTGGGTGAATTTTTGATTGCCATCTGTCTCTCCCATCATGAGACTGTAAGCTCAGTGGTGGTAAGAAGCAGGCTGATTTTCAACTCCATGAATCCTCATGCACAGCACAATGCCCAGCACACAGAAGGAGATTAAATCTTTGTTCAGTGAGTGATCTAAGAAAACTGGAAATATTCTGATTCTAGAATGAGAAGATTAAGATGTGGTTTGCAAGGGGTCTCATAGGAAATGAATTACCCTGAGGAAAGTGTGAAGTTCTTTTCAGGTTTCCTAAGACGGGTCCAAAAGCTCTACATAGTGTTGGAGATTAAGAAATATTGGAGGGATTTCCAGTGGAGGCTCTGAAATCTGTATAAAGAACACTGAGATAGTGGCAGAAAGTAGGTTGACCAGAAAGAATGAAGTCAGGATGAGCGGATCCCTGAGGGGGCTAGCATAGTCAACGAAGTTTCTAATTTCAACAAACACCTGCAGCAATTTAAAATTCCTGCTGAGCTTAGACCTAAACTCTGAATCTGATTGCCCTGGTCAATCTTCCCTGAAACTGTAATAAGGGAATGCAATTCCATGTAAGTGATACTGTGTCTTAGATGATTCTGGAAGACTATTGCCAAGAACTTGTGACTAGAGCAGGACATTTAGGACTGCAATGCAGGCTGTCGTGGGAGACTCCCACATTTCACCACTCCGGGATGGAAACTTTAGCCCGTGGAGGTGTTTCTCTCAGTCCAGCCTTGGTTCCTTTGAAGCCAGAGGATTTATACAGCCAGAGAAACAGGGGCTCTGAAATGTCCAGGCACATGCAGACTCAATTCTTTGGTCACACTACAGATGCCACCCTGATGATGTAGTGGCCATGCATGTCATGTTTGTTTGTTTTGGTAGAATTCTGCTAAATTGTGTATTTTTGTATGAATGGGCTCTCTCTCTCTGGGTATAGCAACATAACTGGTCACTTCTCTGGGGACACTGCTCTGGATTTTACCCTTCTGAAGCTAAAGCTGGAGACTCATTACCTACTGATCTGATTGTCCTAGCATCAGGACATAAAAAGTCCCGAAATTCCTGGTTGTGCCTCTTGACTGATAAAAGTAAAATCTGTTTTCCTGTTTTCCTGAGGACAGTTTCTTCTAGATTCTCTGTAGGTTTCCAGGAACACTTAAAATTAGATCTTTGTAGCAGATACCTTTCTAAATTGATTTGAAAACTGTGCAAGCCCTGGGTTACAGATATGAAGATAAATAAAGCAGACTCCTCCTATTCAATGATTTTTACATCTGGAAAAGAGGTAAACTTTGAAGGTCTTAGGCCACCATTGTAACATTTGAGAAAAAATAAATGTTTAAATTTGGTAATCAAATTTAATTAGACTCATAGGTGCTTTCATAGCACAGTTGAGACTTTTAAAAACAATGACAGGGACATTATTTATAGTATTTCTGTTTGTCATGTGCTTTTAATACAGAAATCCTAGTTTCTGTTTTCAGACCTGTAAATGCTACTTTTCCAAACTTCTTGGACTCACTGCTACAGATTAGTGGACCTGGCACAGATTTTCTTACTCTGGCCTCATAGTACCTGCCCCATCTTTAGAAAAAAATTTGGACAACAGCAGGCAAAGAAAGAAAAACCCTTAATGGGATTCCTTTCCCCTGGGACATAAGACCCTGGTAGCAGGTGTTTTGGATTCTTTTTATCTAGAGGAATCCCCTTTTTACCTTCTGTCGTTGACAACTGAAAATGAAGTTAGGGGCTGTGTAGTGACAAAGGAAGAGAAGAAAAGAACCTTTCTCTCAAGAATTAATCATCCAAGAATATTTGAAGTGCAGACAGCAGAGAACAGGTGAGAGAAGCACACCAATTGTTGATTTGTTTTAATGAAAGAAGCTGCAGGGTTACAATTGGCAGTCTCCTGCTCCCTTGTCCCCAGACACCCCTTGTGTGATAACCTTTGGGTTCCATAGTTTAGATCCTGAATGGGCCATTAGGAATTATAGGCATTGCCCACACCAGCCAGAGTAGCCAAGCAGTACAAGGAATTTCATTCAATTCAGAGTTTCCTGCCTGATGGAGGGAGGTTAGGAAATCTTCTCACTGTTTACCAAGTCCTCTTCCCTTAGGCATTTCTAGAAAACCAAGCAGAGAGAGTTCTAATCTAGCCTTCTTCCCTAACCCTGTCCCAAGAGTCAGAGTTGAGTCTATGGTACTTTGTGAATGTTATATATATGTAAGGTTTCATTTCATATATATGGATAGATATTTATTTATATATTGTACCCTAAATAATGATGATGATGAAGCTGTTTCTAAAGTTTTTCATTCCTTGGTTCTGAAGGGAGCTTTTACACTGGGAATCTTGCCCCTTGTTAGGATTTGGAAGAACCATAGCAGACCAAGAACAGCACACCTTATGGAGTTAGAGATTTTGGGGGATGGATACCTCAAAAAATGAGCAGTATTCCCCCACCACCACCCCATCCTCATATAATTGATTCAGGAGCAACAGAGAACCAAATGCCCCACCTTCTTTCTGTTTTACTTTTGAGCTTGTATATTGGCTCCACTTGATTAGTTATTTCCACTATCTACAGCCTTTTGGAGTTTGCTGTATCTTTGGCTGCTTCCTGCAGAACAGTGGAACTTTCTTAGGCACTCCTAAAAGGGGTCCCCATGCTCTCGCAGGGCTGGCCAATGAGTTAACAGGTGTACTCCCCCACCACCCTTTGGAGCCATTCACTTGGGGTGGATGCAGCAAGCAGAATTCCCATGGCAACGGTACAAAGAAACCAGAGAAAGGGAGAGTTAGCTGTGCCAAGGAATATTTCACCTGTCCACTCTTGACCTTCCCTAAAGCCTTTATTTTTGCCCTTGTTTTTAATCTGTGCTGTCCTGAGTTTTTGATGTGTTTCTTTGTGAGTTTTTTATTTAATTGTGTAACTTTGCTTTTGCTGTTACTGTGAAATCAAGGTGTTGTGCTTTTGTTTTTTTTTTTTTTTTTTTTTTTTTAAATGAATGTTACATTCTTATTTAAGAGAATAAATTCCAAACAATCAAAAAAATAAATAAATAAAAACAATGACAGGGTCTCATCAAGAGATGAAAATGAGAAAAATAATATCCTCCAGTTTGAGGTACTGATGGAATAACTTGGAAAATACATCCAGAAGGCAGTTGGCAATTGGAAATGAGAGACTCAAACTCAGGATTTTGTAGCTATTTGAGAAAAAAATTTGAATCCATTGCTACAGAAAGGTTATTTTATTTTTAATTTAAAAAATTTTTTTAGTCACTTGAGGAGCTAGGACTGTTAAAGAAGAGTAGAATTCAAAATATGCCTATTCAGAGACAAAAAAAAAAAAAAAAAAAGGAAGGAGAGGCAGAATATGGAGCTCTACAAGAGAATGAGCAAAAAGTACGAGGCAAGCCCCCAAAACTAAGGAAGCTTGGGTTTGAAGCAGGAGGGTTATTCAGTGTCTCCAAATCAGGGAAAGGCTGAAGAAATATATAGATTTGCAACTAGAAATGGGGGAGTACTAGAAAATAATTCAGTCAGCATTTCTTACACATCTGTCAATTTTTCCTTAAACTTCTAGATAAACAGCAAATTGCTCCCTGACTGGTTCTTTATACAAATCACATATTTCTCTTTTGTTATCCTGTTGTATCTCATGGACTCTTTTTAAAACTGATGATAGTAGGGCTGGAGTTGTAGCTCAGTGGTAGAGTGCTTGCCTGGCTTGTGTGAGGCCCTGGGTTCTATACTCAACACCACATATGACTAAATAAAAGATCCATTGACAACTAAAAAAATATTTAAATAAAAATGGTGATAGTATTTCTATTTTCCTGATGATGCTGGGACAAGGACTGCCAGTGTTTTATTATAATCTTTGTGGATCCTCTTGTCACTGTCCTTTTAATAACTTCTATTTTAACTTCCATTTACCTGTTCTTTTCCCAGAGAATTCTCCCTCCTCCATTCTGCTCACTTAACTATGAACATTTCTCTAGAGCTGTTCTTTCTCTAAGACCTGATGAATCATGTGCAATACTAAGATGCAATTCCGATTCTATTGCTCTCATTCTTAAAAACCTCCTTAGTCTTTAATTTTTAAAGAAAAAAGTCTGAACTACTTGGAACAGCACAGATTGGACTTCCAAGGATTTTGTTTTTGAACAAATAAGCTAATAAATGAATCTTGTGTCCTTTAGCATCTACCTAGTTTGAAGTGAGTCCACATCTTAAAAGTATTTTGTAAAGTGCCATTGTTTTAGGAAAGTGACATCATGTAATCCAATCCTGTGGCTCTCAGCCTGGTTGTACCCTAGAAACACCTAGGGAGCATTTTAAAACCGTCAAAGTTGGGTCCCATTCCTGGTGGGTTACAACACAAGTGTTCTAAGGGTGGGTCCTCATGGGCACCATCAGCATCGCCTGGGGATTTATTAGCTTTAAAACTCTCAACCATACCCCAGACCTTCTGAATTGGAGATCTGGAAGCAAGGCCCAGCAACCTGTTTTTATTTAATTTTATGTAATTTATTTTTTATTGGTACATTATTGGTACATTGGGATTCATTATGCCATATTGGTATATGCCCATCACATACTTTGGTTCATCTTCTTCCCCAGGACCTTCTCTTCTCCCCTCCTCTCTCTTCCAATTTACTTGCTCTACTCTACTGATCTCCCTCCTAGCATTATTATTTATTATTATTATTAGCGCGCTACCCATTATTGTAGGATTCATTGTGGTGTATTTGAACATGGACATAGCTTGATTTGGTAGATTTCATTCCTCAGTACCTCCTTATCCCTTTCCCTCCTCCCTCCCTTTTGATCTCCTTCCTCTATTCCATTGGTCTTCCCTCTGTTCTATGTTTTTTTATTCCTTTATTCCCCCCTCTCTCTTGCTTCTGAGTTTGAGTTAAAAACATTCCTTCACTTTATTCTGATGTGTATAATGTCAGAGAGCCATTGATTTATAGCACTCAACTCTGACTCTTAGTATTTGTATATCACAAGGGGGCAAATCTAGGAACAAAAAAGAAGATTTTTCTCTCTGGCACTTCCCTACAACAAAGTACATTAATTTTGGAAGCCCGGGAGGCGTCTACTTCTTATCAGTCCAAGTGTTGTCATCTAGAGCAGGAGGGAGCCTCTTAAAGATGGGGAGTATGAACATGCCATCCTGGGGTACATTCTTCTCTTCCATTCAGAACCCCAAATTTAGCCCAGGGCTGGGAGTGAAGTGAGTGATCAGTAACGACAAAGTAGGAAGCTTTGAAAACAACTCAGGCTTACTCAAAGAAGTAGATGAATTAGTTACAGTGTGGTGTTTTCCTTAAATTTTATTGTTTTAAAAATATTCCTTAAAATAAATATTCTTTTTAAAATGCCAGGGTATTGTAAAATCTGGTTAAGCAACTGTTATTTATCATTTGTGCTTCTGAAAATGTGATTAGGAGGCTTAACATGGTGACACATTGAAAATTACTCTGCCTAGGAAAAACTACAGAGCAGATTGCATCCTCAGAGCCCAAACAGAAGAACAAGGAGAAGGAGTGCTTATTTTGATTAAGGTTTGGCATACTTCATTAGCAAAAAGAATGGCTTATTTCATTCTTCAGAGTAACTTGCCTTTTAGAAAACAGCGACTTTTGAGATGGAAAGACCTAAGGAAGCAAGTCACTGGGTGAGTTTCCTTTCCTCATTGCTAAGGGAATTGAGCTCAGGAGGCTTGTCCACACCTATCAGTGCTGTTCTGGGACCAGATCTTGGGTTCCCAGTACTTCATCTGTCATGCCACATGGCCAGAATGAATCTCCAACTTCCTGGAAGTTGCAAGAGGATCACTGGGCCCAGGATTATCACAGTGAGAAGTCCTGGAAGAAGGAAGCCAAATAGCTAGGACTCTTCCGCCTCCCCTCAAGCCTTTACACACATACCACTTTTATTATCTTAGTACATAGAATTTTGTGTTCTACATATACAAGTTCCATTCGATGATATTTTCTAATGACCCAAATCTATGTTTAAAAATGCATAAAAACCTAGAACTCGGCCAGCATTTTATTCAGCAACAACACTGTAACTGCGTGTGTTTTTGACAGTATTAATCAAATGCGATCTTATTTTTTATTACTTCTTGTACATTTCTGCTTTCAACACTACCAGATCACAATAGAATTATGTAATTTATTCTATATGTTTTCAGTATTAGGATTTTGGCCAAAGTTCTGGATTTTGGGTGAGTCATATGCTTAATGGCACTTTAGAATTTTCTTATGGTTTGGCTTTTCTGACATGAAATCCGCCTGAACGTTTTTCTACTTTGATGTCAGGATTTTCTCCTCACTGGAAAAATGTTGGTATTGAATAAGAAATGAGTAATAATGAAAGGCTCTTTTAAAGATTTTTGCTAAGAACTCCCGTCTCTTATAAGTGGCTTTCAATTTCAAAATTGAAATCCTCACTGTATTTCTTTTAACAATAATTAAAGGCTCACACTTCATTTAGCATTCAAAGAAATCAAGTTGGGTCTTTCTTAAAACCAGTGTTGCTCTAAATGAAAAAGAGATTTGAGATAAATCCAGAATATTCATCCCACTTCACATCCTTGAATGTTGTATCTTTTGATTTACGGTGTAAAGAGGAAAACAGAGACTTTTTACTTTATGTGTGATAGAACACTGGAACAGCTCTGCAGTCATTTATCCCTTTGAGGACACTGAGGCCAAGCAGGATGATGGGAGTTATCCACAATGTCAAAGACAGAAAAACAGAGACCAGGACTCAAGCCATCTCCTCATCTCTTTGCCAATGGCTAAGACATCACTGGTGGGAAAGCTGTTCACAGATCTAAAAAGGAATTGGATAAAAGTGGGGCTGCCCCACGAGGAGGGTGAGGCCATCCTGAGTTAGTTCATCTTTCTTGTGATGTCTTGATTGTGTGGGTTTTAAACAGCATACAGTGCTCTGGGGGAGAAAGCCTTGAGATGGGCTTTCTAATCACTGCAAGTTAAACTGAATTTCAGGTAGCAGTGACCAGGCTTTAGTACCTAAAAATCAACTTCACAACTCATTCTCCTGTCCTGTGGGCTATCACTGTTAGCCAGTAGAACAAACAAAAAATATAACAGCCAACTCCACATTAAGATTAAAAAAGGGAATGCTTAGTTTCTTTCCTTTCTGTCAAAAAAACACATGCATATGTGTGCGTGCACACACACACACACACACACACACACGCATACATAGTCCTAGGGCAGTATGTGTAGCACACTGATAAAATGAATGAAGGCTGTGTCTGGGCCCAATTCCAATGGACCTTTCACTAGATATGTGACTGAGATGTTATTTAATTTTTCCCTACCTTATTTTCCTTATTCCAATAGAGTTTGAATTGTCTCACAGCTTTTCAAGGCAAAACCGATGTCCTTCAATGCACAGCGGCTAATCAAGTGGTGTCTCCACAGCTCCCTCACATGCACTGGCCCTTCCAAGGTCCCGGCAGGGGCCCTAGCAATGTCTTCTCATGTTCATATGTTTTTTTGTGAATTTGCAAAAGTAGGGTAATTTGACTGCGACTAGTTAAGGTTGCTATCATTTTCTACTCAGCCATCCCCTGCCCTACTTTCCTTGTTGAAGGGTGGTAGAGTGGCCTCTGGCCATTTTGGGGATCTGGTTAAGAAAGAGTTTGAGAATAACTTTAATTTGGGTTTTATTAGGATTATCACTTATGTTTACAGTCACTACCCAGTAAATCATTGCCAGCCCTCCTGATGTCAAAATGGCCAGAAATAGTCCAATTGCCCATGTGCTGGCTCTGTCGGGGGTATGGCACAAAGTACATGGATAGAGATTATATTGTGATATGAACATTCCCACGTGGAGGAGAAAAGTACAGAAATCGGTCTCCGGGATATTCTTCCAAATTTTTAAGTTCATATGTAATAGAAATCAAGTTTGTTTCAAAATAAAATTTGTCACTAATCCTAAATAGTTACATGACATTAATGATAATGAGTGGGAAAGCCAAATTGAACATTCTTTAACTTTTAAAATATTTAAAAATGTCAATCAAGTTAGAGGAAAAATTGAATAATATTGCAGCATTGTTGTTACATGAAGGACTAAAGAAAACAAATACAAACATAAATGATAAGAAAAAATTATTAAAGTCACTCTTGAATTTTGTGATGTTTGTGTTTTTTTTTGTTTTTTTTTTAATTGTGTAATTTTGTCCAATTTATTTTCTTATATTTAGTTTCTTTTCTTATATTTAAATTTGTATTTGCAGTTTTGCATTATTTTATTTAAAGACAGTTCCCAAAATTACATAAGCTTCAGGTCACATAAAACTTATGGAAGGCCGGCAGATGACTACTTGTGGGAGGCTAAAGAAGATGCTGTCTGCGCCTCACTGTTTCTGTCCATAAATGAGGCTATAAGACCAGTTTACACAGAAGTATCTCTTAGGATCCTTCTAGTCCTAAGAATCTATGATTCTCTCTTTTCACCACAATGACTGGTATGCATACACAGTGGAAAAATGAAATCGTGTTATTTGTAGGAAAATGGATGGAACTAGAGATGATTATGTTAAGTGAAATAAATCAAACTTAGGTCAAGTGTCCTATGTTTTCTCTCATATGTGGAAGCTAAGAGGAAAAAGGAAAAGAAAGGTGGGGGGGTGATCATATGAAAATCAGAGGGAGGTTAGTAGAGGAAAAGAACCAAGAGGTGGGAGATGGGGAGGGAGCAGGAAAGCGCTGGGAAGTGATATTGGCCAAATTTTATTGTTATATTGCGTGCATGTTTGAATATGTAACAACAGATTCCAATAATTATGTACAACTATAATGCAACAATAAAAATGTAAGAAAAGACATTAAAAAAAGAAAATAACTAATGCTATTAGTTAAAATAACTAATGTTATTAAGAGTTGTGAATCAATACACTTTGTAAGAATTCCGTGGTGGAATATGTGGAGGATTAGAGAGGGTAAGGTAGATGGATGGCAGCTGGAGTCCCAGATGGATCATGTTTGGTGATCTGAAGGCCATCATTCTTGGGAATTTTGTGGATGATCAGAGTATTGCTAAAAAATGATGTGGCACCCCCAAGAAACTCACCAATCCTATAGAGAGCCCTGGCTTGTTGTCATTTCATTTGGAGGGTATATTAGTCTTCTCATGTTGCATGGCAAATGATCACAAATTTAGTGACTTAAAACAACATAGCTCATTATGTCACCATGTCTGTAGGTCAGGAATGTGGGGACGGCTTAGCTGGTGCTCTGTTCAGGGTCTCACCAGGCTTTATTCAAGGTGTTGGTTATGTTATGATTCTAGTGTGAAGCTCAGGGTCTTCCAGGTTCATTCAGGCTGGTGGCAGAATGCAGTCCCTTGGGTTGTGGAACCGAGGCCCTGGTTTTCTTGCCAGCTGTCCACAGTCACCATTCTCAGCTCCTACAGGCTGCTTTTAGGAGCTTGCCATGTGGCTGTCTCCATAGGCAGTTCACAGCATGGTAGTTTGCTTCTTCAAGACCAGCAGGAAGGTCTCTCTTTCCAGGCTGCAAAGGAGGAGTCTTATACAACCTAACCTAATTCAGGAAGTGATACCCCATCACATCGGCAGTCTCACCTATGCTCTAGGGCAGCGATTATACAGGCTGTGTGTGCCAGTGGACAGGATCCTGGAGCCCTCTTAGAATGCTGCTTACTGCAGAGAAGCAGTATATTTTAAGTGCCAACCATATGCACTTTATTTATATCCATTATTAATTCTTAGAATAATGTTTTGAGATAGTCGTGATTATCCTGTTTTTCACAATCAAGAAACAGGACTTCAGACTCCAGAGGCTGAGACAGAGGGACAGCAAATTCAAAACCAGCCTCAGCAACTTAGCAAGGCCCTAAGCAACTTAGGGAGACCCTGTCTCAAAATAAAAATGTAAAATAAAAAGGACTGAGGATGTGACTCAATGGTGAAGTACCCCTGGGTTCAATCCCTGGTACAAAAATTAAGACTTCAAAAAAAAAAAAATCAAGCAATTTGTAGCCTTTAGGAGCTGAGATTAGTCAAATCTAGCAGCTTGACTTGAATCTTGGTCTGCCTGACTTGACATTCTGAGGTCAAGTACAGTGAAGCTACATAGATTCATGAATTGATTGCTTATCTGCACATAAGGGTATTTACTGGTCTCTCTGTCCACATCTGGTCACAGGATATATAAAATATATAAAATCACCTTATGATATGTCCTGCCTCTCCCAGGGGTCAGGGCCTGGTAAATACAATGTGAGTTATATTAGTTAATTAATGCAGTTTATATGGCACAGTTTAAATTTTAGGCTTCTTACCAAGTGTCAAGTGATCTAACTTTCAATTTTCTATTATCAGCAAATATTTATAGAACTTTCCATGTGGAAATCACTGGGGGAAATAAAAATTAGTCAAGGATATATTCTAAATAAGTTTTTTAAAGAATCTTCATGGTAAAGAAAGAATTAACAATTAACAACCTGGACAAAAGTGTTTCTTTTACTAATGACTCCAACTTTCTGACCTTAGTTTTTCCCATCTGTAAAATTTGTCTTAGAAGGACACTTACAAGGATCACTGAAATGATCAGGACACACGGTATTATGAACTATTTTGACAACTCAAGCTGTGTAGACTCATGCAGAGTTATGCACGGTGTTACAAAAGCGTGAAGGAAACAAAGATTAACCTTGACCCAGATAATTTGTAAGATTTTTGACAAGGTTGATCTTTGAAGGATCTTTTTTAAAATTTTTTATTTCATGTTTTTTAATTGTTTGTTCTATTTAGTTATACATGATAGCAGAATGCATTTTGGTTCATTGTACACAAATGGGGTACAACTTTTTATTTCTCTGGATGCACTCAATGTAGAGTCACACCATTCATGTAATCTTACGTGTACATAGGGTAATGATGTTTGTCACATTCCACCATCTTTCCTTCCCCCATCCCCCTCATTTCCCTGTAAACAATCCAACATCCCTCCATTTTTCACTTATGCCCCCACCCCATTATGTATCAGCATCCACCTATCAGAGTAAACAGTCGACCTTTGATATTTTGGGGATTGGCTTATTTCACTTAGTATGATATTGTCCAGCACCATCCATTTACCTGCAAATGCCATAATTTTATTCTTCTTTATGACTGAGTAATATTCCATTTTGTATATATACCACAGTTTCTTCATCTATTGAAGGGCATCTAGGTTGGTTCCACAATCTAGCTATTGTGTATTGAGCTACTATAAACATTGATGTAGCTGCGTCATTGTAGTATGCTGATTTTAAGTCCTTTGGGTATAGATGGAGGAGTGGGATAGCTGGGTCAAATGGTGGGTCCATTCCAAGTTTTCTGAGGAATCTCCATACTCTTTTCCAGAGTGACTGCACCAATTTGCAATCCCACCCACAATGTACGAGTGTGCCTTTTTCCCTACATCCTGGCCAACAACTATTGTTGCTTGTATTCTTGATAATAGTCATTCTAATTGTGGTAAGATGAAATCTTAGAATAGTTCTGATTTGCATTTCTCTAATTACTAGAGAAATTTTTTCATATATCTGTTGATAGGTTGTATATCTTCCTCTGTGAAGTGTCTGTTCAGTTCCTTAGCCCATTTATTGATTGGGTTCTTTGTATTTTTGGTTTACAGTTTTTTTTAGTTCTTTATAAATTCTGGAGATCAGTGCTCTATCTGATGTGTATGTGGTAAAGATCGTACATTTCTAAAGACTGAATTTTCCCCTGGCAATTTTTCACATTTAACAACATGCTCCACTCTGTGCTGGGAATCTTGACCGGCCTCTCATTATTACTGCTAATTGCCATCTTTTCATTAGAATAGGCATTCTTAAAGTCCCATGAAGCAAACTGATGAGAAGGATATCAGTGTTCTATATTGCCACAGGTCCTATCATGTTCCCTTCACATGCCACACACTCAGATCTCATTTGTCCAGAAGGTTCTCTTCACACAGAATCCCTTTTTTTTTTTAACTTCCACAGTTACCTGTTTGTCTAAGTATTATTTCCTCTTTCAAAATCACACACATTCGAGAAAGTACTTCTGATTATCATTTTAAATCCTGTTTTATAATAGTAAAACTGACATTAGAAAAAATGTAGAAAATAAACAAAAATATAGAGAAAAAAATTTAATAAATTATCATAATTTCATCAGAGATAAACACTGTACATTTGCTGTTCACACATCTCTTCATTATGCATTTAAATGTTTATATTGTCCTATCACATTTGCATAACAGACATATATTTCCTAGATATACTCACAGAAATTCTCATCCACACATATGTGTGCGAGTCACAGTTTTAAATAAATTGACATCATATAGTTTGGCATTATACTTTTTTCTCTTAATATTGTGTGATATTTCCCTATTTGATTTGACAATATGATTTTTAAAGGTAGTTCCATGTTTCTTTATGAAAACAGCATATTTTGTACCTCTCCTGCATTTTGTAAAAAGTGTTTCACAATTTGTTCCATTTTCCAAATTGTACCCTAAAGGTTGAATCTGTCTTACCTTTCACCCACCACTTATTCCTCACTGTGTCTAACCAGTGATGGTCTTGACTTTTAGAACATGTCTAGAGAAAAGCTTTTTAAAAATTGAATTTTTAGAATTTCTCTTACTCAGCAAGACCTGGCTTTCCTGTCATCCCTTCTTGCATCAGAATCAAGACTGACAGCATTTTGAATGAGATCATGCTTGGTTCGTTCCACCCTGTGCTGTACTTGGTTAGTCAATCCTGTTACCTCCATTAGACTCTTAACTACTTGAAGGCAAAGACTACCATTCAGTTTTGTATCTGTATTAGCACATAGGACAGTGCCCTGAACATAACTGGTATCAAAAAACATTGAAACCTGGTTGTTGAAATAGGTCCTTTGAGGAATGGGGGTTTTAGATGGGAGACCACAGGCAAGCAGACTGTGTGATGCTCTCCAGGCAACATTGATAGGAACCCTGGATCAAAGGGTAGTGGTGGAGACAGAAAGGAGCTAACAAAATAACATTGTGGGGACAACACTGAGCAAAGTGTGTGTGTGTGTGTGTGTGTGTGTGTGTGTGTGTGTGTGTGTGCGCGCGCGCATGTGTGCACATGCATGTGTGCTGTGGTTGGGGTATTTGAAGGAGAGGTTATAGTCAAAGAGGGTACTCAGTGTTTTCTGTCTGATAACCAGGTAGACGTTAATGCAGTTAACTGATAAGCAATAGGACAAGTTCAGCTGCTTTGACATATTGAGTTCAGTGTTCCATCACTAATATGGAGATGAATCTAAGCTATACTTTATAATAGTAATATATCAAAAATGTACATATGTAAGTAATTTGTAACCTTTACTAAGTCAAAAAGTATAAAACCATTTTTAAGTAGAGTTGAAATTGACAAAGCCTTAGGACTTACCTATTTTAGGTAAGTAACAATTCAGAAAGGTATGAAAAACCAAACCCCTTCAGGTGGAGGAGGTCAAGAGGAATGATGGAGGAACTAAAGAGGCTTAATTAAGAGAGTAAAAAGATGCAAAGGATACAAGTGCTTTTTGTAAATTCTGAAAGGCTTTCCTGAATAAAAGGTGCTAGAATTATTCTGAACATACTCAAGGAGTAGCACTGGGACCAGAAAGGGTGCATGGAAGTACATTTTTATAGTCATAGCTGGCTACACCTGGAGGAGAGACTCAGGAGGGCATGACTGGCCATCGCTGGAGCTTTTTAAGAAACCCTTGGCACTTGATGAGTTGGGCAACTCAGACTTCTCAGTATTTTGTGAGAAATATCAGAATTTATCAGAATTAGCTTCTGTTCAGTAGGTTTCTTTTCTTTCTTTTTTTTTTTTTTTTTGATTTTTAAACTGATTTGTCATTTTTCCCTGTCATGATTATGGGAAGTAGAACAATAGTGTACAAGGAACCTCTTGGTTTTTATTAGTTTCCTAGTTGCACTGGCAATAAACCTTTAGGAACATAGTGACATATACTTTTGAAAATTATTCTTTGACTTCTTTTCTCTTTAATTCAGCTTTACTATCAGGGATTCGTGCTATTTGGTTTTTCCCCTTTAGCTAAGATCTTTTTTTTTTTTTTTCTTTAGTTTGTGCTTCTTTTTTATTTTTTTAATTTGTTTTAGTGTTAATAGACCTTTATTTTTCATTTATTTATATGTGGTGCCGAGAATCAAACCCAGTGCCTCACACATGCTAGGCAAACACTCCATCCCTGAGCTACAATCCCAGCCCCTAGTTTGTGCTAAGATCTTATCAGCTTCTTCCTGATCTGGCTTCCAAGAAAGTCAGCCTGACACAAACTTGAAAATGTGAGGTTTCACCTGCTACTGCTTCCAGGTGTCACTGAAGGGTCTCTGTTTAGATCCCAGCTCCTGTGAATAGAGTAAGCTTATCTCTGTGATTCATCGTGGGTGGAAAGGCAGTTTTTGCCTTTGTTAGAATGATATAGGTGATTTCTTGGTTCAGATTCCTTTTGTGCTGGGGTTCCTGAGATAACTCTGATCATCGTCATCTTCATTCAATATCTGGTGCTTGGGGAGAGTGGTTTCACTCCATTGTGATTTACTTTTCTCTGGAATGAGAAGTGTTCAGTAGAATTTAAAAGTTGGTGATACTGGGCATAAAAACCCAGTTGTTGGAAAGCTTAGCTTTTAGAAATTCAGATACCCTATCTCCCCTCCCCCTGGTACGTTGGATCCAGTACAGACTCTGTATTAATGAGAATCTTGTCTTTCTTTGCCTGTGCTAAGATCTATCAAAATGTATAAATGCATTCTACTGTCATGTACGACAAATTGCAACAAATAAAAAAATAGATCCTTTTAGCTTTGCCCCTTTGATAAACTTTCAGTTAAAAAATGGTAGTTTGTGACATGATTTCCTTCTTTCATCCAAAGACAAATATATTACTCTGATTATTCTGTAACTTTCAAAGGGAAGCTTCTCTACATTAATTTCTTGGCAACCCAGAAGTGTAAAAATCAGCATTGTCATCAGAGAGTGGTTGATTTTAGTTGTATCCATATTTTCTTCTTTCTTTTAATGCACGTGAAATTTTTTCACTCCCTCCTTGCTCCCCTGCTTCTTCCTTCCAACATTTAATGAGAATAGCTGCTTCTAGAAAGAAGTTTCTGGAATGAGGAAGGGTCCCTGCCTCCTAAGAATCCTAGTATAGTAGAGAAGATAAGACATAACAGAGACATAAATCAACTTAATGCAAGGTAGGAAGCTGTCTTTGCTATGACAAAGACAGGAAGTGCCTTAGATATTCTGAAAAGGGAGGCAGTCCTGTGAACCTCACAAGTGAAGTGGGATTCCAGAAGGATCCTGAGGGACTCCAATAAGGAGAGCTTTGTTCATCTGACCCAACTTTCTACAATATGAACATCCTTTTTGTTTGGGTTGGAAAAAGCAAAATTGAGGTTTTGAGACATTCTCTGTGGTTTGGTTGTGTTGTCTCCCCTCTGATCTAAGCAAAAACAAAATCAAGAGGGATATTTTTTTCAGAAGCCAGCAGGCATAAGAAGAGGCTTTGTCCCTATATCTGCTTCTCTGCAGGTGGCTGCAGTAAGTGGGCTGTCTCTCTCTGCTTCTTGGAAATAATATAGAAGGGTTCTGCTCCCTGCTGCTGAGTTTTAGTTACATTGATGCTTTGTTAGAACTGTACCAGGGCATGCACTTGAAGAGCTGCTCAGTGTATTGTCTTAAAAAGTTTTTCCTTACACCTCCTCCAATAAACACATACTACTGAGCATGTGAAAAGAAGTTACCACTGCTCATATTTATTTCCCAAATGAAGGGAACCATACTGATTTGAATTATCTTCAGATTTTCCTATACTTTGTGTTTCTTTTTCTATCCAGATACAAATTACAAATTGAAATTCCCGTGCTGATTTAAAACATGTATTTATGTTTACTGAGAACCTCCACCGCTAGGCACTATTGCAGACATCATGCATCCACGTTACACTAACTCTTGCCCCCTCTTATAGCTCTCTACCGATGTTGAAAAGTCTCAGGTGAGCATCACAATAAAAACACCTGTCATTTATTTGGCACATACTATGTGGCATTGCTAATTATTTATTTGAATTTTTTTCTCACTTATTCTTCAAAATAATCACGAGTAAGTATTTTTTTCCTATCTCAATGACAATTAAGGAAAAAACAAATTAGTAACTAACCTAAGGTTCTTTCTACTGCTATTGAATTAAAACATTAATGTTCAAAATCGGGATTCTGATTACAAGTCAAACATTCTACTCTTAAGTCATTTGGTTCTTTTAAATCTTGATACTTCTTGCATAAGTGTCTCTCTTTCAAACACAGCTAAGGATAAAAGTATATGTGTGCACTGTTTCTCTAGCTCTTAATTTAGTTCCTGGGTTGTCGTCATCATTTTTCGTACTACCCTTTTTATCTCCTACAATTTAAATGTAATTTAGGAAGTTAACAAAGAATTTTACTATACAGACGGGATTGCCATTTTCTGAAGTGGGTTAATCTCTGGGGTAAAAGGAAACATCTGTTTGAATAGCTACACAGATTTCCAAACTTGTAGCCTAATATATTTTTAAAATTAGCATTAAACATAACGCAGTATTCCTAGGTAGCTTCCTGCCTCACTTTTCAAACTTTATTCCTTTATTTTTTCATTTTTAGATGAGCAAAGAAAAGGAGGCACTAGGGGTTCATCACTCTGCAAATTATACCCTGAACCTCTGCTGGACTAAGAGTGGAAACCAGCAGAGCCTGTGTGCTGAGGCTCCCATTCCAGAAACTTCACTGGAATCCTAGACATGCAGAGCTAGCCCAGGCCAGGAGGCTGTCACTCACTCCGGCGCTTTAAAGATGAGGGTACTGAGACCCAGAAAGGAGAGGAAAGTAAATTAGCATGCAAAGCAGATCCAAATCCAGGCCTTACACCACTCGTTCTGAACTTTCATTCCCTATTTTGATTGATCAGGTCAGTTTTACTAATCCTGACCTTGGCACATGCAGGAATAAGGCACAAAGGTCCACAGCCTGATATAATCGTGATGTGGGCACCTGTGGTTTTCTTCTCTTTTTAAGAAGAATATCCTTGTTTCTGGCAGGCCTCATCGCCGCTTATCTTTGGGTGGGCAGTTCTCATGTCATTCACTCCCTGATGAAACCTGGCAAGGTCCTTTCAATTGAGAAGAACATTCTTCTCCCCTGAACATCCCAGCAAAGAGCCCACCTCACATGACCGTGTGTTTCATTCTGAACATCCTCACAGGAAAGGTCAGGTTCATCCACAGACAGTAAATTCTTTAAAGGGAGAAATTATTTTTTATTTCTTTATGTCTCCCACATGCTAAGCAGTTTGGCATATGGTAAGCACCTAGTGACTGAGGAATGGTGGAGGAATGGATATAAAAGGAAAGGAAAATAAATGCTTTGGTGTATAAATATATATGTGTGTGTATATGCATATATATATGTATACACACATATACACTCATGTATATATAAATGTAATCATATGTAAACATGTTAATACATGTATAACAAATACGTATATATAAAATTTATACATATAAATATGTATTTTAAGTATGTAAATATGTGTATATTTTTTATGTATATTGTATATGTATGTTTACATGTTTAAGGAAAGGAGACTGGTAAAGAGATGAAAGGAATATGGTCCATTGTCAAGTTTTATTGACGATAGTGTTAATGGAAATAATAAATCAGCAAGTTATAATCACAGATAGTGAGCCATTGTTAAGAACAAACAGGAATTCTATAAACAGTTGTTTATAGAATCTCTGTGACATATGATTCAAAGTGCACACCTACCAGACAAAGGCAAATTCATTTCTTCCCTAAATTTTCTCTAGGTTGTAGTTGTTTTTAAAGTCACTTGCAGGCTAATGAATCCTCCTGCAATGAGTTGCAAGTTTTGTGTTAATTGAATCTTTGAAGCCAGAGACGTACAAGGGGTGAACCAATTAAGAAAATTATTTATGTGACTATCAGATGCTGCAGCACCTAATACATATATTAAAGGCAGTGCCTGCCTTAAAATTACCTGGTGGAGAAGATCCTGAGGCAAGGTCACGGTCCTACCTTTCAGCCCTTGTATTCTTGGTATGCAACGCCAGATGTTTTCCAAGAAGTACTACCTGGTACTGAATGAAAATTCTTATTAGCATCACAAAGAAATCTGTAGGTTGGTGATAACTTTGTTGGTTTCAAAGAGAATCATGACTATTTTATCCTATGTAATAAACCAGTGAGAGAAACTCCTATTATACTAAACTGTCCTGTTTTATTTGAAAACTGATGTTGGATGAACAGGATGAGGGAAAGTGGATATTAAAGAAATGTCTACCTTATATGCTATTTTGGGACTTCGAGGGAAAGCCTTAATAGTCTTTTATGAAGATCTTATAATTCACTTAGTCTTATCTGAAATAGCTAGATTTAAAGAGATGAGGATGAGGAAAAGTACAATTTGGAAGATCAGAGCTAGAGTGCCATCATTTACCAAGTATGTGACTTGGTTACTCCTTCAGCTATCTGAACTTCTCTTTCTGCATCTATAAATTAGGGATGTAACAATATTAATAAGCAACTCTCTTACTGGGTGATTGTAAGAACTGAATGGAAAGCACCTTTCTTATAAATGGTGGCATGCTATACATCCTAGTTTTTTTCCTAGTCATCTTTTTTAAATGAAGCCTGAAATATGATTTTTCATTGAAAAATTAAACCTTATACTGGAGAGATCACTGGTCTTAAAATCAGGAAGCCTAAGCTATATTTTTGCTTAAGCTGCCAAGAACTATGGGATCTGAAACATCCCATGCCTTTCTCAGTCTTCAGTTTCACAATCTTTAAAATAAAGGCATTGGCCTGAATGATTTGTAGGATTCTTTCATTCTTGTTTTTGTGTTTAGTGATTTTAAATCTAAATCTTTGTCATGAAAATCGATTATGTTTATTTTCCAAATGATCATAAGGAGCAAAATTTAAACTGCTTAGACTCTCTCCATAAACTAATAGCAGCTATGCATTAAAAGGCAAAACCTCCAGACTCAGTGACTTAACGCTATGTTAAGTTGCTCCTCTCATACAGAGGCTTCCTGAGATTGAATACTCTGGAGAGAAAATCCAATCTCAGTTTGGCATTTTATAGATCTTCCTGATATAACTTTTTAAAATTTCCACATATTTTACTGCTTTTAGGACAACTGGTTAGCAAAACCATATTCATTTAACTTACACTGATTCTGCAACAGGGGTCTCTTTGATAAGACAAACATTGGTAAGACACTGAGATCTGATTCTACTTCAGAAGCAGGATAACTCTTTTCACATTTTGCAAGGAAGTAGAAGAGAGATATTATACTATCATAGGGCTCAGTTAAGATTTAAAATGTTTAGGAACGTTAGTACTGAGGCTTACGTTAAGATTGTCAAGTACTAAGAAGGGGAAAGCATACTCTCTTGCTCCCTATGTTTCTCAGTTGAAGGAATTCTTTACATCAGGTTTTCCCACCCTGCTACATCCTCTCTGTTCATATAGGACAATAACAAAGAGCTACAATAGCTGTCCTTATCACTACTACCAGCACCAAGTACACAGGAGGAACCTGATCTGTAAGTCAGAGACTGGAGCCAGACCTGTGTGTTCAAGTCTTTCCCTTTCCTAGCGGTGTAATCTAAACCAAGTTGGTTTTTGTTTCTCTGTTTACTAATTGTTGCCCACGTCATACAGTTATTATGTGAATTATATAAATTTATATATTTATATATAAATATGTATAGGAAGCTTATAGACTAGTTCCTGGTAAATAAGCACTCAAAAATTTGCTTTTTAAAATGAATCCCTTTATATAGAGTGACAGAGAAATGTGTTGTGGTAAATGATAACCAATCAGGTTTAGTTCTTGTGGGGACTGAGGGTCATTGACCAGGGTTGAAGATTATACTCTTTTCACTTTAAGTAACCTAGTGTTACTTGGCAAGATGAGAGGTAGTACATGCTAGTTTGCTTTATATAAGCAATGTGATACTGGTGGACATTATAGGTAGAATCAGGAATTTAGAGTGGGAACAGAATTTCCCAGCAATCAACTGGTTAATCTCATTTTAAGAATGAGGAAATGAACTGCCAGACTACAGGAAAATTTTCTTTAGGGTTCCATATTGAGAAAGTAGCATTAGAATGAAAATTCAGCTCAAACTAGGAATGAGTTTGTTAGGATGCCCTTCCTCTGTTGACTCTCCTCACAGTAGAATTCTCTCTTCCTTTTATTATAGTTATTATAACTTAGATAACTAACAGTTATCTAAGATTTTCTGATCTATATAGAGATCACACTCAGGAAAAAACAAACCACCACCACTACCACCACCACCAAACCCAACACAAAAATCTTTGACATCCACCTATGATGGAAACAGCTTTATTTTTCTGTTTTGTGTCATCTCTGCAAGGTACAGACCACTGCATTACTTCTTATTCATCCTCTGTCACAACCACCACTTACTCAGAGATGGAGGGACCCAGTTTGAATTAAAATTGGGAGAATTTAGCAGCTTCAGAGAGTTTTGTTGAGATTAGAGTCATTTATTCTCATGACAGTCTTTGCTATAGCCACTATTGCCCTTTCTTTTTCAAGTAAGCAGTCACACTGAAAAGGTACTTAGAGTATACACACTTTTTCTTGTTTAGAACCCTTAAAACTGAATGTCACTTCTGGTTCCCGGATCTTTCCAAAAGCGACCTTTCCTTAGGGGATTTAAAATGTAAAGACTGACTTATGGATTTCCCTGTGGTCACAATACTTTCTTGCCTACCAGGGACACACATGTTTGCTCTCCAGATCTGAAGATGACAGAGTGTAGGTAGTAAGCTAAAAAAGCGTCAAACAGGAAATGGAATGGTTGCCTGTCAAAACTCCTAACTTCATGAGTGTGACAACCATTGATTCATTGTCCAGCATCTCTCCATTTTCTTATGTTCTGTGTAACATTTAGTTGAGGCATCATTTTGTGAGTTATTTTCCGAGGGTATAGTAAGTTTTTTCAAATTGGTTTTGAGATTTTCAGAGTGATGATTCTCCATTTTCTTTCTAAAAAAAAAAAATGAAATCAAGGACACTACATTAAAAGTCACGAGTGCTTTTTGAAGATTTAAATATTTCCTTCTTTCCACCATGAATTGGGTCTCCAGATTTTGCTGCGATTACTGATAGTAGAAATGGTAGATCTTGCAGCAAACAACCATAACTTCAGGCCAAAGTATTTACTTTGCATGCTCTTGGAAGCCTGATACTGTACCTATGCAAGGCCTGGTGTGCAGAAAACCATAACAGAGTTCATGAAACCACTCGTGGCCCTTCTGACCATTTTCCTTTAGCTCTGCATTCACCTTCAAGTTCTTCACCTTTTGGTTACTTTGAGGTCTCTCACCTTAATGTAGAATCTTTCCAACACAGAGATCCAGAAGGGTCAATGAACCTCTTCCACAGAATCCACTGTGGTTTGGACTAACACCCTTGGCCTTTTATAATGGCCTTTCCTGGGGAGTTTTCCTTCCTGATGTTTTAAAGGTTTCCATGTTTTCTTTTCCTTACTCTTCAGTACCACAACTCCGAGGAACACTATCTGGATCCTTTCAACTATCTTCTCTAATCAGCTCTACTAGCCTTAGCAACACACTTTAGATGCCACATAAAAGAAATATTTGGCTCTGTGATTTTTTCACAGGTTAGTCTTGACATGCTTTACTTGACTATCCCCCAGAGACATGAAGCATGAAATGTTTCACCATTCATTCATCCTTACCTAGTCTTACATATTACTTTCTTTACAAAGAAGAAATGTTTTCTCAAGAATTGCCTTGTGATCACCCTATGATGATTCCAATGCTTTGTCCATCCCCAGCAACACTGACTCCATTCAGTTTATAGAGGGACCATTCTGGCCACATGATCCTCCTCCTGTGGTGCGGCTCCTCACTTTGACTTGATGGTCTCTAATGATGGGCACCTCAGCCCCGTTTTGCAAAGCAGTCTATTTTGTTACTGGCCTGTACCTCCTTAGAGATAACTGCTTCACCATATGTAAGTTTGCCTCTGGCCACACAGGATAGTTTCAATAAGAACTCTTCAGACCCCTAAAAGTAAATACCACTTTCCTCAATTTTTTTCTCCTGACTCCATTAAAAAATATTTCAGTTGGTTCTGTGATCTCTGAAGAACAAAAGCAGGGATATCTCTGACTTTGATGTTGAGTGGCCTTAACTTATGGGTTATCTTAACATTTTTTATCACTTCAGTAATAATTTGTACCCTTATAACTTCTTTTTATGAATTCTTCCTCTACAAAGGGTCATGAAATGAGCTTTAGGTCTGAAGAAAGCCCAACCGGCCTTGAAATCTGAACCAGAGTAGTATTTCAGACAATTAATCTTCTGACTTTCAGTTTCCTTATAAGATGTGGATAACAGTGTTAGCCTTATGGAGTTGTTGTGATGATTAGGTAAAATAACTGGTTTAGAGTTTAGTATGATGCTTGGTGCATGCAGGAGCCTAATCAACTTCTGTTTCCCTTTTATTTCCTATTCCCCTTCCTTTCCTCTAACACTTTTAACCTATGCTTTTTTAAAAAAAAAAAATGTAGTTGTAGATATATGTGGTGCTGAGGATCAAACCCAGTGCTTCACATATGCTAGGCGAGTGCTCTGCCACTGAGCCACAGCCCCTTAACCTTTGCTTTGAACAGAGATTTTTGTTATTTTTGTGTTATTTTTGTGAGTTTCAAAGTAAGAAGCATAAGATTTTCCTGAAATTATATAAGGACTCATGAGGAAAACCCAATGAATCCTTGCCTGAAATCAAACTGTTAATCCTCTGTAGTTGGTAATGCAGGAAAATATCTCACAGTGAGGACTGAGTCATCCCAGAGCTACACCTGGGGAGCTCCCCACTAATTATGTTTGTTATTTCCATGGTGCCACAGATTATGTGGCTGTGGGCCTAAGCATTGGCATGACACTTTTCCATTAATTATAGGCAGCACAAGAGAGACTGTGCAGGAACACTAATATAAGACTTTCCTGAAGGCCATTGTGCAAAAAAGGAACTACAACAGGGAGAGTCATCTGCAATTAAGATCTGTATAACTTGACATGGTTCATTCTGTGGGTTCCACAGCTCCAGACCAGCTTCTCAGGAGTCCCTCTGAGATTGTTTTCTTGCAGTTTCTGGCCTGATTCTGTTTCATAGAGGATCTCTTCCCTTGACAGAGCAACCATAAGCAATGGATGAATCTCTCATAATCCAGGTACAAGAGAGCAAGGAACACTCTCTTCCTTAAGTATTCAACACACATTCCTAGGCTCAGACCCTGTTTTAATGTGATTGTTGAAACGGTGACTTTCTACTCAGGGAATAAGCTTTCACTTACATAGAATGGTGAACTTTATCCTGGGGTCTATCAGGATAGCATTGTCAGAAAACATGAGTTCCATATTTGATGTAGATATACAGAAGGAATAAAGGAAAACCCCTCCCAGATTAAGACCATATTTATCAGACATTTGCTTTTTTCTCCTCCTCCTCCTCATCTTCTTCTTCCTTCTCCTCCTCATTCTCCCCTTCCCCTTCCTCCTCTTCTTTTTATTATAGCCACTACTTAAAAATGCTATTAGAATAAAAGCATGCCTAAGGTTTTGTTTAAATTGAAACTTCAGGTTATCCTTACACACCCTGAACATGTATTATTTTTAATATAAAGTTAAATTAGCACACTTTTACAGAGTACATACTATATTCAAAATACTATATTATATAAAATTTGTATTCTATAGTATACAAAATTCTGTTAAGATTCTTACCTCCAAATTTTATGTCTAATCTTATACACTGATCATTTTTAGAAGGATTTTATTTTTGTTTTTGTTTTTGTAATGAATTCCACTTATCCTGAAGTCAAATCTCTTTCTTTAACTTTTTTCCTTAGCAAGTAATAAATGCCTCCAGTCACTTGTCTTTTAAAGGCCAACTATAGCTATTTCCTTGACTTGGCCCTTTTTAGGGAGGAAAGGAGGAACTACCAAAAAACAAAGAGAATGAATAGTGCATCTCCATTGCTGTGATCTTAGCATACTCATCTAACTAGGAAATAATCTTCTAGCTTACTTGTAAAATGTCTTTTATCTTCTCCGGCTGACTACAATATTTACAAATCATCTGGAATGGGCTGATGACCTCATGATATCCCTTTTAGTTAATACTACAAGTTGGAATACTAGTATCTTACTGAAAATGTTGCAAGCATGTCATTTCCCTCTCCAAATACTGCTTAAAGAAATATGCATATGTAATTATTTTATCTCTCTTTTAATATTCGAGCACTTAAATGTATCTGCTACTTATCTTCCTTCCTTCCTTCCTTCTTTCCTATCCATCTATCTGTACATCTATCCTGGTGTTAGCATTTGAATTTTCCAAACCACAGTCCCATTGATGTCTTGTTGCATATGCTAGATTAGTGGGCACAAATAAGCACAGGGAATTGTGGTCTTATGTTAAAGTGACAGTTAAGTGAATTTCTAGGCATTTTAGTTGATATTTTCTTTTACTATCTAGGCTTATTGAAAGTTTTCTCTTTTTGCATCTCCAGTGCTCTGACATTAAGATTGTCAATTATGATTGATTTTTATTGTGAGCTATTTTACTTTGCTTAACAAGGCTCATTTGGTGTTTTTAGAAGATGCTGTATTTCATCCACCTATCAGACCACTTCTGTTTTATGCATTCATTCATTCATTCATTCATTCTCTCATGCCTTTATTAATGCTTTTTCTCCATTCAAAAACCAGTGCTATGTTTTCAATATATTATTTAAAATAATTTGGGTCCTACATAGTAGTCATTTTACACATGAATAAACTTAAGCTTAGGTAGTCTAAGTAATTTTATGCAAGAATAAATTATTTACTCTAAATCACATGTTATTTCTATCGTACATTTTATTTTTAGAGGATTCTAAAAACTTAGGTCAAGAAATGACCTTATTCTTCACCTTGTATAAACTGGTCACTTTCTTCTTTGACAGTTTTTCCTGACCAGTTTGTGTATTTCAGTGATTTACAATAAAAATTGTATTCAGTATCAAATACTAGTGAGCACAGGATCAGTAGGATTTCTCACTAATTGTTTGCTACTTTCATAGTGTCCAGTGCTGTGTACATACAGAATACAAAAAAATGAATTTATTATGATTTTAGTAGTATATTTTGAGTGTCAGTCATGTGCTGTAAGAGATTGCTATTTCAACAAGATCCATTCCCAGAAAATTTGGAATCTAAAATTAGAAATGAGAACAACTAGGAATGGCCCATGGAAAAAGCAGCTCATGGAAAAAGATGGGTGACAATATGAATGTTATTATCATCAAACCATTTTAAGGTCATTTTAATTATATTCTAAGACTTTAAAAATTGGTTACTCATTTTGTTTGATATCTGTGTATATGTCTTGTTTAGTATCTTGCTTTTCTTTTGTGAATGTGTATGTGTGTGTGTGTGTGTGTGTGTTGCATGTGTATATGTGTATGTGTGTGTGTGATGAGCAGATACATTAGAACTAAAATAAATTAAATTTAGGCCTACCTATTGGGGGTGAGGGTTGATCAGAACAGAAATCTAGATACCTATACCCTTTTAGGATACCAGATTTTAATAGATAGATTAAAGTTAGAGAATTTTAGGGTCCCTTGATAAAGTAAAATAATCTACTTAGGAATGTGGAGGATATTCTTGAGTTAGCTGAGTTTGTTTCCCGATACAAGGAGCAAATGTTCCATTCTTTTCTTGGGGATGACTTATGCATTTATTTGGCTTAAAAAGATTGGTATATGTATGAGTAAATTTTATTTTTTTGGTGCTAGGGATTGAAGATGGGTCTTGATCATGCTAAACATGCTCTCTACCACTGCATTATACCCCAAGCCATTGGCTGGATGGATTAATTCTCTTATTCAAGTATGAACTGAATATCTTCTATGTACTTAACACCATTTTAAGTACTGGAATAAAGTAAGCAAGCAAAACAGACAAGGTCCCTGTCCTTATGGGCTTTAAATCTGATAAGAGATCTTCTAGCCACATTTCTAGAGGGAAGGACTGTCACTAGTGGTGAAAATGGAAATTAGAGGAGGGTTAAAATGATAGGCAGCCTGTTCTGGTAGGTTTTCTAACACCCTCATCCAGCTGGGAAGGAAAATAATCAAGTGTCAACTATTCCTGAAGGGGTATGTGTAAAACCAGTGCATGGTTTTTAGGAATTAGGGTGAAGAAAATGTAAATTCATCTCCTTTGATTTAGTTTCCTGTAGTTTTGTTCTGAAGGTGAACTTAAGTTACTGACTATCTTAACTTGTGACTCAGAAAGAGGTAAAAGCTGCAGCAGCAGGAGAGATTTAGGAGATTTGTATCCCCTCCTCTAAATTACAGAATAATCCTTCAGGATCATTTGTGTGATGCCCCCCAAGGCTAGTGAATGGAAGGACATTTGATGTTCCCATTTTTTTTTTCTCTCAGTGACCTTAGTTGGGAGAGTAGAAACACTGAGGTCAGAAGGTGTGAATTAACTTATAGATCTTCATTCACTAAATGTGTGACATCAGACATCAATAAGTCTCAGCTTGTATAATTGGGTTATTTTTATCTCCTTATCTTGCATGACAAGTTTGTTGAGTCCTAGTGAGATAACACAGGGAAAGGTTGTTTTTAAACAATAGATGGTAATGTAAATATAGCTGGTAATGATATTCTTATGAATTTCATTACATGATTATAATTGTCATGGCATTATATTTTTATTTACATACAATATAACATAGATGATAAAAGGGAACCTCTGAAAACAAATAGCATGACTTTACTCTATAAAATTCTTAGATATATGTCCTAAGTTTAAGAACTTACCCTCTCCATGCCCCAGTTTTCTCATTTAAAAACAGGGATATAACAGAACTTACCTCATAGGGTTGTTTTAAGGATTCACTGAGCCAATAATTGTAATGCGTTTAAAAAGATGTAGGACATTTAGCATTGGTGACATTGCCTGTATCTTGTGTTTCATATCAAAGCAGACCTTCTCCAAAATATTGAGAATCTCTCCTTTTGGGCAATAAGACCTTTTGTCTTTTCATAAAGAGTAATTAAGTCTGTCCTCTTTCCTGTTTTGAGGGATGACCAAAACTGGACATATATAGTAATTGAATCGTTGAAAAGCTGAATAATAAATGAATTTGATGTAGAAAGGAATTCAAAAATTATTAGAAAGCAATTGCTTATATTGCTTTTTCCAGCTGATTTTAACTGACAGTCTGGTAGAGAAAAGTAAGTGGGAGTACAGCTTTCATATAGGATAGTATTCATGGTCCTCTAATCCTCAAGCCAGCTGTGGCTGATTCCACTGAACCCATATTCACCAAACTTTGAGTCAGGGACCTGATCTCAGAGCAGGATGATGTATGAGCAGAGCTAAGCCTCTTTGTGTTTCCAACAGACAAGGACATTGACAACATTCCACTAATGAACATTCTGTTTGCCGTTACAATGTCAAGGTTAATCATTCATTTCAGGTAGATTTCCTGCCTTCATTAAATACATTAAGTCCAGGAGTGAATGATGATGAATATGATTCACAAAGTATGTTTTCCTGTTTTGAGAAGTCTATATTTCATAGCAGGGAATTGATTTAAATGGATATCATAATGATAGCATGCTCATTCTCATACTTGACATTCTTGTCACATATTCTTGAATATTACAAGATCCCAGTTAGGTAGACATTGCTAGTATCATAATCATTTATTTATTTATTTTAAGTTGTAGTTTCAAAGGCTAACTAATTTGTCCAATAGTATACAGATAGTGGGTGATTAAGACAGGAGTCAAAATGATCTTAATTGTATGAACTCAGAGCTTGCTGAAGGCAAGGAGAATACAAAGGTGTGTAGAGTTCTCCTTGCTAACTGACACAGGATCCTGGATGCAATGTGTGCTCAATACATGTTTAAATGGGATTTGTGAACGAATCCCAATATGTTAGATTCTGGAGTTGGAAGACTTGGCCTATGAAAAAGCAAAAGACAATGAAATGTTCTCTGGGTTTTCCTTTTAATATATGGAGATGATTAAGACTGTCATGTTGTATTTGTTTGACTGGAAGTCAGAAATATAAATAAAACTATAAGCATCCTTTTGATGAATATCTGGCAACATTCTCCAGAGTAATCAATTTTTTCCACTCATGGTGTCTTCAAAATTGGAAAAGGAAATTCTTCAATTGTTCAAAGAAAGAGAGTATAAAAAGCAAGATACTAATATCCCTGAGATAGCACCCTTTAAACTTCCTGCTTATTTAATGAAAATAACCAGTAAGTTGATTTAATTCCTTCCCTTATCCCCAAATACAAATATTATGGAAATGTCCTATAACATGGAGGAAGGCTTATGAGATTTAGTGGTAGGGATATAATTAATCAATAAAAATATCAAGGATTGCTTCTGAGTTCAACAGCCATGTAAATAGGTCCGAGGTAATTTTCCAGATTTCTCTATGCTTACCTTTCATTTCACTGAGGAGATGGAGTAAATGATGCTGACCGTGGTTTAAAGGACTACACAACTAAAAAGCACTCCGATAATAGCTACGGGAGTGCAAGGGAAAGAGTCAAGTCCTTGTTGTCTCATTGGATCCAAAACACCATATTCACCACATTCTTTTAAAAGAGATCTAAAGACATAAATAATGTCAGTTTCAGAAAACTGACATTGAATGTTTTTGTTTTGTTCTGTAAATGCTTAACTTGATATTGTCATGTCAAGACAGAGAGAACTTCAAACAACAACTGTTATCTGCTTTTCCATGTCTTGCCTCATCAACTCCTCTCCCATGCCTCTCTTCTGTATCAAAACATTCTCATTTTTCACAAGCCTGTAGAAAAGAGCAATACACAGAGATTTGAGAATGTACCTACTCTTTCTAGGGCTTCAAACATTTTAGGGTACTGAACTGCAATATTTGGGAAATGTGCCAGATGTATACGTATATGTGTGTATGTATGTATGTGTGTGTGTATGTATACATCAAACCATATATACATATATTAGACTCTCAAACTTTGATACCTGGAGAACTTAAGAAGTTAGGTTTAGGCTCCAACCTTGTAGATTTGTTTCATATTTTGAGAGGCTGGCAGGAATCTATATTTTAAACAAGCATCTCAGGTGAATCTCATGCATTTTCTTAAAAAAATAATAAACACTGTCATCATCTCTTTTACTCATCTGGCATTTTCCAGTTTTCAAAATGCTTACATGTGCATATTCAATTCTGTGAGGTAGATGGGAATGATTATCCCCATTTTGAGGATAAAAAAGAGACTCCGAGTTTAGCAATGATTTCCTCAAACCCTCATTATAAACCTCCCTCTTGCTTAGTTCTCTGGGTACTCTCCTTAGATGACCTTTATCTGTTCTGGTGTTGACTTGCAAAAGGCAGGGAGCCCCCAAAGCCAAACAGTACTATCTGTGACTGTCTTGCTCAAGATTGAGAGAAATCTTCTAGTAGCTAAGGAAAATCTGTAATTTTATTTCTGGAATGTGAACATTTCCCTAATTGACAGTGTTACCAATTGATTTTAAGCAATTCCTCTTGTTCCAACCAGGAACACTTTTGAAAATGCATTCAGCTTCAGTGTTGGAGCAGAGGTGTGTGTATGTCTTTTTTCCCTATCTTGTTCTGTATTGTTAAGCTTCCAAGAAGGAATCCATCATCCTCATTCAGCCTCACTGAAGTGCTACAGGGGATATGTGCTCCCGATTGACAGCTGAGGCTCCCCTTCCTCAGGGTGTCTTACCTGTTTAATTTTCCTTCCAGCTATATGATCTATTAACCACTATCTGTCAACCTCTGTTTTGGCAGTTTGGAAGGTCCAGGACCCAGACCCAAGTTATTGTTGGGTTGTTAGGCTTGGCGCTTGGTCTGAATAACCTCACAGACCTCAGGCCTTCTCATTGCCCAAGGGAATCTGCTAGGCCCACAAGTTTGTTTCCATATCTAGAGAGTTTCTGGGGCTCCATTTTCAATAACTTCCGGTGCCCATACTACCCATTTAATCCTTTAGCACTCCCCTTGATGTTTAGAGAAGAGTTTGTGAAGAGGAGATATTAGTGGTATTTAAAGACAAGTTGAAGAGAAATTGTAAATATAACTAAAAATCACTCCCAGACCTTAGCATGAATGAAAGGTTACTATTTCTTTTGCATTTCCAAAATCTTTCTTGCTCTATTTTAACTTGGATGACTCCTCTGCTTCTCTAACATCAGCTGTAATCACAACACTTCTGGAGATCTGGTTGCACTCCAAAAGCTGACTATTGACTGCTTTTGCCCAGGTCACTCCTCCACTCCACCTCCATTCACTGCCAGTGCAGTTTGCTCACTTGTTCTTTCTTTTTAGGGAATGAGCCTGCTTTGTAGCTATCCAGAGGGAACTTAAGAAGGCAGGAACTAGGGAGGCAGAAGCACTCTTTGTTCCAAAATGAGCTGAATGGAGGTGGGGCCCAACATTGAGAGCCCAAGAGACCATTGCTACTTTCCCCAGTGCCCATTTCATTCCTTCCTAAATAGAGAATGCTATGTGCTCCAATTTATTGGAGAGAACTCCTCCACCCTAGACCCTTTCCTTGAGCAAGGTCCTTCAACCCCTCGGTGGATGTGTTCTTCTCGTGGGGGAGGGACCGGACAGAGCAGACCCGAGCTGCAGTTCCTTCGTTCTGCCTCTGAGAATTTCTCATCCAAACCTCAATCACGTAGGATTGCGTAGAGAGGAGAAAAGGGGAGAGACAGAAGACAGAGAGGAGGGAGAGGGTTGAAGGGAGGGAGGAAGAAGGGAGTCTGGGAGCCCAGGGCGCGAGGAGAGGGAGCAGGATCCGAGAGCGCTGAGCTTTCCTGCGCTCCCGGAGTCCGACACCCCCACTCGGGCCCATCTGGACGCTCTCCTAATCTTCTGGTGCAGGAGGGACTCCGACTGCCTGCGGGTCTCCGTCCCACCCGCCGTTTTGGTGGCTGTCGCCTCTGCCTGGAGTTTCCTGCGGAGCTAGCGCTCCAGCCAAGAGAGCCAGCAGCGGCGCTCGGGAGCCAGTGCGGCTCGGCGCGCTCAGAGCCTCAGTTCCATGAATGGGACTCCGCCCTGAGCGCCCCCTTCCGGGCCTGAGGAGGCAGCGGTGGGGGGCGCCCAGCAAATCCACGGCTCTGAGCGGCCACCCGCGCAGCAAGTTGGGCGAGTTGGCGTCCGCCAGTACCTGCCTCCTGGTCTTGTCCCCTGAGTCCGCGTCTGGCACCAAGAGCCCGGGTACCGCGCCTGGTCATCTCCCGCTGTCGCCTGGGGCGGCCTAGGGACCCCGCCTGCGCCCCCGGCGCCAGACCATGGTGGGCAGCTCCGATCCGGAGCCGCAGCCGCCGCGAGCCTACGTCGCCCTCAGCCAGCCCCCGCCCCACCCGAGCAGACTCGCCGGTGTTCGCTGCGCGCTGGTCACTTCCTTCCTCGGCCGGGATGGGCGGCGCGGGATTGAGTGATCGGCCTCGCGTCGGGCGGGTAATCCCCATCTGATCTGCTGCCTGTGAGCTGCTGACTGCCGGGGCGCGAACGCCTGGGGGGTCCGGGCAGCGCGGCGATGACCTGATCCCGAGCCCGCCAGGGCGCCCCCTCCTTCCCTCCCTCCCTCGCTCCCTCTGAGCCTGTGCGGAGACCTGCTCGGTGCGGCGGCCCCGGGCGGACCATGGCGGGGAGCTCCAGTTAAAGGCGTGTGGGCGCCGAGCTGGAGAGGACACCTTCGGCATCGCTGCCTTTTGAGGGGGCTTATTTAAACTACTGAGTCATTCCAGATTTAGGATTCCCTAAATAATCACCAACTGTGCCCGTCTCGTGCCGGAAAGCAAGCGGAAAGAGAAAGAGCGCCCGCTCTTGGGACCCCGCGGATCGCCTCTCGCGGGTTTCTCCCCGAGGGTGCGTGGCCCTCGAGGATCTCCCTCCCTCCCCCCGCCCCCCTCGTCTCCCGCTCTCTTTGCAGTGCTGCTGGAGGAGAGTCGCGCTCACCGCAGCTGGAAACAGCTGCCCCCGCCCCGCGCCCCTACCCTGACTCTGGCAAACCGCTCCCACTTCGCGCCTCTCGGAATTCCAGAACTCGGGCGGCCAGCCCCTGGAGAACCGCAGCCGGTGCGATGCATTCCGTAGACCTCACCAAGCCGGGACGGACCTCCTAATCTCCAGAACTGCGGGCCGCAGGGAGTTAAATTGCTGCCTTCCTCTCCTTCTCTCTTGCGGTTGGTGGCTTGTTTTCTAAAGGAACGTTTTATTCACTTTTTAGTATTTTCTACCGGGGGCACGCTACCCTCCTCGGTCCAGAAGCTGCTTTGTAACCGGGTTTTCTATGTATGTATGTGTAGATATACTTTGGACACCTTACGACGATTGCGCCTCCCTAACAGGGGCACGGCTTGTTATTTCGGACATCCTTTAGCCCCTTCCACTTGGTACCCTGAACGCAGTGTGACCAAACTCACTACTACCCCTTGGACGCGGATCGTCTTGGGGTGCAAGTTTGGGGTGCACACGTCTACTTCGCAGGAAGGCCTGGGACCGCCCCGCCCCCGCCGCCAGCGGTTGGGGAAGTTTACATCTGGATCTTCACACATTTTTTGCCACTGCCCAGACTCTGACTAACCTTGTGAGCGCAGGGTTTTCTGTACTGCAGCCTCCTCAAATATTAGCACTGCCTCCCCGCTCCTGTCCTATCCCTCCTAACCGCCGAGGTCCTGCCCTCGCCCCGGTGGAGCGCGATTCCGAGGGCGCCGTGGAGCCTAGGGCCTGGGGCCCGCGCTGAGCTGCTATGGCTGCGGCGATAGCCAGTTCCTTGATCCGGCAGAAGCGGCAGGCGAGGGAGTCCAACAGCGACCGGGTGTCGGCCTCCAAGCGCCGCTCCAGCCCCAGCAAAGACGGGCGCTCCCTGTGCGAGAGGCACGTCCTCGGGGTGTTCAGCAAAGTGCGCTTCTGCAGCGGCCGCAAGAGGCCCGTGAGGCGGAGACCAGGTCAGTAGAAGCCCGGACAGTGGGCTCCCCAGAGGCCGACACCCTTTTCCCCCTTCCTTAATGCACCTGGATCGCCAACTCATGGAGAGGAACCAGGATCCCTTCCATTGTGGCCTTTCCGCTAATTTCCAGATATCTCCCTTTCAACCACTGTCTTGTCAGTTAATAGCTTCTTGTCCCATATACAGGAACACACTTTATGCTTTGATCAATACACAGTTTGACTAGAATGAGAGTCACATATATAGATATGCTAATCCCAAATAGTTTCTAGAGTCTTTGAGGGCATCCATCCATTCATCAGTTCATCCATCCTTTCAAACATTTTGTCACTCTTATCTCCCATCCATCCAATCATCCATCCATGAACTACCTGTTCTTCGTCTTGATCACCTAAAGATAAATCAAGCTCTTCCCTGTCTCTAATAACAACACATGATAGACATTCAGTAGACACCAGATAAACTTAAATTTATTCTCATTTTTCTAACTATTCCTTCATTTTCCTTTCACACTGTCCTCCTTTTCCTATTCCCTTCGTCCAGCCACTTTGATGATCTCCAAAGGCTCTGCTTATAAACTTTTCTGTCCTATTGCCATCCTCTGCACACTTAAACTTTTGAGACATTAGGTGAACAAGATGACACCCACAGTTTGGTCTCAGGAAGTGTAAGGAAAACCTCAGACTTATTAGAAATTTTCATAGCATAACCTTTCTGAAGAGGATTTTCTTCTGCAGTCCTAAACGCAAATGATTATTCTTTGATACGTTACTGCAAAGGGAAATTGGATACCTCTAATTTCAGTGTGACAGTTCCCAGCCCAAGCTAGTTCAGTATCCCAGCTTCAGAGAAGGAAAACAGATTGTCAAGATTTGACTTCCATCAGACCATTGATCCTGGGTGTGGCTGCAGAGTCAATTGCAAGATGCAGATGTTTTACCTTTGGTGTGGAGAACTGAAAATGAATACTGTGTGGAAAGAGAGCCAGTTCTGTGATAAGTTGACTAGTTTAGGTTAGCTCCTTAGCAATTCTGACCTGGTGTTCTCTTAAGTTGTGGAAAGAAACACATGAGCTACATGTAAGTCGGGCTTAGAATTAGCTTAAAAATTTGGGATGAAGTCTTGTGAGGAAGTCACCTTGTTTTATTTTCCACTGGGTTCATGACATTAGTCACTTCATCAGTGGGCTCATTTTTTTTTTTTTTTTTAATTCTGGGATGGCAATAGAGTAATAAATGTCAGGAGTAAACAAAAATATAACGAACCCAAGGCAGGAGCTACTAAAGTCTCTGTTATTTTACTTCTAATTGATATGTTATGTACATTTTATAAAGTGAAGATTTATGCAGAAGTTGAAGTTATCACTGTATATTCAGTGGTTCATATTAAGGGGAAAATAAAATCTCCTGTTTTGTTACACAGGGTTAGTTTGGAAGCCTTCTCTTAGGGATTATATGGTGTACAAGGAACTTAAAGGTTGTGAATTTAATGTGACTCTTAGATCTCTGTTTCTAGTACATTGTTGCACTCTAGTTGGGATAATTAAGTTCATAAGTTGATCCTACTCCACCTCCTCAGCTAAAAACAAGGTAATAAGAATGACAGGTGGATTGTATTTGTGAATGGATAAGATAAACTTATTTGATCTTTGCCGAAACTGATTTGCAAATGAGCAATTTGCAAGGCTTAATTTTGCATGGGAAGGCAGTACAGTGTGTGTTGCTTCCTGTGGCCATTTCCCTAGTATCTCATTCAAAAATAGAGAATTTCTGAGTTTATCATTTTCTTCAGTGTTTATTTAATCTGCTTCTCTTTTTCATCTATTTGGCAGGAAAGCTCCTGACTGGTGACTTCTTTACCTAAAGTGTCATAGTAACAATCTTGCACAGAGATGACAGGAACTGTTGAGATATTCTTAGTGTAAGGACAGCACAAATGCATTTGTACACCACCGGCTGGAGTTCGTTCTGAAGCTTAGCTTAGAGGAGCGGGAGTGTGACATGTGGTAAAGCTTTTGGGGAAGATGATAGTGTGCTATTACCCTTACTAAGGAAGCCAAACAATTAATCTGTTGATCTGCTGTCAGCAACCATGATTCACATAGTATGGGCTGAGCCTATTTATAGAGAGATAGCACCTTCCACATCTCAATTCCACAGCAGATTCTTTAGTGGATTAGAAGGAAGTTTTAAACACCAAAAAGAAGAGCTGTTTGAGGGAATCTGTTTTATAAGCACTTTGACCTTGTAGTCACTTAATATTTGAATTATTCTTGAAATCACTAGCCCTTCTAAACCATACCCTTGCATTCTACAAACTGAGTCAAAAATGGTGAAGTGGTGACATGAAATAACTTGTCCCGAATTTCCACTGTGAATTTCTGACACCAAGACACACATTTCACAGACTTTCTAGGAGAGTGCGGCTGAGGCAGTGAGGCTAAGCCAAGTATTTAATGGGAAAGGCCATGTTTGTATTTCTCATCTCAGGGCTGACACAATGAGTATCTCTTAATCTCTTTTCTTAGCTGAGAGTATAATGTTGAAACTTTATAAACACAATGAAGATCCTGAGAGTATCATGGTTCAGGGGCCAGATGTTAAAATCATAGAACCACAACATGAAAATGTGGAAAGTGGCAGGTTAGGACCTCACATCACATAGTTCCAGGGCCACGGCGGGTATCAGATGCTTTATGAATGCCATCCCTGGAGTAGAATCTAATGTTGCACCCTGGGATTGTGCAACAAAATCCTGACCTGTGTAGATGAGAGATCCTAAAGCTGGAGCAAGGTTGTAGTTTCTCTAAGGTTACACATATAGATTGTGGCAAAATTAGGACTAGAACTACATTCATTAGATTTCCTCTCCCTGTCTTCTTTGCAACATAACACAGAAAAAAAGTAGTTTGAAGAAGAGGTGAGTGTCCTTTGTCAAAGGATGGAAATAATTTTATTTTATTTATTTATTTACTTTTTACCATTAGGGCTTGGTACTACTATTATCATTATCAATAATATATTATAATTAGAAAAAAATGGTGTAGAGAAGAGTATATACCTCACAGATGACAGAGGCAAAAGCTCTCTTGTACACATTCTAATAAAGAGAGGCACAGTCTTATGCTTCTTATTTGAGTCATTCTTTACATGTGTGTGAAGTATCTGATTAACCAGGCTTGTTAGAATATTTGCTAAAATGTGACTGCCACTTGGTTTGCTGTGTCTAGGCTTTTAGCACAGCCATATGAATTACGTGGGTTATTCATTTTAACATTTGTTATATTTTGAAGAGAAGCACATGCACAAATGACTGACGCCAAAATGCTATGTTTTAATTTAGAGTTACTGCAGCTAGTGGGTAGTGTTCATTATCAAGAAAGGGAAGTGCTTACAGAATCTCTCAATGTCTGAGTGGCCATGATCTTTGGAGGTCATCCAGTGTCATGCTTTTGCTTTTCAAATGAGACTTTCTCTAGAAAGTACAGAGTAGCTAAATGAACCAAAAATCGGAGTATTTTAAGTGATTTTGGTGGTTTAATTGATTTTCTATGTAATTTAGTTTCTTCCCTTAAGCAGGAATATTAAAATCATCCTTAGGAAAAATCCCTTACCCAAAAAGCATTAGATATTTTTCATAATATAAATATTTTATTTTGCATGCCCTTCCCTTTAAAAAAATAATGTGATATAAATTTATCAGTAACAAAATAAATCAAAGAAGTGATTGCAATTTTACCAAATTTTGTCAATTTTCATTTGTCTTATTTTTCTGAGTTTCTTTTTCTGTTATAAAAATTATAATTTATAACATTTTGGTGTTTTTCCAACTTGTTTTGGTAGATGTATGGTATTTAACAGTATCCCCATTCAACATTTTACTAGCAGAGATTTCTTTTCATATAGTGGAAGAAAACATAGAAAATAGAGTCTTCAAGAAGAAAGATGACAAGAGAGGTGAAAGAATGCTTAATCACATGATCAACAGAATATAAATTATATTTTTATAAAGTGTATACTTTTGGTCAATTGCTTGATCAAAGCTAAATTTTTATAACAGGTGATATTTTACATATATTGTAAGTACTTTGTATTTTCTCTTTTAAAAGTATGACTCATGTCTGAAATATAAAAATCACCCTAATTAAATGATATTTGGCTTAATGATTGAGTAAAACAAAACAAAACAGCTTTTCTTTTCAGAAGCTCACCCTAGGGTTTAAACTGATATTTTGCATGTTTTCTTTTTCCTTTAAACCCAATTTTCTCTGCAGCAGTTCATTCTCATCAACAAATTTTATTTCCATTGTAAGAACATTTTAAAATAGCAGGGACTGTGATCTCTTGATTTCTTTCATCCCACAGAGATCTCATCAAGCCATAACTCAGGATTAAGTCTTTAAAGTTTTAATGAAGTTGATATCCTTGAACAGAATTAGAAAAACAATTTGCAGGAAATGAGGCAGTCTCTGTATTTGAGAAAGCAGGGAACATTTTTAGAAGATCTTTAGAAACTAAAGGGTTGTCTCCTATAACTATATTTCAGAAAAGTTCAGGGCTTACTCTTTTGGCATTACATTGCTCTTATTCTTGATGATAACTATTTGTACGTGGATATTACAGTGTTGACTTGGTTTGGAAAATTTGTTGATAGTGACACATTTTTTCTTATCTATTCTTTGAGTGCTTCATCTTGATGTATATTTGCTATTGACTTTTTCTTCTAGAATTATTATGGATTTTATGCAGGCTCTCAAAGACAGCCTTGTTAGATACAGGGGACACACTTATTTTAGAACTTTTGGGATTTTATCTAATGGCATGACTTCAGGATTCATAGTTTCTTCATAATTTTTTAGGTCTTTTATTCTTTTTAGCAACCCACTTAGCCCCATCTTAGAATTGAGTAAACCAACCCTCAAAGTGCCAGAAGAGACTTGTTCAGGTTTATGGAATCAGAAAGTGACTAAGTAGTCATGTGGCCCCCAATTCCCTCACCGTAGTTTATCTGTCCTTGTCTTCCATCACTTTGATCTAAGAAGTCCTGAATCTGAATAATTTAATTTGATTTGAGAGGTTTCGAGAGGAAACTCATGAAGCGTTCAAGGAATGTTAAACCCGATTGCTTGCTTTCTTTGCTTTGTTTGTGATCTAGAGCCCCCAGGGAGGAGGAGTTAGGTGGAAAAGCTGATAGGGAGGTTCAGACCACTACAAATAAAGTACCCCATGACTGTGCTATATGCTGGTTCTGACTCTTGGCTGGGATATACCTTCTGCTTGTCAGAAGCCTCAGAGATATCTAGGGGTGCCTCTTGGGGCACATAAGGGTCCATCAGGAGACTTAGGCCCAATGGGGCAGACTTCCAGCCTGTAAACAAACAATTGAGCAGGGCATGGTGAAGCACACTGTAACCCCAGCAATTTGGGAGATTGGGGAAGGAGGATGGCAAGTTTCAGGCCAGCCTGGGTAACATAGTGAGACTTTGTGTCAAAATAAAAAAATAATAAGGGCTGGGGATATTATTAGCTCAGTGGTAGAGCATCCTTGGGTTCAATTCCCAGTACCACCAAAAATAAATAAATGAATAATTGCTTCAACAGTTTTTGAATGTAAAGAGGTTAATGCCATATTCAGGGGAGCGTTCTGGGATTATTTAGTCCTTTTTTTTTTTTAAAGTTACCATATAAGTGACAATGTAGAAACAGTTAAATATGTGGAATTTGGAGTGGAATCACAATTTGAATTCTGGATATAGTATTTGTACAGAAATTAGGCAAGTTTCTCAATCTCTTTGAGTCTGTTTTCTAATTTGTAAAATGAAGATATTCTGTCCAGTATTTGGTCAAGAAATGCCTCTCTGAGAAAGATTCCTTTGAGCAGAGTTCCAAAGGATGAGACAAAGAGTGATGGAAGAGCATACAAGGCAGAGGAGAACAGCTTGTGTGATGTGGACATGAGTGTTTTAGGAGAAGCTGAAAGAGAGTGGGCAGAGAGAACCAGAAGAGGGCACAGGTGTTGCTAGCAAGCATGGTGCAGGCCGAGGTGTGCTGGGCCTGGAAAGACCGAGGAAGGATTTTGTGTTTTTATCCAGGATCCAAAGCAGGACAGTAGTGGGAGGTGATAGAATGTGATTTGTATTTTTATGTGGGCACTCTGGTTTTGGAGAAGAGAATGGATTGCAAGGAAGCCAATGTGGAAGCAAGGGAACAGGAAGGAGGAGGCTAAGATGTGAGTCTGGGTCAGCAGTTATCAACATGTGATCAAAGGCCCTGGGAGCACCTTGAAAATCTCAGTGGGACTACAATGTCAGAACTATTTTCATTAAAATATTTCATAATAATACTAGTTATTTTCCCTTGTATCACTCATTGTGTCATGAGTGTCCACTGAGTTTTCTTTGTATACCTTCAAATACAACCATATAGAACAAGAGGTGGAATATGGGAGTTTGAGAATTCAGCCGGCTTCTCTAAGCCAGATGTTTTAAAGAGATTTGTAAACATGTTCATAAAGTAGTCTTTTCCTTAAGTTTTATTGGAATTTTATTGGAAAGGTATAGGTATGTATTACTAGAACATGCTGTTTACACTAACTTCTTCTTCTTCTTTTTCTTTTTCTTTTTTTTTTTTTTTTTTTTTTTTTTTTTTTTTGTGTGTGTGTGTGTGGTGCCTGGGATTGAACCCAGGGCCTTGTGCATGCCAGGAAAACACTCTACCAACGGAGCTATATCCCCAGCCCTACACTAACTTCTAATGGGTTTATTATTGTTATTTTTAATGGATAAATATTTGAAAATTTTTGTTGTAATTTCTAAATGCAGCAGATATTTAGAGCTCTAAGCCACATAAACAGGAGCTCTTTGGGAATATTCAATAATTTCTACAAGTGTAAACAGCTTCTGTAACTGAACAGTTTGCAAACTACTGGTCTAGGCTGTAGGTGATGTTGACACAGATAAGAGGGTAGCCATGGACATGAAAGAGACTGGGTAGAGCTAGAACAGGAAAACTAATGAGAGGCAGATTGTGGGTCAGGAGAAGAAGGTGCCTGGGTGATACCTGGCTGAACAATTCAAGAGTGAACCCTGCCTTTGATGGGATAGAGGAACTGTGAGGAGAAAGCACAGTCCACATGGCTCAAACAACATAATTGCTGAACTATAAAGCACTATGGAATGCTAAGGCGAGCAACTGCATATTATTTGTTGTGTAGTTTTACAATATACTGAAGATCCTTAATACCCATTGGTATAAGGATAGCCTTATATATGAGCTTTGAACTCTTGAGCTCTGAAGGAACCCTTTAGAATGATCACCCTCCTCCATCATTCAGGAGCTGTTACCTTGCAAGAACAATCCTAAAGCAAATATATGTCAGGCAGGCACAAATATTATAGACAGTAGAAAATGCTAAACTTTCTTAGTCTTTTAAAATTGAAATAAAATGTTTGGCACCTTACAGACTTCTGTCCTAAATCTCCACATTTTGAAATGGATTTCCTAAGTGTGGTAGTTAGATGGATTTCATAGGTGAGTTTGGACCAGGTTTCACTGGTCTTTGCATGGACAGATGACATTAGAAAGATAGACTTTTGTAATGTTCTCCTTATTTGTTAGCCTGTTGTTAGTCGTTTGATTAGTTTGTAGTATTTACAGTCCCCAGGCTCCCTACTTTTAATGTTAGTGACATTAATGCTTCCTTGTTGGAGTTTAAGTATATATGGTTCTTTTTAAATGGTATTACAGGGGTTGCAACAAAGAGTTCCAAGACCTAAGACCAAACTTGATTTCCTAGAAGAGAAAAATAACATGGGCCAGGATCAAATCAAGAGCTCTAAGTTGGAGTTTAGAGTTTCTATCATCTAGCCAGTGATTCTTAGCAATAAGTGCAAGAGGAACTCAACTGGGGGTTTTAAAAAATTCTAATGCCACACACCCAGAAAATGATTAAATGTGTTTATTCTGGGTCCAGGCATCACCCATTCATTTTTTTTTTTTTTTAATTTCCTAGGTGTTCTAATATATGATCATGGCTAAGAACCACTAACTTGTTCAAATTCCTTCCTTTCATACCTTGTGGCACTTAAACCAAAAATAATTTAGTGTTTAATGACTTTATGAACTTATTTTGGATGCCTGGAAATTGGGAATACTTATTTTAATTTTATTGATGATCCCTCTGTCTTAGTCCATTCAAGCTGCTATAACAAAATACCATAGAATGGTGACCCAAACAATAGCCATTTATATCTCATGGATCTAGAGTTTAGGAAACAAAGTCCAAGTTCTAGATTTGGTGTCTGGGAAAGATGTTTTCTAGTTCATAGATGGCAGTCTTCTTGCTGCTTTTTCAATTGGCAGAAGGGCAACACAGCTCCCTGGGGTCTCTTTCAAAGGATGCTTATCTCATTCATGAGGGCTCTGCCGTCATTGCCTGATGGCCTCCCAAATGCCCTATAACCTAATACCATCACCTTGTGGGTTTAGGATTTCAACATATGAAGGACAACGTAAGTGTGTCCTTTTACTCATTGTTGAATCTTTTCTGGTGTCCTCAAACTGAGCTTCATCATGTATATATGTTTATGTGCCTCATCTTCCTAATCAAAGTTCGAGTTCCTAAGAATAGGACCTGTGCTCTGGTCAGCAAGAGATTCTCAGTGCCTTGCATATTGCCTGTGTCACTGCAGTTCTTCTGTTGCTGTGAGCAAATGACATAGCAACTCATTGAGCAGGCCACAGAGAAAGAGGGATTCTGAAGTCAGTATCCCTACTGAGACCCTACAAGCTGGGGGGCTCCAGTTTCATGGGACTAGTTAGAAATAGATTCTAGATTTGGATTTAGGTTTGTTTTTCCTAATCTCATTTTCTTTTCATTGTTCCAGTACTGGAAATAGCCCTTCATTTTCCTTGTTTGAAAATAAGGTGACTATCTAAGGACCTTTTTAGCTTGGAAAGCCATTAATGATAGTGCTCCTCTTTCAGGAGAAATACCCGTGACTGGGAACGTGAACATGAATCTGCTTCCAGCTTCTTAGGAAGGATAAAATCCACTTTCCTATGTGCTGCTTTGGATGTTCCCCAAAAATGCATGCCTTGGTTAAATTACCTATAATGTGCTAAAAAAGACATCTCTATCTAAAATATCAGTCTCTGTTTCTTTTCCCCCCCATTTTCTGCCTATTTTTTCCCTTGAGGGATTAGGAATTGAGTCTGGTCTGTTGCAGTGTTTTAGACTTTTAAAAACTAAGGTCAAAAAGGGGGTTGAAATGAAGTGTGAAAGAGATTCATGAGAGAAAGACTGGAAGCCTATAGAAGTTATCATAAAGAAAAAAAAAAAAAAAAGAAAATTTCCAGAAGAGAATTTTTTCTTTTGCATCAGTGACTTAAATGTTGTATTTTAATTTGGGGACTTCAAAAGATAAGCCAGATCACCTTTACTGTACCTTCAAATCAGATTATACTCCCCAAATAATTAAGAACTGGGAAAAAAATTGAAATAAGTATCAAACATAGCTGCTCATATTCAGATTGCCTGGGTGGGATAGGTGTTGGTTCCATTTTCAGACAATGAGCTGTAGCTGTGCTGCCCACATAATAGCCATTCTACATGTGACGCTATGTTCCAGAAAGGCCAGCAGTCCAGAATCACCTAAAGAGGGCCGGGTTAGAGAAGATTGATCCATGTGTGAGAAGTTAACAAAAAAATGCTGAAAAATAAAGGTAATCTCAAATTCTAAGGAAATCCAAGTTCCCATGATGGAGTACCTTAAAGCTGTGTGGCTGTCATGCTTTATGGCATCAAAGGAGGACTGTGGTGGATTTTTGCAACGGGAGCATGACCATGAGAAGAAAGGAGGTGATACATGAGGAGATGGTCCAGAAGTTCTGACTACTAGGAAAGGAGTTGTGTTGAGAGAAACCCAGGTACCCTCTGTAGTCCTCTCGTGGGCTTCCCTGTGAGAGGTTGGAGATTCACTTTCCCTAAGGAAAGTAGAATTTCTGATTTCTGATCGACTCTTGGCCTCACCTATCTTTTCCTGGCAGGTCCTAGGCCATTATTCTTGGTAGCTTTTGTTCAGGGCAGGATTTGGCAGCGTGATGGCTGGGTCGCCTCCACATTCTGCAACTCTGGTTTTCCAAGCAGTCTGTCTATTCTGTGACTACCTATAGGTCATGAGAGAACCAGGGCCAAGAAGGAAGTTTGTCTTGAAATCATGCTTTTCCTGGTATTTCCAAAAAATTCCCTTTTTTGAAGTGTTTATGAGCTGCATTTTCTGGGTTACTCTGGTTTCTTGAGTTAAGTTCTGTATTAGTCTATTTTCTGTTGCTATAATGAAATACATAGGGCTGTGTAATCAGTCAAGAAAATACGTTTATTTAGCTCACAGTTTTGGACATGTAAAGAGTATGGCACAACATCTGCTCAGTTCTGATGAGGGCCTCCTAGGCTGTGTCACATGGAGAATGATCTTGTGGTAGGAGCGTATATGAGAGGCATCCCATGGTGAGCTGGGAAGCCAGAGAGCTAGGATGGGCCATTCCTGCTCTTTTTTTTTTTTTTTTTTTTTTTCGGTGCTGGGGACTGAACCCAGGGCCTTATACTTGCAAGGCAAGCACTCTACCAACTGAGCTATCTCCCCAGCCCGATTCCTACTCTTTTATAACAACATCTCCTCAGGGAAGTAACTGGGGGCCCATGAGAACTATGGTAATACCTTTCCAGGGATGCATCTCCAGTGCCCTCCCACTAGGCTCCACCTCTTACTGATCCTACTACCTCTCACACTGCCACACTTGAGAGTAAGTCTCCAACACCTGAACCTTTGAGGGACACACTCATCCCACAGTTAGTCTTTCTGATTCTGCTAATGGGACTACCATCTTGGTTTGGAGTTTGTCCTTCAAGGTAATTTCTGGCTTGGTGGAATGAAGGTTCTTTGGTCCTGACTCTTCTTAGTCTCACCCGAACCTCGGTCCTGCCTGCTGTCCTTTTCATGCTAAGCAACCACATTCAGCCTAGAGCTGATGGATACACCTGTGAGGTCAGGAGAGCTGCAAGCTTCTTCCACCTGGTTTCATTATTCTCATCCAGGCAAATGTGTGGAATTCTGATTAAAAACTCTGATTGGAACTGGCACTTTGGTTGGGACTTTTGCCTCAAGTCATTATATATCCTGCCTTTAAGGATGAATGTCTGAGAGAAGCCTTGTGAGGTCCACTCAGTATGTTTTATGACTTACTATGCTGGTGGGTTTGAATTGGGAAACATCAGAGCTCTGTGCAATCAATTCACCCATCTCATAGAAGAGGGAATTAAGATTCAGGGGATGAGGTCGTACACCTACAAAATGCAAAGCACAGACTGAAATTCCCCATAAGTCTGTATGGCGAATCTCACTGCCAAACCACAGCTGCCTCCTTGTGCCTCCAATGCTGGTAGCAAGACCTACCTACCTGTTCTGTTTGAGTAATATAAATGTAGGTAGCTGCTTTTAAACAGCAGTAGTCAAGTTACATTGCTAGACACCTATTGAGTATCTGTATGTCATGCACTTGGGAATGGGATATAGAAATAATGAGAACATTCCCATCTTTTTCCTACAAGGCAATATGTAATTGAGATTTGTTAACTCTGACCAGATTTGTATTGCTGTGTTCCAAGCTGTGGTTTTGCTGTGCCCTATTGAACAGTTTCTCTTTAAACATCTATATATCAAGGAAAATAATATTTCCTTAATTAAAAAAAAAAACACAGTGTATCTTTTTAAAATGCACATGTGTGTTCAAGGACTAACTAGAGCATAGGGTTTTATTAGATCATGAGGGTGAGTTGGCTGCAAAATCAAGGTTCTTTCTGCACCCCTCCCCATGCACCTCAACGGTCTTGACACTCACAGAACATTGATACTGTATGTATCCATTTCAATTCCTTTGGTTTACAGCTATCTTTTTCCCTCTGTGAGGAAAACCATTAGCCTCCACACTTATCTTCTCCAGAAACGTCCTCATTTATCCACCTAGCTGCAGTATTCCCAGTATTCAAAGCCCAGCTCAACTCCATCTCTTCAATAGATCTTCTTAGACCCTCCCAGGAGGAAAGAATCACTGTCTCTCCCAGGCTTTGTACCTAATGTTGTCTGTGGTTCAGTTCTGTCATGCCCAATAATTACCACATAAGTACCTTGCCTGTCTCTTTGCCACTGGAGTGTGAGTTGCAGAGGACCACAGCTCAATCATTTCAATGCTTTCTACATAGTAGGTGATCATAAATATCTTATATCTTATCCAAATAAAAGTAATTCTACTGTTGACTCATATGCTCATGGCATCAATATTAGACTTTAAGGAAATTTCTACACAAATATGAAAATGCTGTGCAAGAAAATTAACTTCTATTTTAGGCCAATATTAATTTTTATTCCATTTGGTTTTAAAATACAAAAATATCATTAATCCATTTTCATTTGCTATGTAGCTATTTGCTGAATGCTTGAACCCCATGTCTTCTCTTCCTCCCGAACTCAACTCCTAATTGCCACCCCAGTTTAACTCAGTGTGAGCTTTTCACGTCTTTTTTCTTTATCAACACAATAACCATGTATGAAGGGGGCAGTTTTTATGAGAATGCTTAAAGAAGGAGCATTTTCTTATTAATTGATATCTTTTTTCCAGAAGTTGAGGGGAATTAGTGGCATTGCCAATTTGGAACAGGGCCCATCTCTATCTTGACTGACTTTGGTTTCTTAACATTGGGTTAATGGGGAATAACATTTGTCATTGATTTCAAATTTAGTTATGCCTGGTCCCTACATTTACAGTTGAGATCAACAAGTCATTTTAGTGTTAAATACCTTTGGGAGAACATATTCATTCTAGTTTCACTTTCCTTGGTGAAGCTCTAAGTGGTGGGGGAATACGATATTGATTGGGTCTAATGAAAAAGCTTCTTTCTGTCAACTCTTTATTACCTCATTGGCTTTCTTCTTTTCTCATCTCTTACTCTTAAAGCTATTGATAGCAGCATTAAGTAAGTCTTCTGTGTATGCTACAGTCCACTGTATTTATTCTGTGCTTGGTTTAAAACCTAGCCTTTTAAAAGAGATGAGTAAAAGGTTTTTGATTCAGTTCAAGGTAATATGATGTCATAGAAATAACACTGGATCAGGAGTTGGAGTCTTTATGACCTTGGGGAAGTCCTTTTGCTTCTCTTTGGCTTAGTTTCCTCATCTTCAGAATAAAGGGCTCTCTATGAGAGATAGTTTCTGAGATTCCTTTCAGCTTTATAATTCTTGATGTGTATTTCTGGTATTAATACTCCAGAGAGATTTTAAGATATCTGTTTGTCAGATATAATAGCTTAATGATATGTTTAATATGAAGTTTTAGAAGATTTGGCATGAAAACAAAATGGAATAGCAAAAGATTAACACATATATTTTAACTCTTCTTTTCTACATTATTTGTTCTTAGATTCATTAATGTAAAATATGAATTGGTAGTAGTTTAAAATTTTCCTTGTTTTATTTTAGTTTCTAGCATTTCATTGAACATTCAAGAGAGACTTGTTACATACATTTGGTCTTAAGCACTGGACAGTTTTAATAGAACTGTAGAACCAGTTTTTGTTTTAATGGAATGTATATTTATTTATTACTAGTGTAGTCTCAGAAGATAACAACAAAAAAACAGGAAAGAAAGATATCAATATTGAGTGAAAGTTGGAGATTTACTTCTGAATAAGCTAATGTGGAATGCCATTTTCCAGGACAGTTTTAATTAAACAGTGGGCAATTAAACAATGGAAATGTGGTAAAGTACAGGATGCCATAAAAATTGCAGTGTTAGTAGGGAAGCAAGCTATCATTAATGATCAAGTTTCTAGATTTCCTGGACCTTAGGATACACCTTGTTAGATATGTTTTTCATCAGAACTTCCATCAATTAAGGAAGGAAGAAACCAATATTTACTGGATATCAAGCCCGATATTCTCTTAGAATAATCACATTTAATATTAGGGACAATTGGTCACATTTAGTTGTACTCATCAGTGATAATACTAGAAGGTTTAGAAAGGGAGGTTATAGTTAAAATAATGCCTGAAGGGATATTTTAGAGTTTGTGAGTTTCATTTATGTGCCTAAGTCATCTATTCCTTTAGGTGATATTGGTATTTGAACTTTTTCTTTGTTTTATTTTTTTCCATTTCTTTATCTGTTCAGTTTGATTATAGTAGATAAAGGTCATCACATTGTGAAGCAGAGGCTGTGTCAGAGTGTGTGTACCAATCACAAGGAATCATTAAAGGAACAATTTGGAGATCTCCTATCATAGAATTGTTTTTCCCTTTCTTGATATGAGTTGAGAGTAAATGTTGAATCATTGACTAGTTGACTGTTTGATTAGAACATGGTGCTAAAAGAGTCTTCTCTTGAGGTTAGTTCTAACATATTTATCTGTTTATGCTAACAAAGCCAAGCCAAGCCTATGGCTTAACACACATATGTTACATAAACTCAATTTGGTGAATGAATAATCTTACCAAAGACATTTGCCTGGCAAAACCAGATAAATAAAGATTATTGCTCCTGGTGGAGCATAAGCTGAACAGTGCTTTATACATACCTGTAAGTAGAGTCATCTTCATATACACTGTGATCCTTTGGAAGTTTGAGTCTGTTGTGTGGAATTTTCTGATTCAGTTCTGTCACACACAGGTACAATTAAAAGCAGAGCTACACACCATTCATGTTGCAATCAGAGCATCTCAGGGTCCCGTGGGACTTTAAAGATCACCTAATTTACTTAATATTTGAATCCTTTTGACCCTATCACCACAGTTCATTCATCTACATTTTGCATTATTCGACAAATATCCATTGTTTACTTATAATTTAACTAGTATTGAAAAATGGGTCAGCAGAGAAAAAAGACACAGTCCTTCTAGTACAGAGAGTAGGGATAGTGGCAACACATAATACCAACAATTTCACATGTAGTCTGGCTTCAGCCTGAACAGTTGAAGGGTCAGGAACCTTACCATCTCCAATGGCCAACCATTACATGTGTTGATAAAAATGATTTTTTTTTCCCCATGTTAATCGAAAATCTGTCTCCTGGAAGTGCAAATCTTTGGGGGAAAAACAAAAACAGAAATAAAAGCACAACTCTAATCTTTTCCTATAGAGTAGTTCTTTAGATCACTTCTTGTCAAATTTTAATGCACCTATAAGTCATCTGGAATCGTTAAAATGCAGATTCTGATTCAGCAGGTCTGGAATGGCCTTGTCATTCTTCCCCAAGTAATGCCAATGTTAGTCAAGTGACTGCAGATCAAGTGGCAAGAATTTAGACAAGTTAAAACTAGGATTATGCCACACCCCTTCACTCTCCCTCCTCATTTCATGTCTTACCACCTCCAGTCTTACGTCTTCCCTAGTTCTTTGGTTCTTTCAAATACAATGGGGTTCCAAGCCCTTCTATAGAGATGACATGGTATATGGACATGTTAGCAAACTCAGAAGCCAAGTGAGACGTGGACAATTTATTTAAACTTTCTGACCCTTGAATTTTCTGGTTTGAAAATTAGGACACCAGTACTCTACCTAGCTTAAATTTGAAAAGAAAATATTTGAAATAAAAGGTTTATAGTACCTAAAATTGCATTGCACATAAGAGATATGCTGACCATCCCATAATATGATTGCGGAGGGTAATGCTTAGAATCAAAGGCAATCATCCAGATTTGGTCTGATGAATCCAGAGCAAAATGTGTAGATTACAATTTCTGTGAGACCATTAGGAGATCACTTTATCCCTCTGCACAGTAATATTTGGTTAGCTGACCTTGCAACTGCTGTTTATAATATGCTTTGAGAAAAGAACTTTATATTTTCACAGTAGGGTTTTATTATTTTTTAATGTCCTCCAAACTCTTAGGATTTTCAAAAGAGGATTTTGCCTGCATACTAAATGAAGTCACCAGTTGGTCTAGACCCCTTCTGAATTGATTCAGGCACTTTCACAGGTAGATGTCACAGCATGCAAGCTATCTGCTCCAAGTCCTTGCTGTGTTTAGTTTTAAGAGTTCTGAGCATATTGTTGTTCTCAGTTTCACTGTTGCAGTGAGTGAAGTAACATAATGAAGAGAGACACATCTTGCTAATCCCCACATGGTAGTTGAGTCCTCTGTGCGCATGCAAGCCCTTATTCTGCCTTAAGGCCCACTTTACAGGTTAGAGTCCCCACTTCTGGTTTGGGCACATACATAACTCTGTGGATAGTTTTATCATAGCATTTGTACCATCTTAATGAATTTGTTCTTTACAGTTTTTGTTTTTCTGGTCTTTGAACTTATTGTCAACTGGTTCCATGATAGCTGGGTCATCCTTCTGAACATGAACGTTTGCAGAAAAGTAGTCTTAATAGAGGTATCCCTGTTTTGTTTTTCTCCTTTCTCTGCTGTGATTTCTCCTGGAATAAATTCACCTTATTGATTTCACCTGTCTCCTCTGTATTTCTGATTCACAGATTGACATCAGAGTTCTTCATCCAAATCTAATAATATGCTAAGCTAACACCATGTTGTTGCTCCACCAGCAACTCAAATAAACTTGCCTCATTTTGAAATTATTATTATCTTCATCCAGATCTCAATCTGCCTTGTATCTTGAGTTTCCTATTTCAGTGAATGGACTATTAATGGTACCTAATAAATGCTTAGCAAATATTAGTTGTTTTCTGACCACAAACTTCTTGTCTGTCAGCCTGGGAACTCTGCTTATGTTTGACTCATCTTCTCCCTAGTCTCATATCCAATCACAAATCTCACTGCTTTTTTTTTTTTTTTGTCTCTAATATTTCATTTATCAAGTCCTACCTAAGGACTTTTTGTGACCTATAAGGGATAGCAAGATGATTCAGGCAGTCATCGACATCCCGTAGTTGATAGATTTTATATTATCTTTTTTATTCTTTCCTGCCATCATTGAGGGACTGCTTTTCCCAGCCAGAAGTGTTGTGAAATTTCTTGCCTGATATCTCCACCTCCCTTTTCTTGACTCTTTGATAATATTTTACACAGGATTTTTACAAATGGACATCATGCAACTCTTCTACAAAAACTCTTATAAAGGTTTCCAGCTGCTTCTAAAGGCACTCTTAAATGGCCATAAAGTGACTAAGGTGATTCTTTGGGATCTTGTCTCATCTGATCTTTATCCTTCCGCAGTGTACTTATCCACAGCCCCCACACTCTGTTTTGGCATTTGAGCCAGGCCAGGGAAGACGAGAACTTCAATAGGCAGTAAATGTGGGCAGTAGGCACACAAACAAATGAATAGAGATGGGAAACTGTACAACTGCAGGTCCCAGCACTTACTGAAGCTCAGAGATTCATGGCACGCGCTCATGAGCGCGTGTGCTCGCCAGTGCACACACACATGCACACAAATTCTCCTCCCCTCCACTCTGATGTTTCACACATAGTTTGCAATATAAGCAGCCATTTTGGATGTGTTCTAATCTAAGGAAACAAAACTCATGGCCATTGGATGGTTTTTCATAAACAATGAGTCAGTGGTTGTAAGCCAGCTTGCAGGAAAACTCTTTCTTATTACACCTGGGCTACCGTAGGACCTTTCTTCGGATTAAATATATTAAAATTGAAATGAGACTCTTAGAATGTTGTATGTAAGTAAAGGAAGTTCTTTACACTGCCCCAGGTATTATGGTGAAAAGCTTAATTAGATGTAACTTATATTTCCCCATTTGTTCCTTGCATTTAGTTTTGTGCCATCTAGTCTAATCAGAGCTTTGTACCTGACATCTCTGGTTGATAACCTCCCACAGAAATTATGCATTTTGTAAAGTGAGTCTTATACTTAATGCATAAGAAAATACCAACTTGTATCAAAAATTTAAAACTGATCTTAGGTAGAATTAAAATAAATTGGAATTGATTAAATTTTTGTTTTGTTGTATTTTACTAAATCAGTTAAACACCAAAGGCTAGGAATGTTTAGTTTCATTTTTGAAATCTAGCATAGAAAAGAGGTCGTACTCATGTTGAAAAGATAGCATTTAAATACATGCAAGTAGTTCCAACCTTCCCCATGAACATATGCTCAGTCTAGTTTGTCCCAGACTTCTGGAGAAATTTGTGGAATATATATTATTAATTTGAGTCTTTTTTACATTTTTTTAGTTATTCAGTTCTGTTTCATAAGATTATCTCTCTTTTATTTCTTGGTTATCTTTGTTTCCTTTTTATTTTTGGGGGGTGTCTTTTTCCAATAATTTGATATTATGGACATCAGTATCAGGAAGTAAGTGATAAATTTTTGGTACTGCTTTTTATTTCCCAAGATGTAACTGAAAGTTTTGGATTTCATTTTTATTTTTTGTATAGTTTTCATTTCTTAAAAAACAAATGTCTTTTAGGATATATTTTCAAGATTGAATGGTTATATATAGCATTCCTTAGTCTGGTATTACATAGTAAGTTGTTTTTGAAAATGTGAAATATCAGTTTGAAATTATGTGATTGTAAGTCATATATCTCCCTTCCCAGACTTTAAGTCTTTTATGGCATGATCCACATTTGATTTCTAATTATAACCTCTATAATACCTGGTAACACATGATATGTCATTATATTTTCCTAGACCAAAAAAAAAAAAAAAAAAAAAAGACCACTTAAAGACCACTTAATATATGTTAATCTCTCTTAACTCACACATTTTAAAAAATAAAATGCAATGTAAATCCTAATGCCCGAAGTTTTACAATAAAGCATTTTCATAGTTGAGATTCTCTCCATTACACTGATTTGGATTGTCTTTTTCTTTTCTTATTTTCATGAACCCATATTGTATGTGTTTTCAATTGGAGAAAATAATTGAGTCATATTGTTTTATTACTCTATTTATAAAAGAAACTATCCTGATTTATTAAGAGGATGAAGTAAGGCATAAAATAAAATATGATTAAAAAATTTTAGGATTATTTAAACAGACATGGCTTTATGAACTCATTTATTAATAAGCAATTTTCCTTCTCTGAACCTAAAAGAAAAAAGAGGATATTTTTGGATGTCTACCCAACTACTATTTTGGTTTATTTGAACCTTAAAATTCTGAACTTTGGAGTAACTTCCAACTGTTCTTGTACTTGTCACATCTATTCTGTGAAATCATTAAAGGACCAACTATGAGGTGTTGTTCAAATTCTTCCTCTGAGAAATCATTATAAAATATTAACCAGCAGCTCTGTGGGGTGTTGCCATAGGCAGGCATGCCAGGGTGATTCACTGGTAATAGTGGGATCTGATTGTGATCCTAGGATTTGCAATGCAGTCATACCACATATAAGACAGGGACACCATGATTATTTCCCTGTGTCTGCTTTCTGATATAGTGCAGATCCTGCCAGCAATTGCCCATTTTCATTTCATATTATTATTTATATGGTTACTCATAGACATACGCATTAAGGGATAAGGGGGCACCACACAGGTTAGTGTCAACCTTGTGGAAAGTTTGACATCTTTAATATTAAGTACATGAAGGCACCATTCCTGGGCCTGGAACGTTTTAAAAGCTCAGTAAACTGCAGTAAACCTCAGTTCCTTCTAGCTTTTGACTCTAATGCCAGTGTTGTTCTATTATTCAAGGTTGTCTCTCTCCCAGTTGTATCTGTATTAGGTAAGTCAGAACAGGAACCGTTTTATTGTGACCTATTTTTTTTTAATGACCTACTCAATGGGTCATTTCCAATTTGTGTTCCTTAGACACTTCTTTGTTTCTATTCATACATTGTTTTGTTCATAGAGGAAATAATAGAAAAAATATATAAATCATTCTAACAATGATTATATCAGAGACTTCCTTTAACTTTTACATTCATTTTTTTTTCCTGGATTCCAGTTGGTATCCAGTTGGTGATAGAACTTTGTATTTAAATTAAATTTAAGAAAATGAGAAAAGGAATTTTCTCTTTGGTAAATGTTCTTTTGGAGGGTGAGGTTTATAAGCATTGCATCCTGAGTCATCAATCAGAAAGTTAGGACAGATGAAGTTTGTATAGGGAATATTAAGCAGTGAAATGAGACTTAAATAGTAATTTCTGCAAGCAATATTTAAGACATATTCCCAGGATACACAGCATCTAGCATATTGTGTGTGTGCTTGTGCACATGGATACTTATGCACTAACGTAAACCCAAGTGAGTTAATGAGCTTTCAAGAAGAGTATTTAAAACCAATTGAAAACTCACATAGCAGTTTATATTTAACTCATCCTGAAACTGTGGAATTAACTCTGGGGTCAGAAAGAGAAAGGTGTGTTCATGTCAAGACAATATCACTAACTAGGTGTGTGCCATTTATTCTTTGTTTATTCACCTCATTGAAAACTTACCGTGTTCTAATAATTGGGCAAAGTAGCAGTTGCTTAACCTTTTTGAGTTCCAGAAAGGAAACTACCTTGATGAGAGTTAAACTACCTTGATGAGAATTCATATTCAATTCTTAGATGGAACCCTTGTGTGGATTTTGCTCTGTCCTTTCCCTAGGAGTAACCTCCATGGAGTAAGGAATCCAAGGGGTTCAGGTGGCATTTCCACTTGGAACCCATGCTTCCCCATTCTGTATCACATTGGGGTTTCTAGAGCTCTATGAATCCCTGTCCAAATGACACCCAGCCCAAATGTTGCAGAAGCTGTGGGGCCTCTTCCCTGTCTATATTCCCAAGGTACAGCTGCATTGCTTTAGAGCTGAAAGACACCAAGATATTTTTGCAGGAGGTATAGATGGAACTTGGCACATGAACTTCCCTGTCCAGTAAATATGAATGAGGCTCTTGGAAGAGAAGCAATTTGAACTGTGAACTAGGGGTGAGTTCTCTGGGTGCTGCCCTGTTTGTAAAAGACTCTGAGGAGCCTCCAAACCAAACATTTTACTCAACAGTTAGTTACTTTAATTAATAAATGTAAATATTAGACATATGTTACATAGGCCTTTACTTTCCAAGGTTCTTACAAATACTAAAAATGGGTTTGAATAATACCTAACTTAAAAGTGTATTTTATGAAACAAATAGAATACACAGATTAAAATGTTATTTAGATTGGAAAAAAAACTTAACAAAAGTTTAGGATAAATTATTATGTCATAGTATAAAAATAAAAACTAACAGCAGGAGCTCAGTGGTAATGAGATGCTTGATATTCTGTGTAACCTCCGTACATTGTAATCAAGATTTTGTAGGCGCTCACTGCCACAGTCACAACTGAGATTGACTTCAACTTGACAAGCCATTTCCTAACTGTGACTTTGCACATGCCTATTCCCCAGGTTTACCTCTTTGCCTGTCTCTCTGTGTCTGTCATCTATTTTTTCTACTTTATATGATGAGGACACAGTAAAACAGAGAAGGCAAAGTGACTTACCCTGAAAGTGTGACAGAGGTAGGACTTGGGTCAAGTTCTAGTGACACTTAAGACAGACCCTTTCACCCTTTTGTCTGCCTTAGGTAAACTGACCTTTCAGGTTATTGGTGCCAGAGGTGGTGTACCCAGTTCTAAGGATCATCACACAGAATCACCTGCCTGTAGCAATCCTGGGGTCTGGGGAGGGAACCGTCAGTGAAAAGGTGGTCTCAGCAGATGATAAGTGTAATCTGAAAGGTTATTCTTATTTTTTTCTCTAAGAATCCTCACAAGTGTATTGGAACTCATAATTGAGAATTACTTGCTGTAAAGAGGCATCACCCCATTTGGGAGCTCCTCAACTCTAGCATCTGAGTAAGCAAGTTGACATCTGTTCTGTCCTTCTTTTCCTCCTGTGTCAATGAAGACTCTGTTATCTTCCAGCAGAAACATTCTGCTGTGTTCTAAATCCCATCGCTTCCCAGTTCAGGAGAAGGTGGTTTACCTTTAACCCTTTCTCCTGGATTCTTGCTGTTTTTAATTCAGCATGCTTAAATCTTTATAAAACATCAGGCAGCCTTCCCACAGTCCTTTTTCAGGATTGGAAACCTCTCTTCTTGTTGATGTTTGGCCTTTGGCCTTTTAATAAATCTTCTGTACTTACTGTCAACCTTTCTTCACCTCGTACCTACACTTCATCCCGTTCTCATCTGGCACCTGTGCTCAACACCAATACCCCTGCTCTCACCAGCATTTTTAATGACTTCCAATTTGCTAAGTGTGGTGGATACTTTCAGTGCTCATTTCATGACCTCTTGGTAGCCCTCAACACTACTGGGCAGTTCCTCCTTTTGAAAAGAACTTCCTTTTCAGTACTGGTGATTGAACCCAGGGACTCTCTACCACTGAGTTGCATCTCCAGCCATCTTTATTTTTTTATTTTGAGACAGAGTCTCACAAAATTCTTTAGGATGACCCCAGATTTGCTATCCTCTTGCCTCAGCCTCTTGAATCGGTAGGATTATAGGCAAGAGCCACACTGCACCTGACTTTTTACTCTCATCTTTCTTATTTCTCTTCAGTTTTCTTAATCAGCTTGCCACTTTTCATCTTTTTAGATCTTCTAGTCTCTATCCAGGGTCCTAAAGATTCACGATGTACTCTCCTTGCTTTACTCCTCAAAAGCTGATGACTGCTGTATTTATAGCTTCAGTTAAGACTCTCTGTGGTCAGTGTAGCTCATGGTAGAGAGATCTTCATTACCTCAGTAGTGTGAATTCTGTTTTTTATTTTTTTCCATGCCATACTGGGAGGAAAGTATGTTATTTGAGAGGAAATAGACCAATTAAGGATCTACTCTATTAAGAACATTCTGGCTGTGCCATGGTTACATTCTTCCACTTTCTATTTTTGCTGCTCTCCCACACATTTCCCTCTCTGCCCACCTGCAGTTAATAACTAAGTCAAGACAGTTCTACCTCTTACACTATTTTCTGTCTCCATTAAAACTCCTTAATCCAAGTCACTGTCACCTCTTGATTGGTCTACCATTGTTAGTGTTATTACTCTCCAAATTTTCTCCCTGCCCATTTTTCCATCTATTTTTTTCTCTAGAATTCTCTACTGAGCCTTTGAAATACAGATTATATAATTTTGGGGAGTGCCAGGGCTTGAACTCAGAGGCACTTGGCCACTGAACCACATCCCCAGCCCTATTTGTATTTTATTTAGAGACCAGGTCTCACTGAGTTGCTTAGCACCTCACTTTTGCTGAGCCTGGCTTTGAACTTTTTTTTTTTTTTTTAAATTTGTTTTTAGATGTTGATAGACCTTTATTTTATTCATTTATTTATATGTGGTACTGAGAATCAAACCCAGTGCTTCACACATACTAAGCAAGTACTCTACCACTGAGCCACAAACCCAGCCCTGGCTTTGAACTCTTGATCCTCCTACTTCAGCCTCCCAGCTGGGATTACAGGCATGTGCCACTGTGCCAGGCCCAGACTGCATCATTCTTAAGCTTTAAACTTTTCTATGACTTCGTTCATTACTCTTCACAGAAGCAAAAATTATGAAATATAGGCATTCCTTTTACAGAGTAATTTTATAATGCAAATTTAAAATTGTATATTTTGGATTAATATATTTTTTAATCTAAAGGACATGATTAAAGTGTGATATTTATTTATAAATTAGAAATATCACATTTTTTTGGAACCAACCTCTTTGGCTGATTATTCGCTCTAGGTTAGCAATAGTAAGGATGGAAAAAAATATGGTATTGCTTTGGTAAACCAACTGTTTAGTTTGAATGACTTTGTTTTTTTTATGTGTGTGTACAGTGCTGGGGACTAAACCCTGGGCCTTGTGAGAGCTAGGCAAGTGCTTTGCCACTGAGCTATATCCATAGCCCTTTGTTTATATTATTAATGTGTTTTATTATTGCTACAGGCAATAGGGAAGATGACCACATTAATAATAATGGGTGAGAAAAGAAAGGCCGTTCTTTTGGGGCAAAACCTAGATAAAATCAAAGCCTAGATTTGTTCAGTGGTATTTAGGTTTATTACAGGTATGTATTTGAAGTTCTATAGCACTGGTAAAGCTGGGAGCGGGGATGGCTAGCCCTAGTGTAGATGAAACACTGTGTCACTGTATGTTTGATGAGTAAGTGGGGTTAAAATGTTACCTGAGACTTCGCTTTCTATGTACAGACAGCCCCTCCTTTTGCATTGCTTCTTGTTCTGTGGCACATAACATTCTGAATGATCTGTACTCATCTTGGGCCACCTTCCAGACTATTATTCTCCAAATTCCAGCCCACACTTTACACCATTCAGACTCACCAAAGTCCTTTTTGCCCTTGAAACTTTTATTGCTCTCCTTGCATGGAATGCTGTTGTTTTCCACTTCCTCCATTCCCTCTCACTGACATGCTCCATCTAGCTAATTCCTCCTTGCTCTTTCAGACGCATCTTCAGTGTATGTCCTAAGGGAAGCCATTTTTTGACATAGGGAGGTCCATCCTTCATGGCAGCCAAGACATTTTCAGGATGCTTCTCATATTTATAACTAATTAGTTGCAGATTTGTTACATAAGTTCTTTCCTTTCTACCAGAGGGTCAATTTCATGACACTGGCCAGAGCTGTCTTATTCTAAGGTGTAAACCTTGACTCAGTACCAAGGACAGGGTATTGGTGGAAGAAAGACCAATGTAAGGATAGGAGTGAAGATAAGCAGCCAGCAGGCTTAGGATATAATTTTTGTCTTGCACCTTCTTCTGATATGTATTTTTCAGAACCCCTGAGGATTTTGGTTACCTGTACCTTGTTATTCTTAGTAGGCACATTTTGAGTTACTGAAATAATTACTGCTTTGTAAAGCAAGCAACTAGGTGCTGTTTGGAGAAATATGTTTGCCAAGATGCTTAACTGTTTAGGGCTGAACTTTTCTAATGTGCTAGTCACTAGCTTCATGTGGCTTTTGAACACTTGACAGTGGTTAGTTTGATTTGAGATGTATTTGATTGCCTCTTAAGTTGCTTCAGATAACTTAGCATAAAGAACATGAATGTGAACTATCTCAGTCATTTTTATCTTGACTGCATATTTGAGATACATTATGTTAAATATAATGTGTTGTTAAAGTGGTTTCACCTATGTATTTTCCTTTTCTAATTGTGACTACTGGAAGAGTGAAAATGACCCACATGGCTATTGGGTAGCACTAACCCTCTTGTTACTAGACCCCTAGGGAAAGGAAAGCCATTCTGGTGAAGTGAGGTAACTTCCTTGAACACTAATGTGGTTAAAAGTCTAAGATTTACTAAGTACACTATTCCTTATTTCTACTTCTTATTGGAAAATTTGGGGGCAATTTCCTGGAGTTTTTTTTAAACAATCATAAGTGGAATTATTAGATCTGAACACTATCTTTGAAATAATATATTGTTACTGTTTCATAATGCTTTATTTTTCATTTAGATTATTTGTTTTCTTTTGTGACTTTCTTACTGACAATCATCATCTGCATTTTCTTTGCTAGATTCTAGAGTGTGGTTTAATATTTTTTTCACTTAAGCAAATTAAGATTGATAAGGTTTCGAGCTTTGAAATATCCTAAGAATTTTCCTGATGTGAAAGAGAACATTAAAATCAACCATAAATTATCTCACTACCAATAATAAGTTCCAGAACTCTGAATTCCAAGAAGATGCCAGTCCATTAAGCAAACAGATGAAAATATGCTCTGCCTAAATCTTTATCTGCAGCACATTCAATTGTAATTCTTAATAATGAGACAAGGCAGGGAAGCTTGGGCACCTGGAACTGAAACCACATATCACCCACTTAATGATTAGTGAATATTAATTATTATTGCTTAAAGTTGGAACTGATTGAGTGTTCTTCTAGAGACTTCTGGCACAACCTTTAATTTAAATCTTGTTATTAATTTTCAGTTGTTTCCCCCTAACCCCAAGCACTGAGCTGTAAAATGTCTGTGTTAACATACTACTGTGGTATTTGAGTCTGTTCAAGTCTGGGTATTTTATGGAACTCAATAACTAAGCATAATAAAATTGTAAGTTGAAGCCCATCATTAATGCCACTATTGTTTAAAAACCACAGAATGAAAGAGCTAAAAAAGATCTTGATGTTGCCCCTCTTTTAATCTTACACGAGAAAACTTGAGTCACTAAGTGAATTGCCAAAGTGGTACAACTGGGACTAGAACTTAGGCCTCTGATACCTACTGCAGTTTTCTTTCCACCAGCCTCTCCAGAGAGCATATTCATGGCAATGTGTCATACCTAAAACTAATATCATTCAATTGGATAAGAAGGCAGCATTCCTATTTATGAGAAACTTATGAAAAACCCACGGTTCTGTATTTATTGTGTGTGTGTGTGTGTGTGCGTGTATACACCCAGGTGTGTGAGAAATTTCCACTGAATTCTGGGAAGTAAGTGATTAATAAATTTCATTGCTTTGTTGAAGATTTCCAAGAGAATTTGGAGCTTTTTTTAGTGTCCTTCATGTTTCTTGTATTACTTCCTTTTATTATTTGATATTTGAGCAAAAGAGAACATTTTAAAATAGAATTTATGGTTTAGAGCAATTTTAGATTCACAGTAAAATTGAGTGGAAATACAGTGATTTCCCATCTCTTTCCTTCTCAAAGGGACAGTTGAATACTTTGCAAGGTTATCCTCAGGAATATATCTTCACTTGTACTTATTAATGTATATATAAAGTAGTCACACATACTTGTATTTATTAACTAGTCATATGGGAAGTGAATTATGAATTACTGAAGTCAGATAAGAAGTACTTGGGATTATTTATAGTTAGGGGGAGTAAGATCATAAATAAAATGGAACAAATAAATGTAATTTTCCTAAGTCAGAATGTAAACTTATGCCATAGTGTATTCTTAAAGAACTTTTTTTCTGAAAAGAGAATGAATCTTTGCTCTATTGCTTTTAGAAATCTTTAATTTAAATCTACTAAAATTGTGTTTACCAATAATTTGGGGTTTAGGTGTTTAGGTTTCCAACTGTGAAAATAGTTATGTTTTTTCGTTCTTAGAAAAATAGTTAAGAGAAAAGAGGTTGGTTGCATTTTGTTGGCTATGTAATACATATCAGAAAAGTCATATTTCCTATCCTGGAGTTCCATTCACTCACTTATAAAATAAGGAGGGGGGTAAGGTCAGGTTTCCCAACTGGTAGTTTGCAGTCCTCTGGGGAAAAGATCTTTTAAATATAGTATTCACCTAAAAACCATAGAGTTGATTATTTAAGAATTATTTTTCCTGTAAGATTGACATTTGAAAATATATGACTAAGGAACTCCCAGCTTCCCCCCACGCTCCTTGTATAGTGCCTGGCCCTGGTCATTTTGTTAGGATCTCACTTAATGAATGCTCAATACTTGGAGGGAAATATATGGGAATGTTAGTGATTCAGTCTTTCAAGGTGTCTTTGCTTATGTCCTATTTGCACAATTCTAGCCATGATGATGGTTTTGAATATTACCCAGTCTTTGTGTTACTCTCACAGTGTACCATAAAGGACAGGCAGCATAAGAATCACAGATGCTAAAATGATAAGACATTGACTATTGTAATCTGAGTTGTTATAAAAGAATTCTGCTTCTCACTTAAAATAGGTGGATCTTTTGGAAGGAGTATAACGACAACAATTAAAATGCAGAGTTGAGCTGAAAACCAAAGAGGGAGACATCTCCAGGTGCCAGAAATGAAGGGGGAATTTATATTCATGGAGATGAGCAGGAAATGATTTTGTGTGCTTCAAGGGGAATTATTAGATCCACATGTAGGCATCACCTTTTGGATTCTGGGTCTGTCTCTCATTCAGGCACAGGACCTGAAGCCTCAGCCCAGTAATAGGCAGATAGAGACCTATGCCAGAGAGATTGCTCCTTCTGAAAAAGAGTGGTCAAGAAATATCTCCCACCTGCCAAAGAAAATGGAACAGAGCTTGAAGCTCACCTTGGGCAGTGTGTGGAAACTTGTCTGTGAGGACTTAGAAACATAAACCTGGACCACATTCTGAATGAGGTCCAACATCAACCTTTCCTTGTTGAGCTAGAATTAGGTTTGAGATGTTACTTCTCTGTAACTGGGGAAATCCTTGAAGGAATCACACAAGGCCAATGCAAAACTGTCATATGAGGTTCATAGTCTGGGACATCCCCAAACAACTCCCTCTGAAGAAAATCTCATTGACCAATAATTGAAACCATACAAAGGAATATCATGCAAAGGAGAGTGAAACAAGAAATCACAGAATTATACCTCTAAGTTCTAGATATTAGGCATGTCTGAAATACATTTAAAATAAGAATATTTTAAATGTTTATTAATTAAAAGAAGCAGAAACCACAAGGCAGAAATAGGACAGTATGGGAAAAAGGTAGATTTTTTTAAAATCTAAGAATAATTATGTAGTAATTATAATATTAGGAGAGAAAATCTATGCATGTTTTGAAAGTAGGCTAAACATAACAGAAGAGAAAATGATTGAATTAGAAATGAAGTCAGATCACTCAGAGTGCCTCTAGAAGAGTTTAATATGTAGATGGAAAACACTGAATGAGATTTTAAGATATAGAGTATATAAAGAGACGCTCGGGCACAAACAGAGTTCTGAAAAAGAAGGAAAAAAGCAATGCCAGACCAAGTACAATCAGAGATTAATTCAGACTTTGCAGAAGTCAAAAATCATAATACCTTTTCCCAACATGTGTCTTTTTAAAAAATAATCCATGCCTGGAAATACTGTAGTAAAGTCCCACTGTGCAAAAGACAAAATATTGTAAAAGCAGCAATAGAGTGAAGATACTTAACTACAAATGAAAGATTGATTGCAGAATTGTCATCATACATAATATTTCCTAGGAGACTATGAGATAATATTTTCAGAATGTGGAGAGAAAATAAGCATCATTTTGTAGTTGCTTATCCAGTTGGCAACTGTTAACAAGAGAGAGAGATAGAGATAGAGATAGAGAGAGAGAGGGACAGAGAGAGAGTTGTGGGGAGGGAGAGTTAGTAATGGGAAATGCTGAAAAATTTTATAGACACTCTTTATTGGTTCACTAGGAGGAGGTGAGGGGGAAAATGTTATTGAAAGATACAATGGTGATTGAAGAATAATATATGGAGAGAAAATAAGCATCATTTTTTAGTTGCATATCCAGTTAGCAACTGTTAACAAGAGAGAGAGGTGGGGGTGGGGAAGTGGGAAATGCTGAGAAATTTTATAGACCCTCCTTATTGGTTCACCAGGAGGAGGTGAGGGGAAAATGCTATTGAAAGATGCAATGGTGATTGAAGAAGATGGGAAACATGTTGGTAAAATATGGTAATGACTGAAAACTTTCTTACAACAAGTCTTTAATGGATTTAAAAAGAATATGTACTAAGAGTGAATGAGTTTTGGAGTTTTTAGGGGTTTGAATAATTTGTTAGAAGCTTAGTGATAGCTGTTACCCTTGGACTTGTTTAAATTAGAAATTTATATTAGATATGTAAGAGTAACCCCTACTTTCCAAACCAAGATAAGGGAAATATTGGAGTGAGAATAAGGGAAACTAAACCAATCCAATTGGAGGAACATAGGATAAAGTAAAGAAACCAAGCAATGCATAATAAATACAAAACACAAGTTAAGATGATAAAAATAAAAACAACTTATTCAGAAATTACAACAAATGTAAAATGGTTGTTATGGTTTGGATGTGAGATGTCCCCAAAAGCTCACATGTGAGACAATGTTAGAAGGTTTAGAGGAGACATGATTAGGTTATGAGAGCTGTAACCAATCAGTGAATTAATCACCTGATGGGATTAGTTGAGTGGTAATTGAAGGCAGGTAGGGTGTGGCCAAGCGGTGGTTCATTGGGGTGTGACTTTGAGACATATATTTGTATCTGGCAAACAGAGATCTCTCTCTGCTTCCTGATCATCCTGTGATCCACTTCTCTCTGCCACCCTCTTCTGCCATGATTTTCTGCCTCACTTTGAGCCCTGAGTCACAGCAGCAAAAATGCTGACTAAAACAGTGGTTATAGTAATGTAATTAGGGACTTCCACATCAGTAGAAAAGTCAAAATCCAAATATATGATATTAATGTAATACTGAATAAAGTAAGTCATCATGATATGTATGGTATGATGCTTTTTATGTAAAAATGTATAATGTACAAAAATGCATTATGTATTTTTTGTGGATATATAGAGAGGATATAAAGGAACAAAAGATTGAGCAGGAAGGCAGCATTCCAAATTCAGAAATAAATTTAGTTTGGTCTGGTTAGGAAAGCTAAGTAGATGCCTGTATTTTAATTCTGTTAAAATGGTTTAAAGAAATTATGAGAATTTCTAATATTTGTTAACTTAGATGTTGAGCTCATGGATTGGAGAGGCCATGAGATTGATGTGTGTGCCCTGTGGATTGTGGAGCCAGATCACTTGGGCTCAGATCCCCACAGCCCTTCTATTTATGAAATATGGAACTTTCAGGAGTTGCTTCACTTCTCTGGTGCCTCAGTCTCATGACCCATAAAATGAGGTAAAGTTAAGAATACTAACCTCATAGAGCTATTGTAAAGATTGAATGAGTAAATACTAGTGTAGCATTGGTGAAGTCCCATGTTTAGGGGAAGCACTATGGGGAGTTATTTTTATCTCTATGCATTTTCCAAATATTGCATGCTAAAAAGAGAATTTAAAGAAATGAAACAGTTAATGAACAGATAAGCTTATAATAAATCTGCAAATTATAATCAAGAAAATCTTCACCAAAACATAAATGAAAAGTGTTTTAATTTTTATGTGGCACATAAAGATGATTTTAGAGCCTTAATATAATTAAGAGAAAAAAATATGAACATTCTATCTAATTTGACTTCCCATTTATGACAGTAAAGCTGATCCACATGCAGAATGGGCTACATGTAGATGTATTTGTGCAAAGAGCTTCTTGTTATCTACAGGGAAAAAAAAGTAGAGACTCTAAAATTAAGCCAGTTTTTTTTTATAGAATAAAGTATGAGATTTTGAAACATCAAATAAAAAACAATCTTTTTTTCTATTTTTGATTCTGTAATATACAGATAAAATTCAAACATATTTTAATGTTTAAGTGTTCTCTCAATCATGTTCCCTTTAAAATTATTTTTTGGTGAAAGCATGCCTTTTCTTAATAGGATGTGTCACATATAAATGGGAAACTTCTTAAGTTTAAAACAGGTTGTGAGTATTAAAGACTGGCAGGCCTCCTCAAGATTTGGGAGATTTATTAACTGTGGACAGATCAATCACTACTGTATTGGACCCTGAAGAATGCTTCTTGGAGTTGGGCTGAGAGAAATGAGCTTTTGGTATATAGGTGCCTACAATCAGAGCAGCTACCCTTGAGAGTATTGCCTTAGCTCTTTTGGCTGAAACTGACTCATTTCTTCATTGGAGCTAGAGGCCATGTCACAGTCTTCATGATCAGTATATGAATGAGTACATGAACAGGCAATGTCTTATACCTGTTTTTCACCTATTCCTGAGAGCCTTCTATAGTGCATTGGGTTTTAGCACACAGTCGATATTTACATTCCAATGTACTGTGTACATTTGATAATGTTTTCAATTCTCTTTTGTGTTGCATCATCTCAAGAAATTAATTGTATTAATGTAGTTATGTGTAGAAATAATTTAATTGAAATTTTAAGAAATTTTTTATTGATTTGCAGTGATGTAAATCTATTGATAAATACGTCCTCCATTTTCAGTTCTAACTTACTGAAAATGGTATGTACCTATGTCTACTTTTGAGTCCTCTGGGTTTCTGGGATCCCAGACTTACAGCCACTGAACAATTCCAATACCATAATTTTATTAATGAAATGTGAAGTCTGGAGAGAAGAAACCAGTTCTTTAAGCAAATAATGTTTGCTTCCTACATTTTGTTGAGTATGCTAAGTACTGTTTTTTGTTTTTTGTTTTTTTGTTTTTTTTGGTGGTACTGGGGATTGAACTCAGGGACTTGTGTATGCGGATGCTAGGCAAGCAGTCCACCACTGAGCTACATCCCAGCCCTTTTAAAAAATGTTATTTTGAGGCAGGCTCTCGTTAAGTTGCTGAAACTTGTGCTCCTCCTGCTGGGATTATAGTTGTGCACCACTGTGACCAGCTAGGTATGGGGTATATTCTGGTGGATATAACTAACTGGGTCTCACCCTCGTGAATGCTACAGTCTAGAGGGGCAAATGGATATTGAACAATAAATAGAAATACATATCTAATTATAAATGGGGATACGTGCTATGAAGGGGAAAAACAGTGTGCTGACAGAGAATGTGAATATGAATATGGAAATGAATTAGACTGGGGCACTGGGCAAGGCCTCTTTGAAGTGATATTTAAGTTGTGACTTGAATTTGTTTCAGGAATAAATCAATCCAGGCAGAGGGAAACACATGTGCAAAGGTTCTAAGGTCTGGACAGAGAGAAGGCACGTGTGCCCAGAGCTTAGTGAGCCAGGGAGAGAGTAAATTGAGATGATGATGGGATGGTAGGCAGCAGCCAGATGGTGTTAAGCTCTCCAGGCCGTGCTCAGGATTTGATGTTTCATTGTAAATGAGATGGGAAGCTATTAAAGGACTCCAGTAGGAGAGTGGCATGAGCCAATTTGTATTGTAAAATATTACCTTGGTCATAGTGTGGTTTGGAAGGGAAGTGTGGTAAGAGTGTTAGTGAGGAGGATGTTGGCAGAATCGATCGTGGAGCTCTTGATGACCTGGACAAGTTTGGTGGTAGTGGGGATGGAAGGGAGCCAGTAGTTGATAAGCCCCAGATGTCTGGATGCCCGTGACCCATGCATCCCACTGTACCCCACTGCCTGTCCTGAACTTTCCAGGGTCAAGGCTGATGGATGGTGTACTCCAGGAGTTCCAGCTTTTTGCCGAAAGTATTATTTGGACTCACTCTGATTGACTCTGCAAATTTTTCTTGGTGGATGGCATAAAAAATATATCTTACAGTAATAGCATTTCACTTGTGGGTGATTTAGATTTGTGGTGAATGGGGACTTCCCCAGGCTTGCCATCTAGAACAGATCTCTTCTGAGATACAGGACAGTTTCAGGACAGGTTCAACATCTGTGTAGCAGTTCTGAGGTCAGAGAACTGTCATGTCTCTGCTCTCCCAAACAATGTTGCCAAAAGATGTATCTGTGAAGAAGGGGCTTAAGAGTAACTGAGAAGAGTTTACTATGCTGAGTGATGATGCCTGTATTATAGAAGACTTTCTGTGTACATTCAATTGTCTACACTCATTCCCTGCCTCATTTTTTTTTTTTTTTGGGTACCAGAAATCCAAAAATCATGTTTTCAATTCTAGTTTAATGTTTGCCTAATGTTTGATATTTTGCTTCATAGATATCTACATTTTTTTGTGGACTGATTGCAAATAAAGAAGAGAGATGTATCAGTATGTTAGACTTCTTCAAAAGATAATTGATGACTAACAGTGAGCAGGTCAACATTGCAGAGGATAAGATTCAATCCTGTCTCTGATATTTATTAACTCTGTGATTTAGTCCCAGTTCCTTATTTTATGTAAGCCTCAGTTTCCTAATGTATTAAAAAAAATTCCAGTGGTATGCCTGCCTTAAATTATTTTCATGAAAATGTGGAGAGATAATCCACCCAAAATATTGGCTGTGTTCCAAGTGCCTTACATTTGCTATCTTTGAATGAAACTTTGGAGAATTTGCCCCTTGCCTCTGCTCCTATCCATGGGTCTTCCTAGTGACATTAATTCTCTCTGAAAATTAAATCTACCAAATAAGTGTGGTCACTTTCTAGCCATATAGTACCCTGTAATGTGCACTTTTAATTCCCTAGAATAGCCTTCAGAAACAGGTCCTAGTCATTCAAACATTTTCATAAGAAGCAAATATGCCTATGCATGAAAAAGTGAAATAGCTTCTGAATTCCATGAGGCCAGTTTGGGACAAGACCAGAATACCTTGGGGAGGTATGAGACATGATTTTCATTTTATGGGCAAAACATGAAAGACCATGGTGTTTATTAAAGTGCTCTGACTCTGTGGATTAAGAGATGTACTGCTGTAAGAGTGCTTTGCTTCTTCATCTGTACACTGAACCTTGAATTATAGCCTCCAGAATGGTTTTTACTGGTGTAGAATCTCAAGATTCTAGGGTTATCTTCATGTTTGAATTATCTTGTGGTTTGCATTATCCAGAATCTTAAGATCAGTCTTGAGTTGCCTGGAGAGCTATCTTCATTTCAGGTTTACATCTCTGGGTGATCATCTGAGAAAGATCAAAGAGTGGTGATCTAATGAGGTTAATCAGAGTCAGACCTGCAGTAAGACAAGCAATCACTTGGCTTCCTGGAAATGCCTGCTGGAAGTGCCCTTCACCCCCTCCTTTCACGGCATTGTACACTTAACTAGTTCCCTTAGGAACATAATGGTGGGTTTGGACTTGGGAGGGAGAGATCTTTCTACAACTGAAAAGAGACTATGCATCTTGTTATCCTTTAAGTTCTTCAAGCATCAGCCTCTCTGGCCATGCAAGGTTAGTCCTCAGAATGATAGCTCTGCCTGCATCCTCATTGCCACTGCCTACTCACGTGCCTTATCATACAGAATAGGTCCCTATGTGGCACCCATGACCACATGGTCATGGTCACCCCTTCAAATTCAGTCTCTACTATTGTTCTTCAATTTTGCTTTCTGGAATACTGCCATCCTCATTTCATCCCTGACTTAAAAATCTTCCAATGTTTCTCTGAGGCCTAATGGAATAGTATGTGAAGTGTGGAGGGAAGGTCATCTTTGGCATATAGAAAGAAGTGATTATGATTTTTCTTGTGTTTAGTATTAATTTCATTTAAAAGTTCCTACTTTGATTCATAATGTACACATAATTTACAGAACATTATATACACATAAATAATATACACGTGTGTGTATATATATTTGTGTATACACACACACACACATATATATACATACATATATATATATATATAGAGAGAGAGAGAGAGAGGGGGGGGGAGGGAGGGAGGGAGGGAGGGAGAGAGAGAGGCTGTGGGTTAAAAAAGTTTTACAGGTAGAAATGTACAATCAGGGGCTGGGGATATAGCTCAGTTGGTAGAATGCCTGCCTTGCAAGCACAAGGCCCTGGGTTCAATCCTCAGCACCAGCAAAAAAAAAAAAAGAGAAATGTACAATCAAACAGTTTGTAGATAATGATTTAAAGGATACAACTTACTTGCTTTGCATAAGGTATTAGCTTTCACTAAGGATTCTCAAGTGTTCTGTACCTTATTCTCCTCCAACCACTGCATGAATCCCATATTTCTCCACATTTTCCTGTCCAACCCTTTTCCTGTCCAGTCCCTGAACATGCTAAACACATGCATCCCTCTGTGCCATTTGCTCCAGCTGATGCTGCTCAAAGCAAAACCTGCCTGCCTATTTTAGTCTGTCTAAAATGGTGCTTCATCTTCAGAGCGTTTCTTAACTGTTTCTTGTCTAAGAACCCACCATCCCAGGTAAAATTAGCATCTGCACTTTGTGATTCTGTGGAATTTTGTTTGTTCCTCTGTGACAGCAGTTCTCATGTTCACTGCTGTAATGATTAGTTATGTGTGTGTCTCCCTGATGGGGCCGTGGGTGCCTTAAAGGCAGGAATTGCATCTTACTCATCTTTGTACCCAGCACCTAGTGCATGTCGGAAGTCAGTAAGTGATGTGTGAGTTATTTTAAATTTTCATGAGCATATTACAGGGAAGAATCTGGGAGGAAGGGGGCTCGTGTTATGAGGAATAAAATTGGCCTGCTACAAAAATCGCATCTCTATTGGCATTTTACATCTTAGCTGTTTTCCTGCCTTGCTTCTCCTGTCTTCCCCAGCTCAGACAAAGGATTCTCTGGAAGAGATGTCTTTTCTTTCCATTTAGCTTTGAGGCAGCATGAAGGTTAAGGATTGCCTGTCTCAAGGTCACTTGATTCCTGTTGAAGTGTGAGGCAACTCAGTGGTTTGGAGACCGTGCAGTTTATGCAGGACGCTGCTGTGCTTGTCAGACTGTGTTCAGCATGGAGGGGAAAATGGAAAGAAATGCACTAAAGGCTGGAGGCTTTGTATTAAAGGCTGTAAACAGCTCTTTCTTATAAATGAGAAGCTTCTCTGAAAGTCACAGGTGACAGTGGAAAGTGCCAGATATAACATATTTCTTCCTTTCTTCTAACAAGTGAATGCTCCCCATCTACCCTGTGACTGGCACTGTGTTAGGTGCTGGGATAGTGATGAAGATTCAAGATTCCTGCCCTTGAGGAGTTCATAGTTCAGCTGCAAAGACAGATGTAAAAGCAAACAGTTGTAATGAAGTATATTGAGTCTTTACCTGACCTGTGCAAAGGTCTAAAGATGGAGTAATTAATTTTACTGCAGGGCATCAGGGATGACTCTGGAAGAAAATAGCATAGAAGTCTGAGGAGTCCTGGACAGTGGAGGAAAGCAGAGGTTGTGTATTTCAGGCAGAAGGAATATCAGAAGCCAGAATTCTAGGACAAAGGGGTGGCATATTCTCTGTGAGGGCTTGTTAGTAAATATTTTAGGCTATGCAGGCTGTCGGGGCTCTGTTGGAAGTACTCACCTCTATTGTGGCACGAAAGCAGATGTGAGTAATACATGAATGAATGGGCATGTCTGCGTTCTAATAAAACTTTGTTAACAAAATTGGCAGCCACAGGGCTATAATTTGTCGATCCCTGGCCTAGAGAAAGGAAGGATCTTTGGAGAACCTCTGATCTGATTGTTGTTAACCCTTTCAGGTATTAGGAGTACTTTGTGTCTGCTGTCCCTGTACCAGGAATGCTCTTCTTTGACATCTCTAATACTTTGCCATTCTTCATTTAGGTCTCTGTGATTCATTTCCTCAACAATCTTTACAATAGCACATTCATCTCCTATCCTTTTTTTTTATTGTTTTAGTTTTTGTTATAGTTCTCATACTCCAATGTTATTATATATTTAATTCTTTATCTCTTTTCTTTCCATCTTTTCTAAGAGACCAAAAGCTTTGTGGTTTTTTCTCTGTTGATTCAGTGGTGAACTGGAGCTGATTATGATCCTGACATCTCAGCTCCAACTCCATGCTCAGTGATGTCAAGTGGCAACTTTAAATTGACCATGATGAGAATATTTACATGGGAAATCTGCCCCATGGAAATCAGGTTTTAGGTTTTCTGTTCTTATCTTTGAGTGGGGAGCTGATTACCTAGCACACAATTGGTTGTCTCCTGTACCTAGAAGAATATCTACCACAAAGTTTGATACTTAATACATATTAGTTTTTTTTTAAAATAATGTATGCCATTAGTATTGGTTGACTGAGAAAATAGATATGCACTTACAGATTCTAAGCACCCTTTAATTATTAGTGCATCGTGGGTTGGGGAGGTCAGTTGCCCTTGGGTAGGTAACTACTGCTCGCATACACCACCTTTATTTGACTGATGGGGAACTGAAGCCTGTTGATGAGACATGGCTCTCTTTAAACCATAGAGCAGATCCTGCAAGGCCACAATGACACCTCTCCAGGTTTATACATTCAGTTCTCCTTTAGGTCTGTTCACTACTGACTCCTGTGTGAATGAGGGACCTCAGGCCTGTTTCTCTTTACTAAAGAGTATGTCTTTTTAATGAATACCCATAGCTCAGTATGGTTGTAATTTTTGCAATGTGTCCAAAAGTCCAGATAATTTCTATTTTTGTTAAGTGTCTTCCTGCATCCCATTTTTGATTCATCTGGGTCTTCAATTTGTGGTACATAAATGTGTCCTTATCCATATCCTTTAGCTGTGATTGTTCAGAAGTATATTTTCTTATGAATGATTTCCAGCCCTAGTAGTTGAAATTTGAATCTGCAGTACTAAAAGGCCCCAGAAGCTCTTGATAAAAATCATATTTAATAGCCTCTTCAATCTCAGCTCTTTAAGTGAACAGTATAAAATCTTAACACAGAAGGCCCATTTGTAAATCCACAGAGACTTATTAAGAAAAAAAAAAAAAAAGGAAAACACATGAAACTACACATGAAATGTTAATTCATGCTTAACATTTACAAAGAACTTTGTGTTTTCAGACTGCCTGATAAGCCATCTTTTCAAATCCCTGTCCAAAGCACCAACTAAGGGAACAGCAAAGTGCCATCTGGTCGATCCCAGAACTTTCTGGGACATCAGGACCCAGGACCTTAGAGAGGACCTTGCACTGTCACTCAGAGTGTCTCAGTCTTTGGAGACATGTGTGTCCTTCACATTTGCTGTGACCCTTGGTTTTTCTGCTTCTCCCCCATAGCTATCAATGTCCAGTGGTAGAAAATACTCTTTCTTTAGGCAATCTGTTCTCTCTTTGAAGACAATTTACAGAGAGTTCTTTTTTTATCTGCTTCCTTGTAACTTTCACCCACTGGCCCTGGTTGTATCCCTATGGAGTCACTCAGCAAATTGGCTTCCTGCTTGTGTCGACTCTCCAGAATGTGGAGACAGCTCTTGTGTCCCCCTGAGTCCTCCCTTCTACAGGCTGCAAATCAACTGTTCATTCAGCCATTCTTCATATGACAGTCCTTTGTACCCTCTTTATTTGGCTCTCTTTCCTCTGGACATGTTCCAGTTTTGCCAGTGTCCTTCTTAAAGGGACTGAACAGTGCTATAGATTGGTGAAGACTGTCGACTTTTCATTTAGACCTGACTCTGCATTTATAGCTCTGGAACCTTCCTTGGGTACGTGTTATAGCTTTTCTGAATATCGGTAATCACATCTGGAAAATGAGAAAAGAATGCCTCACACATTCAGTTATTTTGAGTAATAAATAAAAGCTTAGTAAAATCATCAGGAGAGCCCTTGGTACAGAGAAGATGGTTTCAAAATGTGATCATTGTTATGAAAATAAGAATGGTTACTTCTCTAGTTATAGCCTCCATAACAAAGTTTGCATTACTGTTATACTATTTTCCATTTTAGTTTGGAGTTTACATGGAGACACTTTTGCTCATTTTGGGTATAAATGTTGGATTAAACTGGCCCTGGCTAAACACAATTCAATTTTAGTATCAATTTTCCTGTAACCTCTTTTCTTTATAACCCTCACATTCTAGTGCTCCTCCTCCTCCTTCTTTTTTACTTTGTTTTCCCATTCCCCCATTGTAAGGATTATGTCTTGCCTATTCTTTGGAAAGGAAGGGATGACATCCAACCAGTATTAGAGAATGAGTTCTTGTTCCAGCAAATCCATGTGTCAGCTGGTTGATGGCGGATAAAAAGACACTTTTGCTCTGAGCCTCAGTTTGTTAATTGGTTTGTTTTTATCTTTGACATTGATGAAAGAAGGTATTTGACACCAAGGTTCTTTCCATTTCTAAACTCTGTTCTATTTTCTCTAACCTAGTACCCATGCTGAGATGTGTGAACAGGTGCCATGGCTCTGGCTATATTCTGGGTTTCCACTGTGGGCCTAGGTAACTGCTCCATGGCACTAAACCTCAAGCCACCAGAGATGCCTCGAGGTCCCCCATAGGTGTCAGCTTCCCTGAGTGGCTGTGAATTCAGACTTTCTGTTGAAATTATCATATCATCCTAAAGGGATGCAGTGTTGAAAAAGAGCTCTTATTTATCCTTCGTTTTCTTTCTTACTCAACTTTGATGAGTGTGAAATTTCTTTTCTTCTTGTTCTTTGTTCTTATTCTTGTTCTCCTCCTCCTCCTCCTCTTCCTCCTTCTCCTCCTCCTTTTCCTCCTCCTCCTCTTCCTCTTTCTCCTCTTCTTCTGGCTATAATTGCTATTTTAATAACCTTTTATTTTATAATGATTTTTAATACATAGAGAAGATAATACAGAGAGTTTGATTATACCTTATGCTCAGTTTCCCTTATGAGTACATTAGTATGGTATAGGTGTCACAGTGAAGAAGCAATATTGATACATTATGATTGAATCCATGCTTTATTCAGATTTCCTTTGTTTTTAACTAAATTCCTTTTTCTGTTCTAGGAACCCATCCAGGATATCACTTTATATTTAGTTGTCATGTCTCCTTAGATTTCTCTTGTCTGGTATTTTTTCAGTTTCCCTTTACTTCAACAACCTTGAGAGTTTTGAGGAGTGTGAGTCAAGAATTTAATTGGCATTTTTCTTATGTTTTTCTCAAAGTTAGACAGAAGTTGTGGGTTGTTTGAGGAAGATCACAGAGGTAAAATGCCATTCTTATCCCTTCACATCAAGGGTACGTAAAATCAACATGGTTTATGACTACTAATATTAACCTTGAGCACCTGGTTGAGGTAGTGTTTTGTTTGTCAGGTTTCCCCACTGTAAAGTTACCCCCTCCATCCCATTCCGTACTGTACTCTTTGGCAGGAAGCCATCATGGGGAGCCTATGGAAGTTTCTTTCTTATTTACATTACAGTCCAAAGTGGATGTTTCAGATGGCTGTTGTCTTTTCTCCACTAGTTATTCAGGGACCCAGCATTCTTCCATTCTTTTGCTCTGACATCCCTGAGGGTTTTGTCATCTTAATCCAGCCAGAGTTAAGGAAAAGAGAATGTGGAGGAGAATGTTTGCTTTTAAAAGCCTTGGCCTGAAAATGGCACACATCACTTCCACTTACATTCCATATGACACTTATTCATCTGCCAAACCTAATTGCAAGGGAGGCTAGGACATATGGTCTAGCTGGGTGCCCAGGAAAAAGAGGAAATGGATTTGAGTGAAATGCTAGCAGAATTTGCCACCCCACTTTATAGCAGAAAAGATAACAAACCAGACTCTAGTAATATAGCCATCATTTATTTAAAAAAACAAACAAAAAAATGCAATGGAAGAACATAATGTTAGAATCAAAGAGAGTCATTTAAATTGAAAAAAAAATGAGCACAATCAAAAACTTATTCCATTGACTATATTTAATGAATTTCACTGTTGACCTGTGAACATTGGTTGAGAATAGATACTTTCATGTCAGCATTTGAAAACCTCTGCCCTATATTCTATCCGTTCTAGACTCTGCATTGTTCCCAGAGTCTGCTCTTTCTGTCTTGAATCCCTCCCTCGTCCCCACCCCCCATGAAAATCCAACTCATTTCTTAATTCCTCAAGTGGAAGATCAGGTATCTTAGCTTAATGTCCAGTCAGAATCAGTCCCTGCTTCTAGGAACCTTCAGGCCACTCTGTTTCCCTCCCTCATTTAGCAGCAGTTCCACACTCGTGACACTAGTGTTACATATCATGTTTTGTGCTTTTGAGAGAGTGCACCCCAGGGATTCCATAGGTGTTACAGGTCTCTAGGCAGAGTCTGACAAATAATATGTGTGTTTGTTGAAGGTACCCAGGATGCAGGATGCTAGATGTGGTTTCATGGTTTTAGTACCTTTTTTTTTTTTTTTAAATATAGCAAAACATATTAGTTTTCAATCTATTTTAAAAGAGGTATTCACTTATTTTCAGGTATTCACTCCAGCATTCATGGAGGAGGGGATCTTGAGCTGAACCTAGAAGATTGGTAGAGCTTGATAGATGGGAATGGGACAGGTGGTCCATCAAGTGGGCCACGTAACTTTGAGTGCCCTGTCCTAGGTTTTAGGTTCAATAGATGACCAGGTCTCCTGTGAAACCTCAGGATGTTCACTTTCATGGATCATCACATAGTTAAGACTAAGACTGGGTTTGTTCCAGGACTGATCTCAGCAGTGGGGGTTGGTATAAAAGTCTGGTGCTCATTATCCTGAATAGGAGTTACCAGCCTGAATTCCCAGAGTCCCAACAGGGGGATAGCTTCACCATGGTACAAGAAGTGTTTAATTACAGGTACAAAAAGAGAAACCTGAAGAAAACAAACATTCATTTGCAGGCTGTAATGACTAAGCTGCCATGCAGTTCATAACCAACAAAAGCACAACTTCTTCAGATGATCTTGAACTTATTAGAAATAAAACATGAATTAAGAGATAGTTAGGTGGTTGTCTCTTTCCTTCTGCCACTTTCTCAGCCACTGTTATCTCAGTGTCTTTATGAGCTCAATTAGTATTTTACTAAAACAGGAGACATGAGTCTTCTCTGTGTGGTCCCTTCATTTAGTCTACATTGTTTCTTTGGTTTTCACAGTTGAAACATCAGACCTTACTTAGAATTTATATTTTATAGGGTTTTCTAGTTCATACTATCACATTGTTATTCATTCGAAGTTCTCAAAGATTTAAAAGGGTAGAATTTTTTTTTTTTCATTATACTGATGCTGGGTGTTCAGTGATTTTTCTCATGACCCCAAAGGAAATTGGAGTTCAGATCTGGGTCTTCTGACTCCAAATCTGGAGCTGAGTGCATTACATCAAAAGCTGCCATCATCCAGAGGCACACCGTGAGTTGTTTGCTGTGAGAATAGCCCCCTGCATGTTTCTCTGATACGGGCTGGTGTGTGGGATTGGGTGAGCCCATGGAGGAAAAACCATTATTCAAGTTCTGCTATCACTCTGGGCAGAGGATTTGAACATACTCAAAGTGAATAGAGACCATATAAGGGACCTAAAGATCATTCAGTTTAACTTCTGGATTTCATTCATAAGGAAAATGAGGCCCACACATTACATAAATTGAATTATTTAATTCACAAAGATAATGGATAGCTATTATTCAGAATGCCTAGTTTCCAGTTCAGTTATTTTTTCATTAACCTTCTTCCTCATTTGCAATTTTCTTGTCACTTCTCTTGCTTCATAGGATTGCGTGGAAGAAGACAGGACGATACTGGTATTGCCTCATATACTCTCATATACTCAATTTTGGACAATGAAATGATGTGTTCAAAACTTACTCCCATAGACCCAGAGCTAAACACATCCAGTCCTTAACTGGAATCCCTTTTAGACCTAAACATGAAAAAATGTATTTACTTTAATGCACAGTGCCCAGCATATTGCCTGAAAGGGGGCGGAGAGACATTCTTAGTAAAGATGGGTTGAATAAATGATAAAGAATGAAGTTGACAGGCATGAATTCAGTGATTGTCCTTCTGAGGTTGTTATATTGCTATATCAGCCTTCACATGATTTCCATCTTTGCCTCAGTTTTTATTGCCAGAAGCAGCATTTTTCTTTTTCTCCTCATTTTTATGAAATAATTAGGGTTATAAATGCACTAGAATAATTTTCACCCAACACTAGAAACGAAAAAATGGTGACGCTGTGGAAACTAGATTGTTGCTGGCAGCCAGCTTCACAATGAGAAAGCTTTAAATATTTATATTAGCCGATGAACAAAAATCCAAATGTAGTATACAAAAGCCAGTTTGATGATATTTACATGTGGAGAGTTTTAAAAGTGAAGATTTTTGGTTTCAAAATTTTAAAGAAATATGCATGTTTACTTATTTATTTATTTTGGGTACGGGAAATGACTTTTGCTGAACTGGGGCTCCTCCTTGGTGAAGTGTTTAGAAAAGGTGAAATCTGTGTCCCTCATGCTTTCCTATGACCTCTCATGGCCACAGGGGGTTTGCTGGTACCAATAATTCTCATCTAATATATTATTTTTTCTAGCTGAATTAGATCAGAATATCAAAATCCAGGAATTTCTGATGGATATTTTATAGGAACTGAAATAGAAGTCTTACACCACCTGATCATGGCTGCTGGAAGCTTCTGAGGAATCACAGTAGCATTTTGGCGTAAACAATGATTCTGGAACAGGATCATAAACTTGGTGGTATCTTGCAACCAAGCACCAGATGCAGAAGGGAGGGGAAATAATTCACTTTTTAGCTTGTCTTTATATTTTCCTAATCATAATTAACATTTATTTATTTACATTTGATTTACTGCTGCAAAGTATTTTAGTTCTGCTTCTAGAAGAAAAAGAAGTATAGATATGTTACTGAAATGACCCCCTTACAAATACTAATTTCAGTTTATGCCATTGGCATTTATGCATTTACTTACATAATGTGTTTCACAATTTGCAGTTGTGCATTTTATAAACAAAATAAAAATTTGAATAATTATTTCATTTTGTTTTGCAGAACCCCAGCTGAAAGGAATTGTGACAAGGTTATTCAGCCAGCAGGGATATTTCCTGCAGATGCACCCAGATGGTACCATTGACGGGACCAAGGATGAAAACAGTGACTACAGTAAGGAACATTAGCTTCTTGCAATATGATTACAAATGAAATGCATAGCCCAGAGAATCTTATATTTAAAACATGGCCAGACTCCCTTTTGAACTATTTAACTATTAGTGAGCTAGTATCTTTCCATATATCCTTCCAGCCTTGGATTCCCTATACCAAAGAGACAGTATGGGAGAGAAGTATGTACTCAAGGAGGAGATAGGAGGCTTGAAGGAGTTCCAACTGGTCAATAGGTGAAAACTTCTTCCCATTGCAGTGATTTTCATCAGGGTAATGATAAGTACTCACAGGAACAATTCAGATCTTCTAGCACAAGATGGTGTTTAGGTCTTGGAACCAAATAATGAATAAGTTATAATTTTTAGAATATAATTTCTGGCAGATAAAAATTACTTCTTAAGGCAAACATTGAATACACACATGTGTACTATATGTTATTTCATTTTGGTTAAGATACATTTAAAAAATGTATTTTTATATTATGATCATGTTTTTCTATAGTATATACAATAGTAATATGATAATAAAGACTGGTATATCTAATGTGGAATTTTAAAAATAATTTTTGAAGTAGGCATGGTGGTACATGCCTGTAATCCCAGTGGTTCCAGAGGCCGAGGCAGGAGGATTGATCACCAGGCTCAAAGCCAGCCTCAACAACTTAGCAAGGCCCTAAGCAACTCAGAGACACTGTCTCTTAAATAAAATATAAAAGAAAGGCTGGGTATGTGACTCAGTGGTTAAGTGCCTAGGTTCAATCCCTGGCACATGCCAACCCCCAAAACAAAATTGAAATAAAAATTCCAAGTATTAAAAATATTGATAATAAAACCCCTGAAAATGGTTTTTAAGTAGTTTAACTTTAGAGTTGAGAAATTCAATAACTAAATTAAATCAAAGTATGACAGGGTATTTGCATTTTAGAAAAAATTCAAATACAGGCTTCAGAGTCAAGGATGATATTTCTCATATATTTCAGCTTCTTATAATCATATACAGATACCTGGGGGTAAATTCATATTATTCTAAATTTATTCAGGGTGCTGTATTTTTCTAAAGTTTGTGTTCACTTCTAGATCTTTTATGTTGAACACATAGTAAGTATTCATTAAATGTACAGTTGACTTGGATTGTGATGGATGTTATTTTGAGGTCAAACTGAAAATATAAGAAAACTTCTCAGCCAATGTAGGAAAACTGATATTTTATGATGATATATCCTCTAAATTAATCATAAAGATTTGAGGAATGATTCAAAATCCTTAAAGTGTCAAGATACTCTCATCCACCCCATCTAAATTTTCTTTGTTTGCTTAATATTGCACATTACAAAATATGAATTATAATAAAGAAAAGATCTTATTATGAAGAATTTCAATGCACTTTTCTTGCTCTTAGTTTTCAGCAAAGTAGTTGATTAGCTCATTGTGGTTTTGGTTGTTGGTTTGTATTTATGTGAATGCATTCTTTAAATAATTCAAGTTTTCAGTTCTGTCTAGAAGAATAAGGGTGTTCTTCTCTCCATGTAAATTGTCATCTCCTGCATCTGTACTCCAATGTTGATTTAGGGAGGATACAAGTATAAAGGAATCAACTGTGTCACTGTGTAAATTCTGAGATATCCCTAGATCATATGTTCATTTTAATCCAATGAGGTGACTGGAAATGATAATAATATCAATATTCTCTGTTAGGACCATCCTCCCAGATTTTAAAAAATTGAAAGATTATAAATTGGCAAAGATAGATTTAATCCACCAGTAAAACAAATAGCCATACTTAGTTCCATAGGATGCTGTTTTACCCCACTAACTGTCCTGGTGCATAAGGGTCGGGGCATAAGTATGGGATCAAACGCATTCAAGTCTTTCCTTCGTGGCTTCTAGAAAAATAATTGAATGTGTTTTCTCTATTAACACTGTGTCAACCACCAGTGTAAATCCATGCCTATATACCTACATATACATACATGCATTTATACACATATACTTCTGCATTTATGTATGTGTATATCTGTGTTTACATGTGTATATATATATATATAAACTTAATGACTGACACACATGTACACCCTCTCATCATAGTGAAGATGGATGATGCATTTTGTCAATGCTTTTAGCAAGTGTCTTAACTCAAAAATTTAAACCAGTTTTTTATTGCCAATGAACTCCTGCACACACTTTTTGATAAATTGTTCTTAAAAACAGTTTAGACATATAAAATATAAAGAATAATATACATTTCATCTGGATACCCATCACCAATTTAAAATTAATCAAATATTTCAATATATTTAAACTCCCTGTGTGATCTCTCTGATGAAATTCTGCTTTCTTTCCTTCATTACTAGACATAATAACTGTCCTAAATTTAGCTTTTCTTATTTCTTTGAAACTTTCAATATATCTTTTTTGGTACAATGTATACTTATACCATTCATAATATTGTTGTATATACTTCTAAATATTTTATAAGTGAGAGCATTATCATATACATCTTTTATGTACTTCAGTCCTAATGTTATAGTTGTTAGGTCTGTATAGGTAATATACTTGCTTTAACTAATTGTTTTTGTAAAATATTTCACATATGCATATATCTAAACATAGTTAGTCATTCTTCTTTGACAAATAATTTAAATTTCTATTTTAAAAACAGGCCAGCAAGATCTTTCTTATAGATGTTGAAGAGGTTTTCCTCATCTATCTTTAAAAAATTACATATGTCTCTCCTTGGCACTATCTGTTCTGATATTTCCTTCATCAGTGTTAGTCATCTTTCCATTACTGTAACAAAACCCTGTAAAAAATCACTTAAAAAGAGGAAAGGTTTATTTTGGTTCACAGCTTTGGAGGTGTCAGACTATGACTGTTAGCCCTGTTGCTTTGGGCCTGTGGTGCATGTGGCCGAGGAGGCTTACTTACCTCATGGCTGGGATGTGTAAGAGAGAGAGAAAAGATTAGGGTTTCATAATCACATTCCATGAATGGAAGACCCCCCACTAGGCCTCAAGCCTTTAACACATGGACTTTTGGGGTACATTCTGATCTAAACTACAGCACCCACATTACTTTTATTCATCACTCTTGTCACCACTTGACATATATATCTTTGCTATTTATTTGTTTATTTTCCTCCCAAGCACATGCAAGTTCCACAAAAGGAGAGATTTTGATCTTTCATGTGTATTTAGAATAATCTCTTCTATTCAATAAACAGTACAAATGAAATGGGTCCTTGCGAATATGTGAAAATCTTTTTCTAGGTCATTGGCTAAATATTTTTCCCAATCCACATGATTTGTAGCTTTTTCTTTTGAAATCATTTTAGAGTTTAGAAAAATGACAAAGTAATATATCAAGTTCCTTTCACCCAGATTCCTGTAATGTCAACATTTCACGTAACAGTATGATTGTCAAAACCAGGAAATGAACACCATTAAATCCTATAGCCATTTATTGATCTATAGCCTTTATTCAGGTTTCACATTTTTCAACGAATGTACTGTATTCTGACCCCTCCCCCACAGATTAAAAAAAATTCAAATGAAAACAAGTAACTTTTATATATACTTTATCTGAGTGAAGATGAGAGGTAAAAAAATATCAGAGAGATATTTAAATCCTACTCATGTTTTTTAATAGAAAAATTATAAACCTCTAAGTTGTTAAAATGCCTTTTCTTTCTCCACTTCGTGTGGGTGGAGAGTAAAAGCAGTTGATTGTTTGAAAAAAAATCTTGTTACTATGAGCATCTGTCAGAAATGTGTTGTTTGGTTCACTAGATATCATTAGGTCCAACCAACTTTACCATGGTATCTCGCACAGAATTGATAAAGGCACCTGTTCTTTTGTTCATGAAGAAAAGACTAATTACATGTAATTGAGTACAAACACAAATGGGTTTGTCAGCAGTAACGGATAAAAATCTCTACAAATGTAATGATAACAAAAAAAAAATTGCAGAATTGTGTTGGAACACTGGTACCAAAAAGACAATTGCAGTTTGGAGGATATTAATAGGAATATTTTACATAAAATTGAAAAGCTAATTATTCTGCTCCACAAGCTACCAAAGAAGAGACATTTGAAGAGGTTAAAAATGCTGGGAAGACAACAATGAAGATATTTTAACCAAATGTATTGTTCTCTTTTCATCTGAACAAAAATTGTTAAGAACCCTTTAACTGCAGTAGGGGCTGTCTGAGGAGTTAGTGCAGTGGTTTAAACTGGAGAGCTTACTGGCACTTGAATCCACAGGGGAGGTTTACAAGAAAGTCCCTGGGGCATGGAGGGAGAAGCAGGTGGTGGTGGAAGAGTCAATTTATATACAAATAAAATGTAGATGGACACAATATTCTTTATTTATTTATTTATTTTTATGTGGTGTTGAGGATCAAACCCAGTGCCTCAGATGTGCCAGGCAAGTGCTTCACCACTGAGCCATAACCCCAGCCCCGAGTTCAGTGACTTTTAAAGTCCCCTCCAGTTCTGTTTCTTTTCTTTTTTTTCAATCAAAACAAACTGTTTAATTGGGATATATAAGTATGTGAATATATATAGTCATATAAAACTTTAACTCTAAATACTTAATTTTAAACAAGAAATATACCTAGATGGAGAACAAATAAAACAAAAAATGAGAACAAATTAATTTGTTAAATGGAAATGAAAATAAATAGTAGTGAATTGTGCTGGGAAAACTGGAAATCCATATGCAGCAGAATGAAACTTAACCCCTATCTCTCACCTTGCACAAAACTCAACTCAAAATGAATCAAGGACCTTTGGAATCAGACCAGAGACCCTGCACCTTACAGAAGAAAAAGTAGATCCAAATTTTCATCATGTTAGCTTAGGACCAGACTTCTTTAACATGATTCCTAAAGCACAAGAAATAAAAGCAGGAATCAATAATTGGGATGGAATCAAACTAAAAAGCTTTTTCTCAGCAAAGGAAACTATCAACAATGTGAAGAGAGAGCCTACAGAGTAGAAGAAGATCTTTGCCACATGTACTTCAGATAGAGCACTAATCTCCAGAATCTATAAAGAACTCAAAATATTTTACACCAAGAATACAAATAACCCAGTCAACAAATGGGCTAAGGAAATGAGCACACACTTCACAGAAGAAGATCTACAAGCAATCAACAGATATATGGAAATATGTTCAACATCTCAGTTTCTTTTAAAAATCACATTGATAGGTAAGATAAGTGTATGTGACAGCTAGGTGCTGGCTTGGCAATCCCATGAAATCAGACAAGCCATTGTGAAATGTGGATCAAGATAAACCACTCAGGAATCATGTTTGAGTAGAGACCAATACAAATATGTGGTCCGAACTAGAAAATGACCAAGTCTTTCTCTATGCTGGGCTACGTGAGTGGCCACTGGTGCTTTACCAAACATGGCTTTCACCTTGCTGTTTTTCTTGCCTTCTGGATCAGATTATTAAAATAACAATCAGCCATAAGAATCACACCGCCTTTTCAGAGCAACCAGTCTGAAGCTAAGGCACAGTTCTCTGAGCTCTCCCTCAATCACTAAACACACCCAAAGCCTCCAAGTCTTTTCTTACACCCTCTTGCTGAGATGCTCCCGCTCTGCCATGATGTGTAGGTTTTCTTCTTGCTACAGAGCAGATAAACCCTCCAACCACAGTTGTATTTCTGATATTCTTTGGATAGAAGGTATTGACACAATCAAAACCAGTTTTCTTTCTTGAACTCCCCTCTATCAACTGGCCAATTTTTGGTATGCTTCTGAATATATTCTTTGCATTTGTCACTTCATAAAAACTGCTTCTCTCTCTCTCTCTCTCTCTCTCTTTCTCTCTGTCTTGTCCTCCTCCCCCCCATCTCTCTCTCACTTACTCTCTCTTGTTCATTACCTTTTTATTTATAATGTATTTGCAAGGTTTTTCCATATTGATACATGTTTAATGGAATAATTTAAGAACCTAATTTGCTATTGATAGGGATTACAATTCTTTCCTAATGTTTTGCAAATGCTATAAAGAATGTCCTTACACAAATGTAAGCTTTCATGTGTGCAAATGTACTTACAGGATGGATGCTTAGTAAAACTGCTAGGTCAAGGATATGTATCTTTTTTTTTTTTATTTTGAAAGATATCATCTAATTGCTTTTCACTGCATGAGTGTACACTGAGAATATCTGTTTCCTCACCTTCTAGTCAAAACAGTGTAGTCAATTTTAGGGTTTGATGATACCTTAAAACAAAAATTTTGAATTTTTCTTATTGTGAGTTAGGTTGAACTCTTGTTTACATAAGAGCCATCTGCACTTCTTTTTTCTATGATATGGCTGTTTATATTCGATTCTGTGAAATGTTTGTTTTATCATTTGTAGTAAATCTGTATGCAAAAAATTTTCTCTTTGCTATGAGATGAATATTTTTGACTCATTTTGTTGTCTTTCCATTTCTGTGTCTAATTTTTTGCCATGCTTCATTTTATTCTATTGTTGATATGCTTTTATCCTTTTAGTTTTTCTTTCCTATTTAAAAAAGACCACCAGGTCCAAGATTAATTCTCCAGTTTAGTTTTGCTAATGCATTGTTTCATTTTTATATTTAATACTAAATTGATCTGGAATTTATTTCTTGAGATCTTTTGATTTGTTCTAGACCTCTAACAGTTTATGTTCCTATCATTTGCAAATACAAATACAGTTTCTTCAGATCTTATGAATATATTAAATTTGCAATGAGCTCAGTATAAAGAAACATATTTCAAAATGGTCTGTGTCTGATTTTCAGAAATTCAATTGGAAATGTAAAAATCTAGTCACCCAGTTATGTCTTCTATACAATACTAAACATATTGATACCAGCAATCACAAGTACATAGACACAACCAAAGCCAGCAGAATCTAGTATTGTTAAATTATGAACAAATATTATCTAAGTGATTAATTAGAGAAAATTATCAAGGAAATTTTGTATTTCTTATTAAAGAGGCATATAGATACTGCCCAAAATTATAAAGATGTTCTCTGTCCCTAGCATGGCCTCTCTCTGGCTAAGAAATTCATTTCTTTCACCTACTCAAGTGTGTGTGTTGTAGTACACCTGGGAGAGAGAATGAAATATGATAGGGATATTATTTTCTTCTTGTGTTATTTGTATTTTTATAATAAATTATGAATTTGTATGCATGAACTAATACTCTTAGGTTTGGACAGGAAAAAAGAAAATGCATGCCATCCTGTTGATTTTCTTTAAGCAAGGTTATTACAGTCTTGAGCAACAGTTCCGTACAGGTATCATTACTCATAGAATGGCGTATCTTCTCAAGAGCACAGTTAGTCTTCAGCCTTAACTTATTAATTACTGTTTCATTTGATTTTTTTTTAAATAAAGGCAATATGTTGCATTTTGATGTCAAAGTATCAGGTGTTTGTCAGAAATTTATGTTTTTGTTGACTCTTAATTTTAAAGACAGTGCCTCTAAGATATTTGTGGAAAGCTTGAACAAGAACCAATCATTTCCTTTAATAGTTTATCCCCTGACACAAATAATAAGGGAGTACATTGCCCATTTTACTTAAATCTTGGATTATCACTTTCTTTGTTCTTTAGACTTCTACCCCCTGTAGCCTTTTGGTTAGTAAAGCCCAAACATGAGTCATTTGAAGTTGTACTGTTTGCAAATTGCTCTACAATTCTTTATAGGTATGTATATAGGCAGAATACATAGTGGTTAAAAATTTTGTGAGAACTATTTAACCAATTGGATTCCTAAAAGGTACTGATTACTGAAATTGTCTTTATTCCCTTCCTGACTCTGTGAAGTGATTGGCACTTTGACCTTGGACAAGTCATATAAACTTTCTCCAGTTTATTCAAACTTAGATTTGTACAAAGTGGGAGAAACAGAATCCCCAAGATTATGGTAACTTTTAATTTTACATACAGAAATAAATGTATGCCCAGAAAAATGTATTGATTACTTCTATTACTTTAAATACCATTTGTTCTGAAAGTTATTTTATTGGCCAACTGGGTATCTTCAGTCTGAAGTCCTGTATGTATTGTCAAGTTGGTGTATAAAGACCAAGGAGTCAAACACATACACTAGAGACCAATGTTTGAATCCAGAATATCGGAATTGAGATTCTGTGCTTTAACCTCTCCATTTCCTAATTCCCTCATTTGTTAAATGAAAATTATAATAGTACTTAAATCATAGCACTGTGTAGATTAAATGGATTGATGGGTCAAAAGTGCTTAAAACAGTGCCTTGAACACAGTTATAAATGTCCCCAGTAGTCGTAAGCCTTTTCCACAGAGTCAGAGAGCCCATGTGTGCAAGAAGCTCATACAGCCATTTTAACAAAAGTAGAATTCTTCATGGCAGCCATCATTATATGAAATCATTTGGAGGTGTTTACAGTGAAGGATATTGAAGAATACACCACACATTTTTAGGTCTTGGAGCTTTTTTTTAGTGTGTATCAGGGTTTGAATTCAGGGGCACTTGACCACTGAGCCATATCCGCAGTCCTATTTTGTACTTTGTGACAGGGTCTCATTGAGTTGCTTAGTACCTTGCTAAGTTGCTGAGGCTGGCTTTGAACTTGTGATCCTCCTGCCTCAACCTCCAGAGTCACTGGAATTACAGGCATGTGCCATCCTGCCTGGCTCTTGGAGCTTTTACACATGGCAATTCCTAAATTCCAACTAAAGTTGGAATGACTTCACCAATCTTAGACACCTGGTAAGCTCCCTTTATCATTCATAACCCCCTCTCAACCCCTTGATGGAAAGCCTTCCCTAGCAATCTCCTTTCACTGCTGTCCCCACACAAAAACCCACATGAATCACTCACTTCCCACTACTGTACTTGAGCCCTAGGCATTCATTTACAGCTGCATAAATTGCATTTTTCTAAAGTTCCTTATTCACATTTGTGTTTCCCTATTACTTCTTTATTTGCCCTTGTATCTAGTACAACAATGGAGGTTTCCAGGATCCAAAACTGCAGTTCCACAGATGTGTTTCATTTAGCTGGCACCCTTTAAGGGAAAATATTCAATGGATTTAGACAGTGGATGCACCTGTTTGTCCCCATTTCCCTCCTACCTGCATAGGTTCTGAAGACTGAGTTTGGGGTACCTGTGAGTCTCATGCAATGGTTGTGAAAAATAAATGAACACATCACAGGAACAGAGTGCCTCTCTTAAATATCACCAATTGTAAGACAAAGTGACTTGGGCTGAGTCAGAGCCTGATTTTCACTCCAGGTCTTTTTCTAATTAGCTGTCTGATCTTTTTAAGTCATACAACCTTTCTGTGCATTGGCTTTCTATTCTGTAAAATGAGTTATTTGGAAAGAAATCATCTCCAAAGTCCCTAAAAGAAATAAAATTTTGAAAGCCTATAAAGTGACAATGATTTTTGTTTTTACCTTTGAAATACTTCACAAAAGGAGCAAATTTATAAGATCAGATAAATATTTTACATTGAATTTGAAAACAGCAGTGAATTTACTTCTAGTTTCATATATATACTGATTTGAACTGCTTCTCAAAACCCTTTTGCCACTACCTAGTCCAGGTTCTTCCCAGTTTGGATTTTAGCAGCAATTTCCTAACTGATCTTTCCACTGAAGGTTTCCCCCAGTCAATCTGTCCTCCACACAGTGGCCAGAGTGACCCAGTTAAGGCATAAAGTGAGATAGACTCTCTTCTCTGCTCAGTCACTTTCATCACACACCATTAAGGGGAAAATTCCAGATTTTATTCCATGATCAATAGTTTTATATAAACCCATTAATTGCTCCTGTTCTCTCTCTTCCTTCTGCTGGTCTCCTTGCGGTTCCTCAAGAACACCAACCACATTCCTCCCTCAAGGCATTGTAAAAACCTATTCTCTTCTGGAATGTTCATCCAAACATCCAAACAGCCCAATCCCTCATCTTCACATTGTACTTGAAAGGGAGATCTTCTCTGGTTAATCTGTATAAGTATTAACCCCTATGGATCAACAGTCTCCCTTGGCTACATGGAATATTTTTTCTCTAGAACTCTTACCACTATCTGATATACATGATTATTTTAACACTTCTCTTCACCACTAAAATGTTTCCCAGTATGCCACATGTTTACCTTATTCCATACTTACATGTTATTCTTTCAATAATTATGGCATTCTCTAAAAGCAAGATCAATTGCCTGTTGTCTTTGAAGTCTCCCTGCCCCACCTTTCCTTCTGGTTTCTTTAAGTGGAAGACCTACTTCTCTGAACAAGTTGTATATCTTTTAACACATTTATGTAGATTTATCTACATGTGCTTATTGTGTATATGACTTCCTTTAGGTTGTGAGCACCTTGAAGACAGTGACTCTGCTTGATTTCTCTCTGCACTGGCTTATAATAATGTGTGAGTCCTTAAGGGGTATGGATAATAAATTGACAGTCATGATAGTATCAGCCTACCATTCAAATTGAAAGACTTAATTAGAATGCAAGCTTCACCAAAGCAAGGAGCTTTGGATTTTGCACTGTTGTGTCTTCCAGTGCCTAGGATAGTACCTGACACCTATTAGGTATTCATTATTTGTTGAATAAACAAATGAAAGTGAATTCAGAGAACAAGCTTGTCAAAAATGAATATGATTTTTTGGGATAACACCCAGCTTGAAGGATTAATGCAAATTGGATCATGCTTATGTTTTGTCACAAGAATGACAATTTTTATTTTAATTTATTTTTATTGTAAACAAATGGGATACATGTTTTTCTGTTTGCACATGAAGTAACAGCATACCATTTGCATAATCATACATTTACATAGGGTAATGATGTTTGATTCATTCTGTTAATTTTTTCCTTTCCCCCCACCCCTCCCACCCCTCTTTTACCTCTATACAGTCTCTCCTTCCTCCATTCTTGCCCCCCTCCCACCCCCCATTATGTGTCATCATCTGCTTATCAGTGAGATCATTCGTCTTTTGGATTTTTGAGATTGGCTTATCTAACTTAGCATGATATTCTCCAATTTCATCCATTTGCCTGCAAATGCCATAATTTTATTATTCCTTATAGCTAAAAGTAAATTAAAAATAAAAAAAAAGATTGAATAGACCCAATATTACTGTGAAAGATAAATAAGAAAGAGTCTAAGCTTTTTTTCTTTTTCCTAACAGTTCTTTTTGACTTAGAGTATATACCACTGGGGATATGCAATCATATTTATTGTATTTTAAAGTTACTTGAAATAGTTTCTTTCTATGTAGTAATGTAGCCAACTGGAGTTTTATTTAGGATCACATGTTTCATTTTGTTTTCAATTTTTCAGAATTGCTTTTTTAAATTTAACTTGAAATTAAGTAGACTATTTACTACATATTCAAAAGCTGTATCTACAGAATTATTTGAAGAATTTGTTTTACATTCCTGTGAGGACTTCCCCTCAATTCTTTCCCTCTTCCTATAGAGATTTGTTTTTATAGTTTATCCTTCATTTCCTTATATAATCAATTTCATGTGTGTGTACATATGTATACATGTAGGTATGATTGCACTTTGCAAATACAACATATTTTTACAAATTGAAGGTTTGTGGTAATCTTATGTTGAGCAAGTGTCTAGCACCATTTTTTTTTCCAACAGCACAGGTGATTGCTAACTTTTTTAAAAAATAAAATATTTTTAATTAAAAAAATGACAATTTAAGAGAAGTCAAAGAAGGAATAAGGAAGCAACTTTCCACTTCTAAAACAAGAGTATGTTTCATCTGGAAAAGGGAACTGTATAGCACTAATTGTAAAACAAGACACTCTTTTTAATTTATTTTTCCTCTAAAGTCAGAGCAGGGGCTAGTATTTTCTTGGAAATTGGTTTACATATTGTATTGCATGAAACCATTTTAAATTTTGGAGAGAGTAAAGCAAGACACTCTGGAACAGTGTTGCATATATCTGCAAAGTGATATGTGAATATATATTCATGGTGATAATTATGGAGACATCATTTTCTGAAAGTGTATTACTGGTACATTCATCCAAAAGAGAAGGAACCATTGCTTTTATTAGTCATCTAGGACCTGGAGTCTAAATTTAAGTTAATGTTGTAGGAAAAAGAAAATACGTGCTCAGGTGTCTTAAAGAAAGGAGAGGCTGTCTCTTGTAGTAGTGGAAAGGGGTATTAGAGTTTTCATGAATTGGAGATTAAAACTCCATTGAAATATATTACCTTATTTTGATGCTATGAGATTTAAGTTGATTTATTCAAGATAGAGTAAGTATAACTCAGTTCTACCTGATCTGGATCTTGAGTCCCTTCCTGTGGACAAGTTACAACTTGACAGTTTGTATGGATTCACCCATATGCTTAATTAATGACAGTGAAGTTTGTTGTATGTGACTGGTTTGATCAGGTATTGAGTCTATAACCACCAAATGAATAAGGGATACATCATAAATGTATGTTCATGTGGACTGGTAGTTTTCAGGGCATACTACCATGAAGTTTAAGGAAGGATTATATCTTTTCAGTGAAGGATCTGGAAAATAGAAAAGTTACCTATGAGCCAAGAATTATTTCTCAGCCTTTGAGTTTGGTGTATATAAAAAACAACAGCTAATGTTTACTGAGCGCTTTCTAAATAGTTAGGATAGGTATGAAATTTTTGTTAATTTTAGTCATTTAAGCCTACTAGCATTCTAAAATAGGTACTATAATCAATCCCACTTAGAAGATGAGTAAACTGAGACACAGGAAAGTTAAACAATTATCCCATGGGCACACAGATATTAAGTGATAGACCCAGGATTTGAACTCAAGGAATTCAATACCAGAGTTCCTTGATCTAGTCTATACTGCATCCCCAATTTCTCTTTTTACTTTTTGGTTACTATTTCCCAATGCATATTGAACATTCCCTTAAATTATGTCTGTGCATTCTTCTGATAACACTTTTAAAAAGTATTAAGAAGGAAATATGAATTATTTATGGGATATTATTAATATTAGGCTAAACATTGAACTCAAGAGAAGTTTTCTTCAACATGTTTGATTTACTAACAAAAACATTTTTAAGATGGTAAATCATTATACAGTAACTTTAAAGACCTAAATAGTTTGGTTGCTTATTTCATATATCATACTTGGGAGACTTGAAGTGTATAGGATGTGTATGTTTGTATGTATGTATATATATTTTTTTCTTTTTTCTTTTTTCTTTCTTTCTTTTAACATATTATTCAGTAGCCTAGCTAGAGTGGTACTGAGCAGGCATCCAGCCAAAATCTAGTGAGCCTGCACTGAGTACATCAGCTTTCCCTGACATTGAGACAGAATGTGGAACACATATCAATGTCTGTACAGCATTGTTAAGCCCACTTAATAGTATCATAGTTGAAATAAAAAAAAAATATCCCAGAGAGCTTCTCCTTGCTCCCTCTGACTCACGTACTGGCAGAATATTTTATTTATTGTTTCTTTAGCATGCACCAAAGGTCACTGCCTACACTTGAGGAAGCAGTGTAGTTGCTATGAACAGCCCATGGGATTTCAGAGATAATATCCAGCCGTGGATATTGGTATGCATTTTTCCACCTACTTGAGTGGTACAAAACTTGGGCAATTAGTTTAGCATTTTCAAACTGTAGTTTCTGTAAAATGGGTATTATATGTAAGAGCTTGAACTTGATAATGTCAAACTTACCCTCAGGGAAGTGTGTGCTTTGGAAATCTATAAACAGAAGCAATATATGCTGGCTGGAGTGTGAGCCAGAGTAATTTTAGGGAATAAGGAGATCTTCAGCAGAGCTATGATGTATTGTGTAAAAGCCATTCATAGTTTCAACCCTCCTTTAGCCCTACACCCAGCCTTATCATCTTTGGGAGAATTGAGCAAAGCTTAATTTAGACAGGACTAAACCTCGCTGCACTTGGGGTTTCCCTCTGAATGATGGAATCATATGATCTCTTCTCAATCCTCTACACTGCTGATGATCCGAGCAGGTAAAGTCCTACATTTCCTATACAAAGGAAGATGGCCCAAGTCTCCAGAACAATGGCTCCAAATGTTTCATCACATTAAAATCTCTGGGTAACTTTTAAAATTGCTGATGCCCAGGTCTCCCTCCAAGAAAATAAAATCAGAATCTGTAAGGACAGAACCCTGGCATCAGTATTTTTTTAAATGACCCAGATAATTTCAAAGAGCAGTCAAGTTTATCCCATGAGACTTCTCCTTGCTTGTAGAATAAGTCACTTATTCTACATTGCCTCTCAGACTTAACTTGGATCAGAATCACCTTGAGGGCTGGTGAAACTACCAATTATTGGGTTCTATCCCCACAGTTTCTGATTTAGAGGGTTAGAGGGTGAGGTGTTAGACACTTTTTTACCTGTAATGAGTTCACACTTTGAGAACCACTGCTCTAGAACTGTGCTTCTCAAACATCAAATGTATAGTTATCTCTCAGAGTACTTGTTAAAATGTAAATTTTGATTTCAGTAATTCTTGGATAGGACTTGAGATTCTGCCTTTGCAAATCACCCCTGGTGATGCTGATGCTCTTCCATTGGAGTAGCAATGGTTGGTCCACCCTCTAGTAAGGTTTGGAATGCATCAGCATTACCTGGAAGCTTGTTTAAACTACCTTGGACTCTTGAGAGTGAAATTGTCTTTCGATAATGCTACACATTGGAATCATTTGAGGAATTAAAAATGTTGATCTTCAATCCCAAAGATTCTTACTTAATTGATATGGGTGTGATCTGAGCATCAGAATTTTAAAAAACTCCCCAGAATATGATTTACAGAGAAGTTTGTGAACCACTGAGCTAAATTTTCTCTGAGGTTTTCGTTTCAGTTTTAAAAGTTTGCATTCCAAATTTGCATTATTTTAGCTTTGAGATGAAGTTGTACAGTAAGAAATTTATTTTGAAGTACAGTTCAGAGCATTCCATTCTTTCATGAAATGTTTTGTGGCACTTTATTGTAAAAGAAGGACCTCAAACTGGAGATGCCCAGTTGATGGCACAAGTGGCTCCTCCTGTGTCCACAGCAGACATCACTGAAGTCTCCCAACACTCATTGCCAACTTAAGGCTCTGTTTCTGGCAGCTGCAACAAAATGCTTGGGCTTTCACATATGCCTACCATATGCATGCTTCCTTTTCATTAACATCAACATACTGAAGGCCAACCTCATGCTAATTACGGATTGCAAAAATGAATTTGATGTTACTCCTGTTCCCAGGGCAAAAGAGGAGGTTGAATTTTTACTTAAAATGAAACTTACTGCTAGGTGTCACTGGCACTCCCGTGATTAGAAATATCACTAGATCTCAGAGATCAGAGATTTCCCCCCCAAAACAGTGTGCTCAGCAAAAGTTGGTTTTAAATTGAATCTTGAAGAATAGGATCAAGATAAATAAGCTAAGATTATGAGAAATGAATTTCAGATAAGGACACACAAAATCGCATACTGGAGAACGCTTCTTCCATGTTGGGGGAATGTGCTGACTAGTTTGGATGTAGATTGTGGGCAAGTGTTGTGGGTCATATTTCAAAGAGCCTAAATTGCCATTTGGGAGAGCTTGAACTTTGCATTGTAGGAAAAGTAGAGGCATTGCAACTTATTGAGCAATTGCAATAATGATGAGTGAAAGGCAGTGCTTTGGAAAAAATTTTAACTAGAGCTTAATAGAAGAGATGATGTAAAGAATAAATATTAAGGTAGAGAATAATGGAATCATTATCTTTTTAGAATCCTGTTTTTAAATTCCTCCATTAAAAAATTTCATCACATTGTATTCATTTCTTTAGATCCACTTAGTACCTTAAGAATGAGGAAGGTATATATTCTTGTTTTGGTAATCAATGATAATGAAGAACTGAGTTCTAATTGAGCATATCTAAACTAACTCAAATGAGTTTACCTGTATTTTCTGTGTATAACTAAGAACAATTAATGAGTTTATAGTGTCTGTGTGAGATATTTGTGCATGACCAAAATTTCCTTTTAATGGTTCCATATTTGTTTGTTATAGTTCTACTTTTTTAATTTTCACAACTACTTGCATTTGCGTTTACTAGAATTTCTCTTTTATTTCTTAAGAGCAATAATATCTTATATCCTTGTAGCCATGAGAACCTAGGTTCACTTCTTAGCTTTTCTCCTGTCTGACTTTATGACGCTGGGAAAAATCCCATCTCTTAGCTGCAGTTCTCTGTTTTGTAAAGATGGACACATAAAGTATACATGGAAATTTTTTTCTATTTTAGACTTCAACCACTATAAGTGCCATGTCTTTTTCACCAGCACTTTATAGGTGTCCATCATAGTGTCTGGAATATATGCAGTCAGTTAATGAATAAACTCAATAAGCTGTGTTATGAATACTGGCAACAGAGTGTTTGATGGAAGATTTGTGGGAAGATACAAATCTAAAACCTTCAAAACAGGCAAAAGTTTCATGTGGGATGCTTTTCTTTAGCCCATTGATCTTATGGACTGACACCTGTGCTGCTTCAAGAGTACTTGTGAGACAAGTTTTCTGTGTAAGACAAATTGGCTGCAGAGGATGAGTGATGACAGGCATTTGCTTTCATTATCGATAGTGATGGGCTTCATTTTTCATCTTAAAAAAAAAAAGAATCATATTGAATTAACTTGTTAATTATGCAAGCTTTTGAACACCTCTGAAATATCATAAGGAAGGTTATATGGTATTATCGGGATTAAAAGCCAGCGGCAGGGCTTCTTCGAGAGCTAAGGAAAACATATCTAGTGGCTTTTGTCAAAGGAAGGGATCACTGCGCTGCTCATTTTCACCAGGCTGAAAACCCACAATGCTCAGAAGAAAAAATTTAGTCTCTAAACCCCATTGCTTATGAGTTCTGTAAGTCAGCAAATTCAGTGTGTGGGGGGTACTAACTAAATAACCCAACTGGGTTATTTGACCAATTGTTTATAAAGTGGAGCATCAAACAAAAAACACCGAGTCAACACAGATAAGTATGTTGATTTTTACATTCTTATATGCTTTTTCATTTTAAATGCATAGTTGTTTTTGCTTACTAAATCTTCAATAACAAGAGATGAAATACATTGTTTTTTCCCCTGCCATGGTGTTTTAAAAAATTAATTTGAATTATGGGATAATGATCACCTCTGCCTGCCCTGGCTCCCATTACGAAAACTCTAGATCTGGAGACATAACAATAACAAGCAAACCAACCCAAACCACCGGTAAGGGTGTTTTGTATCTTTTATAGCTTAAGAACATTTTTAAAAAAAATTTTTGTTTTCTTAATTGATCTTCCTAACAACTCAGTGAAGCATTTAGATCAGGGTGATGCTCAGAGAAGTTAGAAATTGGAGATCACCAAGGCCACAAGCTATTAAATTTTAGAACTGGTGCTCAGGACACAAAACTGTGTCCTCTGTGCCCTCATCCCAGTCTTATCTCCTTGACTTTAAAGCTAAAAGAATAGGGAGAGTCACACATGTTTCCCTCAATTTTGTAAGAAATGCTGTTTTAGATAGTGAAATCCACTGACAACCATTATTAGGCTTCTGCTGTGCAATGTACTCTGGATGCAAAAAACTAAAAAAATATTAACTAATCTTGAAGACCCCCTAGGTTGCAGGGAGATTCAGGCAAATGCATAAATACAAAAAAGCCATGTGATAAGTGCTGTGTGTGGAATGTATCATCAACCTGCCTGGGTGAACATTGCAGTTTACCATAATTATATAATCACTTTTATTTTGGAGGATTTAAGAGTTGAGACCATCTTCTAGTTTGCTGAATATTTAATCATAAAAAATTCTTATTAAGCATGGAAAGGGTACAGAATTGACTTTAGTAAGTTATGCATAAATGCCAGAGATAAATATTAATTTCATCACTAAGGTAAAATCAATTGAGGGGCCTGCAAATTATTTTCATAAATAACACAATTAAAAATATTATAAGAGATCATAGGATGATAGGGAAATATCAACTTGCTTTTAGGTTAAGGTTTTGTGTCATGTTAGTCACACTTTAACAACTTATCTCTATCAAGAATATTTTGAAATGTGGGAGATGATATTGAACTTTCAGGGAAATCTGACATTGAAAGTATACAGAATAAAAGCCCAAATATCACCATTCTTTCTCAACATGTTCCACTTGGGGTTTTAATGGGTCATAAGATGAAAATTTTCATCGCCCATTCTAAAAAATTCAACCCAGAAATTGAAAAATCTAACTTACTTTCTAAATGCCACTTCCTCATTACAGGCAATAAGAAATCTGTCCTTAAGAATTTACTTGGGGATACTTTAACTTTACATAATCCAGAGATAAGTTGAAAGGTAATTAAGTTGAAACATACTTTCCTTCTCTCCCTCTCTTCTTTGCCACTTCAAAGGGTTGCCACGTTGTTGTTTCTTGTGTTTTGGATTGATTATTACCTTTTTGTCACACTTGGTGTAGATAACAAATGGGTGGAAATTAGGTTGAATAGAATATAACATTTATCTGAAGCACTTTTTTTCTGGTCCAATATTATTTTACAAGATGTCTGGTATCTTGGTTGTAAAAAAATTCTCCAACTTTTCTCTTTCTCTTTGTTCCCTCCAGTCCTGCATCATTCTACAGAATCAATCTCTCTCTCTCTCCCTCTCTCTCCCTCCCTCCCTCTCCCTCTCCCCCATCTCTCTCTCTTTTTCTCTCTCTCTCTCTTTCTGTCTCTCTCTCTCTCTCTCTCTCTCTCTCTCTCTCTCTCTCTCTCTCTCTCTCTCTCTCTCTCACACACACACACACACACACACACACAGCAGCTTCATGTCTTCTATACTATATTTCTGCCATCTCAGACCCTGTAACTGCTCTAGCTGTTTTATAAGAGTCTATATTGGAATACATTCTGTGTGTGGTAAATATTATCTTCAGTTTTTCTAACATGCTCAATTATGGAAATATGACCTAGAAAAACTACAAATAAGCAAGCTTAAAGAGAAAGCTGACTCATTTATTTATTCAGCAGATATTGAATAACAGCTTCTCAGATGGAGACACCATGCTAGGCAACATGAAAATATAATAAAATTTCCATCACCTTGAATGTGCCAACAGAATATTGGGAGCCTCAGAACAATTCACAGAAGAAGTGCTCATCAGGGATCTTGTCTGTGAAGTTCACTACTCTTTTCCTAACATAAACATGACATTTGGTTTACAGTCAGGGCTCAATAAGTATTAATGGAAAGAATAGATGACTTCTGAACCAGGGAAGTTATAGAGGTCTTTACGAAGTTCTCTATGAGAGTTAAATGGACTAAGGCCAAGAGTGTTCCTATAGAGTTTATGAAGTCACCTTTCATTTCCTCCTTTATTCTCTTTGTACCCCCAAAAGAAGGTAAGTCTTTTATAAACCCTGAGACAAAGTTCAACAAATTACTTAATTTATAATAAAGTGACATTTTGCATGTCAAAATGTCTGGGGAAAAAAGTAGGCATTCAGTATTATAATATCCTTAGTTCTTTTCTTTCTTACTTGTTGCATTTCTTTTTGTACTTCCATTTAAATTTCAACCAGAGCCTGACTTAGGTTTTGTAGGTGCTAAAGCTTATATATTTTTGGGAACCCCTTGAGAAAAACTACATAATAAACAAAAATTTGGCACAAAAATGAGTATTTAGAGTAAAAAAATAAATCATAAAGATTATAATTTAGGGCTGGGGAGATAGCTCAGTTGGTAGAGTGCTTGCCTTGCAAGCACAAGGCCCTGGGTTCAATCCCCAGCACCGCAAAAAAAAAAAAGATTATATTTTTATATTTTAAAAAGTTGTAAACTACACAGACTATCAAAATCCAGAAAAATAAATGTTTTTATTATTTACTTGACATCTGTAAATTTGCTTTCCATTGTTTTGTATATATAGTATTTGAATATTTTTCACATAGTGATGATTGTATAATGTATTTTCTGTAGCAAATATGGAAGTTGGAAGGTTAATATAATTTTCCTGTAGCATGATTAATCAAAATTAATCTTTTGCTGGGCAAGATAACAGACACCTGTGATTCCAATGGCTTGGGACACTAAGGCAGGAGGATCACAAGTTTGAGGCCAGCCTCAGCAGCTTATCAAGGCCCTAAGCTACCTAGCAAGACCCTATCTCAAAATAAAAAATAAGTAGGGCTAGGGATGTGGCTCAGTGGTTAAGATCCCCCTGGATTCAATCCCTGGTAACAAAAAAAAAATTAATCTTTTTAAAATATAGATATGTTTATTTTAGCTTCACAGCTCAATTCTCTGATGATTAGTGAAATGAGCATCTTTTCATATACTTTTTGGATATATATATATGTATATATATATATATACATATATACATATGTATATATTGTCTTTAGGGAAATGTCTTTTTAGGCACCTTGCTCACATTTGCCTTGGACTACTTATTTATTTATGATTGAGTTGTGTGAGTTCCTTATATATTTTTTACATTAACCCTTTATCACATATATGAATTGCAAATGCTTCCTTCTGTTCTCTATGTTGCTTCTTAACTTTATTGATTGTTTCCATTGCTACTCATAATTTTTAAAGTTCGATGACATTACATTTGTTTATTTTTGTTTTTGTTGCATCTGCTTTTGGTTTTATATATACGAGATCATTGCCAAGACCAATATCAAGTAGTTTTTCTCCTATGTGTTCTTCTAGGAGTTTCATAGTTTTAGAATTCACCTTTAAGTTTGTAATTTATTTTGATTTGATTTTTGTGTGGGGTATAAGATACAGGTTCAATTTCATTCTTTTGCATGTGGGTATCCACTCTCCCCTGCACCATTTGAAGAGACTCATTTCCCTTCACTGTCTTTTTTTCATACCCTCTCTGCGTGTAGTGTTATGATTAAGTTTGCTTATGAATATTGAGAGCTCCAGCTGTATTATTTCATGTTTTCAAAATGTTAAGAATCAACTTTACAAAAAAATATAGAATGAGATACTCCTTTTGGAAAAGGTGAGATGGAGAAGATCCTCAAATGTCAGATTAGATACTTAGATTCTAGTTTGCATGTAAGTGTAGTCTTCAGCTGACAAATGTTTACTGGGATCCTGAATATAAATAGAATACATGCTCTCCTGCATATTTTAAATCTCTCTCTCTTTTCCCCATTCAGCTCATATTATCCAAGTGTGGTTTAGATGTGACCCTTGTGTTGGGGGCATACAATCTAATTGTAGTTGGGAGAATAAACAGATTTTATTTTAAAGGGAAAAAAATTCCAAACTGTGATAAATATAGTCTGGATTCATGAACAAGGCAGCTGATAAGCAACCTGGTGTTTGGTGTTTCATTTCAAGCATGGCAGGGGTTTCATTGGGTTCCTCTTCATCTCCATATGAGGAGAATGACATGAATCAGAAGTAATCAAGTATGCGGAAACATGGAGTTCAGAGGGGAGGAGGAAGATCAAGTTACTAGAAGGAGGAAATAAGTATATTAGAGTGAAGAGTGCCATGTGGCAGAAAGGTATGCTGTGACTATACAGAAACTTAAATGTCAGACTAACTTTGTTTTAAATTTTATTTTTATTAAAAAAAAAAAAAAACTCTTCTATTCAAATAAGGAAGCCTAAATTCCTGGAAATAACATGACTTTTCATGGCAGTTATAATCAATAACATTCATTAAATATAATATATATTAAATATAAGCAATGTATTTATAACAGGTCTAGACATTGTGGGCACCATTCTTAAGAGTCTTGCATTGCAGGAATGAAGACAGATGTGAAAAAGAATAACTCTAATATCCTTTTTCAAATGCCATTGTGAAGATATGCACATGAAATAGACAATTCTGGAAAAGGAACTGCTGATTCTGAGGGGACTGGGGAGTTAAATAGATCTTAAAGGATGAAGAGTTGACTCCTTTTCAAGTGGGAAGATAGATTTTCCAGAAAGAGATAAGGGTAAAGGGAGACAAAAATCAGGTCTAGTTAAGAATTAGTGGGAACTTAGGAAATAGCAAATGCTCTGTGATGCTAGTTGGGATGGATGGAAAAGGTGACAGGTGATAAGCTGCAAATGTGGATTGGCGCCAGGTTGCAAAGGGCATGTGGACAAGGAGGAATCTCTGGAGCTTCTTGGCAGGGAACTGGCGTGAGTAGATTGGGAGGTGTGGAGTCAAGTCACTGTGCGCTGAGACAGTGGCATTTAGGTTGAAGAGGGAGACCTGACCAAGGAGGAATTCTCCTTGAGTAATAAAGGGCCTCTGTAGCTAGGGAGAGTGTGTGCTACACTGAGACAAAGAGCAGATTAGGCTAAGTCCTTGACCACTTTTGACCACTTTGGGGATTCTTTTTTTCTTTTCTTTTTTTTTTTTTTTTTTTTTGCGGTGCTGGGGATGAACCCAGGGCCTTGAACTTGTAAGGCAAGCACTCTACCAACTGAGCTATATCCCCAGCCCAATTTTTGGGGATTCTAAGAAACAGATAAGGACTCTCTTGAAGAGAAGTGTTTTTATCTTTTTCTACTAAAAAGTCTCACTTCATATTGTTTGCTTGTTTCTTTTTTTTTGTTTTTGTTTTTGTTTTTTTTTTTTTTTAAAGAGAATTTGGTAAGTCTCCCAAAGCTTGCAATTTGAAAGCCATTATTACCTTGTGGTTTATGTAAAACTTTCACACAGATTCCTGTTTTTGTCCCTGCCTAACTTTAGTAGTTTTCTTGAACTCTTCACATAGAAAAAGCATTAGAGTCGCTTTTTCCTTCTTTTTCAGCTCCATGCTTTGTCCAGGGAAGTATTTACTTTAGAAAGACATTATGCACAATTTCAGATTTCCTTATCCCTTCTTACAAGAATTATCATTGAACCTGGTATTTTCCAGTGTCTGCGTTTATTGACAATGTATAACCAGCTTGTAATTAATTTTTACTTTGCAAATTATTCTGCTTTCATTAGCAATCTCTATCAATTAGCATGGGGATGGCACAGACTGAAATAACAAGAACTTATTTTCTCTCATAAAAAGTAGATCTAGGTGATTGAATGCTGGACTGTGGTCACTGCTCCTCAGAACTCTGAGGGCCTCAACTCCTTCCAGCTCACCTACCATCACACACTTGGAAGTAGACCTTGTTTCCATGATCTGAGATATTCCAGGTGCCACCTCCTCATCTGAACAGCTATCAGGATTGAGAAGAGGGGCAGGAGGAACTTACAAGCTGTCTTCTTTTTGTTTGCTTTTTTAAAACCAGGAATTGAACCCAGGGAAACTTAACCACTGAGCCACATCCCCAGTCCTTGTTTATTTATTTATTTGTTTTATTTTAAGACAGGATCTTACTAAGTTGCTTAGGGCCTGTCTGAGTTGCTATGGCTGCCTTTGAACTTGTGATCCGCCTGCCTTAGCCTCTGGAGCCAATGGGATTACAGGTGTCCATCACTACGTCTGGCTTTTAAACTGTATTTAAGAAAGGGTTCTTCAGACTCTACAGACCTGTCTCACTGGTCAGTATTGAGTTCATAGGAACTACCTCTAGTTGCAAGATATGTAGGGAAGTTAGCTAAATCATCTATTAGTTTGCAAGAAGGTAAGAATGGGTATTTGGAGAAATGAAGAGGAGAGGAGGAAAAAATAAGGTGTCTTTTAAAATTTTTTTAAGTTGTAAATGGACATAATTTTTTATGTGTTTATTTTTATGTGGTGCTGAGGATCAAACCTAGTGCCTCACACATGTGAGGTAAGTGCTCTACCACTGAGCTACAGTCCAGCCCAAAATATGATGTCTTAACAGAACCACATTAGAGAGCTAGAAAGCCTTTGTTCAGATGTAGTTTTACCTGAGTTACCTCCCTGAATCGGTTTTTTCTTCTAAAGTTAAAGTAGTCATTATTCTGTCCTAAACTCTCCCTAATGTTTATGGTTGAGAATCAAATACAATTGATGAGATCAGCACCTTGAAAATTAAATGGTGCCCAAATATAAACTATTATCTTTATAGCATTGAGCTGCTGCATATATACTCAAAAATATTATGGATGAAATATATCAGGTTTTACATAAGTCTCATGATAACCTAATTAACAGTCAGAAGTAGCAGTCATTAATGACAACTCTTGTTTATAGATGGCACATCTCCATTATGAAACACTTTCAGAAGCATGATAATGCATTTGGTTCTTCTATAAACTCAGTACAATAAGAGTAAGTAAACTCTGCCCATTTCACTGATAAGAAAACTGTGTCAGGAAGGTTAAATGGATGGCTCAAAGTCACATCACTCTGAGTGGTTGGTCTAGGAACTATGTTACAAAGTTCTGCAAATCTCTCACAATCTTAAAATCTGTGTTGCTGCTCCAGTCTTTATAGGTCATGTACTTCTTGCCCATTTGAAACGTCTAAATCTTTGCATTTAGAAGAATAGGCGCTCAGTTGTTTACCCTTATTTTATTTACATTTCATTTCTCCCTAATATGAACCAGATCTTCCAGTCTGCAAATCATTTACTGCACAGATACATAACTCTGCAAAACCACTGCTCCACTAAACTGTCTTTCTGTTCTTTGCTCCCTCAACTTGCGCCCCTTCTCTAAGTGTCAACTCAGGTCCTAGTCTGCGTGAAGCATTTCCTGAGTACTTGAGGCCATGCAGATCTTCCATTTCCCTGAACTTCTGTAAAATAGAAATATATATAGAATGCATATATTACATTTAATTATAGAAGTAAATTATACACTGTATCAGGTTATTCCATATGTCTTAGCTTTTTCTCCCCAACTAGATTTGAAGGTCTTATATTTCTTAAGCAATTTCAGTAGCACAAAGACAATGGTAAGAACACAGGAATAACTACTTCAGATCTAAATTAAGTCAACAATTAATCTTTAAGCAACTACTAAGATGTATTCTGCACTTGTACTGCAAATGAGGAAACAAGTCCAAAGAGGCAAAAAGCCTAATTCAAAATGAACAGCTAGAAATTGAATCCTGATACACTAAATGTGTGGTCTAAAGTTTGATCCTCTAAAACTTTCAAATGAACATTTGACTGAAATGCAAATACAGGGTTGTTGTGTGCTTGTGTGTCTGTGTGTTTGTGAGTATGTGACTTACTATCCCAAGTTCAGGGAACCCAGAATAAAAGAAGCACTCCTGGTTAATGGTAGCTCTTATGTTAATTTATGTGCATCTTATATTCAAAACTGAAAAAAACAAAACTGATGGGAATTTTATCAATAGAAAAGACAGATAAGAACTTCTAACTGAGTCAGAATATTAAAGTGAACTGCAGAGATATTTTCTTATGCATGCAGTCCTGAGATATTTAATTCATATCTGTAATACCACCTACAGAGCTTAACTATATGATTGCTTTTCTCCTATATGGAATGCAAATCATTTCAGAGTAGGGGTAGTGCTTTCTGCTTATGCTCATTTTGTAATCTCAAAAGTAACTGAAATAGTGCCATCAATATGTAATTCATAGCAATACCTTGTTAGAAGAAACATAGATTATCTGCTTTATATTTTTCTGGGAAATTTTTCTCTGGGTGTACATATGGAGAGCTGAATGTTTTTTTGAGTGATGGGCAACTAAAATATTTAGAGACTACAAGGATATTTCCGGTTCACTTTAGGATGTGATCATTTTGAGGAGCAGGGATCCTAGTTGTTCAGATCCAAATGGGGTCCTTAAAGATCTTCTGATCTGACCCCTTTATTTCAGATGAGTTATAAAATTTACCTGAAATTACTTGAGCAGTTAATGGTGGTGCAGAGACTAGAGGAGTATAAGCCAGTTCTTCTTAGAATTTCTGTCTCACGTGTGTCTCTGTCACTATCTCTCTCTTTCTCTTTTTCCCTACCAATTTTATTTATTAAATCTTTAGTTTTCAAAAGTCATTGTGAGAAGAAAGACACTCTATTCAAAAGGTCACTGACTCTTCTCTGTCTTCTTTTTGCCTCTCTAGCCCTCTTCAATCTAATTCCTGTGGGCCTGCGTGTGGTGGCCATCCAAGGGGTGAAAGCCAGCCTCTATGTGGCCATGAATGGCGAAGGCTATCTTTACAGCTCAGTAAGTACCTTGGAGAGAGAGAGAGAGAGAGAGAGAGAGAGAGAGAGAGAGAGAGAGAGAGAGAGAGAATGAGAGAGAGAGATAGAGACAGTCAGACAGACAACTGACATTGAGAGGTAATGAATAAGCCATTATTTTAGGGAAGCAATTTGAAAGTTTAAGTCATTTTATATTTTTGAATCCAGTTTTTCAGGGTTATTATGAAGATTTTATAATTTAGACTGCTAAAGATCATGTTCTATGCCATGAGAAAGAGCCAGGTACTCTCTTTGTGTTATAAGTCCTTTATGTCTAGCTTCCAAGTCTAGAGGGTACCCTAATCTTTAGAATTTTACCTGCTTAATTCAAGGAGAAGTTGTTTTTTCTTTTTCTGTTACCCCTCTCTCCAGCACAAAAGATGACTTAGGAAAGAAAAAAAAAAAGCTTCAGTCTTCCTGGGTGTTGTCTTTGTCCTGTTGTGGAGAATTTTCAGAATTCGTTAAATTTTTGTTTATATTTAAGTCTGAGTGGCACCTAATATGTCATATTCTCCAAACAACTGTTTAATTCAAAAGCAGTGTGACTTTATGGAATGAGCTCTGGATTAGGGGCAGGGATGTTTTGGTAGTGTTTGCGTTTCAGGCACTATCTAGATAGTTCTTTGGACAAATCACTTCCCCTTTTTGGATTTATTTCTGGACTTTTAAAATGAGGGTGCTGGTCACCATCTTGGCTAATGCCCTTTTGAATCTAAAACTCACAAAATTACACAGTAGCAGCATCTACAAAATGAACATTGACATATCTTAAAGTTCTTAATGTTATTCTGATGCTTGTCTCACTCTCAAAATAATCAATTATGCATTGAGAGAATATGACGACTTTACTGAATGTTGTACATACGTAAATTCTGCTTTCTCCTATGAGAGTTGTCTGTTCATGAAAAAAATTCCTTGAAAATCATGGTTGAATATTTCTACCTTTACATTCTATGATCTCAGTAAATTATATAAAGTAATTTAGGAAGTTCACATATGTGTACTTGATTGTGAACTAGTCATTGAACAGTCTTATTAGGCTCTTTACTATTCAGTTATTCAGTACATTAACTTGTTTATTAGTAATATCTGTCATTCATATTAGAATTAAAATCACTATTATTTAAATATTATCAACAAAAATAAGTGACAAATATATGATGTGATGTTCTGCCAACTACCCTGAATTGATCATTACATGTTGTATACATGTATTACAATGCCACACTGTACTCCGTAAATATGTCAAATTGCCACATGTCAATTAAAAATCAAAATGTGTTTAAAACAAGAATGAAAATTACTATTTTACTCCTGAGCATACTCAGATCTGAATACACATTTATATACTAAATGAGCACTTACGTATTTTTCAGCAGTTACTGCTCAGAATAATATCTAAAGATAAAAACATTTTCAGTAAAATAACAAGCACTCATTTTTAGTGTGTCATAGTTTGAATAGTTCTTCAGATCTCGTTATTGTGAATTCATTTGAAACCTAAGAATCAAAATAAGGAAAAGAAGTACAACAGATTGTTTTGAATAATTATAAACTATTAAAAAAAAGATTTCGATTGCTATAAAAGCTAAAACAGAGATAGTACTAGGATAGTATTAATTGAAGGATTCAATCAGTCATCAAATAAGCAGCTGAAGGTTACATATATTATAATAAATATAAAGGTTACATATATTTATATATATTTATTGTTACATATGTTATATTTAAAATGTCATAGTCAAACAATAATTACACAAATACTGTAGACTTCAGATATTTGGGCTAGAGTTAATTTCCAAATATCAAGGAAAGAAAAATGCAGGACATCTGATGACTGTATTGTAGGCAAGAGACTGTGTCTTTGTGTGTGTGTGTGTGTGTGTGTGTGTGTGTATGTCTGCATGTGTGTGTTTGCACACATATGCACAGAATGGTGGGGCAGGAAGGGAGTGGTTTCATACTCTTCAGCTTTTTTCTAGCCCTTTTCTGTACATCTGCAGTTAAGATACAGAGACCTGTAGCCTATAGATGAGAGAAGTTTTTAAAACTCCTCTTGAGAAATAGACTGTGGGAGTATCTTTGTAATGGGGTAAACACCTTGGTAAAGTTAATAATCACTTGTTGAGTTACAGGCTTCAGGTACCTAAATTTTCAAGGTCTCCTCTGTACTTAAGCTAGCTTCATAACCAAGAATCATGATGGTTCCCCTGGTTTATGGTTCTCTGATGATACTAGGAATAAATTTTAAGTATAGCATCACTGACATTGATCATCAAGGTCTCTGCTTTAAAAACTGATTGTCTTTAAAAACTGAGTTTATGGAAGCAGAAAGCAGAGAGAGAAAGAGAGAGAGAGAGAGAGAGAGAGAGAGAGAGAGGGAGAGAGAGAGAGAAGGGGCACATGTGCCAGGGACAGATGCAGTCAAAGATCATGCCCCCAGTGGTCTACCTCTTCCAGGTAAATGCCCCCTGAAATCAGCAGCCAGAAATCCATTTAGCTATCAATGGATTAATCCAGCAAATGAATTAATCCACAAATGAGGTAAGAAACCTAATCATTGCCTAAAAGCTCCAACTCTGAAATTTGTTGCATTTGGGATCATGCTTTAAATCAAGAACTTTGTGGGGAACATTTCAGATCCAAAACCGTAACACCCTCTTTCACCAAAACACCAGAGGAGAGTGGTAGAGATGAAGTGATTGATTGGTAGCTAGGTCTAGAGTTTTAAAATCCATTTTGAAAATTTGTATTTTAATAGGTGAGGGTAATCCATATATATTTGATGAGATTGCTGAAATATCTTGATTTGTTCTTACCATTGTAGTTGTATTTTTTAATCAATTTGACTTGTGCTTCTCTTTTTTCTATTTTCTGCTGCATTTTTGAAGTTTCCTTTTTTCAAGTTTCTTACTATGATGACAGATTTATTAATGCTTTTAATTCTATCAATATGTGCCTCATGTCTTTTGAAGTATTTCATCCAGCATTTACATATTTATAACTATCATATCTTCTTAATGAGTTGATCCTCTGTCATTTTGAATGTCACTATTTGTGTCTGGTATTACTTTGCTTTTTTTCCCTAATATCCCAAATTTAAAAAATTCTTTGGCTGGGTTATAAAATTAGGCTTCATTTCTATTTCTTGAGTGGTTACCTTTATTTTTTAAACATACATGCATAATTACATAGTTTACTAAATAACTTTTGTGTTTCTGTCTTCCAAATAACTCATGGGCCCTCGGATATTTTATTGACTATTAAACACCACCACTCTTCTTGCTACTTTGATGAGTGGCTCTTTAAAATAAATAAGTTATTTTAAAGTTAGTCGTTAAATTGTACCAACTTTTACAATAATTTCTATGTGTTTAATTTTTACTTGTGTGTATATCTGTTTTGGTCTTCTGAGTTTACCTTCCCTTTAAACTGTTTTCTTTACTGTTCTGTGTGAGGGTCTGTGGGTAGTTAATTCACTTCATCTTGATTTCTATGCAGATGCCTTCCTTTCTCTTTCACACTTGGTTTGCAGTTCAGATCTAATATGATTTTTAGTAGACCCAGGTTTTCTCCAGCATTCAGAAAACAAAATCCCATTGGCTTCTGGCATCTATTGTTGATGATGGAAAGCTTTGTCAGTTTAATACTCTTTTTTTTGTAGGTAACCTTAATAGAAACTTTTAAAAAATGTTTGTCTTTCTACTGCTCTGCAAATTCACAATAGTGTCTAGTTGTGAATCTATTTTTTTCTGTTAGGAATTGGAATGCAGTAATGATCCAAAGAATCATACTTCTCCAATTCTACAGCATTTTATCTCTTATCCCATGTACACATTTTATTTCTCTATCATGCTTTCCAGTCTCTTGTACTGATAATACTTAACGATTTAAGTTAGAAACTTTCAAATTTATCCAGACTAGAATTTCTGCCATCTGTTTTGTGATTTCAGTCACAGCGTTTTTCATTTTCGGATGTTGAATGGTTTCTTTTTAATATCTTCCTGTACTTGATTTATTTCTTCCTGTTTTTGTTATCTGGCTTCTTTTATTTTTTCTTTTCACAGGAAGTCATTAATTCATCTATCTCTGAGCTTTTCTCACATACTTTGTCAGACTTTTCCATAAAGTTAATTTCTTTTGTAATGAATTCATATTTCAGTCATTGATTTTTGTTGACTGCCATTTTAGAATTAGATTTAGATTAGATTAGAATTTAGAATTTATTCTGTGTGTGTTTGGGATTTGGGTCTCCAGTCACATTTTTTCTCCCTCTCCCCTTTTTGCTTTTTTCTCTGAGGTCTGCTCTGACTTTTTGGTTGCTTCTACCCAGCTTCCAGTAGATCTAGTTTAGAATAAGATTTTAAGGCTCCGACCCTGGGGTGACATTGGGATGAGAGCAGGGTCCCCAGCTAGGATGTGGCTTGCTCCGGTTACTTTTTTGTGATGCTTTGTCCATGACTGTGTCTTGCTTTAAGGTGAAAGCATCTTTTTTTTTTTTTTCCCCCAACCTTCTTAGAGTTGGAGCTCTATGACTCTATCCAACCCCTGATTTTAGCAGCTATTGTCCCCCATGTTGCATGAAGGGTTTTTCTTTCTGTTGACTGGAGAAACTTGGCTACACCACTTCCTTCAGGGCCTGAAGCACTGTAGGCCTACAACTGCAATCTACTGGTGTGTTCTCCTTCTGTGCCATAGGGATGCTTACCTTGCCTGGCAGTACGTTTAGGCCTTACACTTCTGTATTTTACTTATCCTTGCTATATGGACAGAGTGCCTTCATGACGGTTTCAACTCCAGTGCTTTTCTCTCTCTTTCTTCCTCTTTAATTGTGGTAAAATGTACATAAACTAAAATTTACCATCTTAACATTTTGTAGTGTACCTTGAGGTAGTGTTAACCATGTGCATATTGTTGTTCAACAAATCTCTAGAACTCCTTTTATGTTACAAAACTGCAAGTCTATTAACATCAAGTCCCCTTTCCCCCGACCTCCGCTCCCAGCAGCCACTCTCCTACCTCTCGTTTAACCACTTCAACTACTTCACACGAGTGGAATTATGCAGAATTTTTCTTTTCTTCTCTTTTCTTTTTTTTACTCTCTTTCTTCCTTCCTTTTTTCCTTCCTTCCTTTAACCCTAACCGCCTAACCTTAACTCTTTCTTTCTTCTGACTTATTCTACTTAGTATAATGTTCTCAACATTCATCCATGTAACATATGACAGAATTTCCTTCTTTTTTGGCCTTAATAAGATTCTGTGATATGTCTGTACCACGTTTTGTTTATTCATTCATTTGTTGATAAATATTTATGTTACTGTTCCTTCTTGCTTATGTGATTAATTTATATGAAAATAGAAATACAAATATCCCTTCAAAATCTTGCTTTTGGATATGTACTCAGAAGTGGGGTTACTGGATCATATAATTCTATTTTTAATTTTTTGAGGAAACTCCATTCTGTCTTCCATAATGGAAATACTGTTTTATATTCTCATCAACAGTGCACAAAGATTTAGATTTCTCTAAATCTAAATTCCTGCCATATTTTCTGTTTTATTTTTGTTTTTGATGGTATCTATAAGGTACAAGATGATATCTCATTAGGCTTTTGATTCTCATTTCCCTAATAGTGATGTTAAACATATTTTCATATACATGTTAGAATGTTGTTTGTATGTATTCTTTGAATATGTATCTATTCAAAATTCTTTGACCTATTTTTTTAATTGACTTTTTGTTATTGTTGAGTTGTGGAAGTTGTTTATATATTCTGAATATTAACATCTTGTCAGGTAAATGGTTTGAAAATATTCTTATTATCTTTTAATTTCCTTGGTTATTTCATTTGCTATCCATAATTTTATAGTTTGATGAAGTCCCATTTATTTTCTGTTCATTTGTTTGTTTTAAGACAAAACAAAGAGCCTTTGCTTTAAGAGCCTTTGCTTCTGGCGTCATATCCAAGAAATTATCATCTCCAAATCCAGTGTCATAAAGATTTTCTCCTATGTTTTCTTCTATAAGTTTCAGGACTTGTGTTTAGGTCTTTGATCTTGAAGTTAACTTTTGCAGATGATATACTGGAAAGGTCCACTTTCATTTCTTTGTATGCACATATCTAATTTTCCCAGTACCACGGGTTGAGAAGCTCCCCTTTCTCTGTTGTGTCGTCCCAGCACCATTACTGAAGATAATTTGATAATAATCTTGGAAGTTTTTTGGGGGGTTCTCTTTGGTACGTATGTCTATCTTTGTACTTTTATTGTAGCTTTTTAATATGTATGAGGCCTCCTGCTTTATTATTTATTTACTTATTCTTTTTTTTTTCCCTCAAGATCATTCTGGCTATTTGGGGTACTGTATGATTTCATATGAATTGTAAGATGGGCTTTCTACTTCTTAAAAAAAAAAAAAAAAAAAAGGTCACTGAGCTTTTGCTAGGAATTACATTGAATGTGGAGATTGTTTGGGGTCATATGAACATTTTAACAATGTTACATAGTCCAATTCATGAATGTGGGATGATTCCCATTTATTTGTGTCTTCTGCCATTTCTTTCAGCAAAAATGTTTTCAATGTATAAGATTTTCAACTTCTCAAATTTAAACTCACTGTGCAGTTTGAAATGAAGCCCCAAACAATTTTTAATGGCATATAAATAATAGTTTTTAAAGCACAGTACATAAAAGTTTTCTAAGACCTTACTTTTCCCCCAAGAAAGAAACTTAAGAGTATTAGAAACTTCTGTTTCTGAAATGTCTTTGTTAGGAAATACCACTGTGCCTCCCAGTTTGTTGAACCAGCTCTTTCTACAAATTTTACTTCATACAGGCAATGCAGTTCTGACCTGAAATTTCACATTTCCTAATCTTTAATTTTCTTTGACTTTTATAAGTGTTTGAAAAAGCTTGTAAGTTCACTTAAATTTCCTCAAATGATTACATTTAGGTGGGGGTTGAAGGAGAGGAGGCATATTTTCACCATATACAGAGAAGGTGAAGCCTGAACTCTTCTCTTTTTATATTTCTCTATAAACTTACTCACATTAATATCTTCTAATATTTAAGTAGTTTGAACTGAACTTTATATACATAAATTAATTGTGATAGACATCCTTTTATATAAAATTATAAAACTACATAGTTTTCAAATTGTGGTTAGAATATTTGTGATATATTTAGATATGAATAATTGTAATAAAATATATAAAGGATAAAATAATGTTGCTATCATGTCATTGCTGATAGTTAAATTTGCCTTTTTCTGTTTTTGTATCTGTGCAATTACTAATCTTTCTTTCTTATAGCTCAGTTCAAATGTCACATGATATGACACCTCATTCCATCACACATTCTTACTGAGAACCAGATGCTCCTCTGCATTAACATCTCAGCACTTGGCTTCCATTTTGCTGGTGGGCAAGGATTATATATATGTCTTTGCTACCCGGGCCAAATGTTTTCCCCAACTACAGCTTTGGTCATATTTTCTGGTAAAGGGTGTTTGTCAAAAAGACATGTTGAATTTTAAATCATTATCTATTCCAAATATAAACAATAAATTCCATATGATAGTTGGACAATCAACTATGATTACATTGAACAGAGTTTTAATGGTGGTCTTACAAACCACTGTACACATGCTGGTTTGTCCTCAAAGTTGATCTCAGGAAACCTAAAATTCATTCAACATAAAATGATTATCTCTACCACATGCCAGGTACTATGCTGTACACTGAACATACAAAGATGGGTAAAATAAAGATATTTATCTTGAAATTTATACTTAATTATCATCATTAGCTTTTGTAAGGAGTTTGACCAAAACAATATTGGAGGGCATAGTCCCCAACACTAGCCTCACTTCTGACACCAACTGCAAATTTGGGGTGGGGTGCTGTTCACAAAGCCACCCTTTTATTTGACAATTTGCTAGAAAAAAATCACAGAACCCACTGAAAGTTATTGTTATTTAACTCCTGGTTTTGATTTATTATAGGAAAAGGATACAGTTTAAAATAAGAAGTATGTTTGGCAGAGTCCATCAGAAGGATCAAATACAGAATTTCCTTTTCCTCTTCTAGAGTCAGGTTGCATTACTCTTCTGGTATCAATGAGTTAAAATACACATGAAATATTGCTGAAGAGGAAGCTCACCTGAGTCTCTGTGTTTAGAGATTTACTTGGGGCTCCAAAAAGTGAACAAGATGGATTGGTTTCCCAAATAACTGAACTCAAGCTGCTGGTGAATGGATACTGAATGACCCAAAACCCCCACCTTAAATCACTTTGTTATTCTCTGGCTAATGGAAGACCCTCAGTAAATAAAGAGCACCTCCCAGAAGCCAAGGGCAAAGGCTAAATCCCTTTGGAGACAAGATTATTTATGTATACACGCAACCAATCATCCAACTGAAATGAATCTTATAATCTTTTAATATGTTTCTCTCATTCTGCCTCTAGTCCCACTCTCTCACACTCTAGCTGCCATCCCTTTTCTTACCCTAGCTTGGAAGAAGGAAATGATGAGAGAAAAGACAGTCATGAGAGTAATATCTGCCATATCTGGCACATCAGTATTTAAGAAGCAAAAACATAACTCAATGCTTTGGACAACTGGGGAGCTTTGACATTTGCATTTGGGGAAATGACACTTAAAAATAATGTAACTTTAATAATTTGCATTTTTAATGAGTAGTTTGATGCACTTAACACACTATCACTGGCATTTACGTGATTGATAATGATTAGAATGTTTGCAAAGGTCTATTTTTTATTTTTTATTTATTTATTTTTTTGTGGTGCTGGGGATTGAACTCAGGGCCTTGTGCTTGTGAGGCGAGCACTCTACCAACTGAGCTATCTCCCCAGCCCAAGGTCTATTTTTTATTACAGCCATTGTTTACTTTATAAATGTTAAACAGTTATCTCCCAAATAGGAATTAGGTAGTTGATTAACTAATGAGAGTTTTTATGTAGCTGAGAGATAAATGAACATTCTTCTTTGCGGGGGAGGGCAATACCAGAAATTGAACTCAGGGGCACCTTACCACTGAGCCACATCCCTAGTCCTGTTTTGTATTTTTATTTAGAGACAGGGTCTTATCTGTTGCTTACCACCTTGCTTTTGCAGAGGCTGCCTTTGAACTCCTGATCCTCCTGCCTCAGCCTCCTGAGTCGCTGGGATTATAGGTGTGCACCACTGTGCACTGTGCTTAACTTAAAAATAGATTCTTAATACTGCATGAACTGATAGCAATTGTGCAAATCTTTATCAGTGATAAATTCACTCCTTTAAGTCAACATATCTTCTAATGAGTAATAATGTAAATTGTTATGAGAGTAGCTATAACAATGGCAGTCATAGCAGCGATATTGATGGCTGTACTTAAGTAATATACTTTATTTTTCATTATTTGAAAAGTGCTTTTAGATTTGTATTTAAATTTCACAGAACTCTTGTGAAATGAACTATTAGATACTGGTGAAAAAGTGAGGGTTAGAGAGATTATTGACCTAAATAAGTTCATCCTGGTGAGGAACAGGATCAGAACTTAAATTTAGGTCTTAACTTTAAAAATCATGAGCTTTTCAGAATACCATACTATCTTTGACCAAATGTATAATGAAATCTTCCCATTGTTGAGTGTTTTTTCATTTCCCCCACCCTTTCATATAAACTATCTCATGTGAGCATTGCAACAACTCTGATCTTATTGTTGAGCAACTAAAGGTACATCTCAGCAATGAATATTTAAGTGACTAAATGATTCACTCAATAGAGATGAAGAATGTTAAGTTAAAGAAACTTCTAGTTTAATGTTCATTTCTTTAATCAACACTGCTTCTCTTATTTTCTCTTGCAATTAAGTATGTGCCACTCTATAATTTTATAATTAATAATACCAAAAGCATAATTTCTGGGAAACCAGGGGAGCCTATCATCTTGTTTGTGATGGTTTTATTTGAAGATATCAACAAAATGGCATCAACTCCAACAAAATCAGAACAGATTAATTAATGCGTGTCCTTTTTGCACATTTAGAATTCCACACCAAAATCTGGTGCTCATTGAGAGCAGACATTATCCAAAATTGTGAGACAATACTGATTTTGTATTGAAAAACTTAGTTAAGATTTATGGAGAAGCATGGAGGTCTCTGAGGGAGGAAGAGAAGAGAGCCGTAAGGAGACCATTTAACCTTTACAAGGAGAAAGTGCTCTTTAGTTTACTCCTCTGATTTATTTTACTTCCCCACTGTTGTGGATGTTCAAATCTCCCTATCATTAAGTGCCCAGTAAACATTTTCACAATTTCTGCAATCAAAATACACTTTCACATTTTGTATATAGAGAAGACATTTATCTTCTTTCTTTCTCTAGAATTATTTTTATGCCTTTTCCATCCTATCAGATACAAACTGTCTGAATTTAGAGATCATATATAATACAGATTAGTTTCTCTCAGAGCACTGAACACGACAACTCCCATGCGAAGTTATTAGTTAAAATCTTGTTGAAGCTGGGCGCTGCAATGCATGCCTGTAATCCTAGTGGCTCAGGAGGCTGAGGCAAGAGAATTGAGAATTCAAAGTCAGCCTCAGCAAAAGTGAGGCCCCAAGCAATTCAGTGATACCTTGTCTCTAAATAAAATACAAAATAGGGCTGGGGATGTCAGTGGTTGTTGAGTGAGTTGATGGGGGCATCATCGGGTCTCATTCTGGCAATAATTCATTGGCTATCTGGTCTTAATGGTCTTTGTCATAATTTACCTGATCATGTCTCTACACACTTTCTTATTCACCTTTGAATAGACTGTGACTGTTCTATTGAAATATGTAAATATTGCTGCTCATGCTTCTTTTGCTTTGGGGTTGATGTAGTACTGTGGTTTAAGAGCTGGTAGCTCCATATTTTCCTTTCTACACTAAATACCCTTATAAAAGTTGGGGGTGGGGGAAAGACTAGCCAAGACATCTGCCTGCAGAGTCACCTGGTCATTATAGTTCATCTCTCAGTGAAAAATCTCTGTTCCGTACTAAAAAGAAATAGTAGATTTTTTTTTCTTTTTAACAAAACAAAAATTATATTTAGAATAGAGGTCCAAAGCAGCTATTCACTCTGGAATTCAAATTTCTTTATCAACTACTCAGAGAAATTTCTAAGATCTGAGACCCTATTCAGAGATCTCTTGGGATATTTGTAGGGAAAGAAAGAGACAAAGAGAGAGATGGGGATGGGGAACACCGTAGCCCTTAATTCCAAATGAATCATGGAGTTTGGAAGTTAATGACATCTGGATAGAGGAAAGTTAATGGCCCAATCACAGAGGCTTGTTCAACAACAATTAGACTATTAAATATTCTACTTAGGTCATTTCCATATGTTTTTGTCTTCCTATTAACTTGTGATTGACTTGAATTTTGTATCATTTCTTTTTCATTTTAGAGTAATTTTTGACCATAGCACCTAGAAAAAATAAATCACTCACTTTGCCTATTTCTTTTTCACCCTATATATATATTATTTAATTTACTGAAACTGGAGTATTCTTTGGACTAAGAAAAAGAAAATATAAAATCCTGCCAGCCTAAGAATCTGGCATTTATTACTTGTAAACATGATATGGATTTTTGGGGGGGCATTGGGGATACATTGCCTTTCCACAGAAAGAATTAACACATCATCGGTTGTTCTTTAAGTAGGTATGAAGTAATAGTTCGCATCCACTGTTATCACATATAGTATTTTGCACTTTGGTAATTCATTTATCTCCTTTCTTCTTTTGATTATAATTGTTTTTATGTTTTATCTATCTCATCACATGCATGCATTTTGCAGCTAGGCACCATATGTGATATAAATTAGTGTCTGTGGTAGCACTGAACATTGAAGTTCCCATATGAAGGTGTCTGTTAAAATCTTGCTGAGTGAGTGGATGGAGGTGGCATGCAGTTCTGATTCTGGAAGTGATTCATTGGCTGTCTGGTGTTAAAAGTCTTTGTAGCGGTTTTCCTGATTGTTACTCTGTGCACTTCCCAATGCAGTCACTGGTTCACACTTGACTTGGGTGTAACATTTCTTATGTTGAGGAGTAGGTAGTTTAGGTTCTATTTGAAGATTTTATAACTTCTGGAAAATGTTAATGCTTTGGCTCCAGGACTAACCTTAATTGTAAAATTAGCATATGTGTTTCTAGAAACATTTTCATTGAAGAATAAAAGCAAGAATCAGTTTCTCGGAGCAACACTAATGATGACCTTGGGTAGAATTATTTGAAAATGATATCAAGTTTTACATTTTTCCTTTCCATCTTGCATTATGCACAATAGAGTAATAGGTAGTTATTTCTAAAGTATTTAGATTGTTCCATTAGTCATCAGTGAATCAGGCAATATTAGATAGTGGGTGTGTACTTATTTTTATATTTTATATTTATTTTACATATTTATTTTTATTATGACATTTTGTTTTTCTATATTTTATTTTTTAATTTAAATTTTTTTTTGTTGGTGGTGAATTATACACAGTAGTGGGTTTTATTTTAAAATGTGAGCTTTAGGAATCAAATAAAATCAAATTGAATCAGCTCTATAACTTATTTCTCAGGATAAAATTGGAAAAAATGTCTTTGCTTTTTAGACTCCATACTGAATCTCATATGTAAAATGGTGATAACAATGGCAATACCTGCTTTGTAGAATTATAGTAAGGATTAAAGAGAAAGAAAAAGCCCAAGAGCAGTGTGTGGCACAGCCAATCAGTGTTCACCATAAGCAGTAATAGTAGTAGCAGTGGATACATTAAAAGAAGATACTCAATGTACCCTTCACCAGTTCCTGACCATCAGTCTCTGAGGTTTATATGGGATTAATCCCATTCTTAGTTGTGGTGGTGATTCCTTGTTCACCTAATCCAATATCTGCAGCTACTGTTACCACGGAAGATTGGTTGCAGAGTATTTATCGTTCATTTAGGGGCAACTAGCTTAAGTTTAAGTCTTGACTTTATCAGAAAGAGTAACTATGCTTCTTTTCCATTGTATTTGGAGCTGAGAGGATATATAGACTATAACCATCTTAACACCACAAGGGCCTTTGAATGATTCCAACATTCAGAGGACAGGGGTCTAGGTCAAAAGATGGAGCAGCTAGGTCTTATTTACTTCCTTTGAATTTGTGTATAGAGCCATACCACACTTGAAGCCAGACCCAAAGTTTCAAGTTACAAATGAGCCAATAATGGCCCTTCTTGTATAACTGAGTTTGGGTTACATTTTTTTTCATCTGATAAATTGATAGGAAGAAGAGCAATTTTCAGAGTAACAAGACTTTCCTAGAAAGCTAAGGTTTTATTTACTCCACATGACCCTTATTCCTGCAGGAGGATTTAATGACCTCCTTCTGGAGAGTTACATGACCTTGCTCTGACTTTCTGGTCCAGCCTGATTTACAAAAGACATTCCCTGTTTTTATTAGTTCTACCTTCCCCCACCAAAGCCAATGTATATATTAGTAGTTTTCATATTTAAAGATTTCTTAGGTTTATAACAAAAATCATGAAAAAGCATGGGTCAGTATTTTTCCTCCCCTCCCCCAACATCAACCAGGTTTTCAACTTCAGGGAACTTTTCTTCTTGGAAACATCTCCTTATGTAACTTACTTGGAGGGAAGTGTACTACATAAAATAAGTCTATCATTTGTGACTTTCATAGACCTCAGGGAGAGGAAAAGATAAGGGAATTAAGAGTGCTAAATGCAGAGGGAAAATTAGTAGATTTTCAGTTTTTAATTTGTGTGTGTGTGTGTGTGGTGTTGGGACTCAGATCCAGGATCTCATGCTTGCTAGTCAAGTGCTCTGACTTTAAGCTACAACCCCAGCCCTTGAAATTTGATTAGAACAGGGATGTGGTGAAGCATAGACACAGAATAGAGTCTTTTGTATAACCAAGTCTGCAGAGAAGTTGACTATTTGAACTGATAGCAGGGTGAGAAAAAGAACATTAAAAACAAACAAAAACCTGTGATAGGTGGCCAAATAAGAATAATGGTAGACAGAGACAGATCAGAAAGTACTATATATGTTAAGCCCGTAGCCTCCTGTATTTATGTAGTATACCTTAAGTGTACTCTGTACATGCACACACCCCAAAAAAGTTAAAAATTAAAATATATTAGTTAAGTTGGGAAAATGGATTAGATATGTAAAACTGTAACTGACATATTGCAGCCAGCTCTGACTAGAAAGAAATAACTTTATTTCGAGGCCACTGAGAATATCAGTGTCCCATTGGGTAACTATATGTCCTGGTTCATCCAGAATAGTTCCAGTTTATGCCTGAGGTCTTGATATAATTATTAATAGTACTTATTTAACCCCTGAAGGGATCATGGGGAAAAAAAAGGGGGTCCTGGATTAGGATGTGAACAATAATTATGCAGTCACTTCAAACATGCCTTACACATTAGCCCACATATAACTCTATGGGTAATTTGAGCTGTCAATATGTGCACAAAAATTCACAGACTAATTTGAAAATTTTTCTGATTTTTCTTCCAGAGACCATATTCTAATGACAGATTTCCTAAGTTCATTTTACTGAATTAAGTAGGAATTCAGTTTGGCTATGAGTAAAAGAGATGCCATAATACTGGTTTAAAGGGATCAGGGTTTTACGTTTTCTGGTATAATGAGAAGTTTAGAGGTAGACATCACTTTATGATGGTTCATTGATTAGCTCAATAGACTCATTTGGGTTTATCTATTTGACTTTCTCTTCATGCAAAAGCTGGCTTCTACATCCCCAGCTAACATGTGAGCGTTCTGGCAGTAGAAGTGGGCACAGAGAAAGAGATGGTGCCTCTCATCAGGAGAGGTAGCACTGTCCCAGAATTTCCAGCTGGTGTCCACTTATAGATATTGGATAGAACGGCATCACATGGCCACCCGTAGGTGGAAAGAGAGCATGGTAAATCCTATTTTTGTTTGTCTATATTTGTTTTTAGTTTTAAGCTACCCACTTTGTTATGCCCATCAAAACCAGAGTTGTCTCAGTAAGTTGGGTTTCTTTGATAAATTTACATAGTTAGCAGGTGCAGGGGGAAAAATAATGGACTTTTATTTCTCACATTTCTGAAGGTTGGGTAAGCCTAGCATGGTTGGGTTCCAGGAGGGGCTCCTTCTGATTTTCATTTGGTCATCTTCTTGCTGTGCCTCTCATGGTAAATAATAGAGACAGGGGAAGAAAATTCTCTGTCTGTTCTTATAAGAGCACTAATATGGTTCATAAGGACTTCACCCTTATGATCCCAAAGACCACACTCCCCAAAAGTTCCACTTGCACATATCATCACACTGGAGATCAAGCTTCAACATATGAATTTTGGGGGAATACAGACATTTAGTTCATAGCAAAGGTTTGTTTAAAAGAAAAGGAGGATGGATGTTGGGTAGGTACCTCTCAACTACAACACCTCCCCAGACCACAAATCTAACTATGCATAGTATAAGACTTTAGGACAAGAAAGAGAGAGACAGAAAACAAGTGAAGAGATGGAAGCATAGATATGTGAATGTAGTCTTTTCATTAGGTTGCATAAGATCTTTTCAATCACTGTAACTATTAGTTGTCAAGTTTATGAGCTTCTACTAGGAAGCTAAATATTGAACTCTAGAGACTATAGGGAAGAAAGATTACCTCTAATTTTATTCAAGTCCAAATAGATTAGAACTCATCTGGGACTTGGGCAGAAGCTTTCTGCTTGTTGAGTTTTCATAGCAGATTGCTCAGTATTTTCTCTGAATTTTCTTTCCTTAGCTAAGGCAAGGATGAATAAGCATTACTACATCAACTTTCATTCTTGTTTTGCTAAATGAGAAAAGGTTCTCTGCAGGGAACTGAGAGGTCATGAGGAAACTGGAAGCCACCATGGAGAAGCACATCACAATGACTGTGCATGGGCACATTTGCCTATACTTGCAATATACTGTTCCCAAAAGTCCAGGATCCACACATTTTCCTGGCTCCTGTTCATCCAATCACTTGCTGCCTATTTATTGAGCATTGGTAATGTGGTATGTGTTTCTTCAGGTGTTGGAAACCAAGTGAAAAACACTCACTTTAGTGGACAGTAAGACAACATGTAAACAAAGATGAACATTTACGATGTAGGATTAGCTCTATGAAAGAGAACAATGTATTTCTCTAATAGAAAATAATAGAAGAAATTAATATAAACAGGATTTCTATGACTGTTTCTTTAAGCAGAGATCTCTTACAGTTGTTCTAATAATGAGGGAGGAGAAAGGCAAGCTTTATGTTTCCAAGCTATAATAAAGATTTAAATTGTTCCATGTCATAAAAGAGTGAAGCATGGTTATAGAAACATGATTTGTTTGGTGTTTTGGCATAAAATTTTAAAACTTCATTAACTGTCATCATGAATTTCTGTCATTTGGATTATCTTTGTATTTTGTCTTTTTTTCATAGAATGCAGGAATAAGATGTATTTTAAAAAATTGCATATTATATAATGAAATGCTTTTTAAAAGTAATATGTTCAAGGTATTTCCAGGAACTTTCTGGTTATTTCAATTGAAAGATCTTTCTTGATATTATCTTAAAACTTTAAAAATATCTCACTGGTAGCACCATGTCTACCCCATTCTCCTCTCCTAAAGTTTCTTTTTTTTTTTATTTTTTGGTACTAGGGACTGATCTCATGGGGCACTTGACCACTGAGCCACATCCCCAGTCCTTTTTGGTATTTTTTATTTGGAGACAGGGTCTTAATGAGTTGCTTAGCACCTCACTTTTGCTGAGGCTGGCTTTGAACTGGCGGTCCTCCTGCCTCAGTCTCCTGAGCCACTTGGATTACAGGTATGCACCACCGTGCCGGGCTCCAAAGTTTCTTATTTTAAAGGCTGATTTTCACACTGTATATGAAATCATATGTAATGGATCATAGACCTAAACATAAGAGCCAAGCCTATAAAACTCTTTGAAGAATGCTTAGAAGTAAGTGTTTGTGATCTTAGAGTGAGAAGTGACTTCCAAAGATATGGTATCAAAAGAAAAAACTATGAAAGAAAAAAATAGATAACTTGGACTTCATCACAAGTAAAATCTTTGGGGCTTCAAAGAACTCAAAGAAGAAGTGAAATATCAATCCACAGAGTGGGAGAAAATTTTGAAAATCCATATATCCAGAATATATAAATACCTGTATATTTACAACTTAATATTTATAATTCAGTAATAAAAAGATAACAAAATTAGGTATGACAGAGATCTAAATAAACATATTTCTAAATATATGTATATATTATTTATATATATAAATAATTGATAGCCACATGAAAAGATGCTCAGCACCATTAGCTATCAAGGAAATGCAAACAAAAATCACATGGAGATACCACCTCACACAGATGTTGATGGCTATATTTTAAAAGGTAATCATGCATGTAGGTGAGAGAGTGAAACATTCATAGGTTGGTAGTAGAAATGTAAAATACTGTAGGCATTTTGGAAAATAGCCTGGCAGTTCCTCAAAAGATTAAACTCAGAGTTATCATATGACCCAGCAATTCCACTATTAGGAATATAACCAGAGAAATGAAAACATATCCATACAAAAACTCCTGAACATGAATGTTCATAGTACCAAATTGTAACACCTGAAAAATAGAAGCAACTCAAATGTTCATCAGCTGAAAAATACATAAATGAAGTATTGTATATTTGTACAAGGGATGTTATTTGTAAAAATGAGTGAAGTGCTAATACATACTATAATATGAATGACCCGTGAAAATATTATGTGAAAGAAGCTAGTCTTTTGCATTTTTAAAATGATATTTTATCACTTGGTTTATGTGAATTGTCCAGAATAGGCAACTCTATCAAGCATGGAAGTGAATTAATGGTTGTAGTCTGATGGGGATGGGAGGAGTGAGAGGGCCTTACTGTTCAAAGGTATGGCTTTACTTTTGGGGTGAATAAAGTGTTCTAAAGTTGATTGGAATGGTGGTTCCACTATTCTATGCACATATTAAATGCCACTGGATTTTATATTTTGAATGGGTGAATTCTATGGTATGTCAATTATATCTCAATAGTGCCGTTATTTATAAAAACATTTTTATTTAAAATAACAATTTAATCATGATTTAACAGAAATTAAGAAGTAAATAAAAATTCTCTTCATGCTTCAATACACATTAATGGAATTGCATTTTTTGTTTATTTAAAGTAATGCAAAAGTGTGAATTTCCTCACAATTGGAGAAGTGAGACAAAATTTTAACACTCTGGTGTGAAGCAAAAACGTGGGAAAAGGAGTAGAAATAGTTATCCATGTTGTCATGGTGAAGCTGTATCTTACAACCATAAACACTAATGATTTTGACCACAAAACACTAATTATGAGAGAAAAGTTTTTCTAATAAAGTTAATATTTCTGAGGGCTGGTATTTAACTTTACCTACTAAGCTTGGCTTTCTAAATTATTATTGTCAGTGTTGTAAAACTGAATACATTATCTGTTAATGAATTGGTACATTTTGATGAGTATTTGTTTAAATCACAAAATATATCTTTGTTTTTTCTCTTTTGCTTAATTTTTAAATATATTATGAAGTATTTTATAATATCTTGTGCCTTAAAATTGCACCTCGGGGATATTTAATGAGAGAAGGAGATAGGATATGTGAATCTATTTAGCAATGCACATTTTAGTGCCTTACAGTCAAACTTATTATTTCTTAATACATATTTGAAAATTTCAAATTATGGTGTAGTTTTAAATATAAACATTTAAATCAAACTTTGGCTGAAGTTTGAAGTCCTTTGGAATATTTATAGAAATACACGTGAAGGCATACTTCCTATAATTAAACATTTATTTTTAGTTTATGCATATTATCACAGGATCACTTGAGATTATCTCTAAACTGAAGTAATTTACAGTTGAGGGCAACATGCGTCTTCCACTACTTTCTATTTTGTTCATTTCATCTTTATCATTAGACATAATAAGCACATCTAAAGTCATAATAAAAGCCTATTTCATGATGTGTGACTATTAATTCAGCTTTTATCTCATGACGTTGTGACAATTATTTTACCATCGCTCTTCTGTGTTCATTACAGACTTCATTATGTCTGTTACTCAAGGCCAAATAGCAAGGTCAATCCACATTACTTTCACTTGGTGTACTGGATGACATTTCATCCTCAAAAAATTTACCATTTAAAATATTCTGTATATAGTTAACCTTGTATAGTTAATTCAGGCCACTTTAAAAAAAAAAAAAGATAGAGAAGAATAAAAGAAATAGCCTAAAACAAATACTGAGAGTACGGAGTTGTAAGGAAGTTGAAAGACTGACTGCAGTTTTGCCTGAAGTGACTGTGATGATTGGTTCCCCCTAGAGCCAGTGGGTCTCTACTTGACAGCTGGAGGTCTGTAGGGGCGCACCATCCCTAAGGCTTCTCGTACTGTGCTCAAGCAGTTGGTGTGCTGTCAAGGACGGTGCTGGAAGTTGTCATACTTGGGTTCTAATTTCCATTACGCTGCTGCTTGGGTTTGGATGATTTACTTAATATCCCTGAGTTCCTCTTTATATATTTTAATTGGATGTACTATCTTCTCTTTATATTTTATTAGAGGGCTTTAGATAAAATAGTAGGTAATACCCTCAGATCAGTAATGAATAGCCAATAAAATATAGGTCTTTCTTCTTACCTCCTATAAAAGAACACTTCACAAGATACAAAATATGTCGGTATGTATGTTTTTACATGTAAAAATTTCTTCATTATCTCTTTTGGTTACCTGGATATGTAATGATGTGTTTACTTCTATTCATCCTCTCTCTTAGTTTCCTTCATTAACTCTGTTCTCTCTTTCCTCCCAAATCTCCACCCTGGCAAACTGTGGAAAGGCACCTTATGTTGTGGCCCCTGCTATTCTGTATTTCACCACCTGAGTAACAAAGCTATTGTTGAATTTTTACCCTCTTATTCTCACCTACCAGTTCCCTGAGAATTCCCCCATACCATTACCCACCAACAATATCTAACACTAGTAATGGTTTTATTCATTACCAGTTTTTAGCTTCCATTGCTCTTCCAACACGTGGGAAAGCTTTGTGCTCGGACCATCAGGTTGAAACCACATCAGGTTGAGTTTTGGGGATTTTCATCTTATTACAAGTGACATGAGTTGTGGTATATGGTTTTATTTTACCCTGTGTAATCTAAATCATAATGCAGCCTTCCTTTACATTAGCTGTCATAGTTTGCTCTTTCTTTTTTCTCTTGCTTTGCTCTCTATGTAATCATTTTTAATAATCTATTGGACTTATTTATGGTTATACTCTGCATTAAAAATGACACGATTTTCATAAAGGGAATTGTGCCTGCATGAAAAATTGAGGCTGTGTCTTTAATTTTCAAAAAGCAATTGATATTTTTATAAAGGAAATAACATTTACATTGTACTTTTTGATTTTCAAAGCATTTTTCAATCCATTTATTTAATTCTTACTCCTGTGAGGTAGACAGAAGTAAAGTAAATGCCAGATCTTGAACTAATTTTCCAATGTCCACTCTAAGACAGTTTCTGTTGTATAAAACTAGGATATTTAAAATTCACATAATTTAATTCCTTAAAATGATGCATCTGCAGTTTTACCCTGGTATTCTTTCAAATGAAGTAAATTGATGTGGGTTTAGCAGTTTTAAAGACCTTATTTGGTTTGAACTTCTTTTAATATTTTAAGTTGTTTCTTTTGCCATTAGATCTTCCAGGGTCACTTACCTGCCAAATATTTGGTTTGAACTTCTTTTAATATTTTAAGTTGTTTCTTTTGCCATTAGATCTTCCAGGGTCACTTACCTGCCAAATCATATCAGTTTTGAGTGCTCCAGTAATATCTCAGGGTTATGTGTGATTGGGACAGCTACAAACCAGTTTCCAGAGTTTTATCTCAAAATTTACTTGTCTGTTCTTTTAATGCCTGATTTTATGCCAGTGTGACACTGTTGGGGTGTGATGTTTTTTTCTTAAATATTTTAATGATCTTTACTAATTAATCATTCAATAGCGATTTAGCATATTGCTGTAATCTAAAATATAAGTGTAGAGCAGAGAGCAGTAAATTATCGGATGCACTTCCAAAGATTTCCTACGTGTGTTTCTTTGTCTTAATCTCAAGATCGTAGTTACAGATGGACTCTATTTTGGTATCATATTCTTTACAAAATAAAGAGACATAGGCAAAGGCCCCACTATCAAAAATGCATCATGTGAAAATTTAAAATGGAGTTGTATAGCCAAAGTCACAGATGAAAAATTGCAGAGGGAAGTAATTGGTCCCACTCCAAACTCTTGTGGGAGACTGATCCAGTAGTCCAAAATGGAAAACGAAGTTTCAGAAAAAAAAACAGTCCCCAAAGAAGCATGATTCATCTTGTGTGGCAGTAAATATAACTCTGTGAGCACTGTTATGTATTTGACCACCTCACTGGAGTTCAGTACGCCTATCTCTGCAAATCAGATTCTCAGAGCACTGCTTAAGCCCAACCCAAATGCTTCTCCTAAAAATCAGTTGTTTGTTCATTTTAATTCTGATCATGTTTTTGACAGGTCTTCAAAGTCTACCATTTTGGGCTGTGCTATCTAGCATCATGCCTTCTCTGGCTTGATTTTTATATACTCTCAGTTAATTAAAGTGATCATAGGGTTCAACTAGTTTAAATCAGTGGTTCTTTCTCTAATGCATGTTGAGTAAGTGTATGGTTATCTTTAGGATATGAATATGAGGTGCATAAAAACATAAATAAATTTCATGTTTAGGCTTGAATCTTATCTCTGAGATATCTCATTATAGGTATGGAGACATTCCAAAATCCAAAACATTCCAGAATCAGGAACACATCTGTTCCCAAGCATTTTAGATAAAGGATACCCACCCTATATTCTCCAAAATTAGAATCCTATCTTTACTGAAACAACTCAAATATTGAGGACTTCGTTACCTAAAATGTACGCTAGAGAAAATTGTTAGGACCATCTTCTCTGTATTGTTCCTTTTTTGCTTGTAGCTCTAAGATCTGGAGTTCTAAAATCTGGTATGTGAATAGTGTTCAAAATATTTTGGCTGTTTTGAAGAATAAATAAATTTTTCTATATTTATCTCCATTCTCTATCTTAATTATTATCAATATCCATATCTATCTGTGTAAAGCCCTCTTCTGTCCCATAAAACAATGCCTAATGCACCGTAAGGGCTTCAGACATACTTGAACAAAAGTTATTTCTCACATTTTCACACACATTTTCAACTATTTATTGAACCCATTTAAATATTATGCAACGTGATCATGATTTCCATGAGCGTATTGACCAGATACAATTCTTTCAAAGTATTTTTCTTATTTTAAGTTCATAAATATTTTATTTTTTTTATTTTTTTTTTTTGTGAACAGTGTCATGAAATCTTTTTTTTTTTTTTTTTAATTTTTTTTTTATTTTATTTTTTTACGTTTACATAGGGTAATGATGTTTATTATATTTTTCCCCTCCCCCCCACCCCTCCCACCCCTCCCACCCCTCCCACCCCTCTTTTCCCTCTACACAGTCCTTCTTTCCTTCATTCTTACTGCTCTCCTTAGCCTAACTCTAAACCTAACCCTAAACCTAATGCTAGCCCCTCCCACCCCCCATTATATGTCCTCATCCGCTTATCAGCGAGATCATTCGTCCTTTAGTTTTTTGAGATTGGCTTATCTCACTTAGCATGATATTCTCCAATTTCGACCATTTGCCTACAAATGCCATAATTTTATCATTCTTCATTGCAGAGTAATATTCCATTGTATAAATATGCCACAGTTTCTTTATCCATTCATCAACTGAAGGGCATCTAGGTTGGTTCCACAATCTGGCTATGGTGAATTGAGCAGCAATGAACATTGATGTGGCTGTATCTCTGTAGTATGCTGATTGTAAGTCCTTTGGGTATAGGCCAAGGAGTGGGATAGCTGGGTCAAATGGTGTTTCCATTCCAAGCTTTCTGAGGAATCTCCACACTGCTTTCCAGAGTGGTTGCACTAATTTGCAACCCCACCAGCAATGTATGAGTGTTCCTTTTTCACCACATCCTCGCCAACACCTATTGTTGCTTGTATTCTTGATAATCGCCATTCTAATTGGGGTGAGATGAAATCTTAGGGTAGTTTTGATTTGCATTTCCCTTATTACTAGGGATGTTGAACATTTTTTCATATATCTGGTGATTACTTGTACATCTTCTTCTGTGAAGTGTCTGTTCATTTCCTTAGCCCATTTGTTGATTGGATTATTTGTATTCTTGGTGTAGAGTTTTTTGAGTTCTTTATAGATTCTGGAAATTAGCGCTCTATCTGAGGTATGGTTGGCAAAGATATTCTCCCACTCTGTAGGCTCTCTCTTCACATTTCTGATAGTTTCCTTTGCTGAGAGAAAGCTTTTTAGTTTGAATCTATCCCAGTTGTTTATTCTTGCTTTTATTTCTTGTGCTATGGGAGTCCTGTTAAGGAAATCTGATCCTGAGCCAACAAGTTGAAGATTTGGACCTACTTTTTCTTCTATAAGATGCAGGGTCTCTGGTCTGATTCCGAGGTCCTTGATCCATTTTGAGTTGAGTTTTGTGTAGGGTGAGAGATAGGGGTTTAGTTTCATTCTATTGCATATGGTTTTCCAGTTTTCCCAGCACCATTTGTTGAAGAGGCTATCTTTTCTCCATTGCATATTGTTGGAACCTTTGTCTAGTATGAGAAAATTGTATTTATTTGGGTTTGTGTCCATGTCCTCTATTCTGTACCATTGATCTACCTGTCTATTTTGGTACCAATACCATGCCGTTTTTGTTACTATTGCTTTGTAGTAGAGTTGAAGATCTGGTATTGCAATACCCCCTGCTTCGCTCTTGCTACTGAGGATTGCTTTAGCTATTCTAGGTTTTTTATTCTTCCAGATGAATTTCATAATTGCTTGCTCTATTTCTGCGAGGTACATCATTGGGATTTTAATTGGAATTGCATTGAATCTGTATAGAACTTTAGGTAGTATAGCCATTTTGACGATATTAATTCTGCCTATCCAGGAACATGGGAGATCTTTCCATCTTCTAAGGTTTTCTTGAATTTCTTTCTTTAGTGTTCTGTAGTTCTCATTGTAGAGGTCTTTCACCTCTTTTGTGAGATTGATTCCCAAGTATTTTATTTTTTTCGATGCTATTGTGAATGGAGTAGTTTTCCTAATTTCTCTTTCTGAAGATTCATCACTTATGTATAAAAATGCATTGGATTTATGAGCATTGATCTTGTAACCTGCTACTTTACTGAATTCACTTATGAGTTCTAAAAGTTTTCTGGTGGAATTTCCAGGTTCCTCTAAATATATAATCATGTCATCAGCGAACAGGGATAGTTTGAGTTCTTCTTTTCCTATTCGTATCCCTTTAATTTCTTTGGTTTGTCTAATTGCTCTGGCTAGAGTCTCAAGGACGATGTTGAATAGAAGCGGTGAAAGAGGGCATCCCTGCCTTGTTCCAGTTTTTAGGGGGAACGCTTTCAGTTTTTCACCATTTAGAATGATATTAGCCATGGGCTTAGTGTAGATGGCCTTTATAATGTTTAGGAATGTTCCCATTACCCCAATTTTTTCTAGTGTTTTGAGCATGAAGGGATGCTGTATTTTATCAAATGCTTTTTCTGCATCTATTGAAATAATCATGTGATTCTTAACTTTAAGTCTGTTGATATGGTGAATGACATTTATTGATTTCCGAATGTTGAACCAACCTTGCATCCCTGGGATAAAACCCACTTGATCGTGGTGCACTATCTTTTTAATATATATTTGTATGCGATTTGCTAAAATTTTGTTGAGAATTTTTGCATCGATGTTCATTAAGGATATTGGTCTGAAATTTTCTTTCCTTGATGTGTCTCTGTCTGGTTTAGGTATCAGGGTGATATTGGCTTCATAGAACGAGTTTGGTAGGGTTCCCTCCTCTTCTATCTCATGGAATAGTTTGAGGAGTATTGGAATGAGCTCTTCTTTAAAGGTTTTATAGAACTCGGCTGAGAACCCATCTGGTCCTGGACTTTTCTTTGTTGGTAGGCTTTTGATGACCTCTTCTATTTCATTGCTTGAAATTGGTTTATTTAAGTTGTGTATGTCCTCCTCGTTCAGTTTAGGTAGTTCATATGTCTCTAGAAATTTGTTGATGTCTTCAAGGTTTTCTGTTTTGTTGGAGTATAGATTTTCGAAATAGCTTCTAATTATGTTTTGTATTTCACTCGTGTCTGTTGTGATGTTTCCTTGTTCATTCCGAATTTTAGTAATTTGAGTTTTCTCCCTCTTTCTCTTTGTTAGTGTGGCTAAGGGTTTATCAATTTTATTTATTTTTTCAAAGAACCAACTATTTATTTTATTAATTTTTCCGATTGTTTCTTTTGTTTCGATTTCGTTGATTTCGGCTCTGATTTTAACTATTTCCTGTCTTCTACTACTTTTGGTATTGGTCTGCTCTTCTTTTTCTAGTGCTTTGAGCTGTAGTGTTAAGTCGTTTATTTGTTGATTTCTACTTCTTTTTTTGAATGCACCCCATGAAATAAATCTTCCTCTAAGTACTGCTTTCATAGTGTCCCAGAGATTTTGATATGATGTGTCTTTGTTCTCGTTTACTTCTAAGAATTTTTTTATTTCCCTCCTGATGTCTTCTGTTATCCATTCATCATATAATAGTGTATTATTTAGTCTCCAGGTATTGGAGAAGTTTCTGTTTTTTATTCTGTCATTTATTTCTAATTTCAATCCATTATGATCTGATAGAGTACAAGGTAGTATCTCTATCTTCTTGTATTTACTAACAGTAGCTTTGTGGCATAAAATATGGTCTATTTTAGAGAAGGATCCATGTGCTGCTGAGAAGAAAGTGTATTCATTCTTTGTTGGATGGTATATTCTATATGTCCGTTAAGTCTAAATTGCTGATTGTGTTGTTGAGATCTATAGTTTCTTTATTCAATTTTTGTTTGGACGATCTATCCAGTGGTGAGAGAGGTGTGTTAAAATCGCCTAGTATTATTGTGTTGTGGTCTATTTGATTTCTGGAATTGAGAAGGATTTGTTTGACGTACGTGGATGAGCCAATGTTCGGGGCATAGATATTTATGATTGTTATGTCTTGCTGATTTATGCTTCCCTTAAGCAGCATGTAATGTCCTTCTTTATCCCTTCTGACTAGTTTTGGTTTGAAGTCCACATTATCTGAGATGAGGATGGATACTCCAGCTTTTTTGCTGTGTCCGTGTGCATGGTATGTTTTTCCCCATCCTTTCACCTTTAGTCTATGGGTGTCTCTTTCTATGAGATGTGTCTCTTGCAGGCAGCATATTGTTGGATTTTTCTTTTTAATCCAATCTGCCAGTCTGTGTCTTTTGATTGATGAATTCAGGCCATTAACATTCAGAGTTATTATTGTGATATGATTTGTATTCCCAGTCAATTGACTCATATTTGTTTTTGACATGATTTGGTTTCTCCTTTATTTGGCTATTCCTTTAGGCTAGCGCCTCCTGTTGCTGATTTGCATGGTTGTTTTTCATCTCTTCCTCATGGAATATTTTGCTGAGAATGTTCTGTAATGCTGGCTTTCTTTTTGTAAATTCCTTTAGCTTTTGTTTATCATGGAAGGATCTTATTTCATCGTCAAATTTGAAGGTAAGTTTTGCTGGGTATAAGATTCTTGGTTGGCATCCATTTTCTTTCAGGGCTTGGTATATGTTGTTCCAGGCCCTTCTAGCTTTTAGGGTCTGGATTGAAAAATCTGCTGATATTCTTATTGGTTTCCCTCTGAATGTAATTTGATTCTTTTCTCTCGCGGCCTTTAAAATTCTATCTTTATTTTGTATGTTAGGTATTTTCATGATAATGTGCCTTGGTGTGGGTCTGTTGTAATTTTGTATGTTTGGAGTTCTATAAGCCTCTTGTACTTGGTTTTCCATTTCGTTCTTCAGATTTGGAAAATTTTCTGTTATTATTTCATTGAATAGATTGTTCATTCCTTTGGTTTGTTTCTCTAAGCCTTCCTCAATCCCAATAATTCTCAAATTTGGCCTTTTCATGATATCCCATAGTTCTTGGAGATTCTGTTCATGATTTCTTACCATCTTCTCTGTTTGTTCCACTTTGTTTTCAAGGTTAAATATTTTGTCTTCAATGTCTGAGGTTCTGTCTTCCAGGTGTTCTATCCTATTGGTTATGCTTTCTATGGAGTTTTTAACTTGGTTTATTGTTTCCTTCATTTCAAGGATTTCAGTTTGGTTTTTTTTCAGTATCTCTAACTCTTTATTGAAATGATCTCTTGCTTCCCGTATTTGGTCTTTTAACTGTTGATTGGTGCGATCATTTAATGCCTGCATTTGCTCTTTCATCTCCTCCTTCAATGCCTGCATTTGCTCTTTCATCTCCTCATTAGCTTCCCTGATCGTTTTAATTACGTACATTCTGAACTCCCTTTCTGACATTTCTTCTGCTGTGCTGTCATTGGGTTTTATTGATGTAGTATCTAGGTTTGTTTGGGACATTTTCTTCCCTTGTTTTCTCATAATGGTCAGTTGTCAGTGGGACCCTGAGATATTGCAGTTTTCCACTATTGGCTTATAGTGTCCCAGTAGATTTCCAGTGTATCACCTCCCAGTCTTCAGTAGCCTGATGTTTTGGAGGAATCTGATAAAGCAGCTCATTCGAAGAATACTGCCCCTAGCCCCCTACTGGTTCCACGTTTTGGAACTGGCTCTGTGCGGAAATGCTCTCACTGTGGGCCTGCACCGTGCAGCTGGCCGTGTGGGAAGAGCCCACTGCCGGAGTGTGGAAGACTACCTTGGGAAGACTCAAGCCGGAGTGGGCAGAGCCGCCTGAAGAGGTCTCCGGCTGCCCTGCCCTTATCCCTGAGGCTGATTGCAGATCGAGGCTCTCCGCTGGTTCTTTGCAGGAGTACACTGCACTGCAGGGGCTCCGGGACTCGGAGCCTGCTCTGTTCAGACAGGCTCTCACTAGCGGGCCAGTTCCGTTCCGAGAACCTGGAGAAGCTGGCTGTGTGGGCGGGGCCCACCGCCGGAGTGCGCAGGACTGCCTGTGGATGACTCTAGCTGCCCTGCCCGGCTCCGATAAGCCACCTCTATCTGGGCCTGCCACCCGGGCCGAGCTTTACCCAGTGGGCAGACTCACCCGTGGCTCCACTTCAGTCTGAGTCTCTCAATGCCTCCCCTTCTTAACTCCTGGGTTGTGGAGCGACCGGAGGTGCAGTCTCCCTCTAGGCCGCCATCTTGGATCGCCCATAAATATTTTAAATAAATGAAAAAGTAAACAAATATAATCACTAAATTGTGGAAGTGGAGGAAAACATAAAGCAGTTGGTTTCAATGCCTACTTTTTTTCCTATTAGAAAATTAAAATATAGAGACTGAATTTTCAAAATCCTTTCATTATCCAGAACTCACATTATTACACATACCTCTTCTAAAATGTCAGATAATCTGTGAAAGTGATGTTTTATTAGTTTCTGCCTTGGTTTAGCCCTTTCTCAGAAACCTTTGTTGACTCTCAAGAGCCACCAGGAAACCATTCATAGCTGATCAATAACAGAGAGTTGGAGAATTAGAACTCATTCATTTACCCATTAGAAATAATGTTTAAAAAATTCTCAGAGATTGCTTTAGTTGAAGACATTGATTTTTTTCCCTGAAGGAAACAGTTCTATGACCTTTTTTTATGGGCTCCAATGTTAATATACCTATTTTTTGACACATAATAAACCCATAAAATGTATTTTTTCATCATGTTATTCTTGTGCAATAATGGCCTTGATTTCTATTCTGTTTCAATGGGTCACTTACACTGGATCCCATCATAAACTAAATCGCTGCAAAGCACAGCCACAATGTAGGGTATCTCAAATTGTGTTTCTATTGGAGTTCTCATTATAATGCCTTTACTTTTACTTGGTATTAATTTCTGCAAGTTTGAAGTGGATTTCATGCTGTTATATAAGGTTTTCCATAATTGACAAGGACTTTTTGTGCTATTTTGGGTGTGTTTTGCCCCTACTAATTCTTTTCCCTACATTAGTCCCTACCTCCTTCTTATAGAATTGTCCCCTATCTTTGCTGCCCATCACGTTCCAAACAAATCCCTGCTTTGTTTTCTCACTGACTCCACTTATCACTAAAGCCTTCCAATAACCTTAATATTTTTTAATGAGAAAATTTTCATCTTGGAGTCAATTTGAGTTTCAGAAAAAGAAAGAAAAAAAAAACCTTTTATCTCAGAAGAATGTATATTAATAAGAGGACCCAAATCCTCTATTTCCAATTGCAGTGGTTTCTCTGTTTCATAGCTCAGGTTTGAATTGTCTTTCATTTGCATCTCTTTCTCTCCCATCTCCAAAGGTTTGGACAATCTGGGACTGCTCCTTCAACAACTGCATCTTTATTTTCACACAGAAAACTACAAATTATGTTGGGTCTGTAGGAAAAAAAAAATATTCTCCTCTATTTGTAGCCATTCCACTCCACCTCCACCTATGTGTCCTTCTCCTTCCTTCTTTCTCTCAGAAGAGTTCATGTCATGCCATCTTTATTGTATGACCTTTGTCTTTATCACTGTCTTATTATTGCCTTCTGCATCTACTTGTTCAACATTTTCATCAAGTGTAACACTGGTACAATACTATCCAGCAAAAACCTAACTGTCCACTGCACAATGGACCTCTCTGTGTTAGTTTTCCAAATCTTGCATTTACTTTTACATTTTGAAAGAAAGTCTGAATCAATCATTTCTGACAGTTCCATCAGAAGCAACTTCTTTGCTTCCTGTTCCTCCTTTGCTCCGTCCTCCCCACTCCACTCCTCCTCCACATAAGCACTAAAGACCCTTTTCTAAAACATCTCATTCTCAACTTCTACTAAGGAGATTTCCTTGGCCAGTTTCTTGGTGGTCATCACAAAGCCCCTTAAAAATGATGCCCCTTTTTCTTTTCTGATATTATTCCACTGTTGGGAAACACCACCTCTGCACGGGGGACTGAGGCCTGTTTGTGCACTTGATGGAAGTGGCAGGAATCAGTGCATTGCAGCTTCTGTAGTGGATGATGTGCAGGAATTTCCAACTATTTATGTATTTTTTTTTAACACAAGGTCAAAATCATATAAACCAAAATATGGATCCAGAAAGTGTTTTTGTACTTTTATGTGCATTGTTTTTATTTCTGTTCAAATAGTCTTCAAGTATGTAATGACATTGGAATAACATAAAAGTCCCAGGATTTATCAGACCCAGTGTAATTATTTTTATATTAGAAAAAGGCAAGTTACTTAAAGGTGTGTGGGAGAATCCTGTTACTGTTTTGAAGCCACAAAAGCTGCAGATGACAGCTGACTGGTGTAAAATCTGGCTGGGTGGCAAAGTTAGTCTATGGAGTAGATGAGAAAAAGGCCTGAGGGACCTGTTCTTCTGGGAAGGAAGTAAAAACCCACAAACAAAGGAATTATATCTCTGCTTAAGAATCATTTTTTTAACCTTTTGAATTTGTATGAAAATTGAGCCTGTTGAACTTTCATTTCTCTTTTGTACCCTTTATTGGTGCCTAACACCCAAAGGATTAAGAAACGGTTTAAAAGCATGGCAATTGGAGACATTTTTGAGTGCTTACTACAAGGTTCTACTTTGTCTGAAAAATTACCCAAGAATTTTAGTTAAATTGTCGGTGGAGACCCCTGCCCATGTACGTCATATCACTTCTGACCTCCTTCCTTCTTTCTCTTCTTCCTCCCTCTCCTCTCTCTGTTTATGTCATGTTTTCTGTCCATCCTTCTATCCCTCCCACTCCTCCTCCATCCCTTCCTTTTCTGTTCATACTTTTATTTATTTAATAGACACTAATTATACTGTGTGCAAAGCTAGCTGGATGGTTTGGATGTGTGTAAGGCAAACTTCTGCTCTCATAGGAACTCAGAGTCTAGCAAGGTGCTCAAACAGTACACAAGGAGACATTCAGAGTGGAATCTGCCCAAGTTCTGAGTATAGAATAAACATTATGGAATGAAACAGGTATTTAAAAATTTCACCCTGAAAGTATAGTTCATATCAATAAGTCCTACTGATATGGGTCCAGGAAAAATATTGGCCTTTATTAACTGTTGTAAACTTTGTTACAGAATCTATTTTTATGCCATATTGCATTATGGACTATGCAATGATATATATTTCTACTTTTTAATATTGAAAATCACCACAAACAAATGACATTGAATGAGAAATGAGAAGTTGCCTACTCTAATTGCCTTAACACAAATCTGTTCCCTTCCTTCTATGCAGGAGAGCAAATTGGTAGTAAGACAAAAAGCAGATACTCTGTTTACACAAACCTGGGAGGAACTGTGTGCTTGGCAGGACTGCTTAATTAAGCACACTATGAACAATTCCAAATTTATGATTTTGTGTGGAACAGGAAGCTGGTAATTTCAGAGATTAATGGAGGGGTTACAAGGAGAGGAGACAAATGAAATCAAAATTGTTTTTCAATGTCCAACAGGAGACATAGAAAACATGAGGCTAACGTCCAGTATGCATGAATGTGTTAGAAAGCTGTGGAGGGGGTCTGGGTGCCATGATGCACACCTGTAATCCTAGTGATACAGGAGGCTGAGGCACGAGGATCATGAGTGCAAAGCCAGCCTCAACAACTTAGTGACCCTAAGTAACTCAGTGAGATCCTGTTAGATAAAATATAAAAAGGGCTGGGGATGTGGCTTAGTGGTTTAGCACTCCTAGGTTCAATCTCTAGTAACAACAACAACAACTCTGAGGAGGAGAAGGAGGAGGAGGAGGAGGAGGAAGAGGAGGAGGAGGAGGAGAAGGAAAGAAAGCAAGATGTAGAGGGTTGAGAGGGGATTGTGCAGGATCCCTAAGATATGTGTTTGGAGTTCTACAGCCCACTATTCTGGTGCCACTTAAAAGAAATAATAGCTTTTTTCAACTTAACAACACCTCAGACTCTCTGGATATTAAGTGATGGAGTGATTATGTTAATAATGACGTTAGTTAACATTTTTGAGTGCTTACTACATATTTGGACTTTGTAAGCTTACTTCTCCAATCTTCATGGCCACTCTCTAAATTATGTCCTAGCAATATCTACCTTGGACAGGTGAAGAAACAAAGATGAAATGACTTACCCAAGATTGCCCAGATGGGAGCTGAAGCTATTAACTACATCAAATGCTGTTTCTGTAATACTAAGAAAATGTCAGCTCTTATTTACTTATGTGGTGCTTGGCAGTTGCAAAGGACCTTTATATCTGTTACTTTTTACGATTAACACAGTACCCCCTATGAGATATGTTATGTCAGTTGCATGCATTTATCTCTTTAAAGGATGAAAATATTAAGGCTCAGGGAAACCAATATGCCTAAGAACACATAGGTACTAAGTGATAAAACTAAACAGCTTCTGGTCTGTTTACTCACTTAAGTACAGTTCAAGGCATTCTGATATCTCTTCATATTTTAAGCATGCCTAGACATGTCTAATTTTAGGCAAATTTCCAATCAACTTGGCTAAAACCTAATAGTTTCTGGGGCATAGGAATGTAAATTACTGTCTCTTAGTAATTATCTTATGCATTATATAGTCGTCACTAGAGTTGCCAGATAAATGAGATGTCACTGCACTTAACAGCAAGGATCACTGCTGCTGGCTTTTGATTGGCTCCATCTGTTGCTAGGAGGAGTTGCCTACTCTCAGCAGCTGCCAGCCAAGCAGGCGTTTCTGAGTGGAGCTGAGCCCAGGTTGACAGTAGCTAGGAAAGGAATGTGTCCTAACCTGGCAAGGACATCCTTTTCAAGTCGATGTTTTTGTCAGCTAGACTGACAGAATTCCTGATTTTGATGCGTTTCATTGCTTGTTTTTGTGATGTCCATTTTTTATCTTTTTTCCTTACTTGAATTTGTTTAATTGCTGACAGGACATATTCATGCACCTTAAAAAAGAATAAGTAAATTTCAGTTACCATCTGAAATGCAGAATTTGGTTCCAGCTTAGTGGGAAAGTTATACATGTTCGATTAAAAATAAAAAATAAGGGCAGTTTCTTCTAAATAAGGACGCTGGGCACACATCATTTTCCTGGCAATTACAAAAGAGATTTAAAAACGTTCCCTTTAGGATTTTGATGAAAGAATGAGAATTGTTTGATTTGGATGGCTTCCCATGTTTAAAATCCTGTTTATCTGCAGTGTGACTGAAATAGATGCTGGGGAAGGAAAAGCGTTATGTTCATTCTTTCTCTTCTTGCCTTTACATATCATGGTCTGTCTGCCTGGAATGTTTTTCACCCTGTTTGGCTAACTTCTCTTCACTCTTGAAGATAAGGCAGGACTTGTGGCAACATTTTCCACATACATGTCTATCACCAGCGCTTACTTTCTTCCTTTGTGGTGTCCTCAAAATACTTCATTTATGATCCTATTTTGGGACTTATGATAGTAAGCTGTCTTTATAGTCACTGTTTTCTGCATGCCCATTTCCATTACGAAGCTGTTGAATGTCTGAGGTTCAAGGAACATATTTTATGCAATTTTGAATTCCTATCGCCGAGGAACATGTCTGGCCCTAGGGAACACCACTTCTTCTGTCCTTCACACCAGTCCCAAGCAGGTTAGTGACTCAGTAAGTGCATGTTATGATGCATTCTTCTTAATTTCTGCACTTCAATTCAGGTTCAGGAATTTCAAAAGCGAACCTTATTAGGAAAAATAAATAAACCACCACCGACAAAGTCACGATTATACCTCTGGCCCCTGAAATATATTAACTGCCTCCAATCATACCCACACTTGGAGGTATTTGAGTGTTTCCTAATTATGGAGCCTAAAAAATGGAGCACAGTCTGTTTAACCTGGAAAGAGCTTCAGAAAGTCAGATGGTGCACATGTTCTTTGACAGATGTGAAAAGAAGGCTCCCAGAGGGGTTGTGATCTGCCCCAAGGCCACCTGCAGGGCTGGTGACTTGAGCTTTTCTTCAACCTTAGTGGGCTTCTCCTAGAGTTTGTTTCTCTTCTCCTTCTTCCTCCTTCTCCTTCTCCTCCTCCCCATCCTTCCCCTCCCCATTCTCCCCCTCCTCTGCCTTATCCTCCTCCTCCTCCTCCTCTCCTTCTTCTGCTTCTCCTCCCCCTCCTTCTCTTCCTCCTTCTCCTCTTCTCCTCTCTCTCACTGGATTATTCTGCAAATAGACCACTGTGCTCACTTTTGTATTCTCTGTAAGATTTTCATAGCTGTATATTTTGGATTCTCAGTGAATATTGAAATGAAATAGAGTGTATCTTATTTTCTTCATCCCATTCTCACAAATGGACCTAGTTTGGAGACTAACTGAAAGTAGTGTTGCTCAGCCTCCAATCAAAGGATTAGGAAGCAAAACTCCTGCTCATCTGACAGGTCGAAGCTTCAGTTTTACAGCTGTTAGGCTGTACCTTATTCTTTTCTTCCATAGCACTTACAATCACTATTTATTTATTTATTGTTTTGAGTTCTTATTCACTTAATCTCTGTTTCTCGAAGTAGACTCTCAGTTCTATAAGATCAGACCTTTATTGGGGTTTTATATCAGTAGACATCTGTCACCATGCATATAATGCCTGATACATAATAGGTGCTCAATAAATTTTCACTTAATAGGTTACTTGATTAATTAATTAAGCAAGCAATAATTAGTAGCTCTTCTCTAGCTCTGTGACGATTTGTTTCTTTAAGACCCTACTTGCAAGATAAAAAGAGCACTCAGGTCCACGAAGCTTATCTTGGAAATATTTGACTCCATGCCCAGTGATTACCTATCTTAATCTAACCCCTTCTTGATATCATAGACTCCTTTCTATTGTCCAACTTTTCACAGTACATTTTTAGTTTTTTTAACTTCAACAACTTCTTCTTCTTCTTCTTCTCCTCCTCCTCCTCCTCCTCCTCCTCCTCCTCCTCCTCCTCCTCCTCCTTCTTCTTCTTCTTCTTCTTCTTCTTCCTCTTCCTCCTCCTCCTCCTCTTCCTCTTCTTTTCTTTTTCACTTTTAGCACCTTTCCTCGTTTCTTCTGTGAGTAGTGACTTCTCTCCTCCTTATGGCCCCACCCATTTGGCTTCCTCTCACATTAGCTGATTTCTAAATAACTTTAACAGTTTTTGAACCCTTTTATGCCATGGATCACCTTAGCAGTCTTGCAAAGCCTATGGATTCCCTTTTCAGAATGATAATTTTTAATGCATAAGTAGAAAATACATAAAATTACAAAGAAAATGGACTTATTTATCTATGATTATCTACAGCTCTGCACTCTTGCGTCTCATGACTTTCTTTACCACAGACCTGGTTTGACCAAAGTTGTCCTCCTCCCGCCCACCCCCAGACTCGGGTGCTGGGAGTTGGAAGACAGGAGATTGGCAGTTCAGGTTGTGATATTGGGCCAGCATGCATGTTTAAACTTAAAGTTAAGGTAAACTCTAACATCTCTTACAAACCACTCCACTGTTACCCTTTAACCTTTGATAATCAACCCCCAACGAGAGAGATGTTCCAGCAAACATACAAATTGGTTTTAAAGTCAGTTACACCTGTGTTTATTGATATTGGAGTGGATCATTATGATTTAGTAAGTACTAGTGGTGGCAAGCACCAGGAGGACAACTGCCATGTGATAGAACAGGTAAGATTTTCCAAGGAAGGTGCCCAGTCTGCCAGTGCTCTTAGCTACTAGTGTCTTCCTCAGCAAGTCCTGGGGTGGCAGAGGCGATTGCATGTGCTCCCCTGGGCTTTGCTGGAGTTTCTATTGGGCTTTTTGGGAGATGAACACAAACCATAGAGAAAAATGGGCCCCGGTGGGGCAGGTGAAGCAATGAGCCCTTGGAAGAAAAATAAACAGCTTTGCAATTCCTATTGAAACTAAGTCCTTCTCATGAAGGAGTATGGGGTTGGATCCGTGTTTCCGTGGAAAGAATCTTGATCTTGTAGCTGGAAGACGTGTTCACATGCTGGCTCAGTGCTCTGTGTCTTCCGCACGTTGCACAAGAGTTGCTTCCTGGGTGTTCTGTTTATTCTTCTTCCAGTCTGGAGTCACCCCCACTCTCCCGAAATTGTGAACTCATCAGAGAATGTTGAATTTGAGCAGAAGTCATTGAGCATTTGCAGTGTGTCAGTACTGCTAAGACATCCCTTTAGGAATACACCGTGTCCCACAGAGTGCCTAGAACAAAATATACATACAACAGTTATTTGAGGATTTCCTGTAGATTTTTTATGTTTCTCTGTAAGCAGTTATGGCATGCTATGTTCCGGGTCTTTCAGTCTTTATTCAAAAAAGACATTCTCCCATGTTTTTAATATAATATACATTAGGAGGGCAAACAATCCTAGGAATATTTAAAAGACATGAAAGAATAAGCTGTATCCTCAAGCACAGTAGAAACACACATTTACATACAACCAATTTGTATGGTAATCAGAAGCCATTCTCACCCAGAATTTCTCAGAAACTGAATGGAGTTTGAATTAGCGGGGTGTAGTCAAAAGTGATATAATTTCAGCTACAAATTTTCACAAATTGGTGGAGCAGGGAAGCTGTTCCTAAGACTTGGACTTTCCTACAATATCCTTCCCCAGTTTTTTCTGTGTATTACAACCACACTTATCCAAAACCCAAGTAAAAACTACATCTTTGTGAAGCATTGTTTTGAATCCTCACCCATTAAGAATATTTGTTCCTTTCTTTGTGCTCCTGCCAAAGATTGTATTTAATCATCTTCATTTTTTTTTTATTTACCTATGTCTCTCGTTCTTTATGAACTCTAGGAGAGCAAGGGACAGATATATTTTTTCTTTTCTTCCTGAATTGCACAATGCCTGACAAATCGCAGAGCTCAGCAAGTAATGATTGACTTCATGAATGAAGGAGTGAGTGAAGCTAAGAGAACGTTAGTTCTTTATTCAATAATGATCTTTAGAATGATGACGGCCACTCTGTACCATGGACTGTGTTCCGTATTGAGAACACGGTGATTAAAAGCATTAATGTGTAAGATTTTAGTAACACAAATTTTCTCTCATTGATATAGAATATTTGTCCAGAAAGGTTGAGATTCTACTCTTTATTGAGAATGTATGCAAAAAAATCTGTGGCTCTTAAAAATCAACACTCATGGAATAATAGAAGTGAGCTTTTGAGAAATACAGTGAGCACAAAGAGAACAGTGTGATTCTGCTCTCGCTTAAAAGACATTAGACATGTGAACCATGATAAAACGGCACTGCTAATTTTGGGGATGCTACAGATTCTATTTCAGTCTCAAAACAGTGATTCCTTTTTGGTCTTATCCAAACCATTTCTTGCTTGAAATTCTTGGTTTTATAATCTATTACTCATATCCCCCACAAATGAATATTCTGACGATTAATTATTATAAAGCACTTTGCAAATAAAAGGCCTTTATAAATTCTAAGTGATGTTGTTATGTTGTGGGTGATGTGAGAGTGAAATATTGACAAAAGCCCCCATTCACTAATGTCTGCATTTAGGTATTAAACTCCTGCTGTAGAGCAGTACCTCTGGGGAGCCTTGTATATTCTTTGCTTAAGATATGTGAATTGGCAATTAAAAATAATTATATTGCAATATTGCTTGAGATGCCAATCAAGAAATCTGCATTGAACAACATGGAATTTGGTCTTTGAGTTCCAATTACCAAAAACAGTAAGCTTTTCCCTCTTCAAAGTATTGCATGAGGCAGTTTAGCAATTCAAAAAGACAATGTTTTCTTCCATTTTAAAACTTTTGCTTTATAACTTATTTGCAGAGAACTGAATGAATCAGTCCTGTTTAAGGGCTGTGTCTCACATGGTGGGACAATTCTAACTAAATAGGCTTCTTTCATTTTAAGTTTTTTAAAAGCATACTTTGAGTCTGGTACTTTAATTGTTCTTAATAAGATTTGAAGGTTGAAGGTAGTCAGGGGTTAGCAATATCTTTACTGTCCCCACAAGAAATCTAGATAGTGAAAATTGCACAAAGACTTTTGAAAAAAGTTAGGCTATTTCATTTGGGGGCATTCTGCTGGCTACCTGGATTTTATTTTATTGGTAATCCAGTATGTTAGCCAGAGTTTCTGGGTTTGGCTAAAGGATGTTCCAGAATAGTAATATTAGTGCAAATGAGGTAAGAAGATGACACAGCCTCAATACTCCATCTTGTTTTCTTCCGAAATGTCAAGTTCAGACTTAAAATCTTTTGTTTTTAAATATGACAGTGTCAAATTTGTATTAAATTTCTTAAGGTAGTATAAAAGCTTGATACAAGTTTATATATTACTTACATGTACTAAATTTGTAATTCATTTCATTTGTTATGAAGGTGTAATTTTCTTCACAAAAACTAAGTAATCTATGAAACTTTATTTAGAAGATAAATGCTAATCTCATGTTTTGCAGTTTCCCACTTCTTATTAAATTATGACACTTTTTTGAAGATTTGGTTTAAAAGTAAAGTAAAATATCTCTATCACAGTGTTTTAAAACGGGAATTGCATTGAAAGAGCTGTCAAATATGAAAGTATTTGTGACAAAAAATAGTCTCTGCACAAAGTTGATTTTGACAAATATTTCAAGGAACAAATATTTGTTTCTTAAAGAGACATGAGTTTATTTCTTAAGGAACAAATGTAGATTTATCCTTAAAAATATTCCCTCAAAACAACCATTCTAGTTTAGCGTATTCATGTTTTGCTGTGGTTTCCTGTTTAACTCTTCATTAGCGTTTAATCAGTGATGTCCTGCTGTGTTTATATTCAACTTCCCTTAGCAGGACAGAAAATGAGGAGAGCAATGTAGACATTAATCTGATATCTCAACATTTGGATATTCTGTCTTTAAAGTCTCTTAAGATTAACCTATTTTCTTTTTTTTATATCTGTTGATCCCCTGTCCGGGAGGGATGGCATTTAGAGTCTGCACTGCCTTAAAGCAGAAATTGCAGCTGGAAGAGGCCCGAGGAGATTCGTGGTCTAGTAGTTACCCATAGCTCATGATGACCCACTAGTTTAAATGTTGCCAGCATTACCATGTTTTTTTTTTTTTTTTTTTTTTTTTTTTTTGTAGTGAGTAGATAAGTGAACTGGGAATCAGGAAATCTAATTTCTAGTTCCAGCCCTACTGTGGACCCAAGTCAAAGTGTGCAGTGAGCTGCCAGAAGGCCCAGACATGGTTTATGTCTGCTCTGTAAGCCAGACAGTGAGGGCACAGGTGAGAGCTAGCAAGAGAGAGAGGGAATGAGGCAGGGTTCTGTCACCTTTTCCCTGAATTACCCAGAGCCTTAAGGCCCCATATTTCATGTCAGGAGAAACACTATACCTTCATTGCATAGATCTACCTCTTGCTTGGTAGTACATTTAAGCTGCTAGAGTCCATTGGTAATATATGAAGGTAGGATCCTATGGGCAACATTTTGAGGGTCTGTACCTCAAGATACCAAGCCTCTGAATGACTTTCTCATTTTAAGTGTCCAAGGCAACCCTTTATAAAGGTATATTTTATCTGGCAGTAGTTATCCAATCTAATTCATTTCTTTGTCCTTATTCATTTAGAAGATTACTGTTGCTTAGCTAATTTTTTAATAGTTTCAAAACTTTCATAGTTACTATTCCCTCGAAATGAAAATATGTTGGAAGACCAGAGAGAAAGCAAAATAAATCAATGAATGAATGAATAAATAAGCATTCTAAACATTCAAAAGAAAAATTACAATGTCTTTGCATGCAATCCCTTGGACTTTTAAGTGGAGAAATTATTCTGCTTTCATATGATCTGATATCTGTACTTCTATCAAAGAAAGTTTGTTTTGGTTCTTCACCTAAGGAGACAAGAGGCTACTCATTAAAAGGAGAGAGAGAGGGAAGGGTGGCAGCAGTGACACAGAGCAAAGATGTGACTGGAACCGCTGTGTTCCCCAATAGTCATAAGCTGAAATCCCAGACTGCAAGGTGAAGGTGTCAGAAAATGAGGCCACTGGTAGGTGAATGTCCTGAGGGCTCTCACGAATTGGATCAGTGCCCTTATTAGAGAGACTCTGGAGAGCTACCTGCCCCCCTTTCATCAGGTGAGGACTTGGAGAGTAGGTTCCATCTATGAACCAAAAGCGAATCTTCTGGAGACACCAAGTCTGTCATCACCTTGACCTTGGACTTCCCAGCCTCCACAACTGTAAGAAGTGCTCTTCTACTGTTTATAAGTCACCCATTTTAATGCATTTTGTTACAGTAGCCCTAACAGATGAAGAAGAGAGAATGCAGAGCAAGAAGCAACTCTGAACAAAAAGTAAAGGCAAGGAGATGTCAAGTAGATATTATAAAAAGTTACACACAAAAAGGAATTTGAAAACCTAAATCTTTAGTCATAAACAGCAATCTGATATATTGCTTTCCTGGGAAGCCCCTTTTACTGAGGTTTAACTCACCTAAATTTTTCTCTTCAAAACTCTCAGGAAATTTGGAACTTCTTTCTTGATATGGAAGATCTCCAACCAATAAATTGAAACACTAGACTAATCTCTAAATCATAATTGGCCTAAGGATATGGGAATGTGATAATGAAAAGATATAAGTTTTTTGTTTTAGAAACCCCTTTTAAAAGTAAATCCCAATTTAGCAATGGAAAACCCCCTGATATTTACATTTCATTTTCTCTTCTGTTTAAAATTGTAATAAGTCATTTTTATATGATTTTCTTATATTTCCCAAGAGAAAGTGCTTTTCTTCTTCTATACCCTGCCTTTTTCTTTTCTTCACAAAACATCACAAGGAGAATGATTAGACTAGCCAGAGAAAACTTTGATTGACTTAAATTACATTTTTCTCCCCCAATTTCATTTTTCCTTCTCATCTGTCTGGGAAAGAAATTTAAATGAAATTCTGACAGAGCATTCAATGAAAATTGCCTCTCAAGAAACCAGTTGAGAAGAGGTCTAGGTTTCTCAGAAATGATAAATGTCTAAGGAGATGAAAATGTTAATTTCTCTGATTTGATCACCACACATTGTATACATATATCAAGTTATCACACTATATTCACGATTATTATGTATGTTAAAATAAAAAATAAAGAAGTCATTTATTTAGTTGGTATATACATGTATGTGTGCACTTGTGCATGTGTGTTTTAAAAGGTATGTGTATATGTGTATTAAAAGTATGTGTGTTTTTAATTAGGTAGTGAACTAGTCACAGAGAGGGAGACTGACTTTACAAACCAGAAAATTGTAGAGACCTTTAAAATATCTTCCCCATATTGATCTCAGCATGTTAGACATTAAAACTATGGTATAGCCAGGTTCTGTGGCACACACCTATAATCCCAGCAGCTTGGGAGACTGAGGCAGGAGGATCTAGAGTTCAAGGCCAGCCTCAGCAAAAGCAAGGCACTAAGCAAGTCAGTGAGACCCTGTCTCAAATAAAATACAAACTAGAACTGGGGGTGTGACTCAGTGGTCAAGTGCCCCTGAGTTCAATCCCTGGTACCACCACCCCCCCCAAAAAAAAAGGAAAAAAGAAAAACAAACTATGGCATAGATAATTAAATAAATGCAAGATTTATATTCAGTTTCCTCTTATTTCATCTTATAAATGAAAACAATGAAAGAGGAGAAACCTAGATGTTTCTATTTTTATTTATTAAGGCAAGATATTAGCACTGACTGAAAGAATTATAAAAGCAAGTCCAAAGTAAATTATCATTAATTCCTTTTACGAAAATTGGAGAAGAAAGATGCTGAGTCGATGGAACATACTGTTTTATGTCTATAATTGTATAATGCCAGAAGGCTCTGTAAAAACTGAAAAAAAAACAAACAAATAAACAATAACAACAAAAAAAAAAACCAAAGAAACTAATGTGGTTACTACTCTTGATACTAGGCCTAACATAAAGCTACCCATTTAGAAACAGGCCCCATTATATGGCAATAGCTAGAAGGGTCAATATGTGAACACATAAGCCTGTGGACTGTCACTTACATCATGCTGAACACACTTCTGATTCTGAGCAATGTTGAATGATTTTGCACTAAGTGTGGATATAGCGAAAATTTTGTGTGGATTTTAGCTGTTGCACATTTACATTGGGTTGTTGCACATATTTTGATGTTGACTATGAAATCATTATCTATTGCCTTTCTATTTCCCCTTAAGTGGCATTTTGGATTGGGTTAGACACACGGTTCCAATGCTAATTTGATATAAATATTGTCAAGTGTAGCACACTCTGCTTTTTTGAGGACTTTGGGAAAATGCTTTCTTTTTTCTTTTTTCTTTTAATTAAGTTTCACAATCTGTTTCTCCAGGAGTTTATTGTCAAAGATTACATAATTCTAGTATTTTGCCTTAAAAGTTGGTAAGAATGTATTTTTACAGCTAATTTATTCCCATGTATTTATTTTCCTATATCATTTCTGTAGGTTTCTCGTATTTATATATATATTACTTTATACCTTTAGTAAATGAGTATTTTCCAGAGTTTATCTGAGGAAAATGTTGAATTTGTGAAGAAATATCCTGGAACACTTCTCTGGCCATAATAATTAAAAAATATTAATAAAGTAACACCCAGGAAGTTCTTGAACTTCTATGTCTACACAATAATTAATACATTAAAAGTGATTCATAAAATATCTCTCTATATGTAGGAGATATTCTTAATACTCAAGAAGCTGCCCTAGTCACTGGTATTAAATTACCAATAACAGCATGAAACACTCATTTATTCACATAAAACAAATTTTTACATTTAATCATGTACAAATAATGTACAGTTCATGAACTAAGGACATGATAATTTAATATTATTAAGCATAGACTAATGAGAGTATATATGGTACACACACAATATATACACATGGGTACATATGTGCGTAAGTCTACATATATGTGAATATATTTGTATATATTAAATATATAGGTACATTTTTGTATAATTGTACATTTTTAAAGTAAATAACTATATAATTTACCAAACTAGAACTGATTTTAAGACTCCAAAATTAACAAGGACAAACCTATACATAACTAAGTATTTTTATTTTTTCACAAATGGTCACTTTAATAAAATACAGTGTAATTTTATTACACTTTGTCTTCTGAGTAGCAAGAAACCTTTTCTAGATTGTCACATGAAGAAATGTAATGTGTATCATGATGTGGTGGAAAATAGAGGTCAAATCCTGGTCCTGCTGTTACCTAGCAGTGTAACTTTGACAAATCAATTCTCTTCGAGTCTCTTTTTCCTAATCTATATAGTAGGAATTTTAATCCTTGTGTCATCTCATTGGGTTGTTAAGAAGAACAAATAAGATTAAATGCTATGCATTGGTAAGTGGTGATATGCTTATTGATTGGTCAAGTGATCAGTTACTTACAGGCTGTGTTTGAGAACAGATCATTCTTATAATTTTTGTGGGCTGCTCAGAATTGTGGTCAGAAGCCATAAAATGCCCATTTTGTCAAAAGGTCTGGCACATTATTAATAAAATAATGTTAAAAGAATGGCTTTTAACTATTCCATAGAACCCCATGATCCAATAGTGTCCACTCCACTCTGTCATGTTAATCTTGTGACGTCGATGACAGGCATCCTTAGCAGATGTAAGTTTTACATTACAGTCATTTATGTAGTAATTAGTGGACTTCTCTCCTAGGTACAAACCATCAACTACAAATCTATATGACCTTTGTCTCTTTCCTTTTGTCATGTGGACTAGTACATCTTAATGTAATTTTCTGAGAGGAATCCGGGTGCTTTATTTATCTTGAATATGTATACCTTTGTGAGCATAGTATTATTGTGCAAAAATGATAAGCTATGATTTCTGATATCTGAAAAGACTTTTTTAAAAATCAACATTTACATTTCTTCTAGCAAATGAGAAATGGCATTCTAATAATTGTGGTTAGCCAATTATTGAAGATTTAACATATGTCCAGTAGTGTTCTAGGTATTTTACATGTTTTATCTTACTTTAACATTAGCACATTGTGCTGCAGTCGATGTTACTAACTCTGGGTAAGTATTAACAGATGGAAAGCTGAATTGTTAGAAGAAATTGGTCTAGGGTTGCAAGCTAACACATGGTACACCACACTGCTGGGCTTGTCTGGCTTTCTTAGGCTTGTCTTTGACCACTGTACCTAGGCATTGTGCTCTGCACATACTTGGCATTCCCACAGCCTTCCTTTGCCTTACTACTTCATGAAAAGCTCTGTTATCCAATGCCATTATTGGTGTGTTTATTTAACACAGAGATGTGATTAGTGGACAGTACCGTGCAGCCAGAAGTCTTCAAATGAGATAAGATCCCAGTACAACGCCAAGCTCCCATATGAGGCCGAGTCATCTTGGAAATGTCACTGGCTTTCTTGGGCTTAAGTTTTCTCTTTCATAAATGGAAGATGATAAATCTTTTCTGAGGGATTACAAGAATGTTGCACATACCATTGTCAGTTATGCTCTAGAAAAATTCTTATAATTGGGCCTGATATTTCTTTTTAATCCCTATTGTGTAAATTCTACTTATTTCTCCAGTGAGGAGAGAATTGATATTTATTGAACATTTAATATATACTAAGTGTTTTGTTTACATTAATTAACAGTGACTTATAAACTTAGAAATTAGATGCTATTACCTTAATTTTGTGTTATGTAAATGAGTATATTAAACTACTTAACTCTCTCACATAATGCAGATAATAAGAGATGAAGTCAACAATCCCACCCTAGACCCTCCTTTTTCTTTACACAGGCTGGAGCCAGATCTCGGCAGCACCCAGCAAGTTTCCAGTCTGTGCCTCATGCCTGTCAGCTTGGAATGGTCTTTGTATTTCCCTGTTGTAATTCTCTATTTGGCTACTCTTTACTTCTGTTTTGGCACATCATCTCTTAGATTCTCTTTTCCTAATCGTTATTCACATTATCTGTTTTGTTTTCTTTATAGCCCTTGCCATTGTTTGAAAGTATTGATTTATTAATAGAAGTATTGATTGATTCCTCTGATAATATATGAAGTCCAGGCCCTTATCTACCTTTGCTCCTGCATCCCATCACTTAGAGTGGGGACTGGCACAGCCGATGCACAATCAATAACTGTTGAATGGATGAGGGAATGATTTTCAGCTGTCTCTCAAAATCTATTATCTGTGTAGTCTGAGACTGATCAAATCATTTTAAACGTAACCTTCAGTTTCCTGAGTCATTATCAATGTATTCCCTGAATGTCATCTAATTTTCTGTAAAGATTTCTTGGTGCTGATGGGCTTGGGTCTTGGGAGGTTCTTTGCACCTGTGCTGGAACAGCAAGGGCACTCTGATACAAAGTCTCTTTTGGCATTATGAATGTTGGATTTTAGCCATGATATGAAGTTAAGCATACAAGACGTGGTGTTCGTGAAAACTTGTGATGTTTTGAAGATATTTAAAATGCAGATAGTGCTTACATCTCAAGCACACAGTTTGCAGCCAGTCTTTAAAATGCAATTCCAAATAGAAAAGTGAGTTTATAAAAATAGTCCATGTCCCTTGGTAACGAGCACAAGCTAGTTTGGGGATAGACTGACTAAAGTTTGATCTATTTGATTATTGAAAGCTCATTGAGAACTGGTTTGAGCTCCACTTGCTTGAGTGCATGTATCATAAACAGACCCTATTTATGAACATTTTATAGTTGATGATTCAAGAAATACAATGACAATAGATGAACTTTCAGGTTTTAGTTGAAAACGTGGAATCATCATTTAAGACTGAAGTGTCATTTGGGTTTAAATCATGGATTTATCTGGATATCAGCCATAACTAAAGATCACACCATAATTTAGTGAAGATTTTTTTAAATTTAATCATAGATAAAAATCTAATTCTTGAAGGAAGATTCATGAATCCCTTGGGAGAATAGATTTTCTGTTTGTGCTACTCTTAAATGACACCCAGATGGTTTGTGTAATTGTGCTTCAGCTTGGGTAACATTTCTTGGCAACTAGGTGTTATCTGCCTTAATTTCTATAAATTGCTCAGTTCCTTGCTGTGAAATATTTTTCTTCTGTTAGGTAATTGTTTATATTTTGTGAGTGATGGATCTTTGTCACACAGTGGAGTATTACAGTTCACAAACATTTTTCAGTGCCCATATTGTGCCTAGAAACTTTTCACTTCTTCCCAAAGTCATGCCTATAAAAAACATCACAGATCCTGAAGCAATCTTGGGTGTAAGCCCTCTTTTAAATTTACTTTTAGGGTTGAAAATGCCTTATTAAACAATGACTGACAACAACTACTTCGATATTTGAAGTCATCAAGGAAAGGCAATACATCAGGAATCCCTTTTTGAAGTAATCTTGTTAAAGGAGTATTTTCTATCTGGCCTTCCACAAGGTGTTTTATATCTGGCATAGCATTTGCTACTTTACTTCGAAGACAACATAATGCATCCTTCTCTGCTAATGGGTCACGAAATGATCCATTTGCCATGACAAACTTTGTAAACTCCTATTCTAGCATAATTCTTGGTACATAGTAACTATAAGATAGTTGTTGAACTTGAAATCTAGATGAATACTTTGATATTTTCATTACATTCTCAGAAACATTAAACTTTTTACAATTAATGTGCCCCTTCACTGAATGACCCCAGTCTATTTTGAAGTTAGCAGTTGTACTACTTTGGCTAGCTGATCCTATTTAATCTAGTCTTAACTCTGTTAACCCTCAGAGTTTTTCTTTTGTGGCTACTTCTAATCTGTTTTGATATAATAGACCAGATAACTAAGTGCATGAAAAGAAGCTAAATTTTACAGACTGTTAACTTCCAAACAGCTTCTGAACAAAGCTACATGCTTAACATTGTGTTAGACATCATGGTGGTACAAAGAAAGTATAAGATGCCGTTTCTTCTTAATTTATATGTAAAAAGAGAACAGAAGTGGAGAATGAGATAATATATATGCAGTGAATTGTGCAGTACAGATGAGGGTAAAGGAAGTAAGGCTAGGGAAGATCAAGGAAGGCTTGAATTGTCATGACACACTACACAATTAGATAGAAACCTTAAAAATAAAGCTAAGAGAAACAGAGAGGGTGATTGACAGGATTTGGAGGGAAAAATCTATGAGAGTCAAATAGATGTTTCGTATTTTAGGCCTGGGAGTCTCTAATTTCTTTTGGATCATTCAAGGAATTCCCCTTATGGAATTAATTTTCTATTTCAGCTTTTTAAAAAAAGTATGTATACATTGCCTCATCATTTTAGAATTGGATGGAATATAAATTTCAAAGAAAATATTTTTAAAGGTTAGAAAGGATGATATGTTTTACATCACAGAACTGACAGATCATAAGGTGTGTATCTCTGCAATAAGCGGGCACTTTTGGGTACATGACAAGCAATGTGGTGTCATGCACCTGCAGGGGTCCAGACCTTCCTCTGCTGTCATGGAATGCTTACATTATTTGATGACTTCTGGATCAAATGATGTTAATTTAATTGAAAACCCAATTACAAGAGCGTACTCAGAACAAGAAAACATCATCCCAAAAGTTTTGTAAGTATTCATTAGCATAATTAATAAAATAGTTCTTTTGTTCACTCAGTGTTATGAATTAGTTCATGCCATCCTGTCTTATGTGCCTTTTTGGAGACCATTTAAAATTCTTTGTTGAAAACTTCTGTATCAGCCATTAGTATGCATACCCAAAGCAACCAAAAACTCTGGTCACCATCCCAGAAATCAATCAGTTCAGTCAGGCTGCAGATTGCTCTGAGTAACAGAAAAAAAAGAACAGATTTGGGGGAGGGTGCTTTAAATTCTGTGTAACTCAGTAACACCACAGGGCTCAGCACGAGTAACTGTGAATGGAAACAGTTCCAACCAGAGTCTGCCATTGATGCATATTTGACTTGGAGGATTTTGTGATTTGGCAAGGACCTTAGGAAGGTTTGCATATTGAAGAGGAAAAGAAAAAACTGAATTCTAATAACTACAGCACAAAATTCTCCTCTCTCGGATGGGTGCTAGCACTATGTGTGATAGAGAATTCAGCCAGACATCTGATGACATATTATTCAGATCCCTGGGATCACTCTTTTCCCTCCCTGCTTCATCTTGTAGTAGATGCATCTGTAACTTCAAGATGTGGTTCACTCATCACCACCTTTTTGAATTCTTTCCTTGCTTCAGTAGAGTTAATGGGTTTCCCTCTCGGCCTGCCATTCAGAGCTTACATTGCTAAATAGGATACAAGTGTGCTTAATTGAACGTAGGTACATCTCTCCTCAACTGTGATCTCCTCACAACCAGGAATGGGCACCAGGTTGTGCTTATTGTCATCTCCAGCACACAGGGGACAAACATTTGCTGTCACAGTCAATGAACACACTTTTAGTTGGTTTCATTATCTCTGGTTATTTCAAAAACAACCTTGAAAGAGTCTGGAATCTTACTCAAATACTCAGACATGGGGGTATATTTAAAAGAAGTGGTATTTCAATTACTTCATGCAAGCAATTTTAATTGTGAAGGGCATCCAAGAAAAAAATGATTAGTCTGAACTAAAAGGTCACAGCTTGGGCACCAAAAATAAAAGTATAATTAAGTTCTTACACATTTCAACTTTTTAGGAGGAGGTAGAAAATGAAGCAAGAGCTGCATAATTTGTAAGAATTTCTAAGTGATGAGAAAATGACTTACAAAACTACAGTCACATGGTAGATTTTATAAAAATGCGTATTCATGAAATGGATATTATTACCCTATGTACATTTATGATTGCATCAATGATGTGACTCTGCATTGTGTACATTCAGAGAAATGAATAGTTGTGCTCCATTGGTTTACAATGAGTCAAAATGCATTCTGCTGTCTTGTATAACTAATTAGCACAAATTTTTTAAAAAAATGCTTATTCGTTTACATAGGCCATTTGAAAAAAAAAAAAAAAACAGAAGCAAATTACTTATTTCCTGTAGGCTGATATTCTTTTTAACATTTCTTAATTATTTTTGTGGTCCTACATGGTGTTTTAGTAAACATCAGAGATACCTATCTTCTTAAATCTGTATCATTTCTTTATGGTAAAGACATTCCCAATCTGGCTTTTTGAAAGATCTAGTTCATCATCTAGAGTCATCCTATTGTGCAATACCTTTCCAGAACTTCTGAATCCTACCTGTCACTTAGTACCTTTTGATCAACTTTTCCCCATCCCTTCATTCCTCCTTCTCTCCTCAGCCTCTGATAACTACTGTCCTACTCTAAGCGTATATAAAATGAAATCAAGGTTTTAGAATTCACATATGAGTAATATTATGTGGTATTTTTATTTCTGGGACTGGTTTATTTCTCGTAACATAATGCTCCCCACTTCCATCTGTGCTTTCACAATAGACTTTTTATCCTTTTTGTTGCTGAATAATATTAATTATATATATGTACATAATTTTCTCTATCCACTCATCTATTGATATATATATTTAGGTTGTTTCTATTTCTTGTCCAATATAAATAGTGCTGTAATAAATACAGGTGTGCAGATGTCTCTTCAACATATTTTTTATTTTTTTTTACATATATACCTACTAGTGGAATTGCTAGTACATAATAGTACTGTTTTTAATTGTTTGAGTTACCTCCGTACTGTTTTCCAAAATGGCTATTAATTTATATTCCCACCAAAATTGTGCAAGGATTCCTTTTCTCCACATCTTTACCAGCAGTTTTATCTTTTAACTTTTTAATGAAAGCCATTTTTCATGGTTTGGATATGAGATATCCACTCACCTTAATTCATTTGTGTGACAATACAAAAATGTTCAGAGTTAAAATAGTTAGATTATGAGAAGTGTAACCTTATCAGTGGATGAATCCATTTGGATGGGCTAACTGGGTGGTAACTATAGGCAGGTGGGGTATAACTGGAAGAAGGAGGTCACGGGGAGCCTACCTTTGTGGGTTATATTTTGTCCCTGGTATAGTTGAATAGTTGTTTTCATATACCTGTTGGCTATTATGTATGAGAAAATCTATTTAGGTCTATTGCCATTTTTAATTGGATTAGTTTTTTGTGACTGAACTTTTTGTGTTCCTTATATATTCTGGATATTAACTCCTTGCCTGATATATAGTTTGCAAATTTTTCCACCCATTTTGTAGGTTGTTTCTTCATTCTGTTGTTTTCCTTGCATTGCAGAATAAGTTGATATTCTTTATAACTCATTGATTTAGAAAATAAGTTCTTGAAATAAAGATACTTATTTGAGAGTGTAGTGGAAAGAGCATGAGATTTTCAAAAAATGCATGTTGCATTATAAATTATGTGGTTATGGCCATGTCTCTAGTTCTTTGAGGCTCAAATACTTCATCTGTAGAATGGAGATAATGATTCAAGTCTCGTGGGATTAATTACCACCAACTGTGGACTGTGAGCATTAAATAAGGTGACATATTATACTTGGTATCTTAAGGCACCAATGTACATTTCAAGGCTTGAACATCTTCATTTATCAGGTCATATTAAATCCAAATAATAATAAGTAACAAAATAATAAGTAACATATTACATTAACTTGATATATATCCCTATAATACATATTTGAATAGATGTTAATTTCTCCACTCACACCCTGGTGGAGCCTGACTGGGGTAACTCCCAGGGGATCCATTCAGCCTGTTGAGTGTAAAACCAGTAACATACATAACTTCAGTGTCATCAACAATCTGGTAAGAGCCCTGTGCCTGCTCCACAACACCAGGACCAATTAGTTAAAGCTCCAATATCCCCAATAGTTTTTAAGTGGCTTTGAGAGCTCATTTTAAGTTTTTCAGTCTGATAATTCTGTGACTCTGTGAAAGCCAATATATCACAGTAGAGTCTGCCTAGAATTCATTGTTTTCTGAGTTATTGGGAACTTGAGATTTGGAGTTTTGTTCTTTTTACTACCTAACGGTATTGATTTACCTTGAAAATCATGGCAAACATTATTCTCTCCCTGTGGAATGGTAAATAAAAGGCAGTTTTGCAATGAGACTTGGTTCTCAAAAATCTAAAGAGATCAATATATTTGGTACTTTCTTTTTTTCCTTCCCATCCCCTTCTTTTCTTTTTCTAATCCCTGCAGCTAGCTAGACTCATTCTGTTGGAAAAGCAAGTTGCAAAGCTAGTATCTTTTTTACTATTATGTTGGAACTCTGGAGTAAATATTATTTGAGGGGCAGGGTAGGGGAAAGCTATAATTGCGGCATATTTTAGCAGCTATCTCAAAGTGTTTGATTAGACAGATGTCTGCTTTATAATGTTAATCAAATGTCCTTGATGGCCAAGGTTCCTTGTGATCATCAAGGTGTCACCAAGGATAAAAGGCATGCTTCATGTCATCAAGGACTTTCCAGTTTAGAAAGGATGCTGAAGTTTAGAATATTGATAACTAACTCCTCTTTTCTAGATTCTAACCAGTAGAAAATAAGGAAAAGAGTACAAAAGGATATTTAAGGATCAGTTTTATTATTTTAAAAATTATTTATTTATTTATTTATTTATAGACTGCATTTTGATTCATTGTATACATGGTACATCATTTCGTTTCTATGGTTGTGCACAATGTAGATTCATACCATTCATGTAATCATACATGTACATAGGTTAATGATGTCTGTTTCATTCCTTGATTTTTCATACCCCCTTCTCATTTCCTTCTACATAATCTAAAGTTCCTCCATTCTTCTCTCATTCCCTACCCCCCCACCCCCATTATGTATCCTCATCCACTTATCAGGGAAAACATTCAGCCTTTGGTTTTTGGGGGTTGGCTTATTTCACTTAGCATGATATTCTCCAGTTCCATCCATTTATTTGCAAATGCCAAGATACTATTCTTCGTTGTGGCTAAATAATATTCCATTGTGTATATATACCACAGTTTCTTTATCCATTCATCTGTTGAAGGGCATCTAGGTTGGTTCCACAATCTAGCTATTAGTGGAAAGAGTATGGTAGTGTTACAGGCAGAATTCAGCTTTGACCTGAGACAAAAGTATACTCAGTATGTATATCTAAGATGTTAAACTTATTGGTAGTAAGTTATATGGGTGTGCATAAGAATGAAATCAACTTATCTGTCATTAATTGTGTTAATTACATTAGTTAATTTAAACAAATACAAAAGCATTCTGGAGCCCACCTGTGGAGTTAAGCTGTGTCCTGAAAGGCCCCAAGTGCTCTGTGTGTTCAGTTCCCTAACAGAACTGGGATGAAGGACAGGCAGGCTTCAACTTGTGCTCTCAGACGGGAGGACCTGGGCTCTGTTTCAAGGCCATGTGTGGATAGAAGCCTGAAGAGCCTTGCCCTTCACAACCTGTGGTGAAATTGATAGAATAGATAGTGCTTTCCTCCGCAAGGTTGAATTTGAACAGTCTTATCCATTTTTTCACATGACCAAATGAGCATCAAGCTTTGACTGATACCACCACCTCCTTTTCATATGGAATAAAGAGACACAGCAGCTGAAAATCTGTTCTTTTCTTGTAGTAAAGGAGGGGGATAGTGACAATGTACTCTTTTCAGAGAACATCAGTTTCTCTCTTAGAAAGGAGTGATTGCGTGTGCACACAAATAACTACTAAAATTCAACTTCCCTTGAAATGTAAATCCCATAGCTGTTGAATTATGTTTGAGAATGGAAATTATCTCCAATCCTTTTGGGAATGAACATAAATAATCAAATACTTTTACTTATCTTTTAATGAAGAATTCAGTTGTCTCTCTGATGTCAAAGACATATAAAAAACAATATTTTCATTGGTTTGTGAAGAAAACAGTGAAGCATGAGGTTCTACCCAGGGAGAATCACAACTGACAGAGAACATCCCATCTGTCTGTTTATATTACAAATAATATGTACAATAATGGTATTTGTTATATATTGAAGTCCCACATGTGCCAGACCCTGTACTAGGTGCTTCATGGTTCATATGTTTAGCAATGCTTTAAGATAATATTTAGATATATGCCACTCTTATTGTGAAAAATTCTCTCATAGATTTGTTGTGCTTTTATTTTTCAAGGTCTAGTCCAAGAGGCACATCTGGGACATCTCCCACAGTTTACTCTCACATGTGTTGTTTTTTAGTTGTAGGAAATCTTGTAGTGCTCCCTGCAAGACATGACCAGCACTTATCCAACACCAAAGTTTTCTTTTTATCTGTTCATGTGTGTAAGTCTACTGCTCCACTTGTCTCATGACTGGAAGTCAAGCTGTACATATCTCTCTCCTCCAACAATCCCATCTCCCCGAAACCTTACATACCACAAGTACTCAAATTCCATTGACTTTTATTTATTTTTCTTTATATTTGTTTTTAAAGAAGTGTTATGTATTTTTAAAAGTGCATATTAATTAATACAGAATCATGGGTTTCATTTTGTCATTTACATATTCAAATAATGTGTTATGATCATTTCTACCCTACCATTGCCTACCTTTATACTCTCTGCCTTCTCTGACTCCCTTCTTCTTTGTTAATAATCTCCCTTCTACATTTGTGTCATCTTTTCCCCCCCTAGATTCCACCTATAGTAGAAAATACACAATACTCATCTTTCTGTGTGTTTTATTTTGCTTAACATGAAGATCACCAGTTCCATCCATTGTCCTGCAAAACACATGATTTTATTTTCTTTATGGATGAGTAAAAATTCCATTGTCCAATTATACCACGTTTTCTTCATCTACTCATCTGTTGATGGGCACTGGTTTTATTCTATAACTTGACTATTGAGAGTTGTTTAAGCCTTCTGTGAATTATAAGACAAAAATTAAGACTTGATTTTTGTAACTTGGATTTTTATTTATTTAATTTAATCAATAGAATTAATTATATAAAGTAAAATAGATTTCATTTTTATGCATGGCAAAATGTAACTCTCCTGACAACTTAGAACTTTTAGTCTTTCCATACTTGATATTGTCCAATACATCATAAACTGTTCTACGGGCCTAATTCTAAACGAGGAATATTAGTAGCCTATCTGGGCAGTTTTATTCTGAAGCATCTCCCCCGCTTTCCAAGATCTATAGGATAAATTGTCAACAGAGAGAATTTACTGGGAAGAATAACCGCATGGTTGAAAGAACACTAGAGAATCTGGAGCCTTTCCCTTTTTCCTCTTTACCTTCTAATTCAGAATGGAAATTTCAGAAGTCCTTTTTTTTTTTTTTATGGAGTTCTCTTTGTATATCAGTCACAGTTCTAGATTCTGGAGGTATTGTCTTAAGAAAAAATGTCTTTATAGGGCATAAATTCAGTTCCCCATTTTTGATGTATTCATGTTTAACTATACCAGAATATGATTCTAATAAATGATTATAGCAGTCAAGGACTGAATATCATGATCACCAAAGGTTCAGTTACGTATAAGCCTTTGTCAATATTGGGGCAGATCTCTTCCTATCACCCCCATCAAGAGATCCAGGCCCCAGATAGGGAGCTTCTGGTTCATATTCAAGCTAAGCAACTGCTTAGTCTGGTTTCTTATTGATTGGCTAATATACAAAACGATTCTAATCATCTAAGGAAGAAGCTTGTAACAATGGCAAGGTAAATGATATTAGCCTATGTTAACATGGTAGTAGGGTTTTGAATCATCCAGAGAGTCTTCCTAACCTTATCACAGAATTTAATGAGCACTGGGAAAGCATAATCAATCTTCCGAATCTCATGAGTTTGTGTTACTAATTTGTATCTTTGGAACCATCTTACTAAATTGCTATGGGCTTCACATAAGAAATAAGACTAGAACCAGAGGATTCCATTGTAAGCTCAAAAAATATCATCTCAGGGATTACCTGACATAGCTCTTGCAGAAAGGAAGTGGCAGGTGAACCAAAGCCAGAGACTTAAGAGAACAAACATGAATTAATAAAGTATTAATGTTCCATTCTTAACATTTATAGCTTATATTCATTGCCCACAATATGTACCTATAACTTGTGTCATGCTGTAAATAATTGAATCTAATCATTATATAGTATGATAAGTTACATAATTATACAATGTACCTAGGGCATGAGAAAACATAGTTAAGTGAATAACTCCTTAGTATAGACTTTAGAGAGGAAGTAATACATGAGCCAGGTAGTAGGAGAGGTTGGGGCTCTTGTTCTACGGATAGGAGGAAGACTAAAGGAACAGCACATATAAAGGAGAAAATACAAGTGCATGGCAGGAGCAGTGAAACATGAACTTCTGACTTCCAGTTCTACCTGTGGAAAACTTGGAAGTCATCATTTCTTTTTTCACAAGAAAACAAATCTGAACAAACTGAAAATCAATAACTCTTACATTCATCAGGGAACTGAGGTAACAGACTAGGTGAAGGGGTATCACAGCTACAGAGGAGCAAGGAATAGAATTACATCAGACTTATCATCAAAAAACTTACAAGCAAGATGATAATGGAGTAAAATTAAGTGCTGAAAGAGAAAACCCCACTAATGGCAAAGTCCATATCCAGAAAAATTATCTTTCAAAATTAAAGAAGAAATAAAGGCATGAAACTAAGGGAATTTGTTGGGAGTAGTCTTTCTGTCTCACAAGAAAGTTAAATATGTTCCTCAGAGAGAAGGAAGATAATATAGGTCAGACAGGATCTAAATAAATAAAGGAAGTGTGCTAAAGAAGGAGTAAATGAAAGTAAAATCAATCTTTTCTTTTTCTTAGTTTTTATTTATTCAATGGATAATAGTTTATTCAAAATAATAATAACAACAACATATTTGGTTATTTTAGCTTATGGGTAAGTGAAATGAATGAATGATAGATATTATAGGGGATGGAAGGAAGGAATTGGGAGTATTCTGTTGTAAGGAACTTGCACTCATAGTGAAGCAATATTATTTGAAAGTGACCTTGGATTAGTTGTAAATGTATATTTGATATGTTAAGAAAGGAGATAAAATGGAATCATATAAAATGCTCAGTTAAAACCAGTGAAGGTAATAAAAAAGTGGAAGGCAGAAGAGAAGGGAGGGGGAGAACATTAACAAGTAGGAAACAGTTACAAATATGGTGGATATTAATCTCAGAATGGTCTAAACACACCAGAGGGAAATCATCGAGTAGATAAAAAAAGAGCCAAGACCCAATTATATGATGTCTGCAACAAACATACTTTATATATAAATACACATATAGTTTCAAATAAAGGAATAGAGACACATATACAGTGTCAACAATAATCAAAAGAAAGCTGGAGTTGTTATTTCATTTAAGACACAGATTTCAGAGCAAAGAAAATTATTAAGGATAATGGCCAGAAATACAATAATGAATGGAGTAGTTTTCCAAGACAACATAACAGTCCTTAATGTGTATGTCCCTACAGTAGCACATCAAAATAGGTGAGACAGAAACTGATAGAATCACAAGAAGAAACAGATGCATCCACCATTCTAGTTCAACTCCATCACCCCATCTCAGTAATGGACAGACAGTAGGCAGAAAATCAGTCAGAATATAGTCAAAATGAATATCACTGTCAATCAATTATATCTAATTGACATCTAAGAATATTTTATCCAACAACAGAATACACATTCTTCTGAAGCACACATAGAACATTCCCCAAGACAGAACATATTTACATCCATAAAACATTTTTTAATAAATTAAAAGTGTAAATTATATGTAGTATGCTCTCATGCTAAAATGGAATTGAGCTAGAAATAAATAACAGAAATATAACTGGAAACATCCTAGTGAACTTGGAGTTTAACCAATACATGGGTCAAGGAAGCAATCCTCAGAGAATTAAAAAAATAATTAAAACTAAATGAAACAAAAATATTGCATATATATTTTATTTCATAGATATAACTTACACGAAGCATTTAAAAACAAAAAACAAATACACAGAGATAGAGAACAAAAGTGCAGGTTCAGTATAGAGATTGGGGTGGTCGGAGAAAATGGGAAGATGTTTGTCAGAAGTTATAGGGTAGCAGATTTATCAGATGGATGAAGAAGTGTAAATATCAGATGTACAACATATTTGAATAGGTCTATATTCAAGAAATTAAATATATAACCTTAAAAACAGAAAACACCTGGCTTTGATAGTTTTGTCTGTACATTCTACCAAATATTTAAGGAAAAAATTTTACCATTTCTCTATAATTTCATAGAGAAAATAGAGGCAGATAATTTGTTTTATGAGATCAGAGTTACCGTAATTCCCAACTCAGGCAAAAATATTATAAGAAATAAAAATTACAGACCAGTATCTGTCATGAATATAGATGTAAAAATCCTAAATAAAATATTTGCACATAGAGTCCAACAATTATTTTATGAAAATGACTTATATTCTGTGACTGATTGGGATTTATTCCAAGTTTACCATTCTGGTTCAACATTTGAAAATCAATTAGTGTAATCCATCACATCAACAGGATAAAGAAAGAAAATATATAATGATAAGTGCAGAAAAAACATTGGGCGAAATCCAATATCTATTCATGATAAAATCTCTCAGCTGTCTAATAGAGGAGAACTTCCTCAACTTGATAAAGAACAGGTACAAGAACCTAAGTGAACATCATACTTAGAAGTTGGAAGTTTGATCCTTTCCCACTAAGATGGAGACCAAGACAAGGATGTTCCCTCTCATTATTCCTATTCAACATCACACTGGAAGTTCTTGCTGATTTAATAACGAAAAGGAAATAAAAGGTATATAGATTAGAAAGAAAGAAATATTCCTCTCTTTGTTAACAAATGACATGACTATGTAGAAAATTTTAAATCACCAAAAACTTCTGGAATAAAGAAACTGTGACAACAAGTTGTAGAGTACAAGGTTAACATAAAAATTAAGTTACTTTCCTTTATACCACGATGAATTGTTGGAACTTGATGTTAACAATTACACCACCATTTATATTAGCTCCAAGAAAATTGAAATGCTTAGGTGTAAATCTAGGAAAATATATACAAGATCTACATAAGGAAAACTGCAAAATTCTAATGAAAGAAATCAAAGTTCTAAATATATGGAGAGATATTCCATGTTTATGAATGAAAGGTTCAATACTGTTGAAATACCATTTATTTTCTCTCAACTTTCTCTTTAGATTTAATGCTGTCCTAATCATAATCCCAGCAAATTATTTGTGGATATCAACAAATTTTTAAAATTTCATATGAAAGGCAAAAGATGCAGAGTAACCAACATAATACTGAAGAGGAACAAAGTCAGATGTGATGTCTGACACTACACAATTTTAAGACTTACTATAAAACTACAGTAATCAAGAAAGTGTGGTATTAATGAAAGAGTTGACAAATTCATTAATGGAGTAGAATAGAAAGCTCACACCACTGTAGCCAATTGATCTCTGACAGAGGAGCAAAGGCAACCAATAGAGTAAAAATAGTCTTTTCAACAAATGGCACTTTATCATCTGGACATTTACATGCAAAACAAAACAAAAACAACAGCATGCAGACCTGACACCTTTCATTAAGTTGGTCATTACTACAATTGAAACTCTTGCTCTATAAAAGACAACTGTTAAGAAAATGAAAAGATAATTCATAAATGTAGAGAAATATTTTCAAATCATATGTCTCTGAGAAAAGATTTGTATCTTAAATGTACAAAAATCTCTTAAAACTCAATAATAAGACAAAAAATAAAAATGAGTAAAAATTCTGAATATCCACTTTATCAGTGAATGAATGAACACACATGCTTATCTGAAGGTGTTAAGCATCATATAACCATAAGAAATTACAAAACTAAAGCATAAAATATCATTACATATTTGTTAGAAGGACTACAATCCTAAACATTGACATCACCAAATACTCGTAAAAATGTGGAGCTGCAGGTATTCTCATTCATTGCTCCTGAGAATGCAAAATGGTGGAACCAGTTTTGAAGATAGTTTGGTAATTCATTATAAGGCTAAATTGAGGCTTAACATATGATACAGCAATTGTGCTCATAGGTGTTTACTCACATGAGCTGAAACCTTATGTCCACGCAAAAGCCTACACATGAATGTTTACATAAGCTTTATTCATAACTTGCCCAGACTTGGAAGGAATAAAGAAGTACTTCCATGAATGAGTGGATAAATAAACTGGTATGGATACATAAACTGTGGTATGGTATGGATACACAATGGAACATTATTTAGCAATAAGAAGAAATACGCCATGGAAAGATATAAAAGACATTTAAAGGCACATTACTTAATGAAGAAGCTAGTCTGAAGACAACATGCTGTGTGATTCCAATTATATGTCATTTTGGAAAAGGAAAAAATACAGACTCAGTGAAAAGATCAATGTTTGCCATGAGTTCAAGGGACCTACAGAAGGGAGGGGTGAAATTTGCCCACATAGAATTTTAAGACAGTGAACTATTATGTGGTGAGACTGCAATCATGGACACATAACAACATATAGTTTTCAAAATCTGTAGGACTGTACAGCACAAAAAGTGAACCTTAGTAAAATCTAGGGACTTTATTTAATAATGATGCATTAATATTTATTAATTATAACAAGTATACCATATTAATGCAAGATTCTAATAATAGGGGAAACTGTGAGTGGATTTTTTTGGAGAATTCTCTTTTCTTCTACAAAGCAAACTATTCTAAGGAATTAATTGTTGGTGTGGGGGAAAAGAGTGAAAAATTAATTTGAGGTCATATTGTGAAGGACTACTAGAGTGATTCTTTTTAAAATTGTCTTAGTTCACATTAGGTTTGAGGTGGCTCATGGAAATTTATAATACAAAAGTCACATATCAATCATAAATGAAAATTTCAAACTATAGAATATAAAAATTAAAGCAGGAGATTAAAGTATATGCATAAAAATTAGATAGGTAGCATCCATAAGCATGAAGACCTATGGAGCTTTTATATTTGACACAATGATTTAACCAACAGCTAATTGGAAGCCAAAATTAAAACAAAAATATACTCATTTACCTAGCTCTTTTTGTTTAATTTTGAGGCTTAGCAAACTTTACTCTTCCTTCAGGACATTTTTGAAACAGCATCTCCCAGAGGAATTGTTTAGAGATGGAACACAGCAGGAGAGCTCTACAACAACATGACACCTCTATTAGTACAAATCATTATTGACTGTAGCAATGAGGGACCCATTGTATATTCATCTAGTAAATTTGTCCTCTCTTATTTTTCCTCTAGATTTAATTTTATTCATTTATTTATTAAAAAATAAGTGTTGCACAACTAGCCTATACCAGGCATTTATCAAGATATTGTGGCTAAATAGGTGAACAAATGGATCATACACTCTAGGGAATTAATAAGACAATTGTTAAGAAATATTTAGCAGTGATATGTTTAAGGATAAGTGTTGAAAATATAATCTTTATGATAATTTTAATTATGTATTTTATTTGTCCTATATTAATTAAAAGTATCTCATGATATTACAGTTTTTAGAGTGGATGAAGAGTTTACAGACATAAAATTAATAAACAGAAATTTGTCTTTCATGTCATTCAGAAGAATTTAGGTTAGTTCTTGTTTGTAATATACACTTTATTGAAGATATATGGAGCTAGCTCTACATGCAGTCTCCAAGTAACCAGTCAGTCCTATACCACAGTCTTTAGTGTAATTAGGAAGCTTTTACAAGAAGTGTAATAATTTGAAATATTAAAGGCTTAACACCAAGAATTGCATAAGAACAAAAGGAACAGATTCAGAAAGGCTGAAGACACATATTTGTTGTGTTTTAGGTGAGTTCTGGGCATATTGCCCAGAGAACTGCCTGTAAACCCCTCCACCCCAGACCTGAGGGATCTCTGAAGCCTGTTTTCCTCCTGTGTTGCTAAGTTCCCAGGCTAAGGTCGCAGTGCTCCTGTAGCAGCCATGGAGACATCTGTGAAGTCCTTTTGCAGGGATGATGTGTTAGCATAGAACCTCAGATTTCCTAGAGAATTCAGAGGGAAGATGGCACTATTGATATTTTGATCTCAAACTTCTAGCCTCCGGAACTGTGACTGAATAAATTTCTGTTGTTTTAAGTCACCCAGTTTGTGGTACTGTAATTTGTTACAGCAGCCCGAGGAAATGAATACACCCTCACATGCTGACTGTGAAAAACTGTCAAAAATAGAAGGAAACATGCAACCCAATTCACAGGCTGCACTGTTCAGCTCAGTAAATAAGTCAAAAACAAAATTTCTCTTACAAGCAAGAGCTTACCAAATTGTTGTAATGCAATAAAGTCCAAAAATAAATACAATTTCACAAAAAGGCATACATTTTACGCTTTTGAAACAGACCTTAAATGAAATTCATCTGATATCACTGTGAGCATAAAGCATTTTGACTAAAAATTAGAATATTTTAGCATATAGTATTAGTATTAGTATTCTGTTCTTTTATTGTTGATTTTACTCTGCATCCATCAACAATTTGGGTTACATCCATGCTCTCCAGTTACCAACTGACTTACTCTGGGTAAGCGGCACTTTCTGCCTCAGTTTCCTTATTTGTAAAATGGGGATAATAGAGTCTATGTGCGTTGTGGGAATTTTAAAAAAATCAATAAATGTAAGTCATTCAGAGCAATATTTGGTACATAGGACATTCCTGGGAATTACATCAGATTCATGTTTCTACTCAGCTACCAGAGATTTTATTTTGGTGAGGCAGTAGAATCATAGCTTTTGATTTTTAAAATAGTGAAATACTTACATGACAGAAAATGAAACTCTGAACAATATTTTCTCATAATGGATAATATTAAAAATATGTGGAAAGACAGTGAAGTATTGAGTTATTTTCTAATCTTACAACTAGCAAGTAAAGAGGTCAAATGCCATGTTTCAAATTTTAAACTCTGATTCATTTCTTATTACATTTCTTATTTAATGCTAAGATGTGACAAGGAAATAAATGTGTTTTCTGCTCCATTAACTAAAATTTGTTTGAAAAAAAAATCTCATTACATTTGCAAAGTAGGATTCACAAAACAAGCTGCCAAAACAGCTGTGCCATTCTAAAAATAATAATAATGAATCTAAGTATAACCCCATCACACTACCTTAAAAAATTACATTTAAGCTTCTTAGATCTTTGAAATTGTCTTATATTTTAATCCAGTTGACGTGTTATAAAAAGACATTTTTGATTGCGTGTTAAGATAGCATACTTTTTTTTTTCAAAAAGTATCTCTTATGTAAATTTATAAGTGTTTCATCAGTCATATAGTCAGATGCTAAGCTAAATTGTTTGCATAATTTAGTATATATTACCTGTCCACCACATACATATTTTTTCAGAGCTAGAAATAAAATCCAGATCTATAAAGGACTCTGGAGACTCTTCAGTCCATTCCTCTAATTTAATAGATGTGGAAACTCAAGCTCAGAGAAAGAGAATTATTTACCTCATATCACAAACTGGTGACAGCCATGGTGTACGGTATACTCCCCTGCTCCTTTTATATCTCTTGTGTTATTCTTTATGACACAGGTGAGTTCTCTCTGATTGATACAGGGAGCACCCCTTCAGGAGTGCTGGCTCAGATTATGACTTTGCTACTTACTCTCTGTTCTACACATCTAACCATTAGGACTAGTCTGGAACCAGACTGACTGTGATTACTGAACATATATTTGCTGGCTGTGGATTTTCATATCTCTGTGCCTCAGTTTCCTCATTTATAAAGTGAGGAATAAAACAGTGACTGCCTTATAGTTGTATTGTGAAAACTAAATATAAATATATAAAATGTTTAGAAGTCTAGCATGTGACTATTCAGTTAATGTGAGCTGCTAAAATAATCATAGTCTCCTTTAATCTGTTTCTTCAGCTATAAAATTATATATATATGTATGTGTGTGTGTATATATATATTGCACAGAGTGCTGCCAGAATTAAGTAAAATTCTCTGGGATTTTATATGATACATTTGAGAAACATTGTGAATTCATACATTAAATAAGCATGACATAGAATGAAATAAAAATATAACTTGATTTTTTTCTTTCCTTGTCCTTTAAAAATTTATACACTGGGGGGGGAATTTTCCCCATGACCATGGATGAAACCCTTTGCTTTTCTTAAAGTTGTAACATGTTTTTCATTGAATACATGTAAATTTCGCAGTCTAGTCCAGTATAATACAAATGTTTCCTTCTTTATCCTAATGTCACTCATTTCATTCTCCAACTCCAAATCAGCCACTAGCTGGGGCAAGCTTACAGAAAGGCCACCTACATTTTCACTCACCTCCCTCTTCTTACGCCAAATACTCTGATCCCCTGGGTACTGGAATATGGAGAGGGAGGAACAGAAAGGGAGGCACAGTTGCTACTTAATTGGTACTGTGCAGAGGAGCTCAAAGGCTTACATACTAAGCAATGATAAGGAGATGGGAATGCCAATTACCCTGATTAAATCCTCAATGTATATGTGTATAAATTATCACACTGTACTCCAAAAGTATGTACATTAAAATTATAATAAAAAGAAGATATTTGGGGGCAACTCTTATCTAGAGTGTTTTTGTTTTTTAATGGGTTATTCAAAGACTCCCCTTACTGGGTTCTCCAACTGCAACTCCATTAGTTTAGTGATGGTTTCTCATCTTCAGACCTCTTCTTTATGCCCATGGTTTTCAGTTTCCAGTCCATACATACTTCCCCTGTTAGAGACCTTTAGGGAGTGTAGGTCAGTCAAGGATCAACTCTTCATCCTTGCTTTCTAACCTTCCAGGTGGCACTTCATTTTGACATTGATCTACTATGCTTTCCAAGATAATGAGGGAGATCAAGCTTCTAAATGACCCTACTAAAGTCCATTCTCTAAGTTTCAAGACCTCCTCTACCCTCAAACTCTCTATATCTTCCTTTTGGAATTCAGAGTAGTATAACCAGTTTCTGTAAGGCCTCTGTTCAAATTTCTGCTTTTTTTTTTTTGACTTCACATTTGGGAAATTTGTGTCTATTCTATTCTGATGCCTTAGTCAAAATTTGCATTTTTAAGAACGCTGTCATATACACAATATCTATTTAATCAATAATTGTCCCCAAATTGGTGATTTTCAGCTTTCCAAGAACACTTAAATGTACACTAGATCCAAAAATTAATCAATCCTTGCCCTACAATCTTATTAGATCACATTCAAAATGTTACAATTTGCTCTGGATGACATTTAAATGTTTGTTCATTTTATTAAGCACTAAATTTCTAAAATGTGTTTGTGTTATAAAGGCCTGAGGCCCATTCATGTTGCACACACATTTCCTCTGAAAAGTGTGCTCCTGTGAGGAGAGGTGACCTTAGGGCTCGTGTGCAGACTGTGTTCCCTGGAGGGAGTATAGCCATGCCTGGTGAGTCAGTTCTCGGGTCAGTGGGCATTTGTTTCCACATTTTTGCTTTTGTGGCCACGGCATATAAGAACCTCTTTTAACTTCCACCTTTAATACTTTTTAATGAATTGCTGACTTTTAACAGTTATTATCTAGAAAGTAACTGCTCTTTTATCTCTCATCAGTAGGTGCTGGTTTTATGTAGCACGTTTTGTTAAAAGATGCTTTTGGTAAAAAAATTTCTCTTCATTTCAGATTCTAGAGAAACAGGGATTCCAGCCCAATGAAGTGACAGTAAGCAGACATTGTTAGGTAGAAGAATGGGATGTGGAATTAGCTGGAGAATATAATCAAGTCAGTTTGGTGATCTCTAAGTTGCAGTGATTTTCTGGAGAACAAGAAATAAAGTCCAAATTCTTTTCCTTGACATTCATATATTGTTCTGAAAGTACATTTCTATGTATTTTTCTCACCCTAAACTTTACCTAAATTTTACTTAACTAAAAACAATGTATTAACATTCCTTGAGCAAAAACTGTCCCTTCTTTTTCCACTCTGTTTTCCTGTATTGTTTTTACCACTCTTTCAAGAGCCCACACAGAAATGACCACTTTAAGAAGACATTTTTCAGTTCCCACAGGTAGATATCATTAAACTTTCTCTTAAATATATCTAGAAAATAAAGTTAGTCCGCTGACAGCCCAGTAATCATCTTTAAAATACTAATGCTCAACTTCAGCCCTGTGTTATTCAACAGATTTATTTTCACTTTTTAAAGATGCTTTTCCCATTAGGAATGATCAAAGAAATGTGCACTAGGCTTTTAAGGCTTGTTTTAAGAAATAGCCAAGGGGTTGGGGGTGTGACTCAGTGGTAGAGTGCTTGCCTAACATGTGTGAGGCACTGGGTTCGATTCTCAGCACCACATAAAAATAAATGAATAAAATAAAAGTCTATCAACATCTTAAAAATATTTAAAAAAAGAAATAGCTAAAATCATGGACTTAATACACATGACATCATCAAAAGGAAAAGAATGCGGGCCTTCTTTGGTGACTAATGTGAAGGCATAAAGCACATATGGAATGGGATTTAAGAAGCATTATTTCTTTAATGTCACACTCTGACCCCGTTATGTCCTTAACTGCATACCAGTTAGACCATTTTGAGCAAACACTTACATATGTTTACAGTATTCAGATATCATTGATATTGACTTCAGAAAAGGCAATTAAGTAGCAACTATAAATGGAAACCAGCCCCATCCCCATCTCTCTCTCCACCTCCCTTCACTTTCCAAGTCCTTAAATGCTGACTATCTTAGCTAACACCAAATGGTTTTTGTGGTTTGCCATTAAGGTAGCCACTTTGGATTTTTATTACTAAATAGCTTCTTTCAAGGGACTTAATAGTATAAATATCATGAGATGTATAAACTGTTGGAAGCCATGAAGTATTCTGTGTGTTTTGCTGTTATTTATTTTTGATGCACCTTAGTGTGTACACTTTATGTATATATATTTTTATCACTGAATACCCCACTATAATGATGTCAGGGTATTCTGTGAAATACTAAATACACTATTTTAGAGTGGTTGTCGTATTGGAGAAGTTTGATCCTGCTTGGCCTTGCTAGGTAAGAGAGCAAAGGGAACATTTCTCCTATAATTTTAATATCTTTTGGGATATAGGAAATAATCCTTGATAACTTCGTTTCCTCCTACTTTTCCAGATTTACCTTTAGAAAATGAAAATACAGTTGCTTATACAATGTCACAAAAGATAATTAGGGTGTGTTAACCTTGAGGCATCTATTTTAGGTTTTATGTTTGTAACAGTCTTCAACCTCTATAATTATCTGGCTGATGGTGATCAATCATTGTGATGCTGATGACAGACATTTTTCATTGTTTTCAGGTCTACTTTTTAAAATCATTTCTTTGACATCCCAAAGACTCAAATCCTTGAATCAATCCACTGAGCAGGAAGGGCACAAACCAATCTTCCAACTTACTGTCTCAAGGTTGTACTCTGAGACTGAATCCCTTCATCTATTATTTTTGCCAGCACTTAAAAAAAAAAAAAAAAAAAAAAACAGGTTTTATTGGAGTAGAAGAAAAATTTCCAAAGTCTTGACATTCTCAGTGTCAGAAATACATTCATTCACTTAACATTTACAGATGGCGTACCATGTGCAAAGATCTGGGAAAGAGTATTCACTGCCTTTCTGAGAATGGCTTACAGCCCACCCACAGACAGGGACATGCAAACAACCAGTAATATCAGGAGGTGCTACTTGACTCTTGGAACTTAAACTTGAATGCAGCATAAGCTATTGATGAGATATAACTTGAAATGTTACTCAGTAAACCAGACTGAGCCTCCAAGTTATTCTGTGCTGAGAATCCACCTTCTACCCCAGGAGGTCTGATCTTTCTTCCTTCTCCTTCTCCTTCCTCTTCTTCTTCTCCAATTGATACTTTGTAAAATTTTCTTCTTTCTCCTTACATAGTAATATGTTATATTTATTTTCCCTTTTTTACCATGATGGCATATCTTTAAGGGCAGGAACGACTGTCTCTCAATTTTGTTCATAGACATAAATTCAGTGTCAACTGCAAATGTTTGGTTTCCCCATTAACACATTTATGTAACAATGTGAATAGTTCTGTAGTCTCTGTTGGAAGAGGAGATAGACACTTATGAAAGAAGGAAATCCTTTCATGGAGAACTCTTTTTTGCTCTGCACAAAAGTGATGAACTTACTCTTATATCTGTGGGGAGTGGGGCTCTGTACTCTACCCTTAACCTACTCTCTCCCTTCTCTGAGTCCAGTTTTGCAATATTGTTTCCTAAAATTTATTCACTGCCTTCTCATCTATGAAGGTTGTGAAAAAGAAATGAAGATTGAGATAGATAATGTTTTTCTCCTGAAACAAGGTGTGAGTAGTGACTTGCCCAATTTAGCAAATCAAAAGTCAAGGGGCATGAAACTGGGAAAAGATGTCCCACCAGGAATCACCCAGGAATGTGTTTTAAGTGATTGTGGTCAGTTGGACTATTCCTGGGCTCTTCCAGGGAGGGAGAGCTCTCTCTCTTTCAGAGTGCATATTCATTGACACACAGGGAAAAAATCAAGCCACCTTGGAACTTTATGGCAAATAATAAGCCATAATTATTATTATTATTTTTGCCTCATCTAGATGACATTTCTTCTTTATTTCACTCAGGTATGGAAAGATCATTTGAAAGTGCAGGAGGTCTATCAAATATGCATATGCCCTCTTTTCCATTGTAGAGCCTTTATATCAAGTTAGTGGAGTGGCTTATAACTTTCTGGTAATTAGGTTCAAGTTTCTTTGTCTGTAATTAATCATGCAGCCATATTTCATGGATTACATTTTAACATAGCAATTTCACAGAATCAGATGATGTACACAGATAACGTCCTTCTCCCCACACTTCTCCCGGATTGTGAGCCTACAAAGGAAAGCTTGAAATGAAATGAGCCCTCTGTGAAACATAGTTGTCACAAAAAGCAATAACAGTTACTGAGAATTCCTGGAGTAAATTGCATTTGTATGAAATGTTTTTTCATTTTGGATTTGTCCCTGAGCTATTACTTCATTTTCAGAAGACTCCAAAGAACTTGGGACATTAATTTTTTAGGCAGACTCTAAACTTCCCAAGACTCACCATCATTTTTATTAGTCATTCTTAACAACATTTGGAGGGAAGTCAGTATTCTTCCATCTTCTATCTATCCAGAAAACCCTAGACCAGGTCAGATTGCAGACCATAATCATGACCAATTTTTAAAAGCCATTTTAAGGAATTTTAGTCTGGGATACTCTGATTCCTTAGGATAATTGGGAGAAGTCTGGTTAGAGAGTCACTTGTTACCAGGTGTTCTCAAAACTCTTTAAAGGTTAATGCCATTGCAAACTCCTAGGAGAGCATCTTTTTCACTAATGTGTCCCTAAAAAAGTGATTGACACTTGATGTGTACTTATTAAATATTTGTTGAATGGATAATGTGTGTTTGTGTGTGTGTACGTGTGTGTGTGTGTGTGTGTGTGTGTGTTACTGGGGATTGAAACCTGGGGTTCTGTACTACTGAACTACATCCCAGTTCTTTTCATTTTTTTTAAATTTTGAGATAGGATCTCACCAAGTTGCTTAGAGCCTCACTGAGTTAATGAGGCTAGCCTCAAACTTGCAATCCTCCTGCCTTAGTCTCCCAAATCACTGGTATTACAGGCATACACCACCATTCCCAGCAAGAGCATCTTAAAGGAGGAAAAGTTTATTTTGTATCATGGTTTGAGAGGTTCAGCCCATGGTCAGCCAACTTCATTACTCTGGGCCTAAAGTGATGCAGAATATAATGGTGAAAGGATGTAGTGAAAAAAAGCTGCTCAGTTCCTGATAGCCAGGAAGCAGAGAAAGAAAACAAGGCATCAGGGACAAAATGTAAACCCCAAAGGCATGTCCCCAGTGACCTACCTCCTCCAGCCACAGTCTACCTGTTTATGTCACCACCCAGTACAGCCTTTCGTATTGATCCATCAAATGGATTAACCTACTGATGACACAGTTCTCATATTCTAATTTGATCACTTATGGATATACCTGCATTATCTCACACATGAGCTTTTGGCTGACACCTCATATCCAAACCATATTGTTCCACTACTGACCCCTAAAAACTCATGTTCATCTCACAGTATGAACTGCATTTAGTCCATCCACGTGGCCCCATACTCGTTAAAATGAGTTCCAGCATTGCCAAAAATTCCAAGTCCAACATCTCCTCAAGGAAAACTCTCAGTGTGAGCTATTTTAAAAATCAAAAGCAAATTACATATATACAATGTATAATGGTGCAGATTAAATATTTTTATTCCAAAAGAAAAATTCGGGCATAGAAAGAAGGCATAGAACCGAAGCAGGACTGAAATCCAGCTGAGCTAACAGGTCCTTTACTCCATACCCAGCATTTGAGGCACATGGCATCTGAAGAACTTGCTCAGCTCCATCTCTGTGGTCTTGCTGGTTGCACACATGACCTCTGTCTAAGAGAGGCTCATTTCTGCTTGATTTCTGCAGCTTTCCTTGAGAGATGTTCCACATTACTGTCATTTCTTCATCTCAGGTGTCTCCAAAGCAGGTTTGACTTCCTTCTTACATCTTCATGCATCACCTTCTCAAGAGCTGTCTGCAGGGATGCCAGCCTTGCTATACTTTGCCTTGCCTTCCAGGCCTTTCTTGAAATCTCAGTGGAAGCATTTGTGACCCTTTAACTCCAGCATCCTGCATTCCTACAGAACCAACACCACATGTCTGACACCAAGATCTGCCACCACCCTGAGCAGTGACAAGAACTCCTGGGATCATGGGTATGGGGTCCTCTGAGTGCCTCAGTGGATAAGCATTGTAAAACAAGTTCCTAAGCACCTGAAATCAGGATCTCCTCATGTTTTGTTTTTTTTTTTTTGTTGTTGTTGTTGTTGTTTTTTTGCAAAGGGGTTTTTACTTTTATACCCTTTAGCTTGTGATGGTTTTGGTCTTGCCAATTCCTGAGAGACCTTAAGCCACCTTTCCTATTGTATCTTTTTAAACTTCTTGACCTCTCAATTAATGACTGTAATCTCTTGAACAATCACACCTTACTTGGCCCAGTTTTGCATGCATTTTTCTGGACAAATCACAAACTTTTCAGATCTTTCCATTGTGCTTTATGCTCCTGATTATCACACTAAACTTGACTAAAAGCCTCCAGTGATATTGGTGCTGTGCTGCCTTAAAATTTCCTCTGCCAGATTAATTTGTCCATTACCTTTGAATTTAGCCTGGAAGAAAGCCTCAGGACATGGGAAAAATGTGGACAACTTCTTTGCCACAATGTAGCACAAATGGCCTCTAGTCTAGTTTGCAAGAAAGTCCTCCTTCCCCGCTGAAACCTTGTGAACCCAGTCTTTACTGTTCACAATCCTATCCATACCGCTGGTTATCAGTTACCTTGACAAGTCCTGCTTCCTCAGATGTTGAAGTATAACAAGAGAGAAGCACACCAAGGCAAGTGTAGAGTAGAAAGTAAGAAACTGTATTAAAGGATAGTAAAACAGACTTCTCCCAGGTGGAAGAAAGGAACCCAAAGATGAATCCATGGGATGAGTAAGTCCTGTCACTTCTATACATCTAAAATGTCCTTTGTTCTCCTGCATTCTTATCCCTTATCTTGTTCATTCCCCCCATCCTGCGTAGTGACTGGGAGATGTGGGCAGAATCGCCAGGGGGTGAGCAGGTGGGCTGGAAGGGCCAAAGTGGAGTGTTAGGCAGGAAGGGAGCAGCAGCCCAGGGGCATTGATTAGTAGCTCTCTGTCTGCTCAGGAGTTGCTTCATTAACAACTTTTTTGGGAGGGATGGTATCAAGGGCTTTGGAGACATGGACATTCCAATCTCCCAAGGTCGGTTTCCTACTTCCCAGACTCAGATCGCCTCCATTTTCTCCATTTGGCCGGATTACCTATTCTACACTAACTGCCTGTCTTTAATTCTAGCTTTACTATCAGCATTCTGGTCTTCTGAACTCCCACCAGAAACACCTATCAAGCTTTTCTTACAATATTCTAAGCCTACTCCAGTGTGAATCTCCTAACTTTTGCAGGTTTCTCCCACAAACCAGTTCCAAATACTTCGGAACCACATGGTTAGGTTAATCACTACAAGGACCACATTTCTGGTACCAATTTCTATGTTACTCAGTTTTTCATTGCTGTGACCAAAATACCTGACAAAAACAACTTAGAGGAGGAAAATTTTATTTTGACTCACTGATTCAGAGGTTCAGTCTATGGTCAACCA